>NW_027507791.1:152341356-152941356 GCF_037356315.1 Lithobates pipiens | reverse complement strand
AAAAACCGGGAGCAGCGCCATGTCAGACGGACCAAGATTTCCTAATGTGCCTGTACTTACATTTTATGTGCAGCAGCGTGAACGCTACTGTTTGCTATACGAAAATTTGATGTCTAACAAATAGTTATACAACAAGGCAACAGCTGTTATGCATTATTGAATACAAATACACATTTCTGTAAAAACTCACATACATTTTAAAATGTTACAGCAAGTTTTTTTTGACAAGCACTGGTTCTTACCAACTGTACTGTAACGGATGCACTCTGAAAGGAACCCGGGATAGGTGTATAACCCTTTGCCATGATTTCTGAAAGCCTGATGCGGGATGGATGAGTCTGATAAACAATACACAATGAACTATATATATGAACAAACAGTAGATGGACAAAAATAAAAAAAACAATGATCAAAACATAAATACTAATAAAAAATGGGGTATGTAGTGCATGCAAACATAGATGAAAAAAAACATGTATTAAATTCAGGTACCTCCAAAACTTAGGAGGAAGCCCCAGTGTTAAAATAGGCACAAAGCTTCTGGGTTTATGGGCCCTGGTATTAGATTACTTGGATATATAGATTGTATCATTATTGGATCACCAATCCTTTCTGCTAGACAGAATATTGGTATTTTAATTGTGTTGGCTATATTTCCTACTTCACTTCACTTTTTTGTTTGCCAATATGCAACTCGTTTCTTGAACTTGTTTAAAAGGTTTTAATAAAGGGATATTTGACAAAAAACAGGCACAATTTCCATTACCTATAATTACAATGACAATAACAATTGTTAAGCCTCCACTCTGAGTCCATCATTTGTTATGAAAAGCTCATTATCTTATAATAATGAAACAATGACAACACAGCTAAAGATCTGGAGTGCAGGTGGGGGGCCAGGGAAGAGAAGGCTTGGGGCTGCTCTGTGTAAAACTGCTGCACAGAGCAGGTAAGTATAACATGTCCTTTTTTTGTGTGTGTTTTGTATAATGTTTTGCCTTTAATATTACTTTAACCACATTTCAAACCTTTAGCCTAAAACCTAGCCATAACCTTTTACCCAGTCCTCACTAAAAATGTTCAAAACAAAAAGCAGAGTTTCACCCAGAAATAGAGCTTCCATGGATCTGATCACCACCCCCCGGTGCACATTTGGCACCTTTCAGAGAGGAGGGGGAGCAGATACTTGTCAAAACCATGCATCTGCTCTCACTTCTGGGGAAAGAGTGCCACAAACTTTTGCGTAATCTACGTAATGTCTGTCTCTCCTCCTCCCCCGCTGCCTTCTGGGAGACACACAGGTCTCAGAAGACAGCAGGAACCATTCAGAAAGCGCAGCACGGCTCGCACATGCACAGTAGGAAACAGGCTGTGAAGCCACAATACTTCACTTCCCGTTTCCCTTAGTAAGGATGTCGGCGCTTGCACCTGGAGCTGATGGATGGGTCAGCTTGGGGTGCCGACATAGCGTGCTCACTGGACAGGTGAGCGTCCTTATATTAAAAGTCAGTAGCTACAGTATTTGTAGCTGCTAACTTTTAATTTTATTTCATCTAAGCGGAACTCCGCTTTAACTTTTTGCCATCAAAAGTACCCCAGTCACAGGGTGAACAACGCTTTACTACTGCTATTGCAGTAACAAAGAGAATGTGGCTCAATTCTTACAAAGGCCCTTTTTAAGAGACTAGATCCTTTTAGTACAAAGGAAGGGCTTTGGGAAAGAGTACCAGAGGAGGGCCCCCGACCTCCCCCAAAATGCATCCCGCTCCATTTTTGCCCTGATGACGAGAAGGATATCAGAATGCCCCACACTCTGTGTCCACCCTGCCTGAAATCAGGCATCAGTCCTAAGCACCGCAAATTACAACTTTGGATTAGCAGCATCAGTCCAAAGAACAGATGCTGACTCACTCCCTGCTTGGGAGTTTTGATACAAAGGTCTGCACATCAGTCTGATTTGTCTGTGGCTTGTTTATGCACCTTCTTTTGTGAGTACATTTCTAGCAGTGTTTTTATTGTTATTATCCTTTTCCTGCCCGCCCTATAGCCGAATGACGGCTATAGAGCAGGCGCTTTCGTCCGGGAGGCTGTCCCTGGACGTCCTGGTGTTTACTTCCGCAATGCGCACCACAGCGGGCGCGCATCGGGGAAGTTCTGTGCTGGCCGTGTCCCTCGGACACAGCCAGTCACAGATCACTGTAAACGGCCAATCACAGCGGCCGTTTAGAGCGCGATCGGCGTGTCCAATGTGAGATGATCTCATATGTAAACATATGAGATCATCTCTCAGCGCCGCTCTCCCTCCTCACACAGACAGCGTGAGAGGGGAGAGGTGAACGGCTGCAGTGCCGTAAGTGGGGAAATAAAAAAATAAATTTAAAAAATGCCATCCGCCCCAGTGCCATCCTCCCCCAGTGCCACCTGCCCCCAGTGCCACCTGCCCCCAGTGCCACCTGCCCCCAGTGCCACCTGTTAGTGCTATCTGTCCCCAGTGCCACCTGTTGTCAGTGCCATTTGTCCCCAGTGCCATCTGTAATCAGTGCCATGTATAAGTGCCATCTGTCAGTGCCACGTGTCATCAGTGCCACATAGTGCCATCTGTCATCAGTGCCACATATTAGTGCCATCTGTCATCAGTGCCACGAATCAGTGCCATTTGTCATCAGTGCCACCTGTCAGTGTCACGTGTCATCTGTTGTCAGTGTCACGTGTCATCAATGCCACTTATCAGTGCCATCTGTCATCAATGTCATGCATCATCGGTTCCACGTATTAGTGCCATCTGTCATCGGTGCCATGTATTAGTGCCATCTGTCATCAGTGTCACGTATTAGTGCCATCTGTCATCAGTGCCACGTATTAGTGCCATCTGTCATCAGTGCCACGTGTCATCAGTACCACATATCAGTGCCATCTGTCATCAGTGTTGTGTGTCATTGTCCTGGTGCTCCAGGGCCTTCAAAAGTGTAATAGGTAGTCAACAAGTTAGATGTGTAATTTATGCTAATAGAACACCTGATGGCTCTCCCTGCATGTTGGGCCTCTCTATGTGGCCAGGCTGTGAAAAAGTCCCACACATGTGGTATTGTAATACTCAGGAAGAGTAGCAGAATTTTTTTGGGGGTGTCATTTGTGGTATACACATGCCATGTGAGAGAAATAACCTATTACAATGACAATTTTGTGGGAAAAAAAAAATGAAAAATCTTAATTTTGCAAAGAATTGTGGGAACAAAATGACAACATCAAAAAGCTCACCATGCCTCTTACTAAATACCTTGCAATGTCTACTTTCCAAAAAGGGGTCATTTGGGGGGTATTTGTACTTTCCTGGCTTGTTCGGGTCACAAGAAGCGAGATAGGCCACCAGTACATCAGATGTGATCAATTTTTGTCACAGAAACGAAGAAATATGCGTTTTTTTTTTCAAAATTTTCAGTCTTTTTTCATTTATAGCGCAAAAAATAAAAACCCCAGAGGTGATCAAATACCACCAAAAGAAAGCTCTATTTGTGGGGAAAAAAGGACAAAAATTTTTGGGTACAGTGTTGCATGACTGAGTAATTGTCAAAGTGTGAGAGCACCGAAAGCTGAAAATTGGTCTGGGCAGGAAGGGTGTTTAAGTGCCTAGTAAGCAAGTGGTTATTATGTACCCAATAAATGGTTTGTTTACATACTACATAATTAGAGCTTTTCTACAATGCCTTTCCGTTCTTATTCATCAAGGGTTAGGTGGCTTCCGAGTCCAAAAGAAGAAGTTGATAGAAGAAGTTGATCACACTACCTCACAAAATAAATTAAAGAGTATGGGGGGAATGTTGAAAGGGGTGATCTGCATGCCCCCAAGAAAAAGATCTCTAGTTGAGAGTCTGTAAAGCATTCACATAAATGAATATGTTTGCTGAGATGGGCAGACATATGCTGAGGTATCTAGATGTGGAGGGAAACAAGCACATACGTGTACTGAAAGCGGGGCAATTAAACATTTTCCAGTAGTGGGTCAGAACAGATGTTCTTTTAAACAAGGGGCCACCTGATCCAAATTGCATCCTCTAGAAAATGTGCTAAGGAGAAGAGGGTTCAGGAGCTGTCCTCCCTTCTGACGGCCGCAGATGCTGCCTGGAAGGCGCACCCAACAAAGGCAACTGGAAAGGCCCACAATGACCTTCTCACAACCATCCAAGCTGAGAAGACCCTGCATTAGACCAAACATACATTCTACACAAGTGAAAACAAACCTGGCCTTGTGCTAGGCAGGAAACATAACTCTGTGGGCTGCACGCATGGGCTGGTCCAGCTGAGGGTGCGGGGAGGCAGGCTCACTTCTGATCCCTCAAAGATCACTTCCACCTTTGCCAGTTTCCTTTCTTCTTTATACAATAGTAGGGTCCAAGAGTCCCCTACCTCCATCTTTATGATTTTGGCAAACCAAGATCTCCTGAGCCACAAGAATCCCCTCCTTCCCTTCTTGCTTGATCCTGAAAAGAAGGCGTGGAAGCAGCAGGACAGGAGGGAACAAATAGATCAGTGAAAACTGATCCCATGGAAAAACCAAGGCATCTGTTCCGTATGCCAACGGATCACTTGTCCTTGACACATTGTCAATCTCGTTGTTGAACATGGAAGCAAACAGATCCACATCCGGAACTCCCCATCTTTGACATACTGACATAAAGATATCGCGGTGAAGGGACGATTCTCCCGGAAACAATTGTTGGCGACTCAAGTAGTCTGCCTGCCAATTCTCTATTCCTGGAATGAAAATTGCTGATGGGCAACGAATGTTGTTTTCTGCCCAAGATAGAATATGATTCACCTCTCCGGGCTGCACGAATCTTTGTGTCCCCTTGGTGATTGATATAAGCCAATGCTGTGGCACTGTCAGATTGGATCCTGACAGGACAATTCCATAGTCTGAGCATCCAGGCCTCTAGATCCAGGCGTACTGCCCGAATCTCTAGAATATTGATGAGCAAAGTCCTCTCTGATTTGGACTATTCTCCTTGGACATACACTTCTTCCAGCCCAGAAGGCTGGCAACTGTTACCACCTTCCAGGTGACTGGTAGAAAGGATTTTACTTTTTTGAAGATTCCTGGATATCAACCACCAATTGTGGCTCTGACGCACTTTGTGGAATAGACGCAATGGGAAGTCTAGAGCTTGAACCTTCTTGTTCCAAGGAGACAGAATATTGTTTTGCAGCAGTCTTAAATGAAACTGCGCATAAGGAATGGCCTCGAAAGAAGCCACCATCTTTCCCAATAACTTCATATAAAGTCAAATAGAAGGTCTCTTCTTTGTTTTGACCAACTGAATCAGTTCCTTTATGGAACCGATCCTTTCCTGGGGCAAAAACACCTTCTTCTGAACTGTATCTATGATCAGCCCCAAGTACTGCAATCTCCTTGATGGTTTTAAGGAGGATTTTTCTAGGTTGAGAATCCAACCTAGGTATCCTAGGTAGCTGACTGCAGTGACCAAACTTTGGTTTAAGCAGGTTACCGACTGATCTATCTAGAGTAGATCGTCTAAGTATGCTAGTATCATTATACCTTGAGCCCTTAACCTGGCTAAAGGAGGAGCCAGGACCTTTGTAAACACTGGAGGTGCAGTAGCTAGACCGAAAGGCAGAGCTACAAACTGAAAATGAAGATTTTCTACCTCGAAGTGTAGACATTTTTGGTGAGCAGGGGAAATTGGCATATGGAGATAAGCATCCTTGATGTCGATTGATGCCAGAAATTCTCCCCCTTGTAGCATGGAGACTACTGATCGGATTGACTCCAAGCGAAAGGACGGATATTCAAAAACTGGTTTAGATATTTGAGACCTAAAATGGGTCTGACATCCCCATTTGATTTTGGAACTGTGAAAAGGTTTGAATAAAACCCTAATCCTCGCTCTTCCAAGGGGACCACCGATATCACTCTTTGAGACAAGAGATGATCCAAAGCTAGAAAGAGAGACTTCTTTTTCACTGTATCTCTGGGAACGTTTGATCTGAGAAAACGAGGAGATGGGAATTCTCGGAACTCTAATTTGTAACCTAGAGAAATTGAGGAAACCACCCATCTGTCTTGACATTGTTCCTGCCAGACCTTTGAAAACTGTAGAAGCCTTCCTCCCCCACTCGAGTAACCGGGGGCGCCCCTTCATAAGGAGGCTTTATTATTTTGTTGTGTGGGTTTCCTCCTCCAGGTCCTCTTTTGGCCCTGGGAATGACCCTGAGGTTTACCTCTTGAACCTGACATTGGAGGCCGTCGTGACTACCTGGAGGCTGATGCCCCTGGCACTGGAGAAAAAACACATTTAAAAGAAAAATGCTTAATTTTCTTCTTAACCGGTAAAAGGGAACTTTTCCCATTAGAAATTCTTTGGATATACTTATCCAGATCGTCTCCAAATAACTATTCAACATGAAATGGGAAACTGGCCAAGAGCTTTTTGCATGGCGCTTTGGCTGACCCATTTTTCAACCATAAGATTCTACGCACATGTACTAGCCCTAGCATGAGCCGTGAGACCTGGAGAATAGAATCTTTCATAGGGTCTACTGTAAAACACAACACCTCTGATATACCGGCCAAATCCTGGGCCTGCTGATCAGGAATAACCTTGAGTATCTGTATAAACTGGTCCTTTAAGGACTGAGATACTCCGATCTCTGCCAGTGCATGCTGAAAGACTGAACCTGCGAGCGAAATATCGTTTTTTAAAAATGAATTCCAACTTCCTATCTGTTGAATCCTTTAGCATTGTCTACTAGACAAGTCAGGTTTTTGTTTACAGAGGATATAGCAGCGTCAATTGTTGGAATTCTGCATTTCTTATAGAACTCTTCCTCCATAGAACAAATTATTGAGAACTTTTTTGGAGGGAAAAACTGTTTATCTGGGTGCTCCCACTCAGATTACGTTAGCTTCCTTAGCCATGCATGGATAGGAAAGGCATGAACAGATTGGGGAGGCTTTAGTGAACCCAAACCAGAGGTGGGCTCATTGACTGACTGCGTTACTGCCAGTAAAAATGTGGACCGGACCAATTCAGTGAGAGATTGTACTAACAATTTTTCCTGCGAACCTGATCCTCCATATTAGGTTCTTCAGAGGATACATCAGCCTCTTCCTGGTCCTTTGAGAGAAATCTGTCATCTCTCGCCCCTTGTTCCTCGAGATGAGGGTCCTGAGCAATGGACGGGGATCTGCTACACTTAGTCCCACTTTGAGATGGGATTAAAGCATCAATTTTTTGCTCCAAACTTAAAATGGTTGAAGAAAAAACCTCCTTACTAATATACACAGGGGCTGCAGTGTTAACAGCAGCTGCAACACTTGTCCCTCCTGATGGCTCACTCTGATCAGCCATATTACTCTCAGGGGAGGATGCCATCTTTTTTGAGAAGGTTCTAGGCTGCTGTGTGACTATAGTCCTAGAGCCTTTTTTTGAAGTGTTTTTAACCCCCCCTTCTGACCATAGCCCGATGCACAAAGCAGAGGTACTACCAGAAGGAAAGCATTCACTGCTTGAGCAATAGTCCAGCTCTGCTGCTGCTATTAATGCTCAGCCTGATCCACTAGTAAATGTGTCAAAAGGAATGCCTGTGATACCTAAAATCTCTTGCATGCCACCTTTGCTCTCGTCTCACTCCACAGCTTGCGCTGGGTGTTGGAGGACACCAACTCTTTCTTTTCAAAAGCCACCGAGCGACATGCCGTTCGCACCCATTTTTTTCCAGCGCTCCGTCTCCAAGAAGGGGAAAAGAAAAAAACAGCACAGGGGGGCGACTGGTGAGGAGGTAAAACCCACCCCAGTCTTACCGGAGGTCTCCTGCTGGCCGGTGGAAGAGAAAACTGCTGTTTCCTGGACACATTGGGAACTCTCTGAGAAGCAAGAGATGGTGAGTGCTGTATACAGCCCCCAGTGGTGACACATAGACATGACAACATTTACTACATTAAAGGCGACATTTATAAGAAAAATCTTTAAAAATTTCTTAGAAGACTCCACTTACCTTTCCTAAGGCAGGGTTTTCTGTGGTAAACCAACAGACCCAATCTTCACCATTCACGGTGGGTTCTGTTAAACTTTCAGGAGCTGGGGATCCTCGAGGAAACCCACAATCCTAGATCTGTAATAGCACCACCGCCAGGCATGTACTGGCCATTGGGACTACCGGGAGTTTCAGTGGCTCAGTGGGCCACTCTAATGTAAGGGGTCTGGTGATGGGACACTCTGATGTAAAGGGGCTGGTGATGGGACACTCTGATGTAAGGGGGGTGGTGATGGGACACTCTGATGTAAGGGGGCTGGTGATGGGACACTCTGATGTAAGGGGGCTGGTGATGGGACACTCTGATGTAAGGGGGCTGGTGATGGGACACTCTGATGTAAGGGGGCTGGTGATGGGACACTCTGATGTAAGGGGGCTGGTGATGGGACACTCTGATGTAAGGGGGCTGGTGATGGGACACTCTGATGCAAGGGGGTGCTGATGGGACACTCTGATGCAAGGGGGTGCTGATGGGACACTCTGATGTAAGGGGGTGCTGATGGGACACTCTGATGTAAGGGGGTGCTGATGGGACACTCTGATGTAAGTGGGCCAGTCTGGATGAAGTTCAGGGCCAAATTTCTTTCCCAGTTCAGCCCTGACCACCGCCAGTGAAAACGTTATGGTCTTAATACCAAAAAGTACTGGATCCTGGGGTCCAGCTCTCTAAAAGAGAAGCGTTACAGGCAAGACCTTGTTTCTTCAGGTACGAGGCCTGGGTACCATTCAATTCGGCCAAAAAGACACTTTGAATAGATCCAGCTGCATGGCTAGCCCCAGCAAGGATTGTTCCAGTGGAGCTCAGCACAACACATCTTTAATCATGACCAACACCTTAGACACTGGTGAAAAAATTAAGGTGCACTCAGTAGTGGGAGAGGTTATATAGGGAGTGCACTTTTTGTCTTAGGGCATGCCAGTGTCCATCACCTGAAGGTGGCCTATAACCCACACAGTAACTACTATGGCTCTGTGTCCCGTGATGTACGATAAGAAAATAGGATTTTTGTACTCACAGTAAAATCCTTTCATCTGAAGTTCAGTGATGGACAAAGCATCTTCATCTTGACCATAGGGTTATATCACCCCTTCAGGAGAGGACTAGGCAGAACATGTTAAAAACAGCAAAACTGCACAGTATCATCCAGGGGCTGGTCCTACTGGCTATCACCCCTCACACTGCATCCAACAGCTCAGTTTGTCAACAAGCAGTGTAAACATAAAGAGGAGAGGTGGGTGCTGTGTCTGTCAATGAACTTCAGAGAAAAGCATTTTACGGTGAGTACAAAAATCCTATTTTCTCTTTCGATCATTGAAGGACACAGCATCATCATATTGACCTTAGGGACGTCCCCAAGCAGTGTAAAAAAAAAACAAGGGGTGGGAATAGCAAGAAAATAACTCCACCCATGATGACCAGAGCTTTTCAACGGAGGAATTGCAACCTTAAACAGCCGCCTGCAAAACCTTGCGGCCAAAGCAAGCATCCGAAGATGCGCTCACATGAACCTTGTAAAATCTAGTGAAAGTGTGAACGGACGACCAGGTCACCGCCTTACACACCTGAGAAACAGACGCTTGATGTCAGAAAGCCCAAGAGGCGCCAATTGCCCTGGTAGAATGTACCGTGACAGGAAAGGGAGGCCTGTCACCTTATGGCATAAGCGTGAACCACTATCTGTCTGATCCACCGAGAAATGGTGGCCGATGAGACCGCAAGGTCCTTCTTCAGACCAGCCACCGATACAAACAGCGAGTCCAACCTCCGAAAATGAGCTGTAGCAGACAGATACACCCGCAGAGCCCGGACCACATCCAAGGAATGCAAAGCAACCTCTTTGGGGTGTGACGGCCGAGGACATAAGGACGGAAGCACATGTCCTCATTTAGATGAAAGGCCAAAACAACCTTTGGAAGAAACGAAGGCTGCTGGCGCAGCACCGCCTTATCCTTGTGGAGGACCAAGTAGGGAGACTTGCATGACAAGGCTGCCAACTCAGAAACCCTCCTGGCAGATGTAATAGCCACTAGAAAGACTACTTTCTGAGAGAATGTCAATAAGGGGATCTCCCTAATGTTTTCAAATGGTGGTTTCTGAAGCACCGAGAGCACCAGATTCAAATCCCACGGAGTCGGCGCTGGTAGAACCGGAGGGGCCACATGTCTAACCCGCTGAACAAACGTACTCACCAATGAATGAGTCACAAAGGTTTGCTGAAAAAAAACAGCAAAAGCTGATACTTACCCCTTAATGGTGCTTAAGGCAAGTTTCTGATCCACTCCTCGCTGCAAAAAAAAAAGCAGGGTCCTGGAAATTGAGTATGTGTGCAGACACCACCACATCTCCTCACACATGGAGATGTAGGTCTTCCACGTACGATGATAAATCTTCAGAGAAGATGACTTCCGTGCCCTCAGCATAGTGGAGATTACCAAATCCGACAGACCTCGGTCCCTTAGCACCTGGCTTTCAACAGCCAGGCCGTTAAAGCCAGTGACGGTAAAGCAGGATGAAGTATTGGACCTTGCGACAGAAGGGCCTCTCGCATCGGCAATCGCCAAGGAGTATCCGCCACCATTTGTACTATGTCGGTGTAGCACAGACGCCGAGGCCAATCTGGGACAATCAGAATCACCGGAATCCCCTCAGCCTCCACTCTGCGAAGCAAACGTGGTAGAAGTTTGAGTGGGGAGGAAGGCAAAAATCAGCCGATAATGCCCCCATGGAGCCCCAATGTGTCTGCTGTGTCCGCCCAGGGATCATTAGACCTGGCCACAAACCTCTGTAACTTCTGATTGAGTTGAGAAGCCAGGAGGTCCACATCTGGCGTGCCCCACCTTAGGCAAAGGAGCCAAATACCTCCGGATGCAGCGACCATTCCCCTTGATCCAGCATCTGATGACTTAGGCAGTCCGCTTGCCAGTTTTCTACGCCCAGAATGTACACGGCTGACAGCGCCGGCACACGCCGCTCTGCCCACCGCAGGATGTGAGTGACCTCCAGTGCTGCAGCCGAGCTCCTTGTTCCTCCTTGATTATTGACATATGCCACCGCCGTGGCGTTGTCCAACTGGATCCTGACCAGACGGCTCTGCAGCCTCTGTGACCATGTGGAGAGGCACCGCCTGATGGCCCGAAGCTCCAGCACATTGATCGGCAGGCGGGATATTTCCTGCGTCCAGCGACCCTGGGCTGATTGTACGCCCCAAACTCCCCCCCAACTGGTCAGACTGGTGTCTGTTGTGATCATCCAATGAAGAGGAAGGAACGACTTCCCAGACAGAAGGGCCGGCGACCTCAGCCACCAGGGCAGGGAATCCCTGACTACCTGGCACACCAGAATTTAACAATCCAGGGACAACAGAGATTTGTCCCATTTGGACAGGATCTCCTTTTGCAAGACTCGAGTGTGGAATTGAGCATATGGTTCCGCCTTGAAAGTTGCTACCATGAGACCCAGGACTCGCATGCAAAAACGCAGCTAGGACCATCTGCGGGACACCAACAACTTCACCACATCTTGAGTCTGCAGCTTGTTCGAAGGGAGAAAGACTCTCGCCTCTGGGGAGTGCAGAAGCAAGCCCAGGGACTCCAAGCGTTGGGTCGGCACCAACACCAACTTCTGGAGGTTCAGTGCCCAGCCAAACTCCCGAAGAGTTTGCATGATGATTGCCACATCCTCCCTTAATTCTGAGGCGGAAGTTACCCTCAGAAGGAGGTTGTCCAGGTAACCCACGATTGCGATTCCTTGCTGCCTTAGCAAAGCCAGAATTGGGGCTAGCACCTTGGTGAAGACCCTCGGTGCCGACGCTAGAGCTTGTCACTGAAATCGTAGAAACCTATGATGTTTGATGCATATGGGGACAGGCAAGTATGTGTTCTTGATGTCCAGGGATGCCAGGAAATCCCCCTGATGTAGTGCAGCGACCACTGAGCGAACTGATTCCATCCTGAACCTTTGTACTTTCACAAAGCTGTTGAGGGCCTTGAGACCCAGGATCGGACAGACCCCTTCCTTCTTTGGGACTACAAACAGTTTGGAGTAGAATCCCTCAATCCTTTTTGGCGTCGGTACTATCACGCCGCGCAGCAGCAGGTCCTGTACTGCCCCAAACAGAGCTTCCCGATGAGCCGGAAGAAGATGAAGGTTGGAGGGAAATAATCTGTTTGGCTGACAAGCAAGAAACTATCTTGTATCCTGATGAAACCAGTTCGCAGACCCAGTTCTCCTCCCAACTCCTCTGCCACCACCCCACCTAGTACTAAGAGATTCCTGTATAATGTGCTGCTTCCTAGAGGCTGCTTAACCCTGTAGGGACTGGAGTCCCTGCTAGGAGCAGCACTGTATCCTGGCCTATGCCGACAAGGCCCAGGCCTGGGGTAGCACGGAAAGAGTCCCTGCCAGCTTGTGCTACACTGTTAGTGTAGCACCAGTCTTGTGACGCGGACTCACTGCTTCCGGTATGTGGTCGGCTGGCATTCCGCAACTGCGGGGGTGCTTCTAATTTTGACTGTCCTCTCATCCTAGACCACAAAACTTCTTCACTGTGTTTTATGTTTTCTGCTGCACCATTGACATGGTTATATCTTCTTAGGCCGCGTACACACGCGCGGACTGTTGGCCCAACTTTGTCCGTCCAACAGTTTGAGCGAACAGTCCGCTCAAACTTAGCATGGACGGACATGGCCACACACGACGGACGAACAGTTTGCTGAAACCGTGCGCGATGACGTGAACGGCACGTACGACGGGACGAAAAATACGACGTCCTATACACTGCAATGCAACCTTCCGACGTGGAAATCCTTTCTGAGCATGCGCGAGACTTAGTTGGCCGAACAAGCCTACACACGAGCGAACAGTCCGCTGAAACCTTGTTTCAGCGGACAGTTTTTCGGAATTTCCGTAAGACCTTGTTCGGCCAACTGTCCGCTGAAACTGTCCGCTGCAGCCCCACACACGAGCGGACTGTCCGCCCAAACACTGTACAGCGGACAAGGTTGGGCGAACAGTCCGCGCGTGTGTACGCGGCCTTAGTCCTCTCCATAAAATTATCAGAAATTTGTGCTTTTTACCATCCCTGTCCCATATTTCCCTTTACTTCCTGCCCCATAACCAAACAGAAAGTGAGAGGAAATCGATGCAAATTAAGGGAGTCCATTGCCCCCCCCCCCCCGCTCCCTCAGAACTAGTGTCCCCACTCAAAAATTGCAAGGCGGATCTTAAACAGCAAGGGGTATAACCTTGACAGGAAGGGGTCGGTCATATTTAAATTAGGGGGTGCACGAGTTTAGTCAGGCTTAGGGCAGCACAAAACCCAAATACACTACTGGTTATTAGTGGCGGTCCTTTTCCCACCCAAATATCACTCCGGACCTCCAAAATTCTCTGTCCCAAATAAGTCTCTATTAATACCGATAGGACTGCGAGTCAGTCCTCCTCTTTACTTGACTACCCCTGAATTCCTCACCCATCATGGGTGAGACCCCTGAGTACACACAAATTTCCCTTAAAGGGACCATAACCCAAATATTACATGGATTGAAAAAAGACACAAGTCCATCTAGTTCAACATTTTGAAAAAAAATACTTTTTTTTTAGTTTCTATGATAACATTTTGCAAATAAGTAATTTTTGTTCATAAATGTGGGCCAAAATTTTTACTGCTACATCTCTTTGGTAAAAAATAACCCAAATTAGTGGATATTATTTAGTCTCTGTGAAAGTTATAGAGTCTACAAGCTATGGTGCAAATCATTGAAAATTGATCACACCTAAAGCACCGACAGCCTATCTCATTGCTTGAGGCCCTGAAATGTCAGGAAAGTACAGATACCCACCAAATGATCCCTTTTTTGAAAAATGCTACAAACTGACAAAACGTCTGAGGCTAGACATTGCTGACCATGGGGTAAAGCCCTTACTTTACGTTTTCATATTTAAATAGTTTGATTTGTGCTAAAGATAGTCTTCGGATTGTCCTGACTGTTTTATTTTCAGAAGTTTTGTTTTGCTGCTATAAGCTCTCTTGTGTTTGTTTTACCACTTGTCAACCATCCGACGCAGTTATACTGTGGCAGAATTGCACAGCTGGGCGAAACAATGTTATGTAACGGCGCTTCGCCCTGTGGCCACTAGGGAGAGTGCACCCCCCCCCCCCCCCACGCTAAAGTGAGTTCCCAGTGGTCAAGATCACCGTTGGGCCTCCGCGATCACTCGGGGCACACGGAGAAGCAGGATCTGTGTGTGTAAACACAGAGTATCTGGTTCTCTGAGGGGTGAATCGAGAGATTGTTTGTACAGAGTATGAACAACAATCTGTCATTTCTCCTGCACAGTTCCCTCCCCCTTCAGTTAGAACAAAACCTAGGGAACACATTAACCCCTTGATTGCCCCCTAGTGTTAACCCCTTCACTACCAGTGACATTTTTACAGTAATGTCAGGGCTGGCTTAGCCCTTCCTCCTCTGTGCTGGCCGCTCAGCTGTCGGCTAATTGCCAGCTCTCTTCACTCTCCACGGTTACCAGCTGTTCCCGATGATGCTCGTCTGACCTGCCTATTTAAAGCCAGCTCACTTCTCCTTTGCCTTCACGCTGGTCACATCACAAGGAACCATTTCCTGCTGTTTGTTTCAAGACTGGCTCTCCTTGGATCCCTGACTTCAGGCCTGACTGATTACCCGATTTGGTTAATGAACTTTGGACTGGCTGACTACCTGGTCTGGTTACTGGACACTGGCTATGCTTGACTACGCTTTTTCTATTTACCTTTTAATTTTTATTAATAAACAAGTGTGATTTAATTGTACTTCTGTCTCAGTCTGATTCATGGTTTCTGACAAGTAATCAATGCATTTTCTATAGCATTGATCGCTATATTAATGCCAATGGTCCCAAAAATGTGTCAAAATTGTCCGATGTGTCTGCCATAATGTTGTAGTCCTGATAAAAAAAAAAAAAAAAAAAAATCGCAGATCGCCGCTGTTACTAGTAAAAAAAAAAAAAAAAAATAATAATAATAAAAATGCCATAAAACTATCCCCTATTTTGTAGACGCTATAACTGCGCAAACCAATCAATATACGCTTATTGCATTTTTTTTTTTACCAAAAATATGTAGAATACATATCGGCTCAAAGTTTTTTTTATATATTTTTGGGGGATATTATTATTGTAAAAAGTACAAAATATTGTGTTTTTTTTTCAAAATTGTCGCTTCTTTTTTGTTTATAGCGCAAAAAATAAAAAACGCAAATACCACTGAAAGAAAGCTCTATTTGTGGGAATAAAAGTATGTCAACCATGTAATTGTCAGTTAAAGAGACGCAGTGCTGAATCGCAAAAAATGGCCTGGTCATTCAGCAGCCAAATGATGGCTACAGCGCGGACCTCCTTTGCCGGGACTACTATCTGACATTGACATTGTCCCGTGCACGAGCGGCCTGCGCGCCCCCTGAGGGGCGCAAGCGGCACGCTCTGTGGTCAGCGAGTCTATGAGACTCGTCTGATCATGGATCGAAGAAAGGGGACGATCCCAACCCCTTACCACGTGATCAGCTGTCATCCAATGACAGCTGATCATGTGATACAACGGAACCGGTAATCGGCTATAAAAAAAGAGCCGATCACCGGCGGCCGTGATCGGGACTGATGTGCCCACCTGCCCCCTGCCAGTGCCACCTCAGTAATTAAAAAGTGCCCCCCATCAGTGCCCATAGTGCCACCCATCAGTGCCCACAGTGCCACCCATCAGTGCCCACAATCTGCCTCAACAACGGTGCTGCACCCTAGTGCCACATATCCGTGCCCATCAGTGCCACCTATCAGTGCCCATCAGTCCCATCTATCAGTGGTACCTATCAGTGCCCCTTAGTGCCACCCATCCGTGCCATCTTATCTGTGCCCATCTTTGCCCATCAGTGCCGCCTTATCTGTGCCCATCAGTACTGCTTTATCTGTGCCTATCGGTGCCGCCTTATCTGTGCCTATCGGTGCCGCCTTAACTATGCCTATCAGTGCCCACCAGTGCAGCCTATCAGTGCCCACCAGTGCAGCCTATCAGTGCCCAAAAGTGCCGCCTCATCAGCGCACTTCAATGAAGGAGAAAAATGACCTGTTTGCAAAATTTTATAACATAAACATGATTTTTTATTTTTTTTGCATCTTTTTTTGTTTGTTTAGCAAAAAATAAAACTCCCAGCTGTAATTAAATACCACCAAAAGAAAGCTCTATTTGTGGGAAAAAAAATGATAAAAATTTAATTTGGGTACAGTGTTGTATGGCTGCGCAATTGTCATTCAAAGTGTATCAGCGCTAAAAGCTGAAAATTGGTCTGGGCAGGAGGGGGGTTTAAGTGCCCAGTAAGCAAGTGGTTAAAGGAGAAGTTTACCTCTTAGGAAAAAATAATAAATGCACATTTTTTTGCAGGTAAATAAAAGTGCATTTATTATTTTTTAAACAAACTCATTTTGTGTTTTTTTTTTTTTTCAATTAAGGGGTCTTTGACCTCATACGATAGCAGCAGCTTCAACTATAATTGTTACAAAATTTTATTGAACTTTTTTAATGAATGTATACTATCACTTAGGCTCCATGCACACTGCAGTTTATTGGAGTTTGGGCATTTTTTTTTTAAAAGCCCATAAACTCCACTCTATGTTAGCCTATGTGTCTATGCACACATGGACGTTTTTTAGCTTTAATGAGCAGTGGAGTTTATGGGCTTTTTTTCTGAACGCCAGAAATTCGCGTTCAAAGTGCCCCTTTTCACTGCAAAAAAAAGACAAACACCGATAAACGCTCATAAACATGCATTAATTAGTGTTCCGCATTCTATTTTTTCAATGCATTGTGGGAGTTTGGAATGCACTGTGGGATTCTTGGAGTGTCCTCTGTGTGTTTTTATTGAAAACGCCCATAAATGCTAACGCTAATAAACGCTCATAAACGCTAGTACAAAACGCTGTTAAAAGCAGGTTTTTCAACCAGTGTTTTCTGCCAGCAATCTGGCATCCGGAAAAAGCTTTTTTGAGCTTCAGTGTGCATGGAGCCATATAGTTATGAGGATACACACTACCATAGCGCGGGTACTCTCATTACATTAATTTATTATTTTTTGTTTCTAGAGCCTAAAGCATTGCAACAGCGATCAGAAGATTGCTGGTGTCATGGAGGTCTCCTGCAGATCCTGGACAGGCAAGCAGATACAATCTGGCAGGAAAAGAGAATGCACTACCACAGTGTTCCACAGCGCCATGGTAGATCATTTAAAACTACAAGCCGGCAGCTGCAGAGGCTGTTGGACCTTTTTTTTCGTTTTACATTCACAGGTCACTGTGAATGAGTGACCTGGGCAGGCAGAGTCCCGCTCAGCCACATTTTTTTTTATTGTGACAGCTATTTATTGTCTACTCTTGCTCTGGTCATAACCAACATTATTGCTTACAGTTGTCTTTGATTTCTGTTTAAAACACATATCATATGTGGGTGGGAAGTGAGGTCATGCAAACAAGTATGGCATGATTTATTTCCCTTTAAAACACTAGACCACATGCAGTTAGTTACTGAGGTCATGCAAACAAGTACAGGGAGGTGTTAAATGCAAACCTATGGGGAATCTATGTTGCTACCTATCCTATAATCATGCAGATTTCATTTATTTACATTAGACTAAAATCAATCCAATACATATGCACTATGGATCACACATGTTAAGTGTTATAAATATACTTGTTTTATAATAACCCCTCTGTACAAACTAATGCCAATATTTACTATAGTGTTGGATCAAAGATGAAAAAAATTTTTATCACAAAAAATAAAACCTCTTCATTGTTCTTGTAAGATTAAAAACATGATGCAGGGAAGACAAAATAAAGACATCATTTGCACATACAGGGCAGGGGTAGGCAACCTTTTGAGCACAGTGTGCCGAAAAATGTTTTCAAAGAAATTGAGCGTGCCGATTTTACACTCAATCACAAAAAGGACTTTTTATAAAGTAAATGCTGTAAACTACTTTGGTAGCGAGAAATTAACATCCTGCACTCTCACGCCTCAGATCAGCCCCAATTCATGCATCTCCACACCTCAGATCATTGTACCGCCTGCAAATCTGTTCCACCACGGTACCCCCTTGCACATCTGCCCCACCTCTGTACCCCCCTGCTCATCTGCCCCACCTCTGTACCCACCTGCTCATCTGCCCCACCTCTGTACCCCCCTGCTCATCTGCCCCACCTCTGTACCCCCCTGCTCATCTGCCCCACCTCTGTACCCACCTGCACATCTGCCCCACCACTGTAATCCCCTTCACATCTGCCTCACCACTGTAATCCCCTTCACATCTGCCCCACCACTGTACCCCCCTACTCATCTTCCCCGCTGCTGTAACCCCGTGCACATCTGCCCCACACCGTTACTACTCTGCACATCTACCCCACCACTGTACTACCCTGCACATCTACCCCACCACTGTACTACCCTGCACATCTGCCCCACCACTGTACTCCCCTGCACATCTGCCCCACCACTGTACTCCCCTGCACATCTGCCCCACCACTGTACTCCCCTGCACATCTGACCCACCACTGTAACCACCTGCACATCTGCCCCACTACTGTAACCCCCTGCACTTCTGTCCCACCACTGTACCGCCCTGCTCATCTGCCCCACCAATGTTTCCCATTTCTCATCTGCTTCACCACCGTATCTCTGCACACCTGCTCCACCGCTGTACTCCCATGCTCTTCTGCCTCACTGCTGAACCATCTTCTCATCTGTCCTAACACTGAACTTATCTGTTCATCTGCCCCACCACTGTAACCCCCTGCTCATTTGTCTCACTGCTGAACACTCTATTCATCTCTTCCACCACTATACCCTCCTGTTCATCTGCCCCACCTCTGAACCCCTCCTGCTCATCTGCTCCACCGTTGTACCCTCTTCTCATCTATGATATGTGTGATATGCAGAGTGGTGAAAGGAAGCAGAGATGAGACACATCTACCTGTCCTGGCACACTCATTCTGCTTATCCACCTCTCGCATCCAGCCCACATGCTTGTATGTGATGTCACATACAAGCATCTGGAATGGATGCGCAATGATGAGCTCAGGTCAGGGGCATTTTCTGAAAGCAGTGGGTCATAAGTTGGGCCCCCGCAGCTGAGAAAAAGTGTGGTGCTCTGCGCCACAGGAAAAGTTTAGTGTGATTTTCATTGCGCTGAACACTGACTGTGGCTTAAAGGGACACAGAGTGCAGGGGTTCAGTAGTAAGTGACACAAAGGTTCAGGAATAATTTAAACAAAGATGGCTTTTCCCCATTGCAGTGAAATCCCTTCTTTCTGAGATTGGTAGTGGCAACCAAGCGAGTCATCTTCCTCCAGATGATGGGCGGGGCTAGAAGGACTCTGATTGGCTTTAGCAGTGGCAATGACAGTCCTCCTCCCCCAGCAGAACTGCACCCAATCTCTTCCTCATCACAAGAGCTGATGATCGCAGCTATAGCAAAGTTAGAGAAACAATGTTTTCCATCGTTTACAATGTGTGAGGGCGCAGTCTCACTGACACTTCCCTGCGCTGCTCTGCTGATGGGGAGGGAGTCAAGCGCCCGCAAAAGAGGCTTTGTGTGCCACTTGCGGCACCAGTGCCGGGGGTTGCCTACCCTTGTCATAGGGTAAACATTCCAGAATATAATAAAGCATGATAACAACGAATAAAATATACATAATAGTAATGAATGCTGTAATCAACATAAGATTAGATTTACAGTAAAGATGGCATAATGACAGGCATAGGATAGCACAATAACAAGATGGTATTATGTACTGACAAAATGAATGGGTGGATTGGATGCACAGTGATCCTTACCACGGCCGATGCATTGATGGAAGGATGATGAGAACAGCTGTGTTCTGGTATCTTATGGACTTTATCATGGTGGAAGATGGATGGATGGTTCTAGAAGACAACACACAATGAGCTTTAAAATGATTTAAACATAAATAAATAGCACTTTTTTTTTTTCCAATTGTATTTTTATTGAAAATTTCCCAGAGAGAACATACAAAGGGAAGTATAACAACAAATAATTGTCAGCGTCAACAATATTACAGACCAAAGGCCAAAGAGCAAGAATAGGACAATAAACACAAAAAAAAAAAAAAAAAATGTGATGGTCAGGCAATATCAAGTCACAGGCACATATAAAGCAGTAATGTATTCAATAACGGTGGGGGACGGAGGGGGAGAGTCAGGAGGAGAGGGGGGGGGGGGGGGTAGGAAAGAGTCCAATGGGTGGGTAGGCCAGATAATTACATGTCTGCAAGGAAAGCATATCCAACCATTGGACCTGGGGTACGCTCATTTCCGGGAGGGGCCTATACCAGACTGAGGCATCCTCGAGGAGAGACATGTACAGGCGGGAGGGTAAGGAAGAACATCAAATAATCTCTAGGGGGGGGGGCTGTAGGGAGTCCCGGATTAAGCTGGGAATGGTCCCATAAGTCCCAGACCTGGAAGAACCTAGGTAGTGTGTCATGAATAACAGCGGTAAGGTGCTCCATCCTACGGATCTGTTCCAGAGTTTGTAATATCTGTGGAAGCGCCAGGCGGAGATCGCGACAGCCATCTGACTGGTATGGCCCGTCTCGCTGCCAGCAGAATATAGCCTAAAAGTTTCTGGACATTGGCAGGCAGGTCAGGAAAGGGTAGGCCTAACAGAAAGTGGATAGGGGTAAGAGGGAGGGTGGTGTCGGAAAGTTCTTGCAGATATACATGGACAGAGGACCAAAAAGGTTGGATAACAGAACATTCCCAGAAGATGTGAAAAAGAGATCCAACAGCCTTCCGACATCTCCAGCAGAGTGGGGAAACCCGGGGATCGTATTTATGTAGGAGCTGAGGGGTCCTGTACCAAAACATTAGGATTTTATAGATTGTCTCTTTTTGTTCTACACATCGAGACGATTTAGAGGCAGTCTCCCAAATTTTCAGCCATTGGGGGGTGATAATGGTTTGGCCAAGAAGCCGAGACCATTTGTGCATATAGAGGTGACCTGGGCCAGAAAGAGAGGGAGAGGCCTGTAAATACTTGTAAATCTCAGAGATGAGTCCCGTTTGGTATGGACCTTGGGAGCAAAGAAGTTCAAAAGGGGTAGGGTTATTTAAGGTAAGGGTAGGGTTTTTGGAGCTAAAGTAATGTCTGATTTGAAGATAGGAGTAAAATAAACCCCTGGGGACCTGAAATTTATGTTAAATATCAGCGAAGGAAAGAAACGAATGCGTAAGTGGATGTACCAGGTTACGAAGTTGGAAGATGCCCGCACGTGTCCAAGGGAGCATGCGCGGGTAAGACAGACTGTCCGGAATGTCAGGGTTGAACAATACGTTTAATAAAGGTGAGCACGGAGAGGTCAGGGAGAAACGCTGGGCACACTTCTTCCATATAGAAAGAGTAAAGAGCATGGGGCGCAGGGATAGGTTCCTAAGTTGATGTATGGAAGTTTCCAATTCTGCCCAAATCATCGAGCAGGGGTGGACCGGAGTAGTAATGTTCATTTCAATGTCAGACCATACACTGGACGACATTCTATGCGACCATACTATAACCGGTTTTAAGTGTGTAGCAAAATAATATTTAAGGAGGTCTTGGGCCCCCAGTCCACCTCTAGCTCTGGGAGTGAGCACTACGGAACTAGCTATCCTGTGGGCCTTATATCGCCATATAAAGTTAAGGAAGGACCTCTGAGTCGCTTTGAGTTGGGACATGGGAACAGGGATCGGTAACGTTTCAAATAGGTATAAAAGTCGGGGCATGATAGACATCTTCAAGACATTGATGCGACCCAAGAGGGAAATGGGATACGAGTCCCATTGTCGCAAGAGTCGGTCAATGTCCCGAAAGAGTGGTGGGAAGTTAGCATGATACAGGCTAGAGTAGGAAGAGGTAAGGTTAACCCCTAGGTATTTGAGGGAATCTGTACACCAATGATAAGCGTAGTTGCGCTGCAAAGGGACAAGGTCTGTGGGGGGAATAAGGATAGGTAGAGCTTCCGTCTTGGTAGTGTTGATTTTATATCCAGAGATTGAGCTAAATTGGTGCAGGAGAGCATGGAGAGAGGGAAGGGAGGTGTGGGGTCTGGTTAAAGTTAGCAGAATATCATCAGCATATAGAGACAATTTATACTCGGTGTGGCGTAGTTGTACCCCTCGAATGTCAGGGTGATTACGGATAGCCGCTGCCAGGGGTTCCAAACAAAGAATAAAAAGCAAGGGGGACAATGGACAGCCCTGCCTAGTGCCATTACTGAGGGAGAAGGATGGTGATAAATAGCAGGATAGCTGGACTTGCGAAGAGGGTCTGGTGTACAGTGCTCTCAGGGCATCGACAAAGGGACCCACAATGCCAAAGTGAGAGAGCGTGGCAAACAGAAATGGCCAGCTGAGTCTATCGAACGCCTTTTGAGCGTCAAGGCTCAGTATTAGAGCTGGGCGGTTCGTTTTATTTAGTAAGTCAATCAAATCTACGGTACGTCTAGTATTGTCTCCCTCATGCCTAGCCAGTACAAAACCGACTTGGTCCTTATGGATGAGTTGCGGTATTAAGCTGGACAACCTATTCGCCAAGATTTTGGTGAAAATTTTGTAATCGGAATTTAGCAGCGCGATAGGCCTGTAATTATCTGGGAGGGAGGGGTCTTTACCTGGTTTCGGGATCACAGATAGGTGGGCATGGAGAAACTGGGGGTCAGGAATGGTGCCTTTCAGTAAGGAAGAGAATAGGGAAAGAAGGTGTGGACTCAGAAACGGGAGGAAAGTTTTGTAGTAGGAGTAAGGTAGGCCATCAGGGCCAGGGGCTTTTTGAGTGGGAAGATTCTCCACTACTTCAGCTAATTCCTCAGGGGAGATAGCGGAGTTTAAAGACGGGAGGTGGTCAGGAGAAAGCTGGGGGAGGGGCAGTGATTCCACGAAGGAGGTAAACTTCTCCTGGGTGAAAGTGTATTGATCATCAGTGAGTAAACAGTTATATAGCTTATGATAAAAGTGGCCAAATGTTTTAGACATTGTGAGAGGGCAGTAAGTGGAGGAACCGTCGGGTTGTCTAAGGGAGTCAGGATAGGCTTGGAAAGGTCTGGGTTTAAGTTTGTTTACTAGGATCCGGTGGGGCTTGTTAGAGTACTCGTAATATTTCTGTTTTGAACATAGGAGGGATTTGTCTATTTTCTGCATATCAAGTGATCTAAGGAGATTGCATAAGTAGACAACAGTCCTAAGCCCTGACACCGTGGGAGAAGAGAACAAACGGTCTTCGGCCTTGCGAAGCCTGAGAAGAGCCGAGGCTCTTTGGTATGTGTCGTCTTTTTTGAGTCGGGAGCTTATTGCAATACAATGCCCCCTGAATACAGGTTTATGTGCCTCACACAGAGTCGAGGGCTCGGAGACGGTGCCAGCGTTAAGCTCAAAATACTCAGTAAGGCATGCGGTCAATTGGGCTTTAGGCTCAGGGTTACGTAGAAGAGTCTCATTGAGCCGCCAGTGACAGGTGCGGGGGAAGGCCGAGGATAGGGAGAGTTCTAAATTGACAGAGGAATGATCCGACCAGGGGACAGGATTAATTTCTGAGGATACTGCAGCTGCCAAGAGGGGTGTGGAGATGAAAAAATGGTCTAGTCTAGAGAAGAGTTTGTGAGGGTGGGAGTAGAAAGTATAGTGTTTCTGAGTAGGATGTTTAATTCTCCATATGTCTAATAAACGTCGGGTTCTGATAAGTCTGCAAAACGATTTGGAGAGGGAGTCTACATTGGAGGGGGTCTTAGGAGGAAACAAAACATGTTTGTCTTTACCAGGGGACATGACCATATTAAAATCTCCACCAATCACTGTAAAAGGATGTGCATACTTATCTAACATGTCAAACACAGCACTGAGAAAGCGAACTTGACCAGAATTGGGAGCATATACATTTAGGATCATGACAGGTTGAGACTGAAACATGCAATCCAGAATAATAAATCTGCCCTGGGGGTCCAGGTAAGAAGATTGGATTCGCAACGGGCAGGAGCGGCCAATCAGGATCGCCACGCCCGCTTTGCCAGACGGATCCGAAGCCAAAAAGGAGGTCGGAAATGCTTTGCTGGCAAATTTAAGGGAACCCCCAGGACGGAAGTGTGTCTCCTGGATCAGGATCACGTCTGCCTTAGAAGCTTTAAACTCTTTCAGAGCCAACCATCTTTTCCGAACAGAGTTTAAACCTTTCACATTACAGGTAAAAAATTTCAACGACATATCAAAGGAGACTAGAGAGAGAGCATAGAAAGAAGCATAAAACAGTCAGTGGAGATTGAGTCCCAAGCGGTAGGGAGGAAGAAGATAAATAGCACTTAAATCATCTATGTATAACCCCACCCACTCCAAGCATGCTGTAAGCTGGCCATACATTATCCAATTTTCTTATTTAATTTCCTTTAGATTTACCTTCAATGACGTAGTGAAAGGGCATGTCTGATTGCAAAGACATTGGAAATGTTTAGGTTTAACCTCATATTAGATGGTTTTGGTAAATCTAAAGGAAAATTTTACAAGGAAATTGTATAACGTATGGCCAGCCTGAGTTTGTAGAAAAGCAGCACTTAACCACTTCGGCTCTCACATCCTATGGACCAGACCATATTTCACATTTCTGCTATGTGTCTGTTCATGAGTCTATAACTTTGTAATTACTTGTGGTAAAGAAGTGATACATATACTGTTTTCTGGTGGGACAAACAGGGCTTTCTCCTGACCCTAAGCTCTCTGAGAATTTTTTTAATTTATTAGCATTTTAAGGGGGGGAAAAAAAAGTAAAAATCGTAAAAAAAAATAAAAACGTTTTTTTTGTTTGATCAGTAGTATTTGGAACACAAGTACCGTTAATGTGAGGAAAACATATACATTTTATTCTGTTGCTTGTTCTATTTTGCTGCAACATTAAAATTACATTTTTGGTACAAAGTTATTTACAAAATAATTTTTAAAATTTTTTTGCATACATTTCATTTTTCTCATAATGCATCAGTAATTTATAGTTCTTACTGATTTAATATAAAACATATATACACTACAAAAAGTATTTTTAACAGTAAATCCTTAACCTCTCCCGGATCGCCTCACGTACATTTACCGTGGTGGCACTGCGGCCTGGATGCGCAAAATCACGTACCTGTACGTGGGAGGGGGGTGTTAGCCCAGGTTCACACTGACAGCAGGAATCGACTTCGAGGGAACCTGTTTTTTTTTCTTTTTTTAAATAAAATGTTCTATTACATATGCTTTTCTACACATAGGCTGCCTTAATGAAGAATGTGGTGTACTTGGAGTTCAGTGGTTAGGAGTATGATATGTAAAACACAGTGAGGAAAATTTATCAAAACTTGAGCACAAAAAATCTAGAGCAGCTGTTACATGGCAGCCAATCAGCTCTATCTTCATCTGGTTACAAGGAGTTGTAAAGGCAGAAGGTTTTCTTTATCTTAATGCATAGGCATTAAGATAAAAAACCATCTAAGTGTAGCAGCCACCCCAGCACCCCCTAATTACTTACCTGAGCCCCATCTCTCTCAAGTCTAAGCCATTCGGTGCACTCCTCCTAAATGGCTAAGACACAGCAGCTGTGCAATTGGCTCCCACGGCTGTCAATCAAAGACAGTCAGCCAATCAAGGGAGAGAGGGGACAGGGCTGGGTCAGGGCTCCATGTCTGAATGGACACACAGAGCTGTGACTCAGCTCCAGTGTCCCCATAGGAAGCTGCTGATTGTGGGGGCACTTAATAAGAGCACTGGAAATGGAAACAGGCGTATCGATGGCACTTGATAAGAGGGAGAGGCCAGGAGAAGCAAAGAGGGACCCAAGAAGAGGAGGATACGGGCTGCTCTGTGCAAATCCAACTGCACAGGGGAGGTAAGTATAAAATGTTTGTTATTTATTTATTTTTATTTTTTTCAAACTAGACTTCACAATCACTTTAAGCTTTCAAAATGAAAGCTATGAGCCAATTGGTTAACATGCACCACTGCTTCAACTTCTGATTCACTTTTGATAAATTAAATTCCCCTAAGGGCTCATTCAGACGGGCGCCAAGAAAGGTCCTCTGTCATGTTATGTTGTGCCTACATCCACCTTGTACCTGTGTGCAGGCAGCCTATAGATGTGGGTGCACAGATCTGAATGTGGATGCTGCTTTTGTTAAGATCCGAGCACCCACTCCTGCCTGCATTTCAAATTTTGACATGCAAACGTGTCTGTACAGCTGCTGTATGCACTTTTATGGGCTCCAAGAGGTGGCTGCAGATGCAGAAAAATGTGGTTTAGTGCAGAGGATGGATCTCAGTGCCCATCTGAATAAACCCTATGCATCTACAGTAGAAGGTTCAGAGTGTATAATGCACAAGGCATTCTACATAGTACAACCACAATTTCCCACCTCAAAGCCCATATCCCCACGCACCTCCCTGCCAGCCTACCCCATTCAGTAGAGACTCCCCTTCCAGAACAGACTGACCCCCACCTCAAACATAGACCCCTCAGTACAGAGTTTAGCTCAGGGCTCGACAAACCCCAGGCGCCAGGTCGCCAATGCGACCAGAAATCCCAACCTGGCGCCTAAGCTGCCACCAGCCCACTCACTATTGATGGCCCAGACATGCAACACATTAACACCGACTGCCGTCCTCCTTCCTCCTCCACACTCGGCGGCTCTGGCAAGCATCAAGCGCCGTGCTAAGTGTGTGAAACTGAGAAGCAACTGAGAGAGGAGGATCTGACAGATTTCAGCTTGATGGCGGGGGTGGGCGGGACCCAGCCGGGGTGGGCGGGATCCAGCAGCTATCAAACACCAGCCAATGGGATCTGGGCAGGCCTCTACTTGTATGTGGCCCCACCCCTTTTCTTAAGCAGCCCAATCGTTGGCTGATGTTTGATAGCTGCTGAGTCCCACCCACCCCGGCCGGGTCCTGCCCCACCCCAACATCAAGCTCAAATCTGACAGATCTGCCTCTCTGTTACTTGTCAGTTTCACACCGCGGCCGAGTCCCGCCCACCCCCGACATTAAGCTCAATTCTGACAGCTCCTCTGTTACTTCTCAGTAACAGAGTGCTCAGTGTGCCACCTGCCAGTGCCACCAACCAGTGCCACCTGCCAGTGACAATCGGTGTCACCGCCAATCAGTGCAACCTGCCACTACCAATCAGTGCCACCTGCCACCACCAACCAGTGCCACCTGCCAGTGCCAACCAGTGCCACCTGCAAGTGCCAACGCCAATCAGTGCCTCCTGCAACCACCAATCAGTGCCACCTGCCGCCGCCAATCAGTGCCACCTGCCAGTGCCATCCAGTGTCACCGCCAATCAGTGCCACCTGCCAGTGCCGAGTGCCACCGCCAATCAGTGCCACCTGCCAGTGACAACCAGTGCCACCGCCAATGAGTGCCACCTGCCAGTGCCACCGCCAATCAGTGCCACCTGCCACCACCAACCAGTGCCAACTACCAGTGCCACCTGCCAGTGCCACCACCAATCAGTGCCACCTGCCAGTGCCACCCCAACCAGTGCCACCTGCTAACGACAATCAGTGCCACCTGCCAGTGACAATCAGTGCTACCGCCAACCAGGGCCACCTGCCACCACCAACCAGGGCCATCTGCCAGTTCCAAACCAGTGCCACCTGCCAATCTCCTGCCAGTGCCACTGCCAATCAGCGCCACCTGCCAGTGACAATCAGTGCTACGTGCCAGCGCTACCTGCCAGTGCCAACACCAACCAGTGTCACCTGCCAGTGCCAATCAATGTCACCTGCCAGTGCCATCTGGCAGTTCCACGTGTCTGCCAGTGGCAACCAGTACCATCTGTCAGTCCCAAACCAGTGGCACCTGCCAGTGCCAACCAGTGCCATCTGCCAGTGCCACCTGCCTAAGCCAACCAGTTCCATCTGTTGCCAGCCTTACTCTTTATGGTCAGCCCATAACCCTGATGTGGAGTTATTGACTGGGTGCTCCGTTGTGAGTTAGAGATAGGGGTGAAAATGACTGGCCTTATCCCGGGAGCTGACAATCCATACAAAATCCTAAATTCAAAGCAAATTTGTCAACCCCTGGTTTAGCCTATGTACAAGTTTAAGCAGCAGAAATATTTAAGGAGATCTCATCATTATGGTAGATTTAGACATGCATCTAAATTTCTAAATTTATCTAAATTTATCTAAATTTTTCCAATTTGATTCTGGATTATATTCCAGAGATTGACAGGTGGTGAGGAAATGATACAACATCCACTCAACACCTGTTTTAAACCCATCTTTAATCTAAAATCTCACCGCAACTACAATGAACACAGTTGCGGGGTGTTCGTGGTGCTTCCCCATGGACTTGCATGTGTAACATTTCATGGGCTTGCCATCCACCAATCGCTACATGCTGGGTCAGTTTAGCTGTGATCATAAAGCATTGTGGCTGTGGCATGTAACCATCTCCCTGTGCTACCTATTGTGGCTTAAGAGGGGGGGGGGGGGGCAGTTAGCAGGTGGCTAAAACACGACCCAACCGCTCATATTTCTAAATGAAGCCAAAGGAAGTATGCAGAGCCAGTACCTTGGGTCTCTTTTTCATTAAGTAGCCACTGGCAGCACACCAGACTACTACACACTGTGATACTAGAATTATGCCTACATAATGATATCATGTAGGCAGAATTCAGTAAAGCAGAGTCTCCCTGTTAAATTGGCAGCAAGGTTTAGGAGGAGCACACTGGAACAATCCTGGAGATCCTGTTTTACACTCATTGCGGCATTGAACCCCACTGTCTACAGGTGCTGGTGGCACCTCTCTCAGTAAGGCGCCCAGGGCACCCCCCCCCCCCACCCAGTTGCAGCCCTGACCAAGAGCAATCTGTCCCAGGCAGAGTGCATTTGGTATCACTCCATCTGTGACAGGAGCTGGCTCTATACAGGCAGCATTGGCTTATGAGGCTCTTCTCCACAGCTGCTTGCTTCCTCTACTGTCGGCTTCATTTACAACACTAATGCTCTGGGATGGCAACCTGAGATCTGTGCCTGCCATCCGAGAATAGGAGGTTGCAGGCAACATTAGAGGGCTCTGCGGGCCACATGTGGCCCCCGGGCCACTGGTTGGGCATCGTTGTGATAGACAAACACAAAATGGCATATAATTGTGAAGTGGAAGGAAAATTATAAATGTTTTTCAAAATTGGTACCCAGGGCGGATCCTATATCTGGCACCCCCCCAGGTGGACAGGCAGTGCACCGCACGTCAAGTGATGTTAGGGTAGCATACTGGCAGATGATATAGTGCCAGCTTAAAGAGGAGCTGCACCTAAAAAAAATATTAAAAGCCAGCAGCTACTAATATTGCAGCTGCTGACTTTTAATAAAATCACACTTACCTGTCCCAGGTTCCAGCGATGTCGGCGGCAGATGACGAGCGATTGCTCGTCTCGCTGCTGCCACCGCCGCCATCGGGGGGGTGTCTACGGGGGTTCTGCGGCGGTCTGGCTGGAAGTGTGTGCAGTTACCTGGATTATCCAGGTAACTGCACCCCCCTCCCCCCTGAAAGGTGCCGATTGTGGCACCGGAGGGGGGAGGGATCAGAATAGCGGAACTTCCCCTTTAGGGTGAAGAACCGCTTTAAGTGATATACAGTAGTGCCAAGTTAGGTTATAGTGCCAAGTTATGTGACATACACCAGTGACAGGTTAGATGGTAGTGGCAGGCTAGGTGATAGTGCCAGATTAGGAGGTAGTGTCAGGCTAGGTGGTAGTGTCAGGCTAGGTGGTAGTGCCAGGTTAGGGTGGTATAGTGCCAGGTTAGGTAATAGTGCCAGAGTAAAAACATAACAAGATGAATAGACAAGAGAATACTGGTCCTGATCCCCTCTTCCTTCATCACCTGCACTAAAATTATAAATCTCTGGCTGTCCCTGCTGCTGCAGAACCTCTTTCTCCCCCTCCCTGAAGTAAACTTAAAGGAAAAACACACATGGGATCTGGCTTCTTCCTTTCCTTGAACTGAAGTTAAAATATGGCGAGCGGGGGGGGGGGGGGGGGATGTTGGGGCTGCAGCACAGACAAAGCATTATTGGCTAACACTGAGATCAGATGCAAATATTCCCCCTCCCTTTGGTGGTCAGGAGGACACTGACATTATGCAACCCTGCATCTTACTGCTGTGTGCACAGGTTGGAGATGTTGCGCACACACAGGGGCGGGCTTAGAGGTAGAAGCGCTGCTGCTGGAGTTGGCTCCGTCGTCTATCATTATGACAAGCAGGAGACCCAGTCTGCAAACTTTACACAACAGGACAGGGAGCACGGCAATTACAGAGTGATGCCCTCTGAGTGTCTCTCCCTCCAGCAGCTGAGAGTCTACAGAGAATTGCTCTGCAATTGCCATGTAAATTGTTTTAATAGGGGGGCACAGTATGATGTTGGGGGTCAAGGTCCCCTGTGGCCCCACATTCGTGATGCCACTGGCCGTAAGGCTACACTGCCAGGTTCACTTAGTCACAATGGAGGCGACATGCACTCGACAGCTGAAGGAAAAATCAGCTGCGGTGCTGACATCGCTGGACTCCGGGACAGGTAAGTGTCCAATTATTAAAAAAATCAGCAGCTGTAGTATGTTCAGCTGCTGGCTTTTAAGTTTTGCAGCGGTGGATGAACCCCCGCTTTAACATCTGTTTTCCCTCTTGTATGACAACCTGCCTTATTATTTTTATCCAGTATGATAGATTTTGGATTTGTTTTGGTAGCATGTATAGTCATGTACATAAATATTGGGACATCAACACAAATCAAATCTTTTTGGCTACCACCACAATGGATTTGAAATGAAACAAACAAGATGACAAAAATGCCTTCACAGTTCTGGAACAACATCCTACGGACAGATAAGACCAAGATCAACTTGTATCAGAGTGATGAGAAGAGAAGAGTATGGAGAAAGAAAGGAACTGCTCATGATCCAAAGCATACCACCTCATCAGTGAAGCATGGTGGTGGTAGTGTCATGGCGTGGGCATGTATGGCTGTCAATGGAACTGGTTCTCTTATATTTATTGATGATGTGACTGCTGACAAAAGCAGCAGGATGAATTCAGAACTCATTGGACGGTGCTTCACAGTGCAGATGGAAAATGACCGGAAACACTGCAAAAACAACCAAAGAGTTTTTTAAGGGAAAGAAGTGGAATGTTATGCAATGTCCAAGTCAATCACCTGACCTGAATCCGATTGAGCATGCATTTCAGTTGCTGAAGACAAAACTGAAGAGAAAATGCCCCAAGAACAAGCAGGAACTGAAGACAGTTGCAGTAGAGGACTGGCAGAGCATCACAAGGGATGAAACCCAACATCTGGTGATGTCTATGCGTTCCAGACTTCAGGCTCTAATTGGCTGCAAAGGATTTGCAACCAAGTATTAAAAAGTGAAAGTTTGATGGATGATTTTTAATCTGTCCCATTACTTTTGGTCCCTTAAAAAGTGGGAGGCACATATACAAACTGTTGTAATTCCTACAACGTTCACCTGATTTGGATGTAAAGACCCTAAAATTAAAGCTGAAAGTCTGCAGTTCAAGGACATCTTGTTTGTTTCATTTCAAATCCATTGTGGTGGTGTATAGAGCCAAAAAGATTAGAATTGTGCCGTTGTCCCAACATTTATGGACCTGACTGTATTTTAGTATCAGTGAACAAGTTTTATCAGTATTTGTGTTGATTCTGCTAACGATGTAATTAACAGCTGTGATACATAGGGGGTTATTTACTTAAGGCAAATCCACTTTGCACTACAAGTGCACTTGGAAGTGTAGTTGCTTTAGATCCGAGGGGGACATGCAAGTATAATAAAAAAACTGCATTTTTGCTTGTACATTGGATGATAAAATCAGCAGAGCTTCCCCTCATTTTATATCTTCCTCTCAGATCTACAGCGACTGCACTTCCAACTGCACTTGTAGTGCAAAGTGGCTTTGCCTTTAGTAAATCAACCGCAATGTGTATATAGCACTTTTAAGTTGAAATCTGTTACCTCCTTACCCCTACTATGAATAAGGTCCACAATGGGCTTAAACATGTAAGCAAGTAAGAACATTTAATTTTATAGTCCCATGTTAAATAAAGGAGTATTGTGATCCCACTAGCGTGTTCTGGTCTTCACCTTCATAATGCCCTTTTTAATGCATGACAGTATTTTGCTAGCTGTAGCTTGGCATTGCATGCTATTGGTAAGTCTGTGATTTAAAAGCACCTCCAGATCCATGGATTCTCCCAGGGAAGGAATGATGTGTATTTTGCATGTGTATTTTTGGTAGCCAAGTGCATAGTATTACATTTCTCAATATTGAACCTCATCTGCCACGTAGTTGCCCAACCCCCTAATTTTGTGCAGATCTTCCTGTTATGATGCTATATCCTGTGCCAAAGTTATTTCCCTGCATAATTTGGTATCCTCAGAAAACATTGAAATTAAGCTCTTGATTCCAAACTCTATAAAGAATTAACAAAACTGAACATCACTGGCTCAAGATAGAGTGGGGCATGTCACTCATGACTTTAGACCATTCAGCAAATTAGTCAGTTCTTACTACTCTCTGAAACCTGTTCATGTAACCAGTTTCATATCAATATTCATAATATATTATGAGCACTAAAATAAAATGTAGTGTATTTAATGGGTTTGATAAACAGTTGCTTTAACCACTACAGATCCGCGCTATTGCCAAATGATGGCATTAGCGCGGACCTACATTTCCGGGACTACGTCTATTGACGTCGTCCCGGATACGAGCGGCCTGCGCGCCCCCTGAGGGGCGCGCGCGGCGCGCTCTGTGATCGGCGAGTCCGTGAGACTCTCCTGATCACCGATCCGTGCAAGGGGTCGATCCCGACCCCTTATCACGTGATCAGCTGTCAGCCAATGACAGCTGATCATGTGATAGAACGGAGCCGGCAATCGGCTATTATTCCTCCTCGCGCTGACAGCGCGAGGAGAGAAAAAAAAAGCCGATCACCGGCGGCCGTGATCGGGACATCAGTCCCGATCACGGCCAGCAATACAGCTGACCACCTGCCCCCTGCCAGTGCCCACCTGCCCACCGCCGTGCCATCCTGAATAAAAGTAAGTGCCCCCCATCAGTGCCCCCCATCAGTGCCCATAGTGCCCACAGTGCCACCTACAGTGCCACCCACAATGCCACCCACAGTGCCATCCAGCAGTGCCACCAACAGTGCCACCCACAGTGCCCACAATCTGCCTCAAAGGTGCTGCGACCCAGTGCCGCCCATCAGTGCCCAGCAGTGCCGCCCATCAGTGCCCAGCAGTGCCGCCCATCAGTGCCCAGCAGTGCCACCTATCAGAGCCACCTATCAGTGCCACCTATCAGTGCCCATCAGTCCCATCTATCAGTGGTACCTATCAGTGCCCATCCGTGCCACCCATCCGTGCCACTTATCTGTGCCACCCATCCATGCCATCTTATCTGTGCCCATCTTTGCCCATCAGTGCCGCCTTATCTGTGCCCATCGGTGCCGCCTTATCTGTGCCTATTAGTGCCGCCTTAACTATGCCTATCAGTGCCCACCAGTGCAGCCTATCAGTGCCCACCAATGCAGCCCATCAGTGCCCACCAATGCAGCTATCAGTGCCGCCTAATCAGCGCACTTCAATGAAGGAGAAAAATGACCCGTTTGCAAAATTTTATAACAAACTATTAAAACATGATTTTTTTTTTTTTTTTTTTTGCATCTTTTTTTGTTTGTTTAGCAAAAAATAAAACTCCGAGCTGTAACTAAATACCACCAAAAGAAAGCTCTATTTGTGGGAAAAAAATGATAAAAATTTCATTTGGGTACAGTGTTGTATGACCGCGCAATTGTCATTCAAAGTGCATCAGCGCTGAAAGCTGAAAATTGGTCTGGGACTGAGGGGGGTTTAAGTGCCCAGTAAGCAAGTGGTTAATATCCTGTGACAAAAAAGTTGCAACTACCATCATTTTATTATCCAGAGTCTCTGCTTTCAGTATGTTTAAAATGCTGTGGGGTGGTTTTAACTACGCTTTAAGCCTAAAATGCAACTAACATGTGCAAAAAAATGTAATAAGACGCTGGCAGAGAAAATGGGATTTTTATATACAGCTTTACCTGTAAAATCCTTTTCTTGAGAGTACATCACGGGACACAGGAGCTTCATTACATAGTGGGTTATATAGGCACCTCTGGTGATTGGACACTGGTTAACCCCAATTAAGGAGAATTCCTCCCCTATATAACCCCTCCCATATGGGAGGCACCTCAGTTTTGTAGCAAAGCAATAAGAAACCACGTAAAACCCAAGAGGGGCGGGAGCCCTGTGTCCCGTGATGTACTCTCAAGAAAAGGATTTTACAGGTAAGCTGTATATAAAAATCCAATTTTCTTGATCATACATCACGGGACACAGGAGCTTCATTACATAGTGGGATGTCCCAAAGCAATGCTCAGATTGAGGGGAGGGAGACACAGATCATAATTATAGACCGCCAGGGACCGGAGGACCTAAACTGCACCCTGCAGTACACTGCGCCCGAAGGCGATATCCTCTTGCCCTCTGACATCCACCTGATAGAATCTGGTGAATGTGTGGACTGATGACCAAGTTGCAGCCTTACAGATCTGAGCAAGGGAGGCCTGGTGATGCACTGCCCAACAAGCACTTACAGCCCTAGTAGAGTGCGCTTTCACTCGAAAAGGAGGGATTTTCCCTTTAACACTATAGGCTTGAGAAATAACCTGTCTAATCCACCTTGAGAGAGTGGATTTTGAAGCCACCTGGCCCTTCCTAGGGCCTTCCGGCAAAATAAACAAGCAATCAGTTTTCCTTATCTGAGCAGTTGCTTGAAGATATTTACTGATTGCTCTAACCACATCCAAAGTGTGCAAAGATTCTTCTTCTGCGGACTGTGGGTCCGGAAAAAAGGATGGTAGGATTACGTCTTGATTCAAATGGAATCCTGAAACCACCTTAGGTAGAAAGGACCTGTTGGGACGCATGACCACCCGGTTCTTATGAATAATTAGATACGGCTCCTTGCTGGAAAGAGCTGCTAGTTCTGATACTCTTCTAGCCGTGGATATGGCTACCAAGAAGACCAATTTTTTAGTCAGGAGAACTAACGAAGCCAGATGCAAAGGTTCAAATGGATGCCCCTGCAAAGCCGAGAGAACCAAATTCAGATCCCATGAGCATACCGGAGGTTTGACTGGCGGTTTTAACCACATGGCCCCCTGGATGAAAGCCCGCACCAGGGAATGCGATGCAAGCGGCTTCTGAAAAAACACTGACAGGGCAGAAATCTGCACCTTGATAGTGCTTATGGCCAAATTCATTTCTAGGCCTGACTGGAGAAAGGCCAAGATCCTGCTAATGACATACTTCCTAGGATGCCATTTCCTGAGTTCACACTAGGAAACATGTGCCCTCCAGATTTTGTAATAAATAAGCCTGGAGGCCGGCTTTCTGGCATTGACCAGAGTAGAAAGGACTGGCCCCAAAAGGCCACAGTCTCTCAGAATGTGGGTCTCAGCAGCCAAACCGTCAAATTCAGACTGTGTAAAGCAGGATGGTAAATTGGACCCTGTGAGAGCAGATCCGGCCGGAGAGGGAGGATCCATGTCCTGCCTACTGCCAACTTCATGATCTCTGCGTACCACGGTCGCCTGGGCCAAGCCGGGGCCACCAAAAGGACCGATTTTGTCTCCCTCTTGACTCTTCCCAGGAACCGTGACAGCAGCGGGCTCGGGGGGAAGGCATAGATCAGATTGTACTGATCCCAGGGAACTGTCAGAGCATCTGACCCCTGAGCAAGTGTATCTCTTGTCCTTGACACAAAATTGTCCAGTTTCCTGTTGAACCTGGATGCAAACAGATCTACGTCTGGAGTACCCCACCTGTGACATATGTTCCGAAACACGTCGGGGTGCAGAGCCCATTCTCCTGGGCACAACTGCTGGCGGCTCAGAAAATCCGCCTGCCAATTTTCCACTCCTGGAATGAAGACTGCAGAAAGACACGGAACATGCTTTTCTGCCCAGACAAGTATGCGATTCCCCTCTTTTTGGGCCACCAGACTCCTGGTACCGCCCTGGTGATTGATATAAGCCACTGCTGTGGCATTGTCGGACTGAACAAGAACAGGGAGACCTCGTAGTCTGTAAGACCACTTTATGAGAGCCATATTAACTGCCCGGATCTCCAAGACATTTATGGGCAATTGCCTCTCGATCGCAGACTATTTCCCCTGCGAGCATGTCTCCTCCAACTCTGCTCCCCAGCCTGTCAGGCTGGCATCTGTCGTGATAATCTTCCATGGAAGAGGAAGAAAAGTTTTGCCTTTCAGAAAAATTATTGGTTTGTAACCACCAGACGAGACTCTTGCGTGTCCCTGGGGATAGACGCATAGGAAGATCCAAGGATTGGGGCTTCCTGTTCCAAGCCGCAAGGATGCATCTTTGCAGAGGCCTTGAGTGGAACTGGGCAAATGGGACGGCCTCAAAGGAGGCGACCATTTTCCCTAACAGTCTCATGCATAATCGAATGGGGGATGATCTCCTGCCCAGAATTAGGCGCACTAGATCCCCAATGGCCAAGGCTTTTGGCCTTGGAAGAAACACCTTGCCCTGAGCGGTGTCGATGACCATACCCAGGTATTCCAACCTGGTAGCAGGCTGTAGGGACGACTTTTCTAGGTTTATAATCCAACCTAGGCGTTCCAGGTGTTCTAGCGCTCTGGTAACGCTGTGGTTCAGGAACGCTACTGTTTTCTCCATGAGAAGTAAATCGTCTAGATAAGCCATGACGGCTATACCCTGAGCCCTTAGGTTTGCCAAGAGAGGGTCCAGAATCATCGTGAAGACTCGAGGGGCCGTAGCAAGCCCCAACGGCAAGGCCACAAATTGAAAATGGTGCCACTCTACCGCGAACATTAGAAATTTTTGGTGTGCGGGAAAAATTGGCCCATGGAGACATGCATCTTTGATGTCTATTGATGCCATAAACTCTCCCCCTTGCAGGGAGGAGACTACAATGCGAATTGACTGCATTCGGAAGGACCGGATGCGTAAAAACCGGTTCAGATGCTTCAGATCTAGGATAGGTCTGACACTTCCATTTGGCTTCGGAACGGTGAAGAGATTCGAGTAAAATCCTGAACCCTGTTCTTTTGGGTCCACTTCTACTATCACCCCCTGGGATAGTAAGTGATCTAAGGCCAGAAATAGCGGTTTTTGCTTTACTGGATCCCTGGGGATCCTTGACCTTAGGAAACGAGAAGGGGGAATCTCCTGAAACTCTAGCCTGTAACCCAGAGATACCGAAGAGATCACCCACTTGTCCCGGATCTCTTCCCGCCAGGCTCCTGCAAACTGCAGAAGCCTTCCCCTCACTCGGCCGAGCGGGGGCGCTCCTTCACAAGGAAGCTTTTGGGCTCTACGTGGCAGGCTTTCTCCCCCAGGTCTTTTTCTGTCCCTGGGCTCGGCCCTGAGCCTTTCCTGTAGAGGAGGGCTGAGAAGGCCGCCACCTCTGCTTAGAGCTTGATGCTCCGGGAGAGAGAGCACGTCTGAATGAAGGACGCTTGCTCCTTTTGACTAGAAGGAGAGTAGATTTACCTCCTGAGATTTTTGGACGAATTTGTCTAATTCTTCTCCAAACAAACGTTCCCCTTTAAACGGGAACCCAATCAAATGCTTCTTGCATGACAGCTCAGCTGCCCAATTCTTTAGCCATAGGGCCCTTCGCATGTGTACCAACAGGAGAGACAAACGAGATGCTTGTTGGACAGAATCCAAAATCGCATCAATCATGAAACACAGAATTTGAGGTATTTCTGCATAATTCTCTACTTCCTCACTGGGAAGGAGGCCAAGCATCTGCTTAACCTGTTCCTTGAGGAACTGACACAACCCCACGGCTGCGACTGTAGGTTGCACTACAGCGCCAGTCATGGAAAAGGAGGCTTTTAATAATGTTTCCAGCTTCTTATCAGTTGGATCTTTAAATACCTGAGCATTATCCAACGGACAAGTCAGGTTTTTATTCACGCAAGAAACAGCCGCATCGACAGATGGGACCCCCCACTTCTTGGTGAAACTTTCCTCCAGAGGATAATACATAGAAAACCTTTTAGGAGGAGCAAACAGTTTATCGGGATGTCCCCAATCCTCATACAACAATTTATCCATTAAGGGATGAATTGGGAAGGAATAGGCAGTCTGTGGGACTTTCCTGACTCCCAGGGAAGAAACAGAGGACGTAGCGACTTCAGCAGCAGGCATTCTGAATGTGGTACGCACCAATTCAGTATAATACTGCACCTGTTTTCTGAGCGCCTGGGAGGAGGGGACTCTCTCCTCTTCCTCTGATTCATCCGACTGCTCATGATCCCTGTCCCAAGATAGGGATCTCTCCTCATTTTCAGAAGAATCATCTGAGAGAGGAATTTCAGCAGAGGGAGGGGATCTACCCCTTTTCCTGCTATCTTTCAGGGAAGCAGAAATAAAATTCATTATTCTCCCTTCAAAACCCTCCAATGTAGCCCTAAGGGAGTCCTCAGTGACATAAGCCGGGGCTGGGACATTAGGAGAGGCTGCAAAACCTGACAGGGGCACTGATTCGTCTTGAGAGGCTGGCTCCAGTCTTTCAGGGGGGGGTGGTAACTTACAGGCACTTTTAGAACCCCTGGACCTAGGCGGTGATTTACCAGTGCCTTTGCTACCTCCCCTGAGACCCTCTTACGAGGAGACATAGTCCTAAGCTACAAAGCAGAGGTACTAGTACAAGTGCAATCACTGTTGTGCTTAAAGTCTCACAATAATATATATGCTTAAACTGCACAACCTAAACTGCACAACCTGAGTAGGTGTCTAAAGTTTGCCTGGATTCAATCCCCATGGATGCTTACTGCCCACAGCTCCTGTGTCTCCACTTACACCCCCCTGACGCTCTGGGCTTTTTAAATCTGCCGCCTGGCGCCTGCGCAGTACAGCGCCATGCACACTGACGTGCATGGCTCACAACCACACTCCCCCCTCCTCCATTAGGCCAGGAACGAGCCTGGCGCGCGTGCATGAGGACCGCGGGTTCCGGGGGGGAAAGGAGAACTCCACCGGAGCTGTGTGGGACCCCCAGACTATGTGGGACCCCTGTGTTACCTTGTTGTGGCAGGGACTGCAGTGGAGACGTGAGACAGCTGGAGAACCAGGCTTCACTGAGCGTGTGTACTGAAAGGCATGTAAGTATGCATCAGGCTGCTCTTACTCCCTCTAGTGGTGGAAACCAGGTAAGACATACAACTACTCACAATGAAGAAATCCATCATATAATTATATATATAGGATTAATTTACCTTACCTGTCCTCGCCGCAGGAATTGCTGAAACAGACAAATTCCAGCCTTCACCCATCAAGGCGGGCAGTGTTAGCCAACCTTCAGGTTTATCTGGGGCTCTTTCTCGGAAGACCCGAAGCAAGCATCCGAAGATGCGCTCACATCAACCTTGTAGAATTTAGTGAAAGTGTAAATGGACGACCAGATCGCCGCCTTACACACCTGAGAAATAGACGCTTGATGTTGGAAAGCCCAAGAGGCACCAATTGCCCTGGTAGAATGTGCCGTGACAGGAAAGGGGGGCATCTGCCCCCTTATGGCATAAGCGTGAACCACGATCTGTCTGATCCACCGAGAAATGGTGGCCGATGAGACTGTCAGACCCTTCTTCAGACCAGCCACCAGTACAAACAGCAAGTTCGACCTCCAGAAAGGAGCTGTAGCAGACAGATACACCTGCAGAGCCCGGGCCGCATCCAAGGAATGCAAAGCAACCTCTTTGAGGTGTGACAGCCGAAGACATAAGGACGGAAACACAATGTCCTCATTTAGATGAAAGGCCGAAAAAACATTTGGAAGAAACAAAGGCTGCAGGCGCAGCAATGCCTTATCCTTGTGGAGGACCAAGTAGGGAGACTGGCATAACAAGGTCGCCAACTCAGAAACCCTCCTGGCAGATGTAATAGCCACTAGAAAGATTACTTTCTGAGAATAAGGTGATCGCCCTAATGTTTTCAAATGGTGGTTTCTCAAGCACCAAGAGCACAAGGTTCAAATCCCACAGAGGCAACGTTGGTCGAACCTGAGGGGCCACATGTCGAACTCCCTGAACAAACGTACTCACCAATGATTCACCAAGGGTCGCTGAAAAAAAAAGATAGCCAAAGCGGATATCTGCCCCTTAATGGTGCTTAAGGCAAGTTTCTGATCCACTCCTCACTGCAAAAACAGCAGGACCCTGGAAACTGAGTATGTGCGTGGACACCACCCCATCTCCTCACACATGGAGATATAGGCCTTCCACGTACGATGATAAATCTTACAAAGTAGTGGAAATTACCGAATCCGACAGACCTCGGTCCTTTAGCATCTGGCTTTCAACACCCATGCTGTTAAAGTCAGCGATGGTAAAGCAGGATGAAGTATTGGACCTTGCGACAGAAGGTCCTCTCGCATTGGCAGCCACCAAGGAAGATCCGCCACCATTCGTATTATGTTGGCATGCCACGGATGACGAGGCCAATCTGGTGCAATCATAATCCCTGAAATCCCCTCAGCCTCCACTCTGCGAAGCAGACGTGTTAGAAGTTTGAGTTGGGCAAGGCATAAATCAGCTGATAATGACCCCATGGAGCAACCAACGCATCTGCCGCGTCCGCCCAGGGATCTTTTGACCTGGCCACAAACCTCTGTACCTTCCGACTGAGTCGAAAAGCCAGGAGATCCACATCTGGCATGCCCACCTTAGGCAAGGGAGCCAAAATACATCCAGATGTAGAGACCATTCCCCAGTCGTCCAGCATTTGACGACTTAGGTAGTCCTTTTGCCAGTTTCCTATGCCCAGAATGTACACGGCTGACAGAGCTACATGTGCCACTCTGCCCACCGCAGGATGTGAGCGACCTCCAGTGCTGCAGCCAAGCTCCTTATTCCTCCTTGATGGTTGACATACGTCACCGCCGTGGTGTTGTCCGACTGGATCCTGACTGGACGCCCCTGCAGCCTCTGTGACCATGAGAGACACTGCCTGATTACCCCAAGTTCCAGCACATTGATCGGCAGATGGGATTCTTCCTGTGTCCAGCGACCCTGGGCCGACTGTACGCACCAAACTCCCCCCCAACCAGTCAGGCTGGTTTCCGTTGTGATCACCATCCAATGAAGATGAAGGATCGACTTCCCTGACCGAAGTGCCGGCGACCTCAACCACCAGAGCAGGGAATCCCTGACAATGGAGATTTGTCCCATTTGGACAGGATCTCCTTTTGCAAGACTCGAGTGTGGAATTGAACATACAGCACAGCCTTGAAAGTGGCTACAATGAGACCCAGGACTCGCATACAAAAACGCAGTGACGACTACCTGCGGGACACCAACAACTTCACCGCAGCTTGAAGAGTCTGCAGCTTGTCCGAAAGGAGAAAGACTCTCACCTCTGAGGAGTCCAGAAGCAAGCCCAGGTACTCCAGGTGTTGAGTCGGCACCAACACCGACTTCTGTAGGTTCAGTACCCAACCAAACTCCTGAAGATTTTGCATGGCGATTGCCACATCCTCCCTTAATTCTGAGGCGGAAGCTGCCCTCAGAAGGAGGTTGTCCAGGTAACCCACGATTGCGATCCCTCGCTGCATTAACGAAGCCAAAATTGGGGCTAGCACCTTGGTGAAGACCCTCGGTGCTGACACCAGGCCAAAAGGGAGAGCTACACATTAGTAGTGCTTGTCCCTGACTGTAAATCGCAGAAACCTCTGATGCTTGATGTATATTGGGACATGCAAGTATGTGTCCTTGATGTCCAGGGATACCAGAAAATCCCCCTGATGGAGTGCAGCGACCACTGAGTGAACTGATTCCATCCTGAACGTTTGCACTTTCACAAAGCTGTTGAGGGCCTTGAGACCCAGGATCGGACGGACACCTTCCTTTTTTGGGACCACAAACAGATTGGAGTAGAATCCTTTCCGGTGTCAGTACAGGCACTATCACCCCACGCAGCAGCAGATCCTGTACTGCCCGAACAGGGCTTCCCGACGAGCCAGAAGAAGATGAAGGTTGGAGGGAAAAAATCTGTTTGGGGGACAAGAAAGAAACTCTGTCTTGTATCCTGATGAAACCAGTTTGCAGACCCACTGGTCAGAAAGTAGGGAGGTCCACCGAGCTGCAAACTCCCAAAGGCGACCCCCCCACCTGAGAGTCGGACGGGGAAAACCTTCATGCGGTAACAGATTTGCTCGCAGGCTTGTTTGGCTTGCGAAACCGGCCTGGGAACGCTTACCTGCCGACCTAGGCAGACGAAAAATTGGCTTCTTAGCGGAAAAGGAGTGCCCTTCCCTACGGCATGGCTACTTACCTTTCCTGGACTGTGGGAGCAACGTACTCTTACCTCCAGTAACATTCTTAATGATGTCATCCAGCAAGGCTCCAAATAGCCTCTCTCTCTAGAAGGGCAAGTCTGTCAGTGCTTTCTTAGATGCCTGGTCCGCAGACCAGCATTACAGCCAAATCAGGCGACGTAGCACTACTGAAAAGTAAATTGAGCTTTGGCGCTAAAACCTAAATGGTGTACTAAAAATGCTAATACTCTGCAAATTACATGAAATGAAGCCCAATGTGGGAATTTCACAAATACACTATATACGTGATATTAAAAATATATGTGAATGAAAATGTGTATCCGTTATCTTACAAAACAACCATGCACAAGTGTGGTAAAAAATACAACTAATCTATCACAACTAAAAATATAGGTGCTTTGGTAAAAAGTGCTTTTGCTCACATATATGAGCCAATACTTATACTCTAAAAAGTGACAATCAAAAAGGCATTGTGAAAATACCAAGTGAAAACATCAAAAAGATCATGTAATGTCCAATCCAAAATATATTATAATGTCCAACTAAAAATATTTGTTCAAAGTCGCATCATCTAGTTGCTGAAAAAACGCATAAGACTTTTATCAGATAGGAAGGTGAAGCAAGGTGACTGGTGTAAGAAAGGTTAAATTCCTCTCCGGTGCGCCACTCTGTGTTAGAGAAAAAATGTATATATGCGCTCACCAGACATTAAACCCTCAATGGGTTAACCAAGCAGTCACAGTATGAGCCACTGTGCAGCTCTCTCAGGGCTCTGCCACCGCTGTGCTGTGGGGATATTTTACACTCTTCCTTCCGTGAATGGTCCGTTTAGCGTTTGTACATGAAGGGAAACAGAAGTACAACCATGGTGCAATATTGTTGTGTAAACGTACTATGTTTATTAAAATCAGTTTACTCACAAATTCCAAAAAGACAGATCGCTATGAAATATGTTGCGCCGGCGTTACTGCTTGAATAGCAGTGTAAGGTGCACGTCCTAGGCGTGGCCTAGGACGTGCACCTTACACTGCTATTCAAGCAGTAACGCCGGCGCAACATATTTCATAGCGATCTGTCTTTTTGGAATTTGTGAGTAAACTGATTTTAATAAACATAGTACGTTTACACAACAATATTGCACCATGGTTGTACTTCTGTTTCCCTTCATGTACAAACGCTAAACGGACCATTCACGGAAGGAAGAGTGTAAAATATCCCCACAGCACAGCGGTGGCAGAGCCCTGAGAGAGCTGCACAGTGGCTCATACTGTGACTGCTTGGTTAACCCATTGAGGGTTTAATGTCTGGTGAGCGCATATATACATTTTTTCTCTAACACAGAGTGGCGCACCGGAGAGGAATTTAACCTTTCTTACACCAGTCACCTTGCTTCACCTTCCTATCTGATAAAAGTCTTATGCGTTTTTTCAGCAACTAGATGATGCGACTTTGAACAAATATTTTTAGTTGGACATTATAATATATTTTGGATTGGACATTACATGATCTTTTTGATGTTTTCACTTGGTATTTTCACAATGCCTTTTTGATTGTCACTTTTTAGAGTATAAGTATTGGCTCATATATGTGAGCAAAAGCACTTTTTACCAAAGCACCTATATTTTTAGTTGTGATAGATTAGTTGTATTTTTTACCACACTTGTGCATGGTTGTTTTGTAAGATAACGGATACACATTTTCATTCACATATATTTTTAATATCACGTATATAGTGTATTTGTGAAATTCCCACATTGGGCTTCATTTCATGTAATTTGCAGAGTATTAGCATTTTTAGTACACCATTTAGGTTTTAGCGCCAAAGCTCAATTTACTTTTCAGATTTCTAGTCTATTCCCATCTTGAGGGATAGGTTTCAAGCACAGGCAGCTTTAACCCCTCACAGTTCACTTTATTGTAGTCATTTTAACATTTAAACTTATTTAAACTTGTCTAGCGAACAGGTAAATTTGTCCATAGCGCAATCTTATCTTTTCTTATTGACGTAGCACTACTGTTGATACTGAGGCTCTAGAGATCAAGGGGGGCGTATCTAAGGCCGCATCACAGACATACTTACGGCTCTGTACCAACTAGTACACCAGCTCCACGCAGACCAGGGAAGCCTGTTGCTTCTCCAACTCACGGTGCAACAATTTAGCCCATTCACTAAGCGTTTGTGACACCAGGGCCATGGCTAACACTGCCCACAATGCTGACCCCACCACCGTAAACATGGACCGGGCAAACGCCTCTGCCTTCCTGTCGGCAGGGTCCTTGAAAGCAGGGGTCCCTTCAACTGGAATTGTGGCTACCTTATTTAACCTGGATACCGGGGGGTCAACAATCGGAGGAGATGTCCATTTCTTCAGCAAACTCTCCTCAAAGGGTTAAACACATCGCCATGCGTTTCAGGACTGAAAAGACCCGCTGTGGTTTTCCCCACTCCTTGTAAATAAACTTATCAAAATAAGTTGGTTAAGGAAACACCTTAGCCGCGTGGGCCGGCTTGTGGGACCCGAAAGGGATCGACACCTCTGTAGATGCAACCGCCGTATCCTCCATCTTTAGGGTATCCCGCACCACTGTGATAAGTGCTCCTACAAACGCTTTTTCCTGTGCTGAACCGGACACGGAGTCATTCTCACTGTCCAAACGGTCGTGGTCCGCATACTCGAAAATGTCAGAGCAGGGGCCGTCTGTCACAGCAGGGCCCGAATCTGAATCAGAGCTTTCCTCAGAAGACGGTGGGGGCATTTTTTACTCCCCTTGCTCCCGCACACCGCTTCCACCCTGGCAACAAAGGCCTCCAGGACTGCCGACAGAGCGTCCATAGGCACTGCAGAGGGAACGGGTTGCCATAACAGGGATGTCTGGGGAAGAAGCGGCAGGTTCTGTCACCATGCTGACCCACACTCGCCTGTCACCACTTAAGGACCTAAGGCAAGTCACAAAAAGTCCACCTTCCTAAGCTGCCACAGACTGAGGGGCCCACCACAGGACTCACCACCCTGACTCAGGTACTGTACTGTGCTGCTGTCTACTTTCCCCTCTGGCAGCCATGAGGTGCTCTGTGTAAAAAGTGCGCTGTTCTAGAAGGAAACAAGCACCCAGCGCTAGCGGCAAAACAAGCTGAGGCCACTAGAAAATGGCCGCCCCAGCAAAAAAACATCTGAGAGCGCTGGGAAAAAGGCCACCAGACTTCCAGAAAATGGTTGAAAAAAAATGTATGCATACACACCAAAACACCCCACCGTGGCCCAGAAACAGGGAAGAGTCAGAGCGGACCCCCAACACCCAGCGCAGCCCCCTACCAGGACCATGCACCACACTCCCATGTGCCCAGTCAAACAGTGGCCCATTGCATGGGGAGGAGGGAAGGGACAGGGAGAGATGAAAGGGAGAGATGAAAGGGAGAGTGAGAGACCCCCTAGTCGACCGCCCAGGGAATGCCCAGCTGGTCCCTCCTGCCGAGACAGGTGGAACCATTCTAACCCCCCCTGTAGGGACTGCTGGATGCATTCTACGGACAGACCCATCACCCGAGCAGTACGGGGTGGCTGTCGGCCATGGCACACTGTGATACGGACAGCAGTAGCCCGGTCATATGTGTGCCCCGAAGCATATAGATCACAGGCCGCCCCTGGATCAGACAGGGCATGTTGTGGCTGAACCAGCGTGTAGCTGAGGTCTGCATATGCTTGATGAACACGCTGAGGAGACTACCAGGATCTATACTATCCAGCCTGTCACCCAGCCCAGCTGTTGATTGTAGATCACGGGAATCAAAATTGCAGAAAAAAGAAAAAAAAATTCCTAGGACCAATGGTCCTACTGAGAGCCAGGTCCTTCTCCTACACTAAGCAGAAAAAACTGAGCTGCTGGATGAAGTGTGAGGGGTTATAGCCAGTGGGACCGCCCCCAGGGCGGTACTGTGCAGTTTTGCTGTTTTTAACATGTTCTGCCTAGTCCTCTCCTAAAGGGGCAATATAACCCTAAGGTCAAGATGAAGATGCTGTGTCCGTCAATGAACAAAAGAGAAATTCACCTTTTAAAAATCCTACAGATGTATAAACCAAAGACCAAATAGTGGTCTTGCACCCCTGGGCCAGACATCCGATGACGGGTGGCCCAAGATACTCACCCACACCTGGTAGAGAATCTCTCCCCAGAAAAAAAGTTTTTGCCATTTAAACCATAGGCCTCATTGATAAACTGGCAGATCCACTGCTAAATATGCAACCTGTATGCCGCCTGCCATTCTTTGGCTCTTCCGGTAGCACAAACCAGCATTCCTGACCCGTGCCGACAACTCAAGTAGATCCTGAGCGCCCGAACAATCTCTAGAGTATGTAGAGATCTTTCCTGCCGACTGTGGATTATGAGAAAAATAAAAGGCAAGACATTGTCCTGATTCAAGTGAAAACTAGAAATCACTTTAGGCAATAAACATGGATGAGGACGCAACATCCCCTTATGATGCAAAACGAAGAATGGCTCCTTGCATGAAAGAGCCACCAACTCTGGCACTCCACTTAGTGAAGTGATAGCAACCAAAGAAGCCACCTTCCGAGATAAAAGGACCAACAGAATCCCCCGATTGGTTCAAAAAGTAGCCTTTGCAAAGACAGTCCAGATCAAATTCAAGGAAAATGTTATGAACTCCTGCGCTTATGGTGTAAAATAAATGAAGAACTGCAGCCTCTATCACTAAATCCACCCTAAGGTGAAAATAGAAAAATGAGAGAAAAGAAAGGTATAGAAATGTAGCTGTTCTGGATTTGGGGTGCTCAGAACCCTCTATTACCGTAGTGAATTTTTAGTATAAGTCCTGTGCAAATAAATGCTATAACAAAGTGAAAAAATGCATATCAAGTACAAATATGCTGGAAGTGCTGACAGTGCAAATATCTGAGTAGTTATGGCAGACTAATGCGCTATTGCAAGGAGATCACTTATACTGCAAACACGGAAGCAAACAGCTGATACAGGACATTGGGCTTTTTTCCCGTGTGCTACACAGTGGCTCATACTGTGAAGGTGAAATACCTCCTTGTGGGGTGAATAATAGTGGTGAGTGCATTTCCAATGGGACACCTTCTAAAGAAGCACTGAATAACAGTTTTGAAGAGCACTTTGTCACTTTATTATCTATATCTGGTCTTTGTAGTGCACCAGCACGGTTTAATTAAGGGCTTTATATACATGCTGCGCCTAGTGCAATATATTATCATCATATTATTGGTTTCACTTGCGATTATTGCACAGGAATATATTAATTTTATTTTTTTGTTCACCATTATGGTTTTTTGATTTAGGTTTCTCATTTTATTGGACAATTTTATTCAGACTGTGGGCCTCTGCTCAGGAGGCTTACATCATTGCATGGGTACCTGGATTGGAATCTAGTAGATTCACCCGCAGAGTTCCCCCTGTCACTATTTTATACCTGGAATATGTATTAGCGATAGAGACAGCACTTGTACTGTCCCAGACAAAGTTTGGTTCACCTCACTGAGTCACATGACCTCTGGAGCCACCATGGTGGTTGATATATATGCCTGCAGAGGCACTTCCAGATAGAACCTAGAATTGGTTTGTTCCATAATCCAGAGCAAATACTGGCCAAAAGCTCCAAGATATTGATTGACAGTATTCTCCCCTGTGTAGATTAAGTCCACTGAACTGTAGCCAACCTCAAATCAACTGGAGAGACTGGCATCAATGGTTATCTTCCAAATTCCAGAAAAGAAAGAATATCAACCACCAATTGTTTGCTCTGTAACACCCCAAGAACAGAGCCCTCCAGCAATCCAATGCCTGGATCTTCAAGTTCCAGACAGAGAGAGAATGATCCTCCACCAAGACCTGGAGTAGGACTGTATTTAGGGAATGTGCTTTGACCTAAAACAAAGCTTCCCCGTGTAGAAATATATCTAAGGAACCCCTGGAATCAACTGCTTCCTGAGCAAAGATTGGGGCAGAGAGGTAAAGAGTATTGAGGTGTCTTCAGCAAGCCCAGCACTGGGGCTAGATGCTTTGTGACGCTTTGTGAACCCTCCGGAACTGTGGCCAGCCAAAAGGAAAGATTCACAAAAAAGGGCTTTCCACTACAATTACAGAAATCTTTGATGAGCCTGGAAACAAACCACCACACAAAGATATGCATCTACAGATGATTATGGACCCCGACATCTACCTCTTGCAGATAGGTTATCACTGAACAGTCTAGTCCAGTGATGGCGAACCTTGGCACCCCAGATGTTTTGGAACTACATTTCCCATAATGCTCAAATACACTGCAGAGTGCAGGAGCATCATGGGAAATGTAGTTCCAAAACATCTGGGGTGCCAAGGTTCACCATCACTGGTCTAGTCCATCTGACACGGAAGGATGTTCAGCAGATTGAGATCTTAAGATAGACCTCATGTCCCGATTTGGTTTTGGAACTGCTACCATTTAATTGTTTCACAATAATAAGCCCATAACTTCTGCTCCAAGAGCCAATGCAAGGCAAAAGACTGATTCCTCTGTGGCAGACCCAGACAGTCCCAAGAGGTGCACTTAACAAGTTGACATAAAGGGCTATTAAAGGTAACCATCCTCACCTGGGATCTGTTTGTTTGTAATTATTGTGTGTGTGGATCGCTGATGTTTTGGTGATATGTGAGCTAAAAAGGCACAGGAATTTTGGTCAAAATTGATGGCAAGATGAATGCAGCGTGTTATCAAAAAATACAGGAGGGACATTTGCATTCATCAGCCAGGAAGCTGCGCATGGGTTGTACTTGGACATTCCAACATAGCAATGATCCCAAACACAAGGCCAAGTTGACCGGTTATTGGCTACAGCAGAATAAAGTGAAGGTTCTGGAGTGGCCACCTCAGTCTCCTGACCTAAAATTCATTGAGCCACTCTGGGGAGATCTCAAACGTGCAGTTCATGCAAGACAGCGCAAGAACTTACAGGAACTGGAGGATTTTTTCCAAGAGGAATGGGCTGCTTACCAATCTGAGAAGATAAAGAGTCTCATCAACAAATACCACAAAAGACTTCAAGCTGTCATTGATGTTAAAGGGGGCAATACACGGTAACATGTATCTTTAGCAACCGTGCGTTTCAGCAACCATGTGTTCCAGCAACTGTGCGTTTTATCTAGTTTGAAAGCATGCACCTGCTTAACTGCAACTGGCCCCATACTAGTCTTGTGGGATTTAGCCAAGCACATATGCATCCAATGCAGCCTCTCTGCTGTTTCAGAAAAGCAAAAAAACAATAAATAAGCTTCTGCAAACCAAGTGCACACTATACTGGAGACACAATTCCTTAAAGTGCTCCCATGCCCATGTTTTTCCAAACGTGTATATTTAAACATAACTTTAAGCAATAAGTTTGCAAGCACGTTTACAACTCTGCACCTACCTTCCGAGCAGTAAAAAACACTTTAAAGCGAACTGCTATCTGTCCAGGAGAGTATCGACTTACAGTTGAACAGTCCTTCCCCGGATTAAGCAGTAAATATTCAGCATATAATCATGACTTGTCCACACAGTTCTCCCAAAGTACGTACTCACACTTTGTATTTCTATGGGCTGCTGTTATGTCTCCAGAGGCCCGGCTGAACCCATCGACCACATGGCAACATGGCTGCCCTTCCACTTCCTGCCTATATAAAAATAGGCCATACTGAGTGAGCCTGTGCCCTCTAGCGGCTGGAAGAGAAACCGCAGCTCACACGACTAAGAAGTACACAGCATGACTAAACAGCACACTGCCCCAAGTCGCCACCAGGAGAACAGTCAGAGCTCTCTCTCTTTTTTTTTTTTAAAGAGAAACTGCAAAAAAATAGGATTTTTTTCATCATTCTTACCTGTAAAATCCTTTTCTTTGAGTACATCATGGGACACAGAGTCAAGCTAATATTTATTACCTGCTGGGACATACCAGAGCAATAGCTTTAAGTGGAGGGAGACAAACTGCCAAACAATATCCATCAGAACTTAAAGGGCAACCTGCAGTACACTGTGGCCAAAAGCCGAATTCTTGGCTGCTCGAACATCCACTTGATAAAATTTTGTTAACGTATGCGCTGAAGACCAGGTAGCAGCCTTACAAATCTGAGCCACAGATACCTCATGGTGAAAAGCCCAGAAGGTTCTTACACCCCTGGTAGAATGTATTCTCACCCTAAAGGGAGGAGCTTTAAGTTTCAGACCATAGGCCTGAATGACCAATTGACAGACCCAATTGGCAATGGAAGCTGCTGGTCCTTTTGGTAAAACAAAAAAGGAGCCTAATCCTCGGATCTCCACAGATCTAGACAAATAATCCTCGACTGCCCGGATAACGTCCAAGGAGTGCAGTTTTCTCTCTTCCGCTTAACGAGGCTGAGAGAAAAAAGAAGGCAAAATAATGTCCTGATTTAAATGAAAGGCCGAAAGCGCTTTTGGCAAAAAGGATGGAACAGGTCGTAACATGACCCTTTTGTGGTGAAGGATCAAGTATGGTTCCCTGCATGAAAGGGCCGCCAACTCCGACACCATTCTAGCCAAGGTGATAGCCATCAGGAAGGTTAGCTTGCGTGACAGCAAGTCTAATGGAATTTCCTTAATAGGTTCAAATGGTTGTTTTTGTAACACAGACAGCACCAAGTTCAAGTCCCAATGACACATATAGCTCCTTGCAAAAGTATTCAAACCCCTTGGCTTTTTAACAATTTTATTACATTACAGCCTTTAGTCCAATGGGTTGTTTTTTAATCTGAATTATATGTGATGGATCAGAATACAATAGTCTAAGTTGGTAAAGTAAAATTTGAAAAATATATACAAAAAATAAATTTTTCAGAAATAAAAAAAAATGATAATTGGCATGTAAGTATGTATTCACCCCCCTTTGTTATGAAGCCCATAAAAAGCTCTGGTGCAAACAATTACCTTCAGAAGTCACATAATTAGTGAAATGATGTCAACCTGTGTGCAATCTAAGCCCCTGTACACACGGTCGGAGATTTCCACAACCAAATCCATCGGATTTTGTCCGTCGGATCTTGTCCGAAACTGTTGCATATACACGGTCGGACTAAGTTGTCGAAAAATCCGATCATTCAGAACATGATGACGTAATTTCGTTACGATGGGACTACGTTCAGGCTAGTAGCCAATAGCTTTCATGTAGGAATTTGATCTGAGCATGTGTGGCACTTAGTCCGATCAAAATTCTCTACACATGATCGGAGTATGTCCGATCGAACCAGTTGGTCGGGAAATATTTCCAACATGTTGTAAAATTGGGTCTGATGGATATTCCGACGGAATCAGTCCGATGCATACCACACACAGTCGGATTATCCGACAACACGGACCGATAGGACACATTCCGATGGTTTCTCCGACCGTGAGTAGAAGGGCTAAGTGTTGCATTATCTGTCATTACATATACACACCTTTTTGAAAGGCTCCAGAGGCTGTAACTGTAGTGGACTAGTGGGGCAATTGGAACCACTAACCAAACAGTGCCATGAAGACCAAGGAACACTCCAAACAAGTAAGTGGCAATGTTGTTGAAAAGTCAGGGTTAGGTTATAAAAAAAAATATCCAAATCTTTGATGATCCCTAGGAGCACCATAAAATCTATCATAACCAAAGGGAAAAACTATTGGCACAACAGCAAACCTGCCGAGAGACGGCCGCACACCAAAGCTCACTGTCAGGATCTAGGCTTGAACCTGGGACCTCTTCTGTGACTGGCATTGATTCTTCCCATTGAGCTATCTGGGATGCTGGACAGCTCCCTGCCTGATCTATTGGACAATCCTATCTGATCCATTGGCCATCCCTACCTTGAGTCTTGATTACTGTTGGACATTGAACTCCTTGCTCCTCCCATGAACTTCCTATATAAGCCTTGTCTTGACACTTCCTCTTTGACAGGTTATTGTGCCTTCTCAGCCAGTGCCTTGCTCTCGTCTTCCCTGCTGCCGTCCCCATTTGCTACCACTTGTGATTGACCCTTGGCTTGTTCCTTGATAACTCTACTGCCTGATCCCAACCAGCAACTACTCGTTACTGACCCTTTGGCTTGTTTACTGACCACGCTGCTGTTTAATCCTTATCTGCTCATCCACTACTGGACCCCGGCTTGCTCACACCCTGGTGGGGCAAATCTGAGGACTGCGACCTTGTACTAGCACGCAGCTAAATCCACTTCCACCATTAGGAGCTCTGGTGAACACCGACTAGTACTTAGATTCTGCACCTCAAGTGAGCCTGTGTCATCTGCCAGAGTGACTGCCTGTGTACCTATCCTGCTGTTCGGTGGTAGTCCTGCAACTGCTAGAGCGATTGGTCTTCAAGCCGACACCTGATCATGACACTCATGGATCGGGCAAGAAGGGCATTAATCAGAGAGGCAGCACAGAGACCTAAGGTAACCCTGGAGGAGCTACAGAGTTCCACAGCAGAGACTAGAGTATCTGTACATAGGACGACAATGAGCCGTACGCTCCATAGAGTTAGGCTTTATGACAGAGTGGCCAGAAAAAAGCCATTATTTTCAGCAAAACACAAAATGGCACGTTTTGAGTTTGCGAAAAGGCATGTGGGAGACTCCCAAAAGGTATGGTCTTTTCTGATGAGACTAAAATTAAACTTTTTGGCCATCAAAGAAAACGCTACGTCTGGCGCAAACCCAACACATCACATCACCCAAAGAACAACAGTGAAACATTGTTTTTCAGCAATCGGGACTGGGAAACTGGTCAGAGTTGAGGGAAAGATGGATGGTGCTAAATACAGGGATATTCTTGAGCAAAACCTCTAACACTCTGTGTGTGAGCCTAGGATAGACGTTCACCTTCCAGCAGGACAATGACCCCCAAACACACTGCTGAAGCAACACCTGAGTGGTTTAAGGGGAAACATGTAAATGTGTTAGCCCTTGTACACACGGAGATTTCAACAACCAAATCCGTCGGATTTTGCCCGTCAGATTTTGTCCGTCGGATCTTGTCCGAAACTGTTGCATACACACGGTCGGACTAAGTTGTCGAAAAATCCGATCTTTCAGAACGTGATGACGTAATTTCGTTACGATGGGACTACATTCAGGCTAGTAGCCAATAGCTTTGATGTAGGAATTTGATCTGAGCATGCGTGGCACTTGGTCCGATCAAAATTCTCTACACATGATCGGAGTATGTCCGATTGAACCAGTTGGTCGGGAAATATTTCCAACAAGTTGGAAATTTGGGTCTGACGGATATTCCGAGGGAAACATTCCGATGCATACCACACACAGTCGGATTATCCGACAACATGGTCCGATAGGACACATTCCGACGGATTCTCTGATCGTGTGTACAAGGCTTTAGAATGGCCTAGTCAAAGCCCAGACCTCAATCAAACAGAAAATCTGTGGTCAAAATTAAAGATTGCTGTTCACAAGAGCAAACCATCCAACTTGAAGGAGCTGGAGAAGTTTTGCAAGGAGGAATGGCCAAAAATCCCAGTGGCAAGATCATAGAGTCTTATACAAAGTGACTTGGAACTGTGATAGCCGCAAAAGGTGGCTATACAAAGTATTGACTTTAGGGGGGTGAATAATTGTACACATTGACTTTTTCTGTTATTTTGTCCTATTTGGTATTTGCTTCATAATAATAAAAAAAAAAAAATCTCCAAAGTTGTGGACACGTTCTGTAAATGAAATGATGCAAATCCTTAAACAATCCATGTTAATTCCAAGTTGTGAGGCAACAAAACACGAAAAATGCCAAGGGGTGTGAATATTTTTGCAAGGCACTGTATGCACATAAATCCATTGATGCTGGAGGAAAATTTACTTTTGTGGGAATCACTGCAGGAAATGGTATCAACATCCAAAATTAATGAATACATGTGTATATATTTGATGTAATATCTCATACATTAAGAAACCATTTTTTTTAAAACACAAAAATTCCTCCAGCAAGAAAAGGAACACTCATTAACCCTTTGTTGAATATAAAGATTCTCCCATAGAAATACAATTTTTTATTATTATTTGCCTTTTAAGCTTCAATACGTTAAATTATTTGGTTACATGGGGGTGTAAAAGTGTGTGTGTATTTTATATATATATATATATATATATATATATATATATATATATATATATATATATATATATATATATATATATATATATATATATATATATATATATGGGGACGTGAGAGGAGGAAAAGGAAGGAAAGGATATAAATGTGATGGAAAAAATACCAGCATAAAATATGGTGTAAATTGTGTGGATTCTATGTGTATACATACATGTACATGCAATATGTTGGGTGTTTGAGGATGATCTAATTGATGCAGTGATATAGAAAGCCACTGACACTAACAAAAGTGTGAACAGGATCATGAAAATCAATCGCCGTTGTCTTAAAGAGGAAGTAAACCCTGAAGCGTTTACTGCCTCTTTCATTCCCTGCAAAGGTAAAGCATAATGGACTACTATGCATCACATAGTAGTCCATTATGTGTCACTTACCTGACACAGGAGCCAGCGAAGTCACCGTTGTCCCCTGTAGTCCGGCGCATCCATCCTCTCGGTGGGTCTCGCTGCTCCTCCGCTCTCCTGCGCATGCGCACGGGAGCCGCCACTCGTGGCATATCGCCGTTGACTGTGGTGCGCTCAGTGCGCCTGCGCGCTGTCTACGGTGCATGCGCCGTAGACAGGGGTGTCTGTCTTTCGGCAAATATCTCCTATACCGTGTAGGTTTACGAGATATTTCTTGGACCTAAGGTAAGCTTAATCTAGGCTTACCTGTAGGTCAAAGTTGGTTGTAAGGGTTTACAACCACTTTAAAGTGATTGTTTGTGTCATCTTTGGGGCTTTGTTAGAAAACTCACCCCTATACATACCCAAAAGGGTCTACTTGGGGGTGTTTTACTCATAATAAAAAGTGACATCCCACTCAAAATTCATACCTGACAGTATTTTAGTGTAGAGGAAAAAGAACCAGTAGACCTCACATTTACATAGAATCTTAAATTTGTCTCCCCTAATTGGTAACACTATTTTTTCAACACCCTGAAAGACTAAACTGGAGACATCTTTCTGGTGTATGTGGTCCTTTTGTATGTCATATAGATGGTCTTGAAGCAGATCACGCAGCCTGCATGTCATTTGATCTATATACTGTATATGGCATAACTTACATGTGATGACATACACCAGGTATCTAGTATTGCAGATACTAAAAGATGTAAATCTTGATGATTTTTTAATGGCAGTAGCTTGGATGGTATCTCCCTTTAGAATGTGTTTACAGCATGAGCACCCATTGGACTCACAACGAAATATACCTTTAAATTGTAGCCAATGTTGTTGTGGTTGTTTACTTGCCTATAAACTAAGTGACAGGGTTCTGCCTAGAGTGGGGTCTTTGCGTGACATGGTTTTTACTCCTTTGGAAAGAATTTCAGCATAAATAGGGTCACAAGATAAAACCGGCAAATATTTTAGAACAATGTTTTTAACTTTGTTGTACTCAGTGCTGAAAGGGGTGGAAAAACAGGGGTTTAAAAAGATGAATTTGCATAAGATCTATTTCTAATTCTGTTACTTGTACAATCTCTTAGTAGGTGCTCCCGTGGGGTGTTATCAGCAATATTCATAGCTCTATGTAGGATTGTTCTGGGATAACCTCTATCCTCAAAGCGATTAAACGTTTTCTGCCTGACGTCTGTAATCCTTGCCATTGCAAATATGTTTTAGTCTCAGGAATTATCCCACAGGAATTCCTCTTAAGGTGTGCTTAGGGTGGATTGAATTGGCCCTTAAAAGTGTGTTACCTGCCGTGGATTTTCTAAAGATGCTTCTTGTCACATTTTCTCCTCCCAAACGGACATCTAAATAATTTATGGAGGTGGCACTACTGTCGCCGGTGAACCTTAAGTTGAAATCCTTATTTTAATATGACAACCATTCATCCAGGCTGCCAGCCCTGTCTGAGACTATAAATAGCATGTCATCTATATAGCAACAGTAAAAAAGGGTGTTGGTGCGGCGGGGACTATCACATGAAAAGATGCGGGCCCTCTCCCACCATCCCATATAGAGCTTGGCAAGGGAGGGGGAGATTTGGCTCCCATCGAGGCACCGCATCTTTGCAGGTAAACGACACTGCTCTTAATCCCAAGGAATGGGGAATACAAGAGTAGAGACTTGTGATATCATAGGTCACCCATCTGAATTTGTCATCCCATGTAAAATCTTGCTTTGTAAAAGTTTGTTAAGGAGATGTTTGGTATCCTGGGAGCACGACCACTAAAGGATGTAACTGGTGGTCAATCCATTGGCACAAACATTCATTTAGTGAGCTTATACCGGCCATAACTGGTCAGCCTGTTCAGGGATTACATCCCTTGTGTACTTTAGGTAAGAAGTGAACGATAGGTTTAATAGTATGTTCTTTCTTTACTTGAAAAAGGCTTAAGACTTAAGTGTGCCCGAGGAGATAAGAACATTGGATAATTCAGGGCTTGTTCTCTCCTGTTCCAAGCCAATGAGATGTCTTGTTGTAGAGGCCTGGAATGGAACTGGGCATAGGGCACCGCCTCTAAGGAGGACACCCTCCTCCCTAGAAGACTTATACAGAGCCGAATAGAGGGTTATCTGGTGCCCCCTAACTGACGCACCTGATCCTTCAGGGCACAGATCCTTGCGGGTGACAAGAATACTCTTGCTTGGAACGTATCTAGGATCAGACCTAAATACTTCGAAATAATATGTTGGGGAGCCACCTATAAATACTGAACTGGAGACCTAAGACACATCAAAAATACAGGAGGAGGTGCCCCTAGGCTTTTATGGGCAAAGGATGAAGACCAGATAAAGCAGTAAAGAACGTATGTAAAAAAAGTAATACAAAATGTATTAATTATAAAAAAAACTTGTTAATACACAAAATTGATTATAAAAGCAAGATGGATAGTCATGCTATAATAGTACAATATAGCTAGGTGGGGCTAATTTAAAGCAAGCAGCATTATCTGTTGACACAACAGCAAAAAAACAAGCCAGAAAAAATATGTATATACAGAATACAGTATATACAGGTATACAAATATATAAACAAAACCAGGAAACAGCATGATATATAAATAGGGCAGTCATTTTTAATCTGACAATACTCACATGATGACTATGTCTGGTGAATTATAGTACACATCAGAAATCACTTTGGGTAGGGTTTGCATCACCATATTGTCCCATCACACTTTGGAAATCTCTGGGGAGTAGGTGAAAAGTATGTCTGTATGCCCAAGCCACAACGGCATATGGTTCACAGTGGTAGGGTTTTAGTTGGATACATAAAAATAGAAGTAGAATGGTTAGGGCACAGATTGCACCTGCCAAATAGACATCGGAACCCACAAGGATCAACAAAAATGAAGACGACCCTGAACTCAAAAAATATACATGTATATGTGTAAAATGGCATGGCATAGTTACCAGCTAGGTATAAAATATATGCAGACAGGAACACACATAATGTGAGTATACTGGTTATCTGTGTGTCATGCAAATGCATGCACACAGATGCATCAGTGGGAGGGCTGTTATGGTATGGGCATAGTACCATTAGCAGGTTGATGTCCTGTATGGTACGCCAGCCTGACAGTGTCCTCAACAGCAAAGGACTAAAAAAAAGTCAAAATTATTATAAAAATCATATGCAAAAAGAGGCTTAATTAGGACTGTCAATATAAATAAAACTGCGGGGTTGTGTGATCCTGGCTGTGTAGCAGCTAGATAATGGTATACCTAGGATGTTTATAGGTAAGAAGGTCAAATAGTACACGACCCAGGCATGGATGAAGTCCAATGTCTGGTGCGGATGGACATCAGGTGACCAGAGGGCTCATCCTGGAATTGACAAGCCTCTCCGATCAGCTGTGTCACAAGCATATCTGGGAATTCATCAGACGTTGTGAGGTCACAGACACGCAAGGTGGGCGGTGCGTCTGAGTCAGAATGGAAAAGACAAAGTTGTGCATGCACAGACTGGCATAAACCGCCAGTCAACAGAGCAGATATAGGACTGAGCCCAAAGAAGGTGCCCCAAGGCGACAAAGCACCGGGGGCCCCCACGTGCCGGGGAGCTCCGATGCAAAAAAAGTAATAATGGCAGTGCTGGCAACAACACAAAATCATGAGGGTATCCAAGAGAGCTGTGCGAAGGGACATGGAATAAAAAGATGATGCAAAACCTGGACAGTATACAATAGAGATGTAGTTGATGATATAAAATGCATATACAGTTCAAAAGACAATAAATGAATGGTGAGTAGACACTTATGTTGTATACTGCAAATGAGACATTCATGGATATATAGCAATAACTAGTAGAGCCAAAGAGATATCAACAGGAAAACAGAATAGAACAACAGAATCCCTAGAGGATGGTAATAGTAGTGATGACATGAGTGGATAAGCAAACAAAGGCAATATGGTGCCACCTCCCCCCAATGAGTCTTATGCCCCGTACACACGAGCGGACTTTTCGACATCCAAACTCCGACGGACTGAGTCCGGCGGACTATCCGATCGTGTGTGGGCTGCAACGGACTTTAGCGAAGCTAAAGTCTGACGGACTTTAGAAATGAAGCATGCTTTAAATTTTCCCGACGGAACTCCGCCGGACCCGGTCCCCTTTGAAAAATCCGCTCGTGTGTGTGCTACTCCGACGGACTAAAACCGACGCTAGGGCAGCTATTGGCTACTGTCTAGGAACTTCCTACGTCGAATCCAGTCGTACGTCATCACGTTCGACTCCGTCGGAGTTTGGTGTGATGGTGTGTGGTCAAGTCCGTTCGGTCGAAAAGTCCGCCAGAACTCCGTCGGAACTCCGGCGGAACTCCGGCGGAACTCCTTTGGAGGTCTGTCAGACTTAATCCCTCTCGTGTGTACGGGGCATTAGTCCCAGTTTTTGAACAGGATATATAGGAGGACATGTTGGTAAGTATGTCTCAAGGTATGAGTAATATATGTGGCATGAGGACTTATGGTCACATGTCCCTCTTGAAGCCTCCAGATGAGAAGCCCTGTAAAGAATGGCTTAAAATTGAAGACCTTGTTTAGGCCAGGTGGTGAAGTAGCATTCAAGTCCGAGATCCATCTTCGTTCACGTTGTAGGAGAAGCTTGTTGAGTCTCCACCCCATGAGCCTGGATTTACCCGGTCCAGTACCAAGACTGTGACTCTAGGGAAATGACCATTATTGACCTGTGCCACGTCTCCTCAGAGGCAAATCCGGGTTACTGGTCTGCATAGCCATAATGCGACGGTAGATTCTTTGCCATAGTTTTTGTATGGTTTTACCTATGTAGTAACAACCACGGTCACACTGCAACAAATACACAACTAGCATAGTTTGTCAGTTAGCAAAATGCCTGAGGGTAAAAGTCTATTTGGGCAATCGTATGTTTTTCCGAGTGTCCATGTATCATCAATACACACATTAACTACAGGGAAATGTGCCAAGTAATTTACATGGGTCACCTCAGGTGGAGCCCCTAAATTCACTTTGGACTAGGATGTCACCCACAGAGGTGGCTCTTCTGTAGGTGACAGAGGGAGCTGGAGGAACTAACGGTCCTATTGTGGGATCTGAGGCTAAAAAATGCCAGTATTTGCTAGAAATTTGTCTGACTTGGAGACGTTCATTAGAGTATGTGGTGATGATTCTTGTGCATTCATTAGAGATACAATCTTCTATTCTCTAATAAAAAGGAAGAACCTGTCTATTCATATTGGCTACACTGTTAAATGCCTTTTTTTAGGCATTTGTGGCTATAGCTCCTCTCTAATAAACATTGTTTGGGGCCTTTGGCCTCATGTTTGTAGTCCTCATCATTGGAACAGTTGCGCTTTGTTCGCAAGTACTGGCTGTAGGGAATCAAGTTGACTAAAGGCCTGGGATGCAAACTGGATGAATGTAGGATCGTATTGACCTGCAGTTGGCTTCCTGAACAGTTTACATGACAGCCCATTATTGGGATCTTTGCACATTTCAACATACAAGAAAGTGATTTTAGAGGTACTTGATGACATAGTAAATTTTAAATTAAACTTGTTTTGATTTAAAACAGTCAAACAATCATGTAATAAGTCCTCTGGACTGTCCCGGAGGACAAAGATGTGATTTATGTACCTGTGCCACACATAGAGAGATCCTCAGCCTCAAATATAGTCTGCTCCCATTCCCCCAGGTACAGGTTGCACATAGCCAGGGGCACTTTAGACGTTGAGCTGGTTTCAAGGCGGACTTTTCAGTATTTATGATTCAGCCTAAGCTTTTCAAATACCGCACTGTGCATGTATGCTCTGTTCTAGAGCCTGTAATGAGTGATCTTTGAGCAGGAGGTCATCCAGATACCTCAGCACTAGGGGCTGGGTCCCTTGGGCCCTTAAAAGAACCAGTACTGGTTCTAGGACCTTTATGAACACCTGGGGACCTGTAGCAAGCCTGAAGGGTAGAGCCACAACAGAAAACTACGTTCCTCTACTTTAAATAGCAGGAATCTCTAATAAGGCTGAAAGATAGGTATGTGTAAATTAGATCGATGGAGGCTAAAAAGTCTTCCATCTGGAATGAGGCTATAACTGAGCAGACAGACTCCATCCGAAAAGATTGGATTAGTAGATACTGGTTCAGGGATCTTGGGTCCAAAAAATGGGCCCTGTGACCCAGTTTGGTTTTTAACCGTAAAACAGGTTCGCTCCTTTGGAAACAGGAACCTGTACAATCACTCCTTGATGCACTAAATGATGTAGTGCCTGAAGAAATAAGTCTATTTTTGGAGGATCCAATGGAATGCTAGATCTTAAAAACCTCTGAGGGGGAACCCCCGCAACTCCAGCTTGTAACCGCAGGATATAATTGAGGTGACTCACTTGTCCTGAATTATTGTTCTCCAAATGTCTGCAAAGTGCAGCAGCCTTCCCCCCACCCGATAGAGTGGGGGCATCTCCTCAAAACAAGGGCTTGGTACTGAGTTTAGAAGAATTTTGGACCCAGGGCTTTTTCTGGCCCTGGCCTTGCGGCTTGCCCTTGGCCCTAGCGTCCTGTTGGCAGCAGACCTGCCTTGACATTTGAGGAAGCAGTCCCTGAAGTTTTAAACGAGTGGCGCTTGGTGTTTTTCTTCACAGGAAGTAAAGAACTCTTCCCTCTGGAAAGCTTTTGGATATATTCGTCCAAATGATCACCAAATAAACATTTTCCATGAAAAGGGAAACCTGACAACTTTTCACAAGGAAGCTTGGCTGACCGGTTGTTAAGCCACAAATGTACAGACAAGAGATCCAAATGAAAAACCTGCTGTATTGAATCCTTTTAAGGCATCAACAAGTAAAACACAGCTCTTGAGGAATATCTGTCTTATTTTCAGGCAGATTATCCTCCTGGATAGGTCTATCAGGCCGTTTGCCCTGAACCTTTATGGACTGGCAGATACCAATTGCTGCAACAGCTAGCTGAATAGCTGAACTGGCCGAAAAAAAGGAAGCTTTTAATAATGACTCCAATTTCTTGCCAACAGGGTCTTTCAAGCCCTGTGTGTTATCTACCTGGACAAGTTAAGTTCCCGTTTAATGAAGAGACTGCTGCATCTATGGCTGGCATGCTCCCTTTTTTAACGAACCTTTCATCCATGGGATATAAAAAGGGATAACCTCTTGAGAGGAACAAAATCCTGTCAGGATGTTCCCAATCAGCATATACCACCTGTCCCAGCAGGGAGTGTAGGGTGTAAGCCTGTGCGGCCTGAAGATGCCTCAGGGATCCCAGAAGGAGCAGGGGGGCTCAGTCATCTTTGCTTTTTTAAGAGGCAACTTAAAGGCAGAACAAACCATTTCGGTCAGAGTCAGGATGAAAGCCTCTGCAACTGAGAGCCAGACATCAACTGGATATCTGTTTGTACAGATTACTCAGAAGCAGACTCATTTGCCAGGCCCTTCATAGAATCCTGAGCTTTTAGCGTTTCCCTATTCTCAACCCATTCCTGCACCAATCTAGGAAGCTCCAGGGAGGGAGATCTGTCACACTTCTTGCCACCATGCAGGATGGGGGCAATCCTGCCAGCAATCCTGTGCTCTAACCCGGCTAGGGCCGAGGACAGTTCATCCTTGTTGATGAAAGGTGAAGCAGCAGCGTTGACTATAGGCACAATACCAGAAAGGTGCAGCGGCTCTGATTGCCCAGAAGCCTCTGGTCCTTCAGAGGATACAACACTAGGGATACGACTAGGTTCATCAGGATTTACTGACAACATAGGTGTGCCCTTCACTGTAGTATTAGTCCAACTCCCTTTAATAGGACTCATCAAGCCCCTATACAACAATCCTGCTAAGCAGCTTAGCCTGCCAAGCAACACTTGGTGACTCACGTGACCTTGGTAAGGAGAAATGGACTGCTGCAAGTGCCTGTTCAGAGTCTGCTCTGTGTCCCACAGCTGCCTTCTGGAAGCAATACATGCTTGGCATATACAGCTTCAATAATCTGGCTGTGCGCCAGAATGTTCTGTGCATGCGTATGTATGTGCTTGGTCCTGGCGAACGGGCGTGGCTGTATATGCATATGAAGCAAATCTTTGTGCGCCTAGATAAAGGCTACCGCGCACGTGTGGCAAGGCCATGTGCGCTATGGCCGCCAAACAACAGTACAGCAGCACTCTTGCGAATGCAGGTGTGACATTTCGCCTTGGTTTACCATGGCGCACCTGCATTTGAAAGAGTGCCGCTGTACTCAGCAGTTGTTTGGCTTCGCCACACGTGTGCGGTAGCCTAAACCAAGGTGAAATGGTGCACCGTCATGAGCGATCACACAGGTAAAAAAGAGCCAGACACAAGCAAAAAAGGTACACTTTGCAAACACCCACAGCTAGCCCAAAAATCCCCCATATGGTCATCGCACCCAGGTGTCACTTGAGGACCTTAAAGGACTGGGTACCCTTTCCATGTTTAGGGTCCACTCCCTTGAACCTGTACAGCACCCTGCAGGAATGCCTTATCGCTGTAGTGTCCAGGATTCCACTTTGCAGGGCCCAGTATCCAGAGGCCGCATTACAGGCAAAACCTTGCAAGATCTTGAGTCCTCTTTGTGAGGCTCAGATACCATTTATTTAAGCGTATAAAGCCTGTGTCAAATGGATCTGATTGGTCAATCCCTTGATTCATTTAAGAACCATTTGTGGGACTAGAGACCTGGAGCTCAGAGCGCTCAAAACAAACCGTGCCATCCATCTTGCAGACACTGGTAAAAAACTGAAGTGCTTCCTGTATTGGAGGGGTTATATAGGGGATCATCACTTCCTGTATAAAGACCTTTGTTCTACCAGTGTCCATTCACCTGGAGATTAAGTATAACCCAGAAGGTAATGAATATCTGACTGTGTCCCATGATGCATGAAAAAGAAATGGACACTTACCATTCCTGCTGCAGGACCCTTAACATAACAGGAGTCCAATCTTCACCCATCACGACGAGCTTTGTCATAAAAGACCTTCAGAGACTGGGCCCCCCCTAATGTGGGGTCCACTGCGCTGGACCTGTATAGCACCCTGCAGGAAAGCACCTTGGTCAGAACAAACACTGCACAGGGTTCCATTACACAGGGTCCAGCGCTGTAGGGCTGCATTACAGGCAAACCTTGAATGGATCCCAACATTTGGCTGATAGCTTTCTTGAATGGATCTGATTGAAGTCCATGATTCTTAATAGAACCGTCCAGACCTCCAAGTATGCTTCAAGAGCACATGTATCACATCAGTCACCACCACCTTACAGACACTGGTGAAAAAATGTATGTGCTTCCTGTATAGGAGGGGTTATATAGGGGAGGACTTCCTGTTTGATTGTTCTGATTGATCTACTAGGGTCCATTCACCTATAGGTGGCGTATAACCCAAATAGTTATTATAATAACTGGCTGTGTCATGTGATCTACGATAAAGAAAGATGTGTAAAAGGAACAGAGGAAGCCAGTAAATCTAGCCATAAACATACAAACACAAGCTAGAAACCCTAAACAATTTAGCCTATTTTAAGCATATAACTTGAATACACAATTGTTATGTCTACTTTTGCAGTTCAATTAGAGAAAACCTCACTGTATGTTTGTTATGTGTTCCTATTCACACAGCAATATTTATTTTTTAAAACTTAAACAAACTTTTAAATTACTTACCTTTTAGATTTTTTAGAAGGTGTCATGGCTGAATGCAAACATTTCTAATTTCTATTTTTTTTTTATAAAAGAGGTCTGCCTGGGAAAAAAATAAAGTCAGCAGCTACAAATAACGTAGCTGCTGACTTTCAATATATGGACACTTACCTGTCCAGGCAGCCCGCAATGTCGGCACCCAAAGCCGATCTTCGGATCGACTCACAGGTGCTCCTGTTGCCATTCCTGGTAAGGGAACCAGGCAGTGAAGACTTTTGGTTTCACTCCTGGTTCCCTACTGCGCATGTATGAGTCGCACTGCATGTTCTGAATGGTCTCTGCTGTTTTCTGGGACCTGTGTGTCTCCCAGAAGACAGCAGGGGTGAAGGAGGAGGGCCCGGAGATGGTGTATTTCACTGCACAAAATCTTTCACCAGAAGGGGGAGCAAATACCTGGATTTGACAGGTATCTTCTCCCCCTTCCCCCCGAAAGGTGCCAAATGTGACACCAGAGGGAGGAGGAATCCGATCAGTGGAAGTTCAATTTCTGGGTGGAACTGCATTTTAACATGCAATGAAGAAGCACAGCTCCTAAATATTTAACCTTTTGTCAGGAGTTTGTTCAAATCTAGTTCATAACAGTTAATGATATCTTCAGGAACACTAGACTCAAGGTTAATTAAGGCAAATTAGGCTCTCTAGCTCCCTCAAACAAAAATAATTAAATAAGGCTTTATAGTGCTGGAATCATCAGAAATTAAAGCTTAAAAGCAACATTTAAAAAAAAAAAAAAATAATTAAGTTATGCTTTGTGAATGGGAACATATAACAAATATAATGTAGGTGTTATTTGAATTTGGTTGCAAAAGTAAAAAAAAAAAAAAAAAAACACTTTAAGCTAGGGTAAATGCATACTCTGGGGTAGATTTATTGTATAGGTGTGTCTAGACTCACTGGTTTTCCTGTATGCATTTTAACCTATTCAACTTGCTGTACACCTTTTTAAATCTTTAATCCGGTAAAGATACAATTTTGTACCTTATTTTTGCTAAATGCCTATACTTCTTTGAAAATTGCTATACAATCTGAGAAAATGTTCGCCAAACCAAAACATTTGGAAGCTTTTAAACTGGGATTACACCAATTTGCAATTAAAATTGCATTATTTAGATGCCTTTGCTGATTAAAAACACTGCCAAGATTTTTGGGTGGGAACGGGCATGGTGAGAAAATCAGTGGAGAGCAGGAGGTGTGTAACCTGCTAGCTTAGGCTAAAGATTTTAAATGGATGACTTGACAAGCACCAGCAGCAGGCTCAGTGCCATATTCATGGCAGGCCTCACTATTGACCTGCCCACTAAGGTTCAGGTACTTCCTCCAATGCTACTGTTGAAGGTAAGCTGATCCAGATAACCGTATGAAGAGACTAGCTCAAACAGCATGTAGATTAAGTATTAATTGAAGAAAAACGAATCTTAGAAAAAGAAAACATGATGAAATGGCAAGTAAACTGGTTAAGCTTTTTTCAGTAGAGAAAAGACATCTATCATCCTAGGGTGCATCTAAAAGCTAAGGCTTGCTGCGAGTGGGAGGGGTTATGTCAGACCGATCACAATTTTTTGTTGCCAGTGTCCAAATCCTCCTGTAGGTGGCAGTATATCTATATACTATCTATATATAAAATACATTTTTCCCTTTCTTTGAACACACCAAACAGTAATAGTAAAAGGATTTAATTCATTATTTTCCTCTTTAATTTAAGCCATCAAAATTATTATTTTACAGTTTTGCCAAACATCTAAAACCAGTTAAAAAAAAAAAAAAAAGCAATCCTTCACTGTTCTTTTGAGGTTATAAGTTGTTAGTATTCAAGATAAAGAGTCAAGGTTTAACTACAAAAATAATTTATTCACTTTTATTAGTCTATATCCTTGCAAACGCTTATCAAATCTGTAGCATTTGCATTTTCTTGACCTACATAGCAGTTCTTCTGGTTTTAAATAAACTGATCCAGCCTTAACTAGACTGTTTAATGTGATCATGCGAAATAAATGCAACAATGACCTCTACAGTTATTTTGACAATTTTCCATAAACCAACCAAGCAAGTCTAGGTTTGATTATATCAATCTTTCGTGAATAAAATATTTGTTTATATAAAGTACTCAGAAAGAATTTAGGTGTCCAGATTGCAGATCGAATCAAACGCTAAGTGCACTGACTCATAAAAGGCAAGGAATTTAGGCATATTGACTAGACAAAAATTACTTAATGCCATGTAGGTAGCAAAATGCCCAACAAGATTTGGGGGGGGGGGGTGGAGAGGGTCTTAACCTGTTTTCAATTTTTTTTACATCCTAATGCTACTGTTGCCCTGCAGCCTCTTTACAGTCTGTCCTTATATATATGTGCACTACAGTAATAACAGGCTGTGTTCATTTTTTCCCTACCTGTTGCTGGCTGCAATTGTTTTTTTTTTTTTTTCACAGACCCTTTTTTTTTTTTATGGTGACAGTGGATTACGTCTGGGTAATGTGCATCAGCAGAGAGGCTTATAGTTTTCTTTCAGAGATCAAGTGACAGTGATTTACAGGCGTGAGATTATGGGAGCCAGAGCAGAGCACAAGGGCATAGTGTTGTCACTCCATAATTCACTGCCCCAACAAGTTACTTCATACTGGTATAACCAAAGGTTATTTTCATGAAAGCTAGCGATTAAAATAAAAATAGGCTTTTTCAAGCAATATTATATTTGGTATGAGATTTGTTTGGGTTGAAATCTACTTGAACAAACTATTGAATTGTGGTGCTGGGGTACATTTTTTGAGTGCCCTGCCTGTCTGTAACAACCTATAGATAGCTAGGTTTTCAATTGTCAGCAAATTGTTTTTTCTATTATGTTTTCTTCTTCCTTTTTAAATGTAGGCTGGGTTCACACTTGTGTGATTACAGACATTGCATTGCTGTGCATATCACAAACTATATGGCTGATATCGCATTGCATTCGCACCAAAGTGGTACAGGATCCTGGATCGTTTTTTTTTTGGTCCTCACAGGAATCGATTTTGGCAGCATTCCACAGTTCAAACTGTGAAAAAATGTGTAAAAATTCTTCGAGCTTTTTTTTTATCTATCAAGAGGTAGCGTATGCGCTTAAAATAATGGCCAGCGGACAATATGCAACATATATATTCTCGACCCTAAAATTAATGACTTGCATTTTTTCACGTTGTAAGGTCTCTTATCGGAATTCCCACCAAACACATCTTACGTTGAGTTTCTATGATTAATATTCAATGGTCTTGTGCTTATGAACATTTTAAAGGAAAAGGCACTTTGTGTTTGTGCTCAGTTTCACCTCTGTTTATATTATTGTTCATTGATTGTGCCTTGCATGACATTGTTACTTCAATATATATGTTGAAAAGTAAAATATTGTCCAGCAACAAAGATTTTTTATTTATTTATTTTAAACACGTTTATGCACCTGTGTGTACAGGCCCATTAAAAACAATGGGTTGAATTTACAACGTAGATCAATAAAAAAATAAATAGGCCAGGATGTCTAAAAACAATTTGTTTATACATTCACGTGCAAGAGTTCAAGGTACAAGTGTGACAATTATAACCTTTCCATTCCTTTCCTAAATTCTGCAGAAAATTAGGCATCCCCTTCAATATAAGTTTCAACTGGGTGACCCCCATAAAAAGAGAAAATTAGAAATTGGTCATAGAGTTTGCAAATATTCGTGCTTTAACCACTTGCCTACTGGGCACTTAAACCCCCCTCATGAACCAGACCAATTTTCAACTTTCAGTACTCTCACACTTTGAATGACAATTACTCTGACATGTAACAATGTACCCAAATAAATTTTTTGTCTTTTTTTCATAAAAATAGAGTTTTCTTTTGGTGGTATTTGATCACCTCTGGGTTTTTTATTTTTTGTGCTATAAATGAAAAAAGACCGAAAATTTGGAAAAAAATAGATTTTTGTACTTACCGTAAAATCCCTTTCTCTGAAGTTCATTGATGGACACAGAAAGTTACTCTTGACCTTAGGATTATATCGCCACCTTTAGGAGAAGACTAGGCAGAACACAAAAAAACAAGCACAGTACTGCCCAGGGGGTGGTCCTACTGGCTTTAACTCCTCACTCTGCTCCCAGCAGCTCAGTTCATCAAAAAGCAGTACAAACATAAATACAAGGGGTGGGTGCTGTGTCCGTCAATGAACTTCAAAAAAGGGATTTTATGGTAAGTACAAAAATCATATTTTCTCTTTCCTTCATTGACTGACACAGCACTTTACTCTTGATCTCAGGGACATCCCCAAGCAGTGCCAAAAACGAGGGGTGGGAACACAGAGAAAATAAACTCCACCCACAACAAAAAGAACTCCCCATCACAGAGGGGGCCTCACCTCAGACGGCCGCCTGCAAAACCTTGCGGCTGAAGCATGCATCCGAAGATGGGCCAACACTGACCTTGTAAAATTTGGTTAAAGTGTGTACAGACCTGTGAAACGGACGCTTGATGCCGGAAAGCCCAGGAAGGACCAATTGCCCTGGTAGAATGCACCGTGATGGGAAAGAGGCGCCCGCCCCCTTATGGCATAAGCCTGAACCACAATCTGTCTGATCCACCAAGAAATGGTGGCCAACGAGACCGCCAGGCCCTTCTTCAGACTCGCCACCAAGACAAAACAGAGTCCGACCTCTGGAAAGGAGCCGTAGCAGACAGATACACCCACAGAGCCCGGACCACATCCAAAGAGAGTAAAGCGACCTCCTTGGGAGACGACGGTCGAGGACATAAGGACGGAAGCACAATGTCCTCATTTAGATAAAAGGCCAAAACAACCTTCAGAAGAAAAGAGGGCTGCAGACACAGCAGCGCCTTATCCTCTTGGAGGATCAAATAGGGAGACTTGCATGACAAGTCCGCCAACTCAGAAACCCGTCTTGCAGATGTAATAGCCACTAGAAAGACTACTTTCTGAAAGAGTATCAATAAAGGGATCCCCCTAATGTTTTCAAAAGGAGGTTTCTGAAGCGCCGACAACACCAGATTCAGATCCCAAGGGGGCATCGGTGGACGTACTGGAGGGGCCACATGCCGAACCCCCTGAACAAAGGTACGCACCAATTAATGAGTCGTCAAGGGTCACTGAAAAAAGACAGCCAAAGCGGATATCTGCCCCTTAACGGTGCTTAATGCCAGCTTCTGATCCACTCCTTGCTGCAGAAACCGAATATGAATGAGGATGCTGCCCCATTTCCTCACACAGGGAGATGTAGGCCTTCTAGGTGTGATGATAAATTTTCTGGAAAGAAGCCTTCCGCGCCCTTAGCATAGTGAAAATTACCGAAGCTGAAAGCCCTTGGTCCCTCAGCACCTGGCTTTCAACAGCCATGCCGTTAAAGTCAGCGACGGTAAAGCAGGGTGGAGAATCAGACCTTGAGACAGAAAGTTGTCCTGCACCGGCAGCCACCAAGGAACATCCGCCACCATTGCGTATCAAGGACGTCGAGGCCAGTCTGGGGCAATCAGAATCACCGGAATCCCCTCGGCCTCCACTCTGCGCAGCAGATGAGGGAGGAGCCTGAGAGGGGGAAAGGCATAAATTAGTCGATAATGCCCCCATGGGGCCACCAACGCGTCTGACGCTTCCACCCAGGGATCCTTTGACCTGGCCACAAACCTCTGCACCTTCCGATTGAGCCAAGAGGCCAGGAGATCCACATCCGGCATGCCCCACCGTATGCAAATGAGCCAAAACACTTCCGGATGCAGTGACCATTCCTCTTGGTCCAGCAACTGACGACTGCCCGTTTTCTACGCCCGGAATGTACACGGCTGACAGAGCCAACACACGCCGTTCTGCCCACTGTAGGATGTGAGAGAACTCCAGCGCCGTCGCTGAACTCCTTGTTCCTCCCTGATGATTGACATATGCCACCTCCGTGGCATTGTCTGACCGGATAATGTCCGGATGACCCTGCAGCCTCTGAGACCATGTGGAGAGGCACCGCCTGATTGCTCCAGCACATTGATCGGCAGGCGGGATTATTCCTGCGTTCAGCGACCCTGGGCCGGCTGGATGCCCCAAATTCCCCCCCAGCCGGTCAGGCTGGCATCCATCATGATAACCGTCCAATGAAGAGGAAGGAACGATTTTCCAGACCAAAGGGCCGGGGACCTCAGCCGCCAGAGAAGCAAAGCCCTGGCTAACTGGCTCACGCAGATTTGACAATCCAGGGATATGTGAGACTTGTCACATTTGGACATGACCTCTTTCTGCAAGACTCGAGTGTGGAATTGAGCATACGGTACTGCCTCGAAAGTGGCTACCATGAGGCCCAGAACTTACATGCAAAAACGCAGCGACGACCACCTGCGGGACATCAGTAACTGCAACTGCGGATTGGAGAGTCTGCAGCTTGCTTGAAGGAAGAAAGACTCTTGCCTTTGCAGAGTCTAGAATCAACCCCAAGCACTCCAGGTGCTGGGTCGGGAGTAACACCGACTTCTGGAGATTCAACACCCAGCCAAACTCCCAAAGAGTCTGCATGGTGATCACCACATCCTCCCTTAGTTCTGAGGCAGAAGCTGCTCTCAGGAGGAGGTCAGCAACATCAGAATCGGACCCAGTACCTTGGTGAAGACCCTTGGTGCCAACGCTAAGTCAAAGGGAACAGCTACAAATTGGTAGTGCTCGCCCCCAACAGCAAATCGTAGGAACCTCTGGTGTTTGACGCATATGCAAGTATGCGTCCTTGATGTCCAAAGACGCCAGTAAATACCCCATATGAAGTGCAGCGACCATGGAATGAACAAATTCCATCCTGAACATCTGAACCTTCACAAAACAATTGAGGGCCTTGAGATCCAAGACCGTACAGACCCCTTCCTTCTTCGGGATTACAAACAGATTGGAGTAGAATCCCTGAAACCTTTCTGACGTCGGTACAGGCAATATCACCCCATGCAGTAGTAAGTCCTGTAGTGCTCCAAGCAGGACCTCCGGAAGGAGATGAAAGTTGGAGGGAAAAAAACCTGTCTGGCGGACAAGAAAGAAACTATCTTGTAGTCTGATAAAACTAGCTTGCAGACCCACTGGTCAGAAAGAAAAGAAGTCCACCGGTCTGAAAACTCCCGTGGTCGACCGGGCGGGGGGGCGAGTCTTCAAGTGGAAGCTGATTTGTTCACAGGCTTGTTTGGCTTGCGATACCAGGGACGCTTTTGTCCCTCAGCGGGCACCTTGTGGGACTGGGAACGCTTACCCACCGACCTGAAGAAAAAGAGGGCTCCTGCCTATGACTTTGCTCCCCCTTACCCTTTCTGGACTGTGGGAGCAAAGTACTATTTCCCCGTAACATTTTTAATAATGTCATCAAGCAAGGTGCCAAACAGCCTCCCACCTTGGAAGGGCAACTCCGCCAGCGCTTTCTTAGATGTCTGGTCCACAGACCAACACTTGAGCTAAATCAGCTGACGCAGCACTACTGCTGATACTGAGGCTCTAGAAAGCAAAGGGGCCGTATCCAGGGCAACATCACAACTATACTTAAGGCCGTGGACCAACTGGTCTGCCAGTTCCACACAGACTGGGGAAACCTGCTCCTTCCCCAACTCGCGGTGCAACAACTTAGCCCATTCAGTAAGAGTTTGTGACACCAAAACCGTGGCTAACACCGTCCCGAAGCACCGACCCCACCACCATAAACATGGATCGGGCAACCGCCTCGGCCCTTCTGTCAGCAGGGTCCTTGAAAGAGGGAGACCCTTCCACCGGAATCGTGGTTACCTCATTTAACCTAGATACCGGGGGTCCATGACCAGAGGAGATGTCCATTTTTTTCATAAAACTCTCTTTAAAGAGGTAACACTCCCTGCCATTCACCTCGGGACGCTGCGGCGTTCCCACTCCTTGTAAATAAACTTATCAAAATAAGTTAGGTGCATGGCAGCAAACAAAGGTAAAAATTAAAGGGAAAACGCAGCGAACAAACAAAGGTAAAAAAAAAAAACGAACGGCAGCACAAGCCCCCGCCAGGCCCAGAGACTGCCCGGAGCACCCCCGGGTCAGGTAAGTGCTCCGCACCCCCTACGCCCAGCTACACTGCGCCCCTTTGGTTGATGAGGAGGGAAAAAGGCAGGGAGAGAGAGACCCCTTAATCGACCCCCCAGAGTGCCCAGCTGCTCCATCCTGCCTAAACAGGTGGAACCATACTTGCCCCTCCTGCAGGAACCATTGGATGCACTCCACTAACAGACTCATCTGCTGCATAATACAGAGTCGCTGTCGGCCATGGCAACACTGTGACCTGGACAGCAGTAGCCCGGTCATATGTGTGCCCCGGAGCATATAGTGCACCATCCGCCCCGGACCAGAATGGGGCCTGCCGCGGCCGACCCACCGTGGAGCTAAAGTCTGCACATGCTCGATGGCCAGGCTGGGGAAACTACCAGGATCTATATTATCCAGCCTGTCACCCAGCTCGGCTATTGATTGTAAATCACAGGAAGAAAAAAACAAAAAAACTGAAAAAAAAATTTCAAAGACCACTGGTCCCCACAGGGAGCCAGGTCCTTCTCCTAGACTAGGCAGAAAAAAAGTGAGCTGCTGGGAGCAGAGTGGGGGGTTATAGCAAGTAGGGCCACTCCCTGGGCGGTACTGTGCTTTTTTTTGTGTTCTGCCTAGTCCTCTCCTTAAGGTGGCAATATAACCCTAAGCTCAAGAATAAAATGCTGTGTCCATCAATGAACGAAAGAGAAAAACACATTTTTCTTAGTTGCTGTGATAAAATGTTGCAAATTATGAATTTTGCCCACAATTTATACTGCTACATATCTTTGGTAAAAAATAACCCAAATTAGTGTACATTATTTGGCGTTTGTGAAAGTTAGAGAGTCTAAAAGCTGTGGTGCAAATCATAAAAAAATAAATGATCACACATGATCTCATTTTTTGCGACCCTAACAAGCCAGGAAAGTACAAATAACCCCCGAATTAACTATTTTTTTAAAGTAGACATTCAAAGTTTAGTAAGATGCATGGTTTTTGAAGTAATTTTTTCCCACAATTCCTTGCAAAATTATGATTTTTTTCCTCACAAAATTGGCATTGTAATAGGTTATTTCTCTCACATGGCATGTGTAAACCACAAATGACACCCCAAAATACATTCTGCTACTCCTCCTGAGTATTATGATACCACATGTCTTACTTTTTCACAGCCTAGCCACTTAGAGACGCCCACCATGCAGGGATAACCATCACCTGTTCTAGGAGCATAAATTACACATCTAACGTGTTCACTACCTATTACACTTTTGAAGGCCCTGGAGCACCAGGACAATGACACGTGACACTGATCACAGATGGCACTGATGGCACGTGACACTGATGTGGCACTGATGACAGATGGCACTAATATGTGGCACTGACACGTGACACTGATGACAGATGGCACTAATACATGGCACTGATGACAGATGGCACGCGACACTGACAGGTGCACTGGAGACAAGTGGCACTGGGGACAGATGGTACTGATAAGTGGCACTGGGGACAGATGGTACTGATAGGTGGCACTGGGGACAGATGGTACTGATAGGTGGCACTGGGGACAGATGGTACTGATAGGTGGCACTGGGGACAGATGGTACTGATAGGTGGCACTGGGGACAGATGGTACTGATAGGTGGCACTGGGGACAGATGGTACTGACAGGTACTGTGGGCACTGTATTTTCTATTTTTTTTGTGTACACTCACAAGCTGCAGCACGGAAGCTTTCCCTCCTCACGCGCGTCTCTGTATGAGGAGGGAGAGCCGGCAATGAGAGATGTTTACATATGAGATCAGCTCCCATTGGACGCTCCAATCGAATGCTAAATGACCACTGTGACTGGCCATTTAGCACGATCTGTGATTGGCTGTGTCCAAGGGACACGGCCAACACAGAATTTCCCCAACGCGCGCCCGTGGCGGCGCGCAGAGGGGAAGTAAACAGGAGGATGTCCAGGGACACCCTCCCGGCAATCGGGCGCCATGCTGTAGCCGTCTTTCGGCTATATCGCAGACGCCTAGTAGTTAAATAGCTAAGCAAAAGCAAAGCTAGGGTATCATTTGTATGAGTTACCATTGCAAAATGTGAAATAAAAGGTGTTCATACCTTTGCTGCAATATTTGCTGCTGTTATATGCGAAGAAGAACTGTCCTCGGTTGATGCAACACCACTATCTTTCTTCTCTTCCTCTTCTTCTTCACACTGTACACCCTTATCTTCTGTTTGTTTGTGAGGACTCGTCGTTGGTGGAGGAGAGAGGGGAGGTGGTGGAGATGGCAAGTCTTCCAATTCATCATGAACTTCTTTTACTTTTACAATAGCATCCCTCAAAAGGTCTATAGCATGAGGTAGGGCTGGCAGTATAAACTGAAAACATTCCTGTACATAAATAAAGAAGACAAAGCATTACATCAGTTTCTATGGTGGAATATTTAACAACTTTTTCTACTTTGGAAAATGTAATACAATATAAACCTTTCATGCAATTTAAAGAGGAAACAAAAAAATAAGTGAACCTGTGCCCAGATCAAGCACACAAGTTCAGTATGTACATACCCTGAACAAGCAGTAAAAGCATTTAAAAACAAGCTCTTTTTCAACTTTGTGTCTATAAACTCTGTGGCGAGAATAATTTTCAAATTGAACACCACAGGCAGTGAAAGCATATTTATGGAAGGAACAGATCTTGGCAACCTGCCAGCTCTCTGATATAAACACGTGATTATTTAATTTGTTGGAAATTACTGACTTTGTAATGATCTTTGAAGATCTTTGTAAACTCAGACTGAAAATATGAACAATGCACAGCCTTCTATACTGTGTACTTGTCTTTACCCAAAGCAATGGATGAGTAATTTCTGACAGCTTTTCATGACTACAAGAAATAATTGGTGACAAGGAGCACATAGCCTGTGACTGACAGCCACAGCTGTGCGTGTTACCGTGTACTGTGAGGAGGGGGTGTGCCCCTTTCCTCCAATCAGAGAGAATAAACCACCAGAGGAAATCATAGGTTGTTGTCAAAATCCCTACCAATTGAACGTAGACAAATAAGTACCCCCCAATACTAATGGCATTTTAACTGCTTGCCGACCAGCCGTCGTTATATGGTGGCAGGATGGCATTGCTGTGCGAATCACCATAGCTGTACGGTGAGCACTTTAAAAACTATAGTGTGCATGCGCTGCCTGAGCCAATGTGCTTGGGCGGTGGCTGTGATGTCGGCCGGCGACCAGTGATCGCTCCTCAGAGAGGTAGAATTGGGATCTGTTTGTTTACATTGACAGGGAAGTAGAGAGAGATCTGTTCCTACTGATCAGGAACTGCGATCTCTCTCTACTCCCAGTCAGTACACTGCCCCCACGGTTAGAATAATCTCCCTAGGGAACAATTAACCCCTTGATCAACCTCTAGTGTTAACCCCCTTCTCTGACAGTGAACTATATAAAGTGATCAGTGGCTATTTTTAGCTCTGATCACTGTATAAATGTATATATATATATATATATATATATATATATATCATTTTTTTTAATGGTCGTTCTTTTTTTGCACAAAAAAATAAAAACCGCAGAGGTGATCAAATACCACCAAAAGAAAGCTCTATTTGTGGGGAAAAATGGCCTGGTCAGGAAGTGGGTAAATCCTTCTAGGGCTGAAATGGTTTAACAGAAATGCATATATTAAACAAATATTGTATAAATGGTAAAGATAGGATTTTTGTACTCATCGTAAAATCCCTTTCTCTGAAGTTCATTGACGGGCACAGCTCCATTAATCTTGACCGTAGGGTTATTATGCCACCTTCAGGAGAGGACTAGGCAGAACATGTAATACAAGTGAAAAACAACAGAACTGTACAGTTCCGCCCAGGGGGCGGTCCCTCTGGCTATAACCCGTCAGCCTGCTTCCTGCAGCTCAGTACATCAACAAGCAGTATAACGTAAACTAATAGGAGGGGAGGGTGCTGTGTCCATCAATGAACTTCAGAGGATTTTACGTTGAGTACAAAAATCCTATTTTCTTTTTGGTTCATTGATGGACACAGCTCCATTAATCTTGACTGTAGGGACGTCCCCAAGCAGTGCCATAACGAGAGGTGGGAACAGCAAACATAACTTCACCCACAACTAGTGGTGCTCCCCAATGGAGGAGTCCTCCTCTGAACCAAGCGCATCAGAACTTGTGGTCAACATATGCATCAGAATGTCTTGATAATTAGAATCTGACTTCTGGAAGGGAGCCGTGGCAGACAGGTATAGCCTTAGGGCACGGACCACATCCAGGGAATAGCGGGCCACCTTCTTAGGGTGTGTCAGTTTTGGACACAGAGATGGTAACACAATGTAATCATTGAGATGCAAAGCCGAAACCACCTTTGGCAGAAAAGAAGGTTGCGGACACAACACCACCTTATTCTTGCGGATAACCAGATAGGGCGACTTGCAGGACAAGGCCGCCAGCTCTGAAACCCTCCTGGCAGATGTAATAGCCACTAGGAAGACCACTTTGTGAAAAAGAGTCAACAAGGGAATTTCCCTGATGTTCTCAAATGGCGGCTTCTGCAGCGCCGACAGCACCAGGTTCAGATCCCACGGAGGTAGGGGTGGTTGCACCGGAGGGACTACATGTCGAACCCCTTGCACAAAGGTGCTCACTAATGAGTAAGACACCAGGGGTCGTTGGAAAAGAACAGCCAAGGCTGATATCTGTCCCTTGATGGTGCCCAAGGCCAGCTTCTGGTCCACTGCTCGCTGTAAAAACAGCAGGATCCTGGAAACGGAATAGGTGCGTAGACGCCACCCCATCTCCTCACACATGGAGATATAAGCCTTCCACGTACAATGGTATATCTTCCGAGAAGATGATTTCCGTGCCCTCAGCATAGTGGAGATAACCGAGTCCGACAGACTTCGGTACCTTAGCACCTGGCTTTCAACAGCCATGCTGTTAAAACCAGCGATGGTAAAGCAGGATAGAGTGTATCAGACCTCACGACAGGAGGTCTTCTCGCATCGGCAACCACCAAGGAGCATCCGCCACCAGGTGTACTAGGTCGGCGTACCAAGGACACCGAGGCCAATCTGGGGCAATCAATATTACTGGAATCCCCTTGGCCTCCACTCTGCAGAGCAGACGTGGTAACAGTTTGAGCGGAGGGAAGGCGTAAATCAGCCGGTACTGCTCCCATGGAGCCACCAATGCGTCTGACGCGTCAGCCCAAGGATCTCTTGTCCTGCACACAAACCTCTGCACCATCCGAATGAGTCGAGAGGCCAGAAGATCCACATTTGGTGTGCCCCACCGCAGGCAAAGAAGCCTGAACACCTCCGGATGCAAAGACCATTCTCCTGGGTTCAGCATCTGGTGACTTAGATAGTCCGCCTGTCAGTTTTCTACTCCCGGGATGTATATGGCCGACAGGGCCGGTATGTGTTGCTCTGCCCACCGAAGGATGTGAGCGACCGCTCGTGCTGCAGCCAAGCTTCTTGTTCCTCCTTGATGGTTGACATATGCCACCATCGTGGCGCTGTCTGACTGGATTCTGATCGGACGCCCTCGTATTCTCATCAATCATGTGGAGAGGCATAGCCTGATCGCCCGAAACTCAAGCACATTGATCGGTAATTGGGATTCCTCCCTCGACCAGAGGCCCTGAGTTGATTGTACTCCCAATACTCCACCCAAGCCGGTCAGGCTGGCGCTCGTTGTGATCACCGTCCAATGAAGAGGTAGGAACGATTTCCCGGACCGAAGTGCCGGAGATCTTAGCCATCAGAGAAGAGAGTCCCTGACTAACTGGCTCACCTGTATATACTGATCCAGGGAGAATGGAGATTTGTCCCATTTGGACAATATCTCCCTCCGCAAGACTCCGGTGTGAAATTGGGCGTACGGTACCACCTCGAAGAAGACTACCATGAGGCCCAGAACTCGCATGCAAAAACGCAGAGACAACCACCTGTGGTTCATCAGCAGCTTCACCGCGGCTCTGAGAGTCTGCAGTTTGTCTGATGGGAGAAAAACTCTTGCTTCCACAGAGTCCAGCAGTAAGCCTAGGTACTCCAGGCACTGAGTCGGCACTAGTACCCTCATTTTGAGGCTCAACACCCACCCAAACTCCTGTAGAGTTTGCATGGTGATCGCTACATCCTCCCTTAATTCTGAGGCGGAAGCTGCTCTCAGAAGGAGATCGGCCAGATACCCCACGATTGCGATCCCACGTTGTCGCAAACACGCCAAAATTGGAGCCAATACTTTGGTAAAGACTCGGGGTGCTGAAGCCAGGCCAAAGGGGAGAGCCACAAACTGGCAATGCTCTTCCCCTACTGCAAATTGCAGAAACCTCTGATGCTTAAGGCATATGGGTATATGCAAGTACGCTTCCTGGATGCCCAAAGACGCCCAGGGAGTCCCCCTGATGGAGTGCAGCGACTACGGAGCAAACTGATTCCATTCTGAACCTTTGTACTTTCACAAAGCAATTGAGGGCTTTTAGGTCTCGGATTGGGCATACGCTTTCCTTTTTGGGGACTACAAACAGATTGGAGTAGAATCCCTGAAACCTTTCCAGTTTTGGAACAGGCACTATCACCCCACGGCTGAGCAGGTCCCTTACTGCCCCAAACAGGGCCTCCCAGCGAGCCGGGATTAAGGGTATGCTGGAGGGAAAAAATGTGTTCGGTGGCCAAGAGATGAACTCTATCTTGTTGCCCGATTAAATCAGTATGCAGACCCATTGGTCGGACAGCCGAGAGGCCCACCGAGCTGCAAACTCCCAAAGGCGACCCCCACCCGTGTATCGGGCGGGGGCAAACCTTCATGTGGTAGTACTTTTGCCCGCAGGCTTGCGAGACCAGGGATGCTTTTGTCCCTCTGCTGTCGTCCTGCCGGATTGGGAGTGCTTACCTGAAGCCCCGGGCGGACGAAAAAAGCCTCTTTTGAGTGGAAAAGGAGGGCCCTTGCCTGTCGGCCTGACTCCTTACCCTTCTTGGACTGGGGGAGCAATATGCTCTTCCCACCTGTGGCATTGTTAATAATGTCATCCAGCAAAGCTCCAAATAGCCGCTCAACAAGGAAGGGCAAATCTATCAAGGCTTTTTTAGATGCAGACCAGCATTTCAGCCAGATTAGGCACCATAGCACCACTGATGATACCGATGCTCTGGAAAGCAGTGGGAGTGTATCCAGGGCCACTTTACAGACATACTTAAGGCCGTGCACCAACTGGTCTGCTATTTCTATGCAGACTGGCGGGGACTGCTGCTTCTACAATTCACGGTGCAATCATTTTGCCCGCTCAGTAAGGGTCTGCGACACTAATGCCATGGCCAGTACCTCACCTGACACCACCACTGTAAACATGGACTGGGCCACTGCCTCAGCCCTCCTGTCGGTAGGGTCCTTAAATGCAGGAGCCCCCTCTACCGGAATCGTGGTTACTTTATTTAACCTGGGGGGTCCACGACCGAGGGAGCCGACCATTTTTTAAGGAGACTCTCTTCAAAGGGGTACCGCACCGCCATTCTTTTTGGGACCGAAAAGGTCCGTTGCGGGCTTCCTCACTCCTTGTATAGGAACTTATCAAAATAAGTCAGATACAGAAACACCTTAGGTGTACAGGCTGACTTACGGGACCCAAAAGGGACCGCCACCTGAGCAGAGGATCCTGCTGCATCCTGTATTTTCAGGGTATCACGCACATCGGTGATAAGTGCTCCAAATAGCGTTTTTTCCTGCGTGGACCCTGACACGGTATCATCCTCCCTGTCCGAACGGTCCTGGTCAGCGTCCTCTGACACATCAGAACAGAGGCCATCAGTCACTGCGGGGCGCGAGGCTGAATCAGAGCTCTCCCCGGAGGACGGGGGGCAGGGGCAGGTTTTTACCCGCCTTGCGCCTGCACACCGCCTCCACCCTGGCAACAAACGTTTCAAGGACCGCCGACAAAGCATCCAAGGGCACTGCACTGTTTGCAGGTGAGCCAGTTGCAATTGTAGGGAAATCGGGGAAGAAACACCTCTGACACCATGCTGACCCACCGTCTGCCACTCTTGGGGACTTAGGACAAGGTGCTCCTAGCTGCTACAGACAAGAAAAAGGCAGCCGGCCATCCTTGTACAGAGAAAAAAAAACACAGGGAAAATGGCTGCCAAACTCAGAGAAAATGACCAATGACCATGCTTCTCACAGAGGATGCACTGAAAATGCCAGCGGTCAGCGCTATGGCAGCAGCACATGCAGAACCCAGCAAAGAGACAGATGACAGCACAGGGACACAGACAGCCAGCGCAGCACCCAATCAAGGATCAGAGCCCCCGGAGGACCCCCTGGCCAAGTACACACACACACCGCACTACAGACCAGTCATGCAGCATCCCCCACGGGGGGAGGGAAAACAGGGACAGGGAGAGAGGAAAGGGAGAAGGGGGACCCCCTAATTGACCTCCCAGGGAATACCCAGCTGGTCTGTCCTGCCGAGACAGGGAGATCTGTACTTACCGCCCAGACGAGCTGGAGGCACCCCATCACAGACCCACCCCCGGGGTGTACGGGGTGGCTGCGGGCCATGGCACACTGTGACAAAGACATCCGTAGTGCGGTCATATGTGTGCCCCAGAACATTAGGCTCACCGGACGTCCCTGGAGCCTGAGGGGCATGTCGTGGCCGACCCAGCACGTAGCTAGGGCCTGCAGGGAGCCTAGCATCAGAAACCATGAATCAGACCAAGACAGAAGTACAATTAAATCACACTTGTTTATTAAATAAAAATAAAAAAGGTAAATAGAAAACGCATAGTCAAAGCATAGCCAGAGTCCAGTAACCGGATCGAGTAGTCAGCCAGGCCAGAGTTCAATAACCAGATTGGGTAATCAGCCAGGCCAGAAGTCAGGGATCCAAGTAGAGCAACAGCAAGCAGGATAAGGAGCCAGAAAGGATGTTAGGAAGCCAGTCTTTAAACAGAACCGCAGGAGATGGTTTCTTGTGATGTGACCAAGGCGAAGGCAGAGGTGAAGTGAGCTGGACAGCTTTAAGTAGGCAGGTCAGACGAGCATGATCAGGAACAGCTGGTAACTGTGGAGAGAGATAAGAGCTGGCAATTAGCCGACAGCTTAGCAGACAGCCCAGAGAAGGAAGGGCTAAGCCAGCCCTGACACCTAGGTCCTTCTTCACTAGGCAGAAAAAAAACGGAGCTGCAGGAAGCAGGCTGAGGGGTTATTGCCAGAGGGACCGCCCCCTGGGCGGAACTGTACATTTCTATTGTTTTTTTACATATATTACATGTTCTGCCTAGTCTTCTCCTGAAGGTGGTGTAATAACCATATGGTCAAGATTAATGGAGCTATGTCCATCAATGAACAAAAGAGAAAATTTTATTTGATACATGCATAAAATCAATGTATACATCACCAGCATAAAACAGAACAGAACATGATGAAAAGACTGCTGACAAAATAGTCAAAGCTGCTGTGACAATATCTTCTATTTGTGCTTGACGCGTTTCAGGAGAACTTGAATTCCTTCCTCAGGGTACATTTACACAGAGAAGGCCACATTAATTATAGCACTCTATAACAGAACATAGCATTAGTCAAAAAATTAAACAGGAATGTACTATAATAATAGCAGTGCAATCAGCACAAAAGTCATCTAAAGTATAAAAACAGTGTAACCCTGTGTCGCTGCCGAGAGCCTTGGGAGTGCTATAATTAATGTTGCCTTCTCAATACAAATGCCCCTGAGGAAGGGATTCAAGTTCTCATGAAACACATAAAGCGCAAAGACAAGATCTTGTCACAGCAGCATTGACTATTTTGTCAGCAGTCTTTTCATCGTGTTCTGTTTTATAGTGGTGATGTATACACCCATTTTATGCATGTATCAAATAAAATGTTTACATTTTATACATTATTGGTTTAATATACGAGTTGCCTTTAACGTACCATTAGTATTGAGGGGGTACTTATTTGCCTACTTTCCTCCAATCAGGGTTCAAAGATCTCCTAACTAATCTCTGCAATGTAAGACTTCAAATCACATCATGAGGAGGAAAAAAAAGCCAATCACCGTCTTATCTACAAGGGACATTGGTCCCTCAGAGGAAAGGGCAATTATGCCTCATCTGTACCCACCAGTACCCTCTGCCAGTGCCAACTATCAATGCCCATGAGTGCCACCTATCAATGCCCACAAGTGCCACCTATCAATGCCCATCAGTGGTGCCAATCAGTGCTGTCTATCAGTGTAAACAATCAGTTCCCATTGTTGCCACCCATCAATGCCCATCACTTACACCTATCGGTGCCCATCAGTGCCGCCTCATCAGCATACATCAATGAAGGAGGAAAGTTACCCATTTGCAAAATTTTATAACAAAATATAAAAAAATAAAATAAATAAAATTGGTCTTTTAACATTTTTTAAACAAATAAACCGCAGATGTGATCAAATACCACCAAAAGAAAGCTCTATTTGTGGGAAAAAAAATGATATTTCATTTGAGTACAGTGTACCATGACCACACAATTGTCATTCAAAGTGCATCAGCGCTGAAAGCTGAAAATTGGTCTGGACAGAAGGGGGGGGGGGGGGGGGGGGGGTTTAAGTGCCAAGTAAGCAAGTGGTTAAAACCCTATAATTTTACTGTGGTTTTGTAATATTTTTTCTGTAAATATTTATTGCACAATTTTTTCATTTCATCGAGGCTTGGTTCATACCCAAACTGGCTGCAGATCGCACAGCACCGCTGTGCATCCCTGTTCTCCATTTCAGGGATGAATCGGGGCGGAATCTTTTCCTGAATTCGGCCCTTAAATTGAGCCAAAGACGCAGTGTTTCTGTGCAGTGCGCTCCACAGCCGTCTCAGAAGATATGTGAACCGGCTCCATAGAAAGCTGATCACATTCTCCTGCTATGTGAATTCCAATTCACATAGGTGTAAACCCAGCCTTAAGCAATATTAAAAACCACATAATCTACAACAGTTGCCCAGTCAGGAGATTTCTGCCAGTAAAATGGAATTAAAAATACCAAGCCACCTGGCTCTCTCTTTATCAGCATCAATGCTCTTTTCACTGGTCCCTCAGATCATTTCACCTAGCCTTCCTGGCTCATTTAGCCTGTAGTCACAGCCCCCTTCTGTATAGGCCCACTCCTAGCCTTTCAATAGCCGTTCTCCTGACACCCCAGCCTCCTTACTCCTCTGAGACTTCTGGATTCTCTCAGTCTCCTGTGTTCGCCTAGTTGCCCTGGCTCTGCTAGACTCTCCTAGCCACCTCAACTGTCCCAGTCTCCCAGATGCTCCTAGCCACCTTAACTCCCAGTCTTATGGACATAATCTCTCCTCCTGCATGAAATGTTGTCTTTTGAGTAAAGTACCTCTGTCTCCTAAGAGAAACACACACCGTCTTCAAAGGGGAGCAAGCCTTCCCCCTAGATAGAGCCCTGAGCTATGCCTAAGCCTTGCTTATAACATGTGTAAATATCTGCACACTCCCATAACCTGTAGGTCTCCAAAAAGCTCTAGACACAGCATTGTAGGCTTTGCCCTACCCAAGACACTTTGAAACCTTTAAACTTCAGACCATAATCCGGGATTACAAAACCCAGAGAAAACCAAATAGCCAGTTTCCTCTACACATAATAAATACTCTTGAGCCACGCACCCTGCAAACATGCAACCCGTGTCACTCCAGTTCCACAGTGCAGGGCCTCACACCGTCTAAAACCTGAAGTAGCAACTCAGCACAAAGACACAATTATAGAGAGCTGCTGCATAGCAATAGTTCTGCTCTTGTATCAAATGAAGGCAGAAATATTTCAAGAGACCTTTTTAATTATTTTTAACTATATTGTTTAAAAGGTAGCGTTTCTCTCTAGGCTTCGCAATATATGTAAATTTTTATTAGAAATTGTGAAATTTTAATGTTTGATATCACAAGGAACACTTTTATACATAAAAGATGTCTGGAATAAAACAGTATTTTCTCATAAGGAATGCTTTGATAAAACGTAATTAGTGTATTTCTTACTACAGGCAAAATTCTGATATTTTGTATAACTGAGAGATGATTTATTGACTAGCAAGTCCTCATTTATATTTCAGCCCACAGGAAACAAAAGCATCATTAACGTCACAGTTCTCCTATCAAACGTGTAAGCTATGGGGAAAAATAGGTAAGGCATCATAGGAAAATGTATAAAGTTTTAACATACTTTATTAGCAATCATGTTTTTCATAACTCTGCCTATATTAAAACAGAAATATAAAAATACAAAAAGTCTGCTTCATTAAAAAAAATAAAAAATTACTGAAAGATGACACATGTAACAAGTTGCAAGCAGGGGAAGATAAAACAAAGGTGATCATATGTGAACAGGAACTTCTAAAGGAAATGTGCATTAACCACTTGACCACTGGGCACTTAAACCCTCTTCCTAACCAGACCAATTTTCAGCTTTCGGTACTCTCACATTTTGAAGGACAATTACTCAGTCATACAACACTGTACCCATAGAGCTTTCTTTTGGTGGTATTTAATCACTGTTGGGTTTTTTATTTGTTGTGCTATAAAAGAAAACAGACTGAAAATTCTATTATAAAATTTAGCAAATTCGTAATTTTTCTTTATAAATTTGGCCAAAATACATACTGCTACATATCTTTGGTAAAAATAAGTACAGATTGGTGTATATTATTTGGTCTTTGTGAAAGTTAGAGAGTCCACAAGCTATGGTGCCAATATCTGAGGATTGAAGTACTGATGGCCTATCTCATTTCTTGAGACCATAACATGCCAGAAAAATACAAGTACCCCCAAATGACCCTTTTTGGAAAGAAGACATCTCAAGGTATTTAGAAACAGGCATTGTGAGTTTTTTGAAGTCGTAACTTTTTCCCACAATTCTTTGCAAAATCAAGATTTATTTTTTTTCCACAAAATTGTCACATTAGCAGGTATTTCTCACACACCTCTTTTGCATAGAACAAATGACACCCCAAAACACATTCTGCTATTACTCCCGAGTATGGCGATACCATATGTGAGTCGTTTACAAAGCGTAGCCACATACATAGGCCCAACATGCAGGGAGCACCTTCAGGCGTTCTGGAGCACCCAGGCCAATTCTGACATTTCTCTCATAATTTATTTGCTAGAAAATTACATAGGACCCCAAAACATTATATATGTTTTTTTTTTAGCAAAACCCCAGAGAATACAATGGCGTCATTGCAACTTTTTATATCGCATGGTATTTGCGCAGCTAATAATGCATTTTTTTTGGAAAAGAAAAAACAGTTTTGTGCTTTAAAAAAAAAAAAAAACAGTAAAGTAAGCCCAATTTTTTTGCATAATGTAAAAGATGAAATTATTAAATAGATACCTAACATGTCACCCTTCAAAATTGCACACACTCGCGGAATGATGCCAAACTTTGCTACTTAAAAATCCCCATAGGCGACGATTACATTTTTTTTACTGGTTACATGTTTTGAGTTACAGAGGATGTCTAGGGCCAAAATTATTGCTCTCACTCTAACATTCACAGCGATACCTCACGTGTGGGAACACTGTTTTCATATGTGGGCGGGACTTACATATGCATTCGCTTCTGCATGCGAGCACATGAGGGCAGGGGCACTTTATTTTTTAATTTTTTTATTGTTCATTTTACTTTATTTACTTTAATTTGACACTTTTTGCCCAAAAATATATTATTTGATCACTTTTATTCCTATTACAAACAATGTAAATATCCCTTGTAATAGGAATTTGGCATGACAGGTCCTCTTTACAGTGAGATATGGGGTCAATAAAACCTCACATCTCACCTCTAGGCTGGGAAGCCTGAAATAAAATAAAAAAAGATCCTTGCTTCGATCATAGTAGTCACATAGTAGAAGCACCAGAGGGCCGCGGGAGGGGGGGGGGGGGGGCGTCCCCTCTCACCTCCTGTAAGCCCTTGTATACACGATCGGACCGGAATGTGTCCAATCGGACCGTTTTGACGGATATTCCGACTGTGTGTGGTCTACATCGGACTGTTTCCGTCAGAGTATCCGACGGACCAAGTTTTCCAACTTGTTGGTAACATTTTCCGACAAAATGCTCCGATCGGACATACTCCGATCATGTGTAGAGAATTCCGATCAGACAAAGTGCCACGCATGCTCAGATCAAATTCCTACACCAAAGCTATTGGCTACTAGCATGAACGTAGTCCCGTCGTAACAAAATAACGTAATCACGTCGGATTTTCCGACAACTTTGTCCGACCGTGTGTATGCAACAGTTTCGGACAAAATCCGACGGATTTGGTTGTCGGAATCTCCGACCGTGTGTACAATGGCTAAGAATGATCAAGCAGCGAAACAGCCACTATGATCATTCTTATGGTGTAGGGAATCAACAGCTGAAAAAGCTGATATCTGAATGATGCCTGTAGCTGTAGGCATCATTCAGATATCCCTGCACAAAGTCAAGGACATCATGACGGCCGGTGGCCGGGAAGTGGTTAAAACATTTTTTTATTTATTTTTTTAACACACAGTTGTCCATTTATACAATATTTCTAACACATAGCATGTACATACCAAAAATTACACCCAAAAATAGATTCTCCTACTCCTCCTGAGTACAGCAATAACACATGTGTGAGACTTCCACAGCCCGGCCACATACAGAGGCCAAGTACAGCCGAGTATGGCTGGGTATTGCAGGGTATTGCAGGGTATGGCTGGGTATTGCAGAGTATTGCAGGGTATGGCTGGGTATGGCAGGGTATTGATGAGCATGGATGGATGGCTGGACGTGACTGCAATCATCACCAAGCAGCGCTGTGGGCACTACAGATCCAGCCCACAGCGCTGCTGCCACCAATCTTTCCCCCTCTCCTCTCACACTGCACAGATCGGTACACAGAGGGGAGAGAGGAAACGGAATTGTGACATGACGCCGGTTTCTTTACAAGTGACCGCTCCGTCATTTGATGGAGCGATCATGTGGTAAACTGCGGCCATTTGCTGTGATCCGTGGTGCACCAGAGGACCTGGCGGTCAAGGATGATCTTGGGTGCGCGCAAGAGCGGGATTCTGGGAGGACATCATAGTACACCCTCTCAGAGTTATGCAACCGCCCTGTAGCTGTCTTTCGGCTATGGGCCGGTTGGTAAGCGGTTAATAAACATGTAAAAATAGGATTTTTTGTATTCGCCGTAAAATCCTTTTCTCTGTAATTCACCGACTGACACAGCTCCTCTCAGCCATTGGGTTGTTACGCCCACCTTCAGAATACTAGGCATTACTTGTTATGCAACGCACAGAACTTAACAGTTACGCCCAGGGGGCGGTCCACCGCGTAGCAACCCTCCAGCCTGCCATGCAGTCATCAGTACGTCAACAAGAAGTATAACGTAAAGAGAAAAAGGAGGGGTGGGTGCTGTGTCGGTCGGTGAATTACAAAGAAAATGATTTCACGGTGAGTACAAAAAATACAATTTTCTCTCATATTCACCGACCGACACAGCTCCTCTCTCAGCCATTGGGATGTCCCCAAGCAGTGCCAAAAAGGGGTGGGAAAACAGCATAAAAAAACTTTATCCACCATGACAAGTGGGAACAAGTGAAACTTTACCCACAAAAAACAACAGTGCGTGGAAGAATCCACCACAAAACCAGGGTACCCGCAACAGGGGTGACTACCCACAACCGCACCAAAAACTGCGGAATGTAATGCAACAGTGCATTAACTAACGGTACTGCATATTTATCGAAAAAACAGGAATAAAAATATTGCATACTCAATTGCAACTATACGACCGCCTGCAAAACTTTGCAGCCAAAACAGGCATCAGCCGATGCACTGACGTCTACCTTGTACAATTTGGTAAACGTGTGGACAGACGACCAGGTCGCCGCTTTACACACTTGAGCGACAGGCGCTTGGTGTCGGAAGCCCCAAGACGTTCCGACTGCCCTTGTGGAGTGGGCCGTGACTGGAAATAGCGATTCTGACTTCCCGAAGGGAGCCGCGGCAGACAAATACACCTTCAGAGCCCGAACCACGTCCAGAGCGTGAAGGGCCACCTCCTTAGGATGTGTCGGCTTAGGACACAGAGATGGTAACACAATGTCCTCATTGATGTTAAACGCCAAAACCACCTTCGGCAGAAAAGACGGTTGCGGACGCAACACCACCTTATCCTTGTGGATAACCAGGTAGGGCGACTTGCAGGACAAGGCCGCCAGTTCCGAAAACCCTCCTGGCCACTAGAAAGAGCACTTTCTGGGAGTGAAGAGAGGGATCTCCCTGATATTCTCAAACTGTGTTTTTTGCAGCACTGATAACACCAGGTTCAGATCCCATGGGGGTAACAGTGGATCCACCAGAGGGACTACATGTCACACCCCTTGAACAAAGGTACTCACCAGTGAGTGAGACACCAGGGGTCATTGAAAAAAAGACAGCCAAGGCTGATAAATGTCCTTTAATGGTGCTTAACGCCAACTTCTAGTCTACTCCTTACTGAAGAAACAGCAGGATCCTGGATATAGCAAAGGCGCGTGGATGCCATCCTTTCTCCTCACACACGGAGATGTAGGCCTTCCAGGTACAATGATAAATCTTCCTGGAAGAGGATTTCCGTGCTCTCAACATAGTGGGGATCACTGAGTCCGACAGACCCTCGTTCCTCAACACCTGGCTTTCAATAGCCATGCCGTTAAAGCCAGCAATGGTAAACCAGGATGGAAAATCAGACCTTGAGACAGAAGGTCCTCTCATAACGGCAGTCGCCAGGGCGCGTCTGCCACCAACCATACTAGGACTGCGTACCACGGACGTTGAGGCCAATCTGGGGCGACCAGAATTACCGGAAACCCCTCGACTTCCACTCTGCGGAGCAGACGTGGAAGTAGCTTCAACGGAGGAAAGGCATAGTTCAGCTGATATTGACCCCACAGAGCTATCAGCGCGTCTGACGCGTCTGCCCAAGGATCTCTTGTCCTGGACACGAATCTCAGCACCTTCTGATTGAGACAGGAGGCCAGAAGATCCACATCTGGTGTGCCCCACCGCACACACAGTAGCCTGAACACCTCCGGATGCAACGCCCATTCTCCTGGGTCCAGCATCTGGCGACTCAGATAGTCCGCCTGCCAGTTCTCCACTCCTGGGATGTAAATGGCCGACAGGGCCGGTACATGTCGCTCTGCCCACCGAAGTATGTGAGCGACCTCCCGAGCGGCAGCTGAGCTTCTTGTTCCTCCTTGGTGACTGACATACTCCACCGCAGTGGCGTTGTCTGACTAGATCCTGATCGGACGCCCTTGTAGTCTCATCGACCATGTGGAGAGGCATAGCCTGATAGCTCTCAACTCGGCAGTTTGGATTCCTCCGTCGACCAGAGGCCCTGAGCCGACTGAACCCCCATGACTCCACCACAGCCGGATAGGCTGGCATCCGTTGTGATCACTGTCCATTTTAGAGGAAGGAACGACTTCCCGGACTGAAGCACTGGGGACCTCAGACACCAGATCAGTGAATCGCTGACTTACGTGGATCTGCTGATCCAGGGTCAACTGAGACCCAGGACTCACATGCAGAAGCAAAGCGACGACCACTTGCTGTTCATCAATAGCTTTACCACGGCTATGAGAGTCTGTAGCTTGTCTGAAGGGAGAAAAACTCTCGCTTCCCTGGAGTCCAGCAGCAAGCCTAGGTACTCCAAATGCTGGGTCGGTACTACCACTGACTTCTTTAGGTTTAACAGCCCCCCAAACTCTTTCAGGGTCTGCATTGTGATCGCCACATCCTCCTCTAACTCTGAGGCGAAAGATGCTCTCAGGAGGAGATCGTCTAGGTATCCCATGATCGCGATCCCACGTTGCCGTAGCAACTCCAACACTGGAGCCAATACCTTGGTAAAGACTCGGGGGGATGATGCCAAACCAAAAGCCACAAACTGGTAGTGGGCTTCCCCGACTGCAAACCGCAGGAACTTTTGATGCCGGAGGCATATGGTTATGTGCAGGTACACATCCTTGATGTCTAAGGATGCCAGAAAGTCACCTTGGTGGAGTGCAGCTACTACTGAGCAAACTGATTCCATTCAGAACCTCTGCACTTTCACAGAGTGGCTTTTAGGTCCAAAATTGGCCAAACCCCTTCCTTCTTGGGAACTACAAACAGGTTTGAATAGAACCCCTGGAAACATTCTGATCCCGGAACAGGTACAGTCACCCCACAATTCAGCAGGTACCTTACTGTCCCCAAGAGGGCCTCCCGGCGAGCCGCGGAAACGGGTATGCTGGAGGGGAAGAATCTGATTGGCAGCCAAGAAAGAAACTATCTTGTAGCCTGTGGAAATCAGATCGCAGACCCATTGGTCGGACAGTCAAAAGGATCACTGGGCTGCAAACTCCCGAAGGCGAACCCCTACCCGAGACATGGGTGGGGGCAAACCTTCATGCAGTAGCACTTTTGTTCGCAGGCTTGTTAGGCTTGTGGTTCCAAGGACGTTTTTGTCCTTCTGTGGTCGTCCTGTCGGGCTGGGGACGTTTAGCTGAAGCTCCGGGCAGACGAAAAAGCCGCTTGTGAACGGAAAAAGAAGGCCCTTGCCTACGGCGTGGCTCCTTAGCCTTCCTGGCCTGTAGTAAAATTGCAGTGGCATTATGCCACGTTTTGCGTTTTTATGTGGACTATGTAAATCTTAGTGAATTGACCCCACAGCGTCAAGCTTAGTCAAGGCAAAACTTAGTTAATTAACCCCTAATTGTTAGTGCACACTTAGGCTTGAAGCCTAATGCCGCGTACACACGAGCGGACTTTTCAACATCCAAAGTCCGAAGGACTGAGTCCGTCAGACTATCCGATCTTGTGTGGGCTGCAACGGACTTTTGACTCGCCAAAGTCCGAAGGACTTTAGAATATGGAACATGCTTCAAATTTTTCCGAAGGAACTCCGCCGGACCCGGTCCCCTTCGAAAAATCCGCTCATGTGTATGCTACTCCGACGGACTAAAACCGACGCTAGGGCAGCTATTGGCTACTGGCTATGAACTTCCTTATTCGAGCCGAGTCGTACGTCATCACGTTCGAATCCGGAGTTTAGTGTGATCGTGTGTGGCCAAGTCCGCTCGGCCGAAAAGTCTGTCAGAACTCCGTCGGAATTCCAGCAGAACTCCGACGGAACTCCTTTGGAAGTCTGTCGGACATAAGTCCTCTCGTGTGTACGGGGCTTAAGTGTACACTGATACTTAGGGGACAATTCACTAAGCTTTACAGCAATTGATAAATTATGGCAGTAAAATAATAATAAAGCAAGTCCATTTCACAAAAAAAAAAAAAAGATTATGCTGTATTTACGGAGGAAAAATGTGCTGGTAAATATTGCATAAAAAGCTCTTAAGTCCAATTCACAAACAGACCAGAAAGCAAAAAAGCATGCGATAATTACCATAGTTTATCTTGTATGTGTGGTATTAGGTCAAAAAACAGCGTGGAGGTTAGGGGACCCCCGCACAGTTTTTTGACAAATAGCTGGTTGCTAAGGAGCAGGCCGAGAAGCTGGATGCCGGGTCCTTACTTAACAGCAGATGATTCATCAGCTGTCAGCAGGCTACCCGCTGACAGTTGATTGGAAAATGAAACATGCCGACAATTAAAACTGAAAAAAAACAAAAAAAAACCTGCATGGGCCCGCCCCTCCCAGTCCATAATCCAAGCATGCAGCTCAGCAGGTCAGGAAAGGGGAGGCTCTCTTATGGCAGTTTTACTGCTCAGAGTTGATTGGTTGGCTCTTCTCTCAAACACCTTTTGGTCTTCCTGACCATTAAACACATCCAAGTGGTATGTGCAGACACTGAACTTTAGCTCTGCATCTTTCCTTGCAGCTCCCTAGCTGTTGGTGTCCCCCTGGACTTTCTCTACAGCCTCCTGGCTGCAAACATCCCACATGGACTTCCTCTCAGGCTTGGGCCTTCCTCTGCTTCAACATGACCTTGATGCAGCATCTCAAATGGCTCCCCTCAGACACAGACCTCGCTCAGGAGGGTGGGGCCCTGAGCTCTATCTCTGGCTCCACTATGAAGCCAGCATACACCTGAGCTATCAGTGTGGTTGCTTCTCCCAAAAACCTCAAATTTACTGAGTAGCACATGGTCACCCTGCTACAATGTATATTTCCTACCATTATTCTAACCCACCAAAATAAATTAACCTACTCCGGACGACCACAGTAATGCCACAAAGTACAACTAGAGGATATACTTTTTTTTGTTTTGGATAGAGTAAAGGGGGATTAAAAATGCTTTTCAGTTTTTATTGCTGGCTGTGCCCCATTGGAGCCTCACCCTCTCTATATATCATTATTATTGAAAGCGAAAGTAAAACAAAATCCCAAATTTTAAGTTGTCCCCAGAACTGTAATAGAGGGAAAATCTTCCAAATGGGAACACTAGTTCTGGTGACCTGGTGGTCCCCAAAGTGTTCCCTTAATTTGAAGGGATTTCTTCTGACTTCCTGCTGGGCAATGAGACAGAAAGTGAATGGGAATCTCTGCGATGGGAAATAGAAGGTGAAAAAACCTCTTGCTCTATCCAATATGAAAAAAAGGTGTGCCTATAGTTCTTCTTTAATTCTACCAAAATTCACTTGCCATAGATCAAAAACTTATCTGGCCACTTTATTATCCTTATCTTATTTGATATAATTTTACATAGACGTTCTTTTTAAAGCACTTTCAACAAACTCACAAAAAAACAGGCTACTCTGCAGTACCCCCCTCCCCCCCCTGTAGAGGCTCCCACCAAAGTACCCACAGTTGGCTGGAGACTGAGCTTAGAGTATGTGGTGATGTCAGCCCCCCCCAGCCCCTCAATCATGTGAAAGTGTTCAAGCCTAGAATTTGGCACCTTTGTGAATGCACGGGATATTTAACAAGTAGATTTACTAATAATACACATTTCCTTAAATTTAGCTCAGTTAAAGGGCAAGTGAATACAAATAGCTAAACTCATAGCTCAAATTGTCCGAGCTGCCAAAAACATTACATTTTGCTAAGCTCGTTTTCTAATCCAGAGATCCAAGTTACCAGGGTCATAATATCCAACACTTGACCTAGACAGACACCTAAAGCCCGATGGATACAGAAGAACCGGACGCAGAGGCCGACTGATATCAAGGGGCCAATTACAGGAGAGTTCTGTCCATGTCTATAATGAGGCTCCAAGATCTCAGAGGCTAGATGTGAAGTATGTCAGACAGCCACTGGACTGCGGGTTTTCTCAGTGGGTTCACCTCCAACTAATGTTGTACAATGTCATTACAGAAGAGCCAAAAAAGCCATCAACACCTTTTCTGACTTAAATAAGCACAGGCCACCAACAGGGGTCCTTTTTTCTTAATCAGCTCTTTTTTATTGAAATATTTTTTCACAAAAAACAAAACAACAAGTTGAGAAGACACATGCGTATAAAAAAGGTATATTGATCAGGCATTTTAACAATTGCAATGTCACAGCATGGAGTAAAGTAATGCATGCAAAGCTGGATTGTATTCATTTATGATGTTGTCCTAGATAACATAAAACAGTTTGAAGTATTATGATATAGTCCTGACAAGCAATCCTGAGTATATTTACAACATACACTGTCTCCAGTTCACCTTTTTCCACATTCCTGTTCCTCAAAAAGCTGTAAAGACCAGAGAGCAGGACAAAAGAGGTTCTCACCCCTGAAAATAGGGCGTTTACCACGATGAACAAACATATACCTGAGCCAGTAAGTAAAAGCAAAATAATTGAAACAAAAAAACCCAAACCAGAATAAAGGAAAGAAAGAACCACTGCAAGTCAAGTTATCACAAGCATATATCCAATGTTTTCAGTGAAGGGGTGGACACTGATAATCATCATCCTATGCTATATCATATCCATTCTCAGTTAACAGTACTATTACTAAGCAGAGGAGGGTTGTACCACCAAGAATTTTATTGTAAACTAATCATAATTGAGCTAGTCCGGGGACATCCAGCCAGGCATCCCAGATACGTTCAAATTTAGTTGTGTTTGTAAGCTAGTTTTTCCCTTAAGAGACTCTCATTACCAGCATTGACCCATTATTTATATGTAGGGGGAGGTAATATAGAGCCATTTCTGTGCTACGAGTTTTCTAGCAATGACAGGACTCTGAGGATGGCAACATACATGTGTGGTGTATATAGCTCATCGTCTAACTAGCCCAACAGACAAAGTTTAGGATCTCAGTTACAAGAGAGATTCCATATTCTATTAAAATAACCTACCACTTCAGTGCAATATCTTATCAACTTTGGGCACTTCCATAGCATGTGTAGGAGTACCATTGTCCACCTTACACTTGGGGCATAGTGGGGTACCTCTTCTCTGCCACTTATGTAAATTATAAGGAGTGTGATATGTCATGTATAATAAAAAGCTGAGTGAGTTTCTGAGCTGACGAAAGGGATACTTTGAGTATGTTATTGAGTATACTGGACCATTCCTCATCAAAAATATGGCTTATGTTCTCCTACCAACCTGCTCTGCATTTGAGAGACATAGGGGGTTATTTATAAAAGGCAAATCCACTTTGCACTACTAGTGCACTTGAAATTGCACTGAAAGTGCAGTCACTGTAGATCCAAGGGAGACATGCAAGGAAAAAACCAACAACAAAAAACAGCATTTTAGCTTGCACATGATTGTATGATAAAATCAGCAGAGCTTCCCCTTATTGCAGTTCTACCCCTCAGATTTACAGTGACTGCACTTCCAAGTGCACTTTCAGTGCAATTTCAAGTGAACTTTGCACTTGTAGTGCAAAGTGGATTTGCCTTTCGTTAATAACCCCCATATTTTTGGAAACCTGGGGGGGTCCTTACTAATTACCAATGTAAGGCAGCAATAATCCAAGACGGTTTACACTGACTACCAATATAAAGGGATTCTGCACTGAAAATCAATGTAACAGGGTTATTTAGCCTAACCAATAATTCATGTAATTAGTCATTACAGTGTAAAATGTCCCTGGAAACTTTTATATAATCTGCTTTAATGACAAATTACAATATGATGTGCAGTGCTTTGTGACATAATTTGCTGTGCAATGCTTATATGGCAGGACATATTAGATTCAGATTGACAAAAATTAGTTGTTTAAATGCCCTTCATTGTTTTATCACCTGATCATTTTTTTCCAAAAATGTTCATTACACATATTGTTTAGGGCAGTGATGGCGGACCTTGGCACCCCAGATGTTTTGGAACTACATTTCCCATGATGCTCATGCACTCTGCAGTGTAGATGAGTATCATGGGAAATGTAGTTCCAAAACATCTGGGGTGCCAAAGTTCGGCGTTACTGGTTTAGGACATTTAAATGTTGAAAGTCTTAACTTCTCCTCATTTTTCATGTCACAAAAAAAAGCTCCAAATGAACACAATTTAAATGCATGCGTAATCTGCCAATAAAGTACTTGTTTTAAGGCATGCGACAATATTTTTTTTCAGCTCTCATCGTCCTCACTGCTGAAAACATATATTAGCACAAATAATGACCTTTCTTGTATAAGGTCCATTAGCATGGACCGTAGGGTGAGTATATGGATTGAAAACTGGCTACAAGGGCGAGTTCAGGGGGTGGTGTTAAATCGGGAGTACTCTAAATGGTCAGAGGTGGGTAGTGGGTTCCCCCGGGGTTCTGTGCTGGGACCAATCCTATTTATTTTGTTCATAGGCAACCTGGAGGATGGGGGAAACAGTTCAATCTCTGTTTTTGCTGATGATACTAAGCTAAGCAGGGCAATAACTTCTCAGCAGGATGTGGAAATCTTGCAAAAAGATTAAAAAATAATACAAAATAATGGGATGGGCAACTACATGGCAAATGAGGTTGTAGAAAAATGTAAAATAGTGCATTTGGGTGTCAAAAATATGAAAACAATCTATACACTGGGGGGAGAACCTCTGGGGGAATCTAGGATGGAAAAGGACCTGGGGGTCCCAGTAGATGGTAGGCAATGCCAAGCTGCTGCTAAAAAGGCAAACAGAATATTGGCATGCATTAAAAAGGGATTCATTCCAGAGATAAAACGATAATTCTCCCACTCTACTCGACTCTGGTCTGGCCGCACAGAATATGCTGTCCAGTTCTAGGCACCAGTCCTCAGGAAGGATGTACTGGAAATGGAACCAGTACAAAGAAGGTCAACAAAGCTAATAAAGGGTGTGGGGGATATCCGTTATGCGGAAAGGTTGTGAGCACTGAACTTATTCTCTCTGGGGAAGAGACACTTGAGAGGGGATATGATTTCAATATACAAATACCATACTGGTGACCCCACAATAGGAATAAAACTTTTTTGCAGAAGGAAGTTTAACAAGACACGTTGCCACTCATTAAAATTAGAAGAAAAGAGGCTCAACCTTAAACTACCTAGAGGGTTCTTTACTGTAAGAGTGGCAAGGATGTGGAATTCCCTTCCACAGGCAGTGGTCTCAGCGGGGAGCATCGATAGTTTCAAAAAACTATTAGATAAGCACCTGAACGACCACAGCATACAGGAATATAAAATGTAATACTGACATATAATCAAAACATAGGTTGGACTTGATGGACTTGTGTCTTTTTTCAACCTCACCTACTGTGTAATGATCATTATTTAGTTTAGGGGGCAAGCATAAATTCTGCAGAGGAGCCACTAGTTACATTTTTTTGCACGCATAAATAAAATTATTATAGTGGGGCAAGCAGGGCAGCATCAAACAAATAGATTAAGGCTGGCCATACAGTTTGCTTGTGCAATTTCCCTTTACAAAAACGTGAGGTCAAACCTACACTATATTACCAAAAGTATTGGGATGCCTGCCTTTACAAGCACATTAACTTCAACGACATCCCAGTCTTAGTCCGTAGGGTTCAATATTGAGTTGGCAACCTCCTTACAGCTATAACAGCTTCAATTCTTTTGGGAAGGCTGTCCACAAGGTTTAGGAGTGTGCCTATGGGAATGCTTGACCAGTCTTCCAGAAGCGCATTTGTGAAGTCAGGCACTGATGTGCACGAGAAGGCCTGGCTCGCAGTCTCTGCTCTAATTCATCCCAAAGGTGTTCTATCAGATTGAGGTCAGGACTCGCTAATCCATGTCTGTATGTACCCTGCTTTGTGCACTGGTCCAAATCATTTGGTGGAGGGGGAATTATGGTGTGGGGTTGTTTTTCCAGGGTTGGGCTTGTCACCTTAGTTCTAATGAACGGAACTCTTAAGGTGTCAGCATACCAAGACAATTGGACAATTTCATGCTCCCAACTTTGTGGGAACAGTTTGGGAATGGCCCCTCCCTGTTCCAACATGACTGCTCACCAGTGCAAAAACAAGATCCATAAAGACATGGATGGGTAAATTTGGGATTGCGAAACTTGACTAGCCTGCACAGAGTCCTGACCTCAACCCAATAGAACACCTTTGGAGGCTGTGGGTCAGGCCCTTTCATCCATATCACAAATGCGCTTCCCATAGACACACTCCTAAACCTTGTGGACAACCTTCCCAGAAGAATTGAAGCTGTTAAAGCAGCAAAGGGTGGGCCAACTCAATATTGAACCCTACAGACTAAGACTGGGATGCCATTAAAGTTCATGTGCGTGTAAAGGCAGGCACCCCAATGATTTTGGTAATATAGTGCAAGCATTTTCAATTCGTATGCAATCATGCAGGCCACTGCACTACATTGTTGATGGTAACGCTAAATGAAAATGAACAAGAAAATTGTATAATTTATGGTCAGTTTTACAGAAATCAGCCATAATATCATGACCACTGACAGGTAAAGTGAATAACATGAATGATGATCTTGTGACAATGGCACCTGGAAGTGGGTGGGATATATTAGGCAGCAAGATTTTTTTCTCTGAAGTTAATGTGTTAACCACTTGCCGCCCGCCCTATAGGGAATTGACGGCGGCAAAGTGGTTTCATAATCCTAACCGGACGTCATATGACGTGATTAGGATTATGAGCCGCTGCGCGCCCCCGGGGGCGCGCATCGCGGCGATCGTTGTTGCGGGGTGTCAGTCTGACACCCGGCAACTACGATCTCGGTAAAGAGTCTCCGACGGAGACTCTTTACCATGTGATCAGCCGTGTCCAATCACGGCTGATCACAGTGTAAATGGGAAGAGCCGGTGATCGGCTTTTCCTCACTCGCGTCTGTCAGACGCGAGTAGAGGAGAGCCGATCGGCTGCTCCTCTGACAGGGGGGGTCTGTGCTGATCGATTATCAGCACAGCCCCCCCGAGGATGCATTATTGTTTGGCACTGATTGGCATCCATTACTATAACACTGATGCCGCCTATGAGTGCCCACCTGTGCCGCCTATGAGTGCCCACCTGTGCCGCCTATGAGTGACCACCTGTGCCGCCTATGAGTGCCCACCTGTGCCGCCTATCCATGCCCACATGTGCCGCCTATCCATGCCCACATGTGCCGCCTATCCATGCCCACCTGTGCCGCCTATCCATGCCCATCCGTGCCACCCATCCGTGCCAGCTATCAGTGCCAATTTGTGCCACCTATCAGTGTCCGTCCGTGTTGCCCATCCGTGTCGCCCATCCGTGTCGCCCATCAGTGCCGCCTATCAGTGCCGCCTATCAGTGCCACTTCATTGGTGCCACATTGGTGCCCATCAGTGCCACCTTATCAGTGCCCAGTGTAGCCCCATCAGTGCCCATCAGTGAAGGAGAAAACGTACTTATTTACAAAGTTTTGAAACAAACAAAAAAAAACATTTTTTTTTCAAAATTTTCGGTATTTTTTTATTTGTAGCGCAAAAAATAAAAACCGTAGAGGTGATCAAATACCACCAAAAGAAAGCTCTATTTGTGGGAAAAAAATGATAAAAATTTCATTTGGGTACAGTGTAGCATGACCGCGCAATTGTCATTCAAAGTGCGACAGCGCTGAAAGCTCAAAATTGGTCTGGGCAGGAAGGTGTTTAAGTGCCCTGTATTGAAGTGGTTAAAAGTAAAACAAATTGGGCAAGTGTAAGGATTTGAGGGACTTTGACAACAGCACCTTTGTAATGGCTAGATAACTGGGTCAGAGCAATGCCAAAACTGCAGGTCTTTCCCGCCAGCAGTGGCAGAGACCTATCAGAAGTGGTCCAAGGAAGTAAAACCAGTGAACCGGTGAGAGAATCATGAATGGCTATGGCTCATTAATGCACATGGGGAGAGAAGGCTGGCCAATGAAGTCTGATCAAATAGTTACTGTAGCTCAAATTACTGAAAAGGTTAATGCTAGATCTGACAGAAAGGTATCAGGACACACAGTGCATCTCAATTTGTTGTGTATGGAGCCGCGTAGACACAGACTGGTCAGTGTCTATGCTGTTCTGTGGCCCCAGCCTAAAGCACCTACAATGGGCACATCAGCTTCAGGACTGGACCATGGAATAATGGAAGAAGAGCATATGTGGGATGTGCTGGGATGTCTCTTCGGCAATAAAATAAACCCAGCTGTTTGCTCGCAGTCTTCTTTAGAAGGTGCACTGAGCTGTGCAATTTACATTCATGCACAGAGCCTGTGTGATGGGATGACAGAACTCTGCGTATGCGCAGGAGTGATTTCATCCTGTACTGGCCAGTAAGGAAGGCTGCAGCCTGACACCAGAATGAAGTTGAGTAGAAGATGTCCGTGAGGGATGTCAGACTGTTGAAGGAGAGGTAAGTATCGTGGACATTTATTTTCCTTTAAGAAAAGTAACTAATAAAATGATTTCTCATTGTGCTCAAAGATTGCATTAGATAATTACACTTTTATAAGGCATCTGCTGTATTAAGAAACCACCTCCAGGCATTTTCACTGAACACGAACCATAAAACAAATTTAACACCAGTACTCATTTGAAAATCTAATAAAATGTATAATTTGGAAAACAAAATTATATACATCCATATAAATAGTAGTTGCTCTTCATAAGCAAAAATTCTAAAATAATAAATGATTCTAAGATGCACCTCAATCTGAATAAGAACAATAATTGTATTCAGTTTGCCCTTATAATGTGAGTTTACAGCTGGGTAAGACCAATGCGTTTTTAAAGAAAGATAGAAGTGGTGTATGAGGGGAGAGAAGGCTGGATTACAGTTTAAGTCTATCCCAGAGAGTGAGAAAGTGCTTTGCGATTGGTTTGGCGATTGCCCTGCAGGTTTAAGAAATAAAAGATTGGCTACCAAGAGCGAATCACAATCAATCAAGACCTACCAAAGAGGGGTTTCATAAATAGAGTGATATTTCAGCAGCTGCATAGTAATATTTTTTGAAGCTGGGGAGCTCAAGGTCGCCCCACAGTTTAGGGGTTTCCAGGCAGGCGAGGTTTCACTTCACCCTAAATGGTTTGTGACACACGGCGTTGCAAGATCCATGATAGGTAGTTTTTAGTCAAGGTAATAATTATAAGGCATTAATACACGGTGTCTGAAACATACAACGTTTTCCAAGTTTTAATGTTATTGAAAGAAAGATCTATTCCACAGCAAGTGTCACTAATGCCGCGTACACATGACCGGTCTTTCCGACTGACTTTTGGCGGAGTTCTGACGGACTTTCCAAATTAACGGACTTGGCCACACACAATTACACCAAAGTCTGACGGATTCGACCGTGATGACGTACGACCGGACTAGAATAGGGAAGTTTATAGCCAGTAGCCAATAGCTGCCCTAGTGTCCGTTTTTGTCCGTCGGACTAGCATACACACAAGCGGATTTCTCGGTCCTGCGGAGTTCCGGTGGGGAAATTTAAAACATGTTCTATTTCTAAAGTCCGCCGGATTTTTGGCAAGCAAAGGTCTGATGGAGCCCACACATGATTGAATTGTCCGACGGACTCGTTCCGTCGGACCTTTGCTGTCATAAAGTCTGGTCGTGTGTACGTGGCATAAGTGTAAAAGAAGTCATAGAATAAACGTTTTATAATGAAGAGAGCAAGATATTTCAATAGAATACAACAGATATATAAAAATCCCAAAAAAGGGACAGGAGTGTAGTCTTTAACCACAGCATTACATTTTGATATATTAATAAACAGTGATACAAAACAACATTTTACATGTTAACAAATATTTAGCACAGCTGCTGTTAGTATTTGACCAGGCACCACGTCTCAGAGTAAAAACACACTATAAGGAAATCAGGTGAACAATTTCGTCCAAAGAATTTTACTAAGATTTTCGTATAGTGTGTACATAACTTTCGAAAGCCAATTACGAATTTTCGTATGAAAATTCCTGAAGGGACAAACGCCAAACTATTTCTTGTACGGGAACAGAACAAACAATTTTAATTTAACGTGTACTGTTTTCGTACAAGAAAAAACAGAAAAGAAAAACTGAGCATTAGGGATGAGCTTCGTGTTCGAGTCGAACATACGTTCGACTCGAACATCGGCTGTTCGCCCGTTCGGCGAATTCCGAATGTTATGGGTCGTTCGCGCCAAATTCGTGTGGCGCTCACGGCCCACAATGCACTGCGTCATCGCAGTGCATTGCTGGCTCATGATTGGCCAAGCATGCACTGTGACCCCGCATGCTTGGCCAATCACAGCGCCAGCAGCGAGGAGAGCCATGATTGGCCACAGGCAGGATGCCTGTGGCCAATCATAGCTCAGGCTGTGTAGTACACGCCACACACTATATAAGGCTGCCAGCGTGGCGGCCTTGTGTAGTGTGTTGGCGTCTGAAGCAGTTAGTGGGTGTTCTGTGTACCTTCAACACAATATACACTGATCGTTAACGGACGATTTTCGATCTTGCTCTTCTGTAGTGGTTGTTGTCTGCGTGCCCTGACCGCAGTATACACCGCTATATTCACCTCACCTATATAGCTAGTGATCTATCTTTTATAATAGAGCTTGCAGTCAGTAGTGTTAGGAGCTTGTGCGTGCTGTCTGCGTGCTCTGTACCCAGTACACACCGCTATATCCACCTACATAGCTCTTCTCTATTTGAGCCCACTTGCCATCTGCAGGAGTTATTGGAAGTTGTGTGTGCCTCCAGCACAGCACAGTATACATCTGTAAATACTCCTTTATCTCTGGTGTTCTATAATAAAGGCATCTGCAGGAGTTAGTGGGTGTTTTGTGCCTCCAGCACAATATACACCTGTATCTACCCTTTATTGCTGTTCTCTAATAGAGCCATCTGCAGGGCTTAGTGGGTGTTGTGTGACTCCATTACAGTATACCCCTTTATCTCTGGTGTTCTATATTAAAGGCATCTGCAGGAGTTAGTGGGTGCTGTGTGCCTCCAGCACAATATACACTACCCAACTACTGTTTTACCCAACTCCCCTCAGGCCATTACCATGTCTGGAAGGCCAGCAAGGAGAGGCAGACAGGCGCGAGCCGATAAAAGAGGGCAAGCAGGCTCTGTGTCTAGAGACAACAGTGCTGGTCGTGGACGCAGTGCATTGTCATCAGCACGTGGCCATGGGACACGCTTGTCCTTCTTTTCGGCAGCTGGACATGTTGAACCGCAAAGCAGCTGCCAACGCATCGTCTTCCCTCGTCTCAATGTCATCATCAGTGACTCCTTCCCTAGACCCACCACGTCCTCCTGAGGAGTCTCCTGAACTCTTTGAGCACAGTGTTGGGTACATGCTCCAGGAGGATGCCCAGTGTTTTGTAGGCTCTGATGATGACACTCAGCTAGAGGAAGTCAGTAGCGTGAATGCAGAGAGAGGGAATGCTCAAGAAGGACAGCAATCTGGCAGTCATGTTCCACAAGCTGCAGCATATTGCCAGGTTTGCTACAGCGATGAAAAGGGAGGGGATGATGAGGGCACTGACTCCACATGGGTGCCTGATAGGAGAGAGGAGGAGGAGGAGGCACATGTCCAACGAGGCAGGATGCCCTCCGGGGGCCAGCTTAGGGGCAGCACACCGACTGAATCCCACAAGAGCTCCGCCTGTGCAGGGCGCTGCCTCTGCGCGTTATTCTAAAAGTGTGTGGGCCTTTGTTGAGACGAGTGCATCAGATCGCACCGCTGCTATTTGCAACATATGTCTCAAGCGTATCTTGCGTGGCCAAAACATCAGCCGCTTGGGCACCACATGCTTGACCAGACATATGTTGACCTGCCATGCAGCTCGTTGGCAAGCGTACCTCAAAGACCCACACCAAAGAACAAAGCGGACCTCTCCTTGCTCCTCAACAGCTGGCATCTCCAACCCCACTAGACCTTCAGTTCTCTCTGAAACCTGCTCTGAGAGGAATGAAGGTGTAGAATTAGGTGTGTCCCAGCCAAGTGCTTCCGGGCACTCTGCTAGCAGTACACCCACGTCCGATTATAGCAGGCAAATGTCCCCGCCCCAGCTGCTGGACCGGCGAAAGAAGTTCACTCCCAGCCATCCACATGCCCAGCGGTTGAATGCTAGCTTGGCTAAATTGCTAGCACTTCAACTGCTGCCTTTTCAGTTGGTAGACTCTGCCCCCTTCGGTGAGTTTGTACAATGTGCGGTTCCTCAGTGGCAGGTCCCCAAACGCCACTTTTTCTCACGGAAGGTGATTCCGGCTCTCTACCGGCATGTGGAAGGCAATGTCCTTGCCTCGCTGGACAGGGCGGTCAGCGGTAAGGTGCATATTACCACTGACTCATGGTCCAGCAGGCATGGACAGGGACGTTACCTGTCTTTCACAACCCATTGGGTCACTCTTCTGGCAGCTGGGAAGGATGCAGGACAAGGTGCAGTAGTGTTGGAGGTTGTTCCACCACCACGCCTCCAAAATGCTACAATTGGTTGTGACACACCTCTCTCCTCCACCCCCTCCTCTTCTTCTTCCTCCATGGCCTCTTCCAGTGCTCTGTCCTCAGAACCAGCGGTGCTCTGTAGACGTTCCAGGGGCGACGGAAGTACGCAGGCAAAACGATGCCATGCCGTGCTTGCGCTGGTTTGTTTGGGGGACAGGAGCCACACTGGGGCGGATGTTTTGTCAGCTCTGCAGGGGCAGGCCGAGAGGTGGTTGACGCCACACCAGCTTAAGCTAGGAATGGTGGTTTGCGACAATGGCTCCGCCCTCCGACAGGGACAACTGACCCATGTGCCCTGTGTAGCTCACGTCCTTAACCTGGTGGTGCAGCGGTTCTTGGGCAGGTACCCCGGCTTACAGGATGTCCTGAAGCAGGCCAGGAAAGTCTGTGTGCATTTCCGCCGATCATTTAATGCCTGTGCTCGGCTGGCTGAGCTCCAAAAGGAGTTGAACCTGCCCAAGAACCGCCTTATATGTGACATGCCCACCAGGTGGAACTCAACGTTGGCCATGCTGCAGCGGCTGCACACGCAGCAGAGGGCCATCAATGAGTACCTGTGCGACTACGACACCAGGACAGGGTCAGGGGAGCTTGGTTTATTCTCACCACGCCAGTGGGGCATGATCAGGGATGCATGCACTGTCCTGTCACCGTTTGAGGAGGCCACAAGGATGGTGAGCAGTGACAGTGCATGCATCAGTGACACTGTACCTCTTGTCCACCTCTTGGAGCATACGCTGCATGGAATAATGGACATGGCACTTGAGGCAGAACAGAGGCAGGAAGAGGAGGACTTCCTTGCCTCTCAAGGCCCCCTTTATCCAGACAGTGTTCCTGCTGTGCCACCCATCACACAGGAAGAGGATGAGGAGGAGGAAGAGGAGGAGGAGGATGATTGTGTCAGCATGGAGGTGGAGGCTGGCACTCAGCATCAGCAGCAGCAGAAGCAGTCTTGTAGGGATGATTTACAGTCCCAAGAAACACGTGGACTTGTACGTGGCTGGGAGGAGGTAGCTGCGGATCATGTTGTCCTTAGTGACCCAGAGGACTCCGGACCGAATGCCAGAGCTAACCTACGCTGCATGGCCTCCCTGATCCTGCAAAGCCTGCGGAAGGATCCTCGCATTCTTCGGATCAAGGAGAGGGACCATTACTGGCTGGCCACTCTCCTTGATCCACGGTACAAGGGTAAGGTTGCCGACCTTATCTTGCCATCGCAGAGGGAGCAGAGGATGAGACATCTCCGGGAGGCCTTGCAGAAAGGTCTGTGCAACGCGCTCCCAGAGACTGGGAGGTTACAAACTCCTGGTCCTGGACAACGTGTTGCTGAGGCATCGGTCAGAAGGAGCGGTGGAGAAGGTAGCCGTCTGACTGATGCTTTCAGACAATTTTTTAGTCCGCAGCCCCAAGGTATGATCGGTTCCAGCAACCATCGCCTGCGTCTGATTTACATGGTGCAGGAATACCTAGGGGCAAGGTCAGACTTGGACACCTTTCCCACCGAAAATCCTCTGGCTTACTGGGTCTTGAGGATGGATCACTGGCCAGAGCTTGCACAGTATGCAATTGAGCTACTGGCCTGTCCTGCATCCAGCGTTCTTTCGGAACGCACCTTCAGTGCTGCTGGTGGCTTTGTTACCGATCACAGGGTGCGGCTGTCTACCGAATCAGTTGATCGACTGACCTTCATCAAGATGAATCAGTCTTGGATCACCCACAGCTACCAAGCACCTGAAGCTGATGTAACCGAATATTTTTTTTTGAAATATCACATCCCTTCAAGACTGCCTATGCTGATGCTGAGTGACTGTCCTGTTATGTTGATTGTCTATCCTCTTCCTCCTCCGCTGATATGTTGGAATAACATTTCTGGTTCTGGGTGATGCCATCAGCCCAATTTTTCTGCCCCTGTTTAACAGGGGCGTTTAATTACAATTTTTGATGCAATGCTTTGCAGCAGGGCTAATTCCTGCAATAAAACTAGAGTATATGGGAGAGGTTGCAGTGTCGTGGCACCAGCACCAGTGATTAAGGCCCAATTTTTCTGCCCCTGTTTAACAGGGACATGTAATTACAATTCTTGACATAATATTTCACAGGAGGGCCCGTTCCTGTGCCCACCCAGAGTAACTGTGAGGACTTATAGTGTTGTGGCACCAGCACCACAACCACCAAAGGTAAATTTTTCTACCACTGTTCAACAATGGCATGTAATTACAATTCTTGATATAATCGTTCACAGCAGGGCGCTCCAGCGCCCACCAAGAGTCACTTTGAGGGCTTACAATGTTGTGGCAAAACCAACACCTTGTTCCGCCATTTCTGCAGAGCATATAGGGCAGGACCCTACTTTCAAACATCCAACTTACAAACATCTCCTACTTGCAAACGGAAGGAGACAACAGCAAGTGAGATGAAAAAATATGTACGACAAAACAAATTATACAGGGGTGATAACCCTTCCCTATGTTTTCCAAAAAGCTTAAAAATAGTTTTTTTGACTGGAGCTACACTTTAAAAATGTACCAGTTGAAAATTACAAACAGATTCAACTTAACACAACAAACCTACACAGTCCCCATCCTGTTTGCACCGCCTGTATACTGCTGTTCTGAGTATATAGGGCCTGGGGGCCACACGCATTTCCTTTTTTTAATATGGGTACTGGGTTCCCCTTAATATGCGTACAAGACCCAAAGGGGCTGGTAATGGGCAGGGAGGGCTACCCATGCCATTTTTCTCAATGATTTTCAACCATATTGCAGGAACCAGATATAACATTAAAACCGCAAGCAGTTTTAAATGATGTTATTTCCGTTTAATGTCATTTTGTGCAGGGACTGTTCTAAATACGGGAAACACGTGGCACTTCACAGGCATACTACAGACACCCCCCAGGCACCATATTTAAAGGAATATTTCACTTTTTTCACTTTAATTGTCATTAAAATCAGTGCTCCCGCCAAAACGGCCATTTTTAAAAACATTTTAGGCATTGACCCATGTCCCCTGGGGCAGGAGCCAGGTCCCCAAAACCTTTTTAGGACAGTATCTTGCATATTAGCCGTTAAAATTAGCACTTTTAATTTCGACCGTTCGAGTCCCATAGACTTCAATGGGGTTCTAAAGTTTGTACGAATTTGGGGTCCGTTCCAAAGTTCTGGTGCGAACCGAACCGGGGGGTGTTCGGCTCATCCCTACTGAGCATGATTAGAAAAAACATAAAAAAAAGCCGTCGCTGTACGAGAATTTTTGTTCATGGGTTCCGATTTGCTGTGAAACGAAGAGGGAAATTGGATGATCGTTCACCCGGTTTTCTTAAAGTGTGTACCCCAATTGAGTCATACTGTACACATCAGAGAGTAAACATTTACTGACCAACACTGAAAACATAATTACCTGTGATCCTTTCTTGCTACCTGGTAAGTTGATAATGAGAGTTTTGCCTCTGATCCCACAAACCGGTCTAAAAAAATAAAAATGATGCATACATATTAATACAGTGTTTTTGTGTGTGTGTTTAACATTAACATAATTGTATGATAATATGGACACCTTTATTACATTACATTTCAAAGCACCAATCAAAGCTACAAATACTACACATTATTATTATTACACAGTTTTACAATTTCCATTTGATGCATATTGCCCTAAGCAATGAGAGAATAAACAGCAAGAGCTATTAACCGCTTGCGGACCAGCCGCCGCGGTTTTACTGCGGCAGGTCGGCTCCGCTGAGTGAAATCACATTATACTACGTGATCTCGCGGGGCTTGCATAGCAGGTGCGCACCCGCTGCGAGCTCCGCGAGTAGGATTGTGGGTCCCGTGGACCAGATGTCTGCTGAGATACCCGCAATTGTCTCACGGAGAGGAAGAATGGGGAGAGGTCCTGTCTGCCATAATGTCACGTCACGATAAAAATCACAGATCGCAGCCGTTACTAATAAAAAAAACTAAAAAAGCCATAAAACAGTGCCGAATCGCAAAAAGTGCTTTGGTCTTTGGAAAGCCAAATCCTCCAGGGGCTGAAGTGGTTAAAGCTCCCTCTGCTGTCATGTACACCTTTGAATAACTCAGTATGCTCCCTACCTGATCTGACTCAGATTATTTAAATCCTACTTGACACTGGCACACTCTCCTGACCAATTTACTGCCCTGGATTTAGGGAGGTAGAAAGGGAAGAACCCCACCATGCTAACATCCAGTAAGTATATGTAAGAATTGAGAGTATATCCCACTTTGTAGGCATATCACAAGGCAAAATATTAAAAAAGGTTATTTTATTAACAAATCAATTAAAATGACATAGAACACTAAAACACCACCCTACTGTTAGACAAGGTCAACAGATACCCAATACAACAATTGTGAAGGTTAGGATCCTAAGTCAATAAAGAATTCAGTGTATATATAATTCGTATGACAGATTATGATCCAACCACTCCTCCACACATTGCTTGTCAACGCGTTTCACCATTTTGTAGTCATGCTTTGGTGGCAAGCTGTAGCCCCTGCCTTCCCTCTGGTTCAGTATCCAACTTACCTCCCCCCTTGGCCTGCTGGGGGAGTGGTATTCTGATCCCTTGTATGACACCTTCTCAAAGGCCAGTGGTTGTTACATTCATGATAGATGTTGTGGTAAGCTCTTTACAGCATCAATTTTACAGCGTTGCAAATTATTAGGTCCAATTTATGACAATGTGTACTGTTAAAATCTTCTTTCAACTTTTCAGATGTTCCTGCAGCACCATTGATGAAACATCTGAGGACTGCAAAACATGTCAGAGGCAATTACCAGCAGGATATACGAATATTCACACATCTGTATTAATAGTAATATTTGGCGTACGATTATATTTTGTAACGTTTGGTGTATAACTACATTTTGTAAATTTTATATGGTGACTTAGGCCCCTTTCACATAATAAGCCCGCTCAGATCAGTTTTTCAGGTGGATCCGAGCGGGCCATCCATTGACTCCTATGGGTAGGTGGATCTCAGCAGAGATATGTCCACTGATACCTGTCTGCCATCCGATCCATTCAAGACAGATGTATGGCGATAAGTCTGCCATTCATCTTGGCAGATCGGATGGGATCAGATCCCATGTGCATAAGTATTCACAGCCTTTGCTCAATACATGTTGAAACACATTTTGGCCAATTACAGCTTCAAGTATTTTTGATCATGATGCTACAAACTTGGCACACATATTTTTGAGCAGTTTATCTCATTCTTCTTTGCAGGACTTCTCAAGCTCCATCAGGTTGGATGGGGAGTGTCTGTGCAGAGCCATTTTCAGATTTCTCCAGAGATGTTCAAGTCTGGGCTCTGGCTGCGCCACTCAAGGAAACAGAGTTATCCCATAGTCACTCCTTTGTTATCTTGGCTGTGTGCGTGGGGTCGTTGTCCTGTTGGAAGATGATCCTTCGTCCCAGCCTGCAGCGCAGAGTGCTCTGGATCAGGTTTTCAAAGATGTCTGTGTACATTGCTGCATTCAAGTTTCCCTCTATTTTGACTAGTCTCACAGTTCCTCCATTTGAAAAAACATCCCCACAACATGATACCACCACCACCATGCTTCACTGTAGGGATGCTATTGGGCAGGTGATGAGCAGTGCCTGTTTTCCTCCAGACATGACACTTGCCATTTAGGCCAAAGAGTTCAGTCTTTTTTTTATAAGACCAGACAGACCTGATAGGTGGAGTGCTGCAGAGATGGTTGTTCTTGTCTTCTGGAAGGTTCTCCTCTCTTCACATGGAAATGCTTGTTGGAAGTGAACAAGAAGTAACGTTATATATCTAAAGTTCTACACATCTGTTGGTACAACTGAACTCAGCCATATTGATGTTTGCAGTCCCACATGTTTAGAATGTGTAGAGGAATGTGGCAGAATCTGCATAGCAAAGGAGTTATCTTCAGCCCACCTGGTATGCACAAAGCTTCAAAGAGATTGATGACGAAGACGGCCCAGGGCACATTGACTGCAATACTGGCCACAGAAGCCAAGTATGGCAGGACAGTCAGTAATTTTAGGAGGGCTGTCATGTGAACACTGATTGGTCCAAAGCAAATGGGACTGGCAGTAGGGTGTGGTATGGCTGAGGTATGTTTAACAAAAAGGGTTGCAACAATGAGTTTGGCCTCTCACTTCCATCATGAGGCTTAGCTGCGAAGGTCTGATAAGTATTGCTTATATTATATTCTGATTGTATGCTATGTATTCTTGTAACCTTTATTGATACCGTATGTAAGCTTTCTTATTTCCTTGGGAAATAAATGAGATTTAATTGATCTTAGACCGTGTATTGATTTCATAGCCAATGGTAGTAGTATTGTGATATTAACGATAGCATGTGCTTGGCGTATAGATAGACTAGCTAAACTATAGGGACTAGATAAAGTAATACATAACTGATAATAATATTAATAGATTGAATTGATCAGCTACTTCATGCTGGAGCTCTACCAGAGTGACCATCGGGTTCTTGGTAACCTCCTTAAGACCCTTTTCACCCAATCGCTCAGTTTGGCTGGGCAGCCAGCTCTAGTTAGAGTCGTGGTGATTCCAAACTTCTCCCATTTATGGATGACAGAGACCACAGTGCTCATTGGGACCTTCAATGCTGCAGAAAATGTTCTGTACCCAATCTTTGCCTCAATACAATCCTATCTTGGAGGTCTACAGGCAATTCCTTGGACTTCATGGCTTGGTTTGTGCTCTGACATGCATTGTTAACTGTGGAATCTTGTATAGACAGGTCTGTGCCTTTTCAAATCATGTCTAATCAACTAAATTTCAAGTTGTAGAAACATCCCAAGGATGATCAGTGGAAACAGAATGCACCTGAGCTAAATTTTGAGTGTCATGGCAAAGGCTGTGAATACTTATGTACATGTGTTTTTGTTTTTTTTTGTTTTTTTAATGTGCAAAGATTTTAAACAAACTACTTTCAAGTTGTCATTATGGGGTATTGCTTGTAGAATTTTGAAGAAAATAATGAATTTAATCAATTTTGGATAAGGCTGTAACATAACAAAATGTGGAAAACGTGAAGCACTGTGAATACTTTCCAGATGCACTGTATATGCTTCTGGACCAGTATTTTCAATAACTAAAAATGCATATTGGCAGGAAGCTTTTACATTATTATGAGGGAAAGGTGGGTAGCTGGTCTCTTGTATATTTGAAATGTTCTTCATATATACAGTCCTTTTTATTGCATTTGTAATAAATAATAAAATAAAAAAAAACAAGTTTAGTTCATTTATACTTTTATATACACTGAATTTCACCTTTCCAGTGTAACAAAATTACGTTTAATGCGTAAAACTACTCCACGCTGATTTTATTAATTTTTTCTGACCGTGTCCATTTGTTCTTGAAAATCGTGGGGAAAAATGTTTTTTCACATAGCTTTAACATTTCTGGAAATGTTACATCTCTACTATTGGGTAATATGTAGAAGAGGGGGGTATAAAGGGACCGGAACTAAACAGGTGTCTATTTTTCAGAAGAGGTGTCAGTCACAAACTTCACTTTTGCTGAGAATAAAAAAAACATTCTTCTCTGGGTGATCTATGTGATTTTAACAAATTTTGTTGCAGAATCCTACCTTTTGTTATTCTAAAGAAATAGCCATTATTCTATGTCCATAAGCAGAGTAAATGTGAATGGGAGTGATTTTATCAACCAGCTGCTGCACGTTCAGTACACTAATGAGGAAATTAGGAAGGGCTGCATCCATTTAGACGTGAGTTGCCTTTGGGAGTATCTCACCAAAAATGCATTTTTTTTGTTGCAGGGAATCCCAAAAATCTGACTTGTATCTTGGTGCATACTTCTGGGAAAATCTGTAACTGGACCAGATCCAAATTCTGTAGACTAGGCATGCTTTAACTGCAGATATCAAAATGGGTAATGATTTGATAAGTGAGGCCTCACACTATAACAGAGAGCTGCATTTTTCTGCAGAAAAAAAATGCAGCTCTCTGCAAGGACATACAGAAAACTATTTTTATATTTGCCCTGTTCACATATCATTGCAGCTGTCACCTGTGGGGCAGAGCTGTGCCAAAAACACTGCTGCAGTTTTCCACATCCCTTTGTGGGTTTCTGTGTGAGCCTGTGTTTTTTTTATGCAATCAGCTCAGATAGGCAATCCAACATAGAAATTAATGAAATGTAACAAAATGATATTCCATAGGAAAAAACAGGAAACAATGCCTTGCCATGTAAAAACACAAGACACCCCCGACAGGGATGTCCATTATCACCGTTGATATTAAACATGCTAATGGAACTCCTGCCCTCAAGTTTCAGACAAGATTCTGATATCCACAATTTTGATATAAACGACCGCAAACATGTTCTTAGTCTTTTTGCTGATGATGTAATTTTAATGCTTACTAAACCATCAATATCCTTAGCATGTGCTGCAAAACTCTTGGAACAATATAGCAAAATTTCCTATTATAAGGTAAATAACACTAAGTCCTATGTTCTTGACCTGGGACTCGCCCCACGGGAGAAAACATATCTCCAGAATAAGTACCCCTTCATATGGCAAGACTCTGGAGTCTCATACCTAGGGATAATACTTACCTCTCACCCGAAACTACTATTTAAAGCAAATTATCTTCCACTAGAAACCAAATTAAGGGCAAAACTTCTCACCTTGAGCAAGCATATACTATCCTAGTCTGGCCGCTTAGCGGCATTTAAAATGCAAATACTACCTCAGCTATTATATGTTTACAGCTTGGTACCAATACCAGTAAGCAAAAAATTCTTTACAACATCACAATCAATGTTATCCAGATATCTCTGGGAGGGTAAAAAAGCTAGGAGTGCCTTCACTAAATTAAGCTAAACTAGAAAAGCTGGGGGCTTAGGCCTACCTATATTAGCAGACTACCACAGATCAGCTATTCTAGCACAACTACAAGGGTGGTTTTCTGACCAATCCACCTTGCTATGGAGAGACATAGAGCAATCAAGTATCCCAGGAGGTAATCTATATACATATGCCTTAGCCTTTGCATACCTCAAACAAGTCTCAAAACATCTTCCTCTCCCAGTATTAGTGACCTTACATCCCTGGAAAGCCTTAACACACCCATCCAACTGCCCGACATTCCATATCCCAATTCCTTTATCCGTTATAACATTACTGATTCTTGACTTGTCTTTGGACAGGTGGATTAAACAAGGAATCAATTGGTTGCAAGACTTATACAGAGGTCCTAGGCTTAAATCTTTTACATCTCTCCAAAAGGAATATAAATTTATCTCACTTAGAATACTTCATTTACACTTGACTGCAGTCATATACCACTAGTATCCACATCCCACCATACGAAATACACTGGCAAATTAAAAAGTATCTCACTACCAACGAATGACAGAGGCGGTATTTCCTTATTTTACAATATTGTCCACAACAAGTCAGTCAGTCTTAGAGAAGACCAATTCCATGCTAGCATGGAAAAGGGACCTCGCTACTAGCTTCTCAAGTGCACAATGGAGTGAAGCCATTCAATACACATATTCAGTCACTAAATGCATATCTCTCTGGGAATTATCACATAAAGTTACACAAAAATAGTACTTGACACCATATCGCATAGCTAAGTTCAGTCCCTCGACATCTCCACTTTGTTGGAGGAACTGCTCCAAAGTAGGCAACATTTTCCATATATTATGGTCATGTAGCAAACTTATTTAAATTCTGGACAAAGATATTCACAATCTATCGTCAAGTGACAGGGTTGACTATTCAACCATTCCCCTCCCTAGCATTACTAAATATTGCCATAGAAGACATTCCAATACCACTTTGACAATTCACCACCCACTTATTTCTAGCAGCTAAACTAGTCATTCTCAGAATATGGAAATCACCTGACATCCCAGAGGTAAATAGCGTTATACATACCCTCGCTACTCATTATACCTACGAGCACATCCTGGCATCAATATCAGGGAAACACACCATCTTCTTAAATAACTGGCAACCATGGATAGACTGGTATAAATCTTATAAACTATCATAAAACAATACCAACAGATAGCTTACGAATAGACAAAACCTAAGACAACCATAGCTGCACATCCCCCTTTTCTGACAATCTTCCTGCATATTTGAGCCTCTTAGCAGGCTCTCTCCCCTTCTTTTCCTCTCCCTCCCTCTTTTTTATCTGGTTATAGTTATACTCTTTCCCCTTTACCCATTGACTTTTCAAGCTACGGAAGATATCTTTAGGGAAACTACTGCCATTAAGTGTGGACCTAAAAGAAACCTCATAGTTAACAAGTTGACATATCATTAGAATGTCTCTCTGACATAGAACAAGGCTAAATTTGACAACATAGGGCAATGGAGTGTCACCCCCTGAGGTGCAGCTTGTTCCCAGATTGGGCACCCCGGGGGGGGGGGGGGGGGGGGGGGGGGGGGGGGGGGTTGAGCAGCCCAGAGCAACAAGTACTACTATAAGACATAATGGCCTACAACTTCCTGCTCTGCGTTCCCAATTAATGGTTTTGTGAGATTACAAATGCATGAAAGTCAATGCGTATCCTTTACGTTGTAATGTAAACAAAATTTTAAATAAAAATCTATTGAAATAAAAAAAATACAAGGCACCACTCTGCCAGCAGCGGTGATTATCTGCTGAGAAAACTGACCATTTTTCCCTATGGGTAGTGTGAACATGCCTTGAAAGTTTTGTTGTGGTTACTGATGGGACTTGTTGGCCTTTATAGTATGTCCTAAAAGGTTTACAGTGCCTTGGAAAATAATTCATACCACTTGAAATTTTCCACATTTTGTTATGTTACAATCAAAAACATAAGTGTATGTTATTGTTTTTTTCTGTGATAGACCAGCACAAAGTGTCACATAATTGTGAAGTGGAAGGAAAATGATAAATGGTTTTCAATTCTTTTTTTTTACAAATAAATACTTGAAAAGTGAGGCGTGCATTTGTATTTAGCCCCCTTTACTCGACTACGCCTAACTAAAATCTAGTGGAACCAATTGCCTTCAGAAGTCACCTAATTAGAAGATAAAGTCCACCTGTGTGTAATTTAATCTCAGTATAAACACAGCTATTCTGTGAAGCCCTTAGAGGTTTGTTAGAGAACCTTAGTGAACAAACAGCATCATGAAGGCCAAGGAACAAATGAGACAGGTCAGGGATAAAGTTGTAGAGATGTTGAAGGCCGGGTTAGGTTTTAAAAAAATTAAAAAATATCCCAAGCTTTGAACATCTTGGGGAGCACTGCTCAATCCATCATCCGAAAATGAAAAGAGTATGGCACAACTGCAAACTCTCCAAGACATGGCTGTCCACCTAAACTGACAGGCCAGGCAAGGAGAGCATTAATCAGGGAAGCAGCCAAGAATCCCATAGTAACTCTGGAGGAGCTGCAGAGATCCACAGCTCAGGTGGGAGAATCTGTCCACAGGACAACTATTAGTTGCTCACTCCACAAATCTGGCCTTTATGGAAGAGTGGCAAGAAGAAAGCCATTGTTAAAAGAGAGTCATAAGAAGTCCTGTTTGCAGTTTGCGAGAAGCCATGTAAAGGGAAACACCTAACATGCGGAAGGTGCTCGGGTCAGATGAGACCAAAATTGAACTTTTTTTTCCCCTAAAAGCAAAACACTGTGTGGCAGAAAAATAAGACTGTACATCACCCTGAACACACTATCCCCACCATGAAATATGGTGGTAGCAACATCATGTTGTGGAGATGCTTTTGTTCAGCAGGAACACTGGGGCACTTGACAGAAGGGAGGGGCCAGGAGAGCTGAAGAGGGACCTTTGAAGAGGAGGATCCAGCCTCCTCTGTGCAAAACCACTTCAACAGAGCAGGTAAGTATAACATGTTTGTTATTTTTAGAGAGAAAAAAAAAAAAAAAGAGTTTACAATCACGTTAAGCTACCTGCTGTATATACTAAAATTCAGTGTTTATGTGAGAAATAAAGGAAAACAAATAGCTGTGCCTGGATTTAGGCATTCATTCCTAAACATATCACAATATGCAGTGCAATTTAAAAAAGATTTTTAATGAATGAGAATTTATGTGTTACTGTACTTTTTATATCATGCGCTAAGCCTTTGCAGACACCGCTTTAATGAGCTATGGTGTGTAGGCAATAAACAGTATCTGCACTTAAGTTGTAAGGGTTTTTTTTTTGTTTTTTTTTGCAATCTAGGGGAAATACTATTTTTAGTATTCCATAACCAACAGATTCCAATCCTGCCATTTTAAAGTGCAGATTTCAATCTGACTGGTTCCAGGTATACCTCTGAGAGACAAATAGGCTTGCTTTTCCTCCAAGGGATAATCTTCTTGAAGATAATATTGCAGAGTCATTTTAACTTCTTAGCAATGCTAGAAGGGAGAATTCCTCTCCCCTATGCTACAAATCATCATTTTGTCTCTCAGCACTCTGTATAATACCTGCTTTCCCTGCTGTTTTTAGGGACAACTGCGAAGAAAAGCTGACACACAGAATTATTAAACAGCAGCTTGTAAATGTGGATAACCAAAACAGCTGACTACTTTTGAACTGTTCATTACAATGGCCAAAAATGTCTTATCCTACATGTTTCACAGATCAAATGAAATAGAAAAGGCTTCTTGCATCTGTAAAGCTCCATGCTCATTGGCTTAAAAATCGCTGCTTCTACAGGAGTTTTGTGTTTTGCCCATAGAAGCAGCTCAATGCTATCATCCTATGTGTCCATGCGCATTAGTACGATTTCAGGCATATTTTTAGCTCAGCACATAGAGGTAGGGGAAAAAAAAAAGAAGAAAACTGCGTTTCTGATTTTTTGCAGAAAAAAATGCTAAAGTCTCCTAAACTGTGTACAAACACTCTAAAGCGTTATTTTTATTTTCAGTTTATTCTGCCAAGTGAACTGGTGTTTTTTTTAAGCCCAGTGTGCATGGAGTCTAACAATGCAATGCCATAGTGAAAATGTATTTGTATTATTACCTAGGTCAGATCAGATAACAAGTATAAATGGTTTAGATACAGTAGATGCAGCTCAAAGACATACCCACACATACATACATACATTACATAGATAGAAAAAGCCTATATGCAATCAAATTAATATTTTGCAGATGGGATCTAAACTATAAGGTACTGTAACACAGCTGAAGGATGTTTCTCTGAAGGCCTTTTATGCAAATTTGGGTAAACTGTACCTCCAGTGGGGATACCATGGTGGTGGTGTTCAGAGTAAGACCCAAGTACTCCAGGTTGGAATCAGTGCTGGAAGTTCAGTATTCAACCAAACTCCTTATGCATCTAAAAAGTGATAATGATGTTGATTGTGACTGCTACCTCAGTAGGTCAACCAGGTAACCTATAATTGGGATGCTCCACAGATGCAAAAGGGCAAGAACCAAGGGTTTACGCATTGGTGGACACCCTTGGTGTTGATAACAGACCAAATGGAAAACCCGCAAATTGGTAACAACTTTCCTCCACAGTAATGATAAGAAATTGCTGGCCGCCTCAATAGATCAGGATGTGCAAGTAGGGAATCTGAATCTTTATTGATTTCATAAAATCTCTCTTGTGGAGGGAGTCTATCACAGATTGAATGAATTCCATTTTGAATTTTTTGAGGCCAAGTAAGTAAGTAAGCTCTAGGAGCCTTTAGCGTTGAAATGGAGAATATAACTCCTTACTGTTTAGCCCAGGGGGAGAGAGCTACTCGCCCCCCCTCCCCCCCCAGTAACCTAATTATCTCATCCAGTGAAGCACTTCAGAGTCATTTACTCAGAAAGGGTAGAAAAAAAAATCTGGCTTTTTTAAAAGGCTTTTCTGCTGACCAGTATTTTAGCATTTTGACAGAGAGCTGGGTGGCTGACTGGAGTTACTGCCCAGGTTTAGCATTTAGCCATATTCTACTAGGAGCTGTTGACTGAAAAACGTTTTAAACAGAAATGAGAAAGATGTGCATCCTGGCTAGAGGACGCTTCCACCTGCAATACAGAGGAATGATCCTTGATTTAAACTAGCAACTCCGCCTACTGATATGACCTATGTATTCATTCTTATGATTCTCCCCCTTTATCCTCCCTGTGGCCATTTACAACCATACCAATATACCATGAACCGTTTGGTGTTTTACCTAGAATGCACAGCACAGCATCTGATAATGTGCATTGTAAGATAGAACACGAACGACACATAGCAAAGGAGAGCAAAAAAAAAATCCCAAGAAATTCTTTAAGTATATAAACAGTAAAAAAGGGAGGACAGACCATATTGTCACTATAAGGATGAGAAAATAAATATGGTTACAAAGGATGGGGAGATGGCGAAGGTATTGCATTTATTCTTCTCCTCAGTCTTTACAAGGGAATCGGGGGGGCTTCAGTAACCAAAACTGCAGTGTTTATCCTCATGACACATCACAGGAAGCACCCTCGTGGCTAACAGAGGACAGAATTAGAAATAGACTTGGAAAACTTAACATTAATAAGTCACTTGGACCAGATGGCTTGCAACCGAGGGTCCTTAGGGAACTCAGTCAAATAATTTCCAGACCATTGTTCCTAATTTTTACTGACAGTCTACTGACTGGAATGGTACCAGCTGAATGGAGAAAAGCCAATGTAGCACCAATATTTAAAAAAGGGCCAAAATACATCCCTGGAAATTACAGACCAGTTAGCCTAACATCAATAGTATGGAAGCTCTTGAAGGGGATGATACGGGACTATATACAAGATTTTAGTTATGAAAACAGTATCATTAGCAGTAATCAGCATAGATTTATGAAGAATCATTCTTGCCAAACCAATCTAACATTCTATGAGGAGGTGAGGTGCCATCTAGATAAAGGAAGGCCCATAGATGTGGTGCATCTGGATTTCGTAAAAGCATTTGACACAGTTCCCCATAAACATTTACTGTACAAAGTAAGGTCCGTTGGCATGGACCATAGGGTGAGTACATGGATTGAAAACTGGCTACAAGGGCGAGTTCAGATGTTGGTGATAAATGGGGAGTACTTGGAATGGTCAGGGGTGGAAAATAGGGTCCCCCAGGGTTCTGTGCTGGGACCAATCCAATTTAATTTGTTCATAAACGACCTGGAGGATGAGGTAAACAGTTCAATCTCTGTATTTGCAGACTAAGCTAAGCAGGTGAATAACTTCTCCGTAAGATGTGGAAACCCTGCAAGAAGATCTGAACAAATTAATGGGGTGGGCAATTACATGGCGATTGAGGTTTAATGTGGAAACATGTAAAATAATGCATTTGGGTGGCAAAAATATGAATGCAATCTACCCACTTGGGGAGAACCTCTGGGGGAATCAAGAGTGGAAAAAGGACCTGGGGGTCCTAGTAGACGATAGGTTCAGCAATGGCATGCAATTCCAAGCTGCTGCTAACAAACCAAACAGAATATTGGCATACATTAAAAAGGGGATTAACTCAAGAGATAAAGTGATAGTTCTCCTGCTCTACAAAACTCTGGTCCATCCTCTCCTGGAGTATGCTGTCCAGTTCTGGGTACCAGTCCTCAGCAAGGATGTGCTGGAAATGGAGCAAGCACAGAGAAGGACAACTAAGCTAATACCGGACTGGAGAATATAAGCTATGAAGAAAGGTTATGAGCACTGAACTTATTCTCTCTGGAGAAGAGACGCTTTAAAGGGGATATGATTTCAATTTACAAATACCATACTGGTGACCCCACAATAGGGATGCATCTTTTCCGTGGAAGGGAGTTTACTAAGACATGTGGCCACTTATTAAGTTTAGAAGAAAAGAGGTTTAACTTTAGACTATGTAGAGCAGTGATTGTCAACCAAGGTTCAGTGGAACCCTAGGGTTCGTCCAGAGGTTGCTAGGGGTTCTTTCAGCATTGGGCCATTTCTGCCTCTCACATAAGTTCCCACTGACACCATTGATCTTTTTAAGCTATCTGTAAGGAGTTAATTCTTCCCAATGACCACAAGTGTAAAGACCATGCTTCCCACTGACCATTACACTAATGTATCATGAGTTGTAGATTTCTAATTTTTAGCAGGGGTTCCCTGAGACTGGAGAACTATTTCAAGGGTTCCTCTGCGTTAAAAAGATTGAGAAAGGCTGATGTAGAGGGTTCTTTACTGTAAGAGTGGCAAGGTGAAATTTCCTTCTACAGGCAGTGGTTTCAGCAGGGAGCATCAATAGTTTCAGATAAGCACCTGAACGACCATAACATACAGGGATAGTAAGTAATAGTAATACGGACATATAATCACACACACAGGTTAAACTTGATTGACTTATGTCTTTTTTCAACCTCACCTACTATGTATGTCCATCCTTGATTCCACTTGTTAACAGAACCCTCAATGACTTGTAACCAGTATGCATATGTCAATGTGATTACCCTGTGTGTAGTGCCTGTTGCCCTTTATTTTTGTATGTCTCTTATTTTATGCTCATTAAAACTTCTGAAAGATGTGAATCCTCCTTAAAGAATATGTAAATCCAACATTTCATATTCCTGATATATGCCTGCTGTACCATGTACTTGTATGAAAAATATACAGTATTGTTGTATTGTTTCCTTTATGTGAAATCTCTGGTTTTCCTGTCAGTTGCTCTGCTTTCCCATTAAAAACTGACTACACCAAGCAGGAGAACATACACCGTTGTCAGTTTTCCAGTTATACTGGGAACTCCGTGTGCTCTGGTCCAATGATCAGACTTGTACCCTCCCCCCACCCCCCTTCAAAGGGAGGATAAGTGTGCAGCTGCTGCGTGTCCTCCTCCAGCTCTTATGCAGCTGAGAACTGAAAGTGATCACCTATGAAAAAAAGGGAAAAAATTTATAATATTTTTTATGTCTTTACACAAATGTTTTGCTTTTCATTTTTATTTTAAAAAGAATGGGTTGTTTTAAAGCGGTTCTCCAATCCCTCCCCCCCTCCGGTGCCACAATCGGCACGTTTCAGGGGGGAGGGGGGTGCAGTTACCTGGATAATCCAGGTATCTGCACCCACTTCCGGGACAGACCGCCGCAGATGCCCCGCCCCCATTGTGTTCTGGGAAACGCACAGTTCCCAGGACACAGCGGGGACCAGCAGAGACGCGCAAAGCGACTCGCGCATGCGCAGTAGGGAACCGGGCAGTGAAGCTGCAACACTTCACTTCCCGATTCCCTGACAGAGGATGGCGGCTGGGGCAGCAGAGAGACGAGCGATCGCTCGTCATCTGCCGCCAACATCGCTGGACCCTGGGACAGGTAAGTGTCAATTTTTTAAAAGTCAGCAGCTGCAATATTAGTAGCTGCTGGCTTTTAATATTTTTTTTTTTACGTGCAGAACCGCTTTAAGGTAAGGGTTTAAAACTGCTTTAAAATCAATGAGTGTGCAAGATAAATTATGCTCTCTTTGGGCTAGTCTCCAGTTTTGGGCTTAGTGTCCAAACCCCCCTGTAAGTGGTAACATACAGTATCTCACAAAAGTGAGTACACCCCTCCACATTTTTAAATATTTTATTATACGTTTTCATATGACAACACTGAAGAAATTATACTTTCCTCACAGACTCCATGGCAGCCAACGTGTGGGTTTAGTCCCGCCTCCATTACCCTATAGGACGATACTCCCATAAATCTCTGCTCCCTGCCAGAGGCCGTGTTCTTTTTTTGTCCTCCTCCATAGGACTTAGCATGTCTTTTTACCCTGAAGACTTGCATTTTTTTCTGCGATACGGACCGGCCGAGCGACTTGGAGTCGCATATTTCCAATAAGCTCTAGCTACTAGCGGAGTATGGAAAAGGGGCATATGGAAGAGGCGCTGAAGAGGTGTATGCCTGGTCACTGACAGGTGAAGCCGCGTGTTAGTCGTGAGCCTAGCTACTAGCAGGTGACTATCGCCCCCCCTCCCAGAAGTCCGGCATGTGTTTGGGGACCTACCTCGGCTGGTGTCAGTCTACAGGAGTGGTGAGCTGTAGGTTGTCCATGGCAGCCTTTCTGTGTCATTTTCTGTGCTTGTTTTATTGCGGTGTGTCTCTTTTTCCCCCATACAGCACTGTATCTGATGTATCTGGCTTGCTGGGCGGCTGGTTTCCTTGCGTTCCAGCCGCCCAGTTACTTCCTCGTTCGCCGCTCGGTCGTTCTGCGCATGCGTGAGACCGGCGCGAGGACGAGGCTTGGTTCGCGCATGCGCGTTGCGGGCTTCGCGCATGCGCACTAGCGTTTTCATGGTGTAATTTGTGACGTCATTAAGGCGGCAGTTTTAAAAACAGAGAACAGCTTGCAGAGCCTCTGGGATGCTTGTTAAGCCTGCAGTGCCATTCCTGAGCCCTGGTTTTTTCAGCATTAGGTATGTGTCTATGGGAAAGGTCAGTTTATCTTTGCTTATCCTAGCTGTTCTATGTGTTTAATTGGGGCTGTTTTATTTCCAACCCTGATGGATCCTTTGGATGCCTCGCCGCCTGCTAATGGCCAGCCCTCTCGGAGCAGGTACTTTTTTTTGGGTTAACTGCCGGGGGGGGGGGGGGGTGGGTGACAGTGGAACATTAGGGGATGTTCCACTAACATTGCTTGTTTTTGCCTTTTTCAGCCCTTCTAGGTCTACTCAACGCCGGAGTTCTCACCGAGGAAGTGATTTGTCTAAGTCCCACCGCCGGCATTCCTCTTCCAGATCCAGGCGTCATGATTCTCCTGCGAGAACCAGTCTCCGTAGCCAAGAATCTTACTGCCCTTCAACAGCTTGCCCAAGTCACGCAGCTGAAGGTTTATGCTGGGGGTGCAGGACACAGGTTTCTGCTGACAAGTCCCTTTGTGATGCCTGTTATGTTAAAGCGACGGGTGAAAAGAATGACTCTGGCCAACAGCTGAAGTCTATAGTGGAAAGATTGGTCAAGGACAGTCTGAAGAAATTTGAAGCCCCCCATTTGTCTCCCATAGAGTCTCCAAGGTCTCCGGGGAGGGATGCTCAGGCCCAGGACACATGGGATTCCTCTTTGCCTAGCCATCCGTCTGCTGTCCTCTCAGATAGTGAATCTGAGGAAGAAGAGTCTGGTTCGGGTTTTGACTTTGCCCTGCTTCCTCCTTTGGTCAAAGCCATCAAGGAAACGCTGAACTGGGAAGAGCCGGCAGTGGCTCCGGCGAAGCAAAGAAACTTTTTTAAACAATTAAAGAAGGAGCGTATTAGCTTCCCTTTCCTCTCAGAGTTGGGAGAAGTGATCTCGGATGAGTGGAGCAAGGTAGAGAAAAATAATTCTCTTCTTTCTAAGATCCAGAGACTCTACCCTTTTAAGAAGGAAGAAGTTAAAAATTTGGAGTCTTCCCCTCTGGTGGATGCGGCTGTAATGAGATTGGTCAGACATGTGACCCTTCCTCTTGAGGACTCAGTCTCTTTTAAGGATGCTCTGGACAGGAGAATTGATTCTGACCTGAAGAGGATCTATCTTACGGCTGGCATGGCCTGTAAACCGGCTCTGGCCTTAGCGGCCCTGTCTAGAGAGATGGAAGTTTGGTCTGATAGTGTTGATGAAACACTCAGAAATGTCTCAGAAGATCTGGCCAAGAGTTCTCCCATTCAAGAACTAAGACTGGCTTCGGCTTTCTTGGGAGAGGCCTTGATCGATATTATCCGACTGGTGGCTCAAGTTATGCTCTCGTCTGTAACTGCCAAGTGTGCCCTGTGGCTCCGTCCTTGGCTAGCTGATCCTGCTTCTAAGCAGGTTTGGTGCTGTATTCCCTTTGAAGGTTCTTCCCTTTTCGGCAATAAGCTGGATAGTGCTATAACTCGGGCCACCGGGGGTAAGTCGGGGTTACTCCCCCAGGATAGGCACCTGCAGAATCAAAGGAGATCGTTCCCAAGAAAGCAGGGTCAAGACCGTGCCAGGGAGGCACGCACTTACAGGCCTGGACGGGAATTTTCCAGATCTTGGAGGTCCAGACAGACATCTCTCAAAAAATCTGCAAAAGGCAGTTCGATGGGGGAAAAGGAGCCTACTAAGTCCTTTTGAGATCGGGCCCGTCCAGGCGGTCCGGGTAGGAGCTCGTTTGTTCCACTTTCGGCACGTCTGGGAGGCCTCGATCCAGGATTTTTGGACCGTCAAGACGGTCTCCTCCGGGCACACTTGGTCGTTCAGCAGTGTCCCCAAACTCAAGTGTGTTCCCACATCCATTCCAAGGTCGGAAGAGAAAAGACAAATTCTTTTAACCTACATAAAATCTTTGTTGGATCAAGGCGCCGCTATTCCTGTTCCAGACAACCAACGCGGCATGGGAATGTATTCCCCTCTTTTTCTGGTCCAGAAAAAGAACGGTACCTGGAGACCCGTAATAGACTTGACACGTCTAAATCGCTTCATAAGAAAGGAGAAATTCTAAATGGAAACTCTGTCCACAATTCAACAATCAGTGCAGCCAGGGGATTGGCTTGTCTCAATAGACCTCAAAGACGCCTATTTTCACGTCCCAGTGGCCACAGAGTTCCAACAGTTTCTTCGTTTCTCCATTGGCCAGCTTCATTTACAGTTTACCTGCCTTCCTTTCGGTCTGTCAACCTCCCCTCGCACATTCTCGAAGGTCCTTCTAGCAGTTGTAGCATTGTTGAGAGTCAGGAAAATCCGGATTCATCATTATCTGGACGATTTGCTTCTTCTGGCTCAGGACAAAGATTGTCTCTTGAAACACAGGGATCAAGTCATCGCAACCCTCAAGGAATTCGGGTGGCTCTTGAATTTGGAGAAAATCCAGTTAGTTCCTACACAGTCTCTCGTGTTCCTCGGTGCTCTGTTCAATACGGCAAAAGGTACCATCTCTCTGCCCGAGGAGAAGATTGCAGTAGTACGGGACAGGATCCACCTGGCCCTCTCTTCGTCTCGTCTCAGTGCTCTTCATTGCCTAAAGATCATAGGCACCATGGTGTCCACCATACCGATGGTGAAGTGGGCACAGTGGAGGATGCGCCCCTTTCAAATGGGTTTTCTTCGCCAATGGTCGGGAGAAAAGGTCCAGTCCATCGAGATTACTCAGACCATGAGAGGTTCCCTCCTCTGGTGGCTTCATCGGGAGAACCTGTTGAATTGCCACTCTCTTCTTCCAATCAAATGGATCTCAATGACATCAGATGCCAGCAACAAGGGCTGGGGGGCACATTGGAAGTGGCTCAGGGCATTTGGGACTTTCCCTCTTGGGGAATAGTGTCAAATGTGCTAGAACTACGAGCAGCCTTCCTAGTGCTGTTGGCATTTCCGCATCTGATAGTGGGAGCATCCGTAGTCCTCAGGCTGGACAATACGACTGCGGTCGCATACGTAAGGAAGGGGGCACCAGAAGTCGGTCTCTGCTGCGGGAAGTGGATCCAATAATGCGTTGGGCCCAGAGGAATCTGGCCAACCTATCAGCAGCCTATGTGCCTGGAGTTCTCAACGTCCAAGCGGACTTTCTCTCACAAGTCCACTTGGACAACAACGAGTGGACCCTTCATGAAGATGTGTTTCAGTGGGTTCTATCCCTGGGGATTTCTCCAGAAGTGGATCTCTTCGCCTCCCGTTTCAACAGGAAGCTAACGAGGTTCTATGCGAGGTTCAAGGATCCGCAGGCCTACGGGATAGATGCCCTAACAGAGCAGTGGTGGTTCAACAAGGCATATGCCTTCCCTCCAATTCCAATTATCTTTCAGTTCCTGAAGAGACTCAGATGGGAAGAAGTGGAGGTGTTGGCAATAATTCCGCATTGGCCCAACAGGCATTGGTTTCCTCTCCTATCCCTCCTCAGTTTTCTGGACCCAGCTCCTCTTCCATCCAGACGGGACCTGCTCTCCCAGGGCTCGATTCTCCATCCATGTCCGGCTCACCTTCAGTTGAGGGCCTGGTTCTTGAGAGGGGAAGGCTGGAAGCACTAGGGTGTCCTAAGGAAGCCATTTCCACCCTCAAGTGCAAGGAGAAGAAGTACTAATAAGGTGTATGAACGTATCTGGGCTAAATTTGTATCTTATGCGTCCTCCAGAACTAGTTCCTACATTTCACCCGCAGTTCAAGACGTTTTGGGCTTCCTGCAATCAGGCTTGGACTTACCCTTGTCAGTTAGCTCCCTTCGGGTTCAAGTCTCGGCTATCTCCGCATTTACAGGGGTTCCGTGGGCCAAGCATGCCCTTATCCAGCAGTTCTTCAAAGGTGCAGTAAGATTGAGACCTCAGAAAAAACTGAGATTCCCTAAATGGGATCTGCCTCTAGTTCTGGACTTCTTTTCTCTTTTCAGTAAGGCTCTTTCCATCAGAGAACTCACCTTGAAAACTGCATTCCTGGTGGCGGTCACCTCGGCAAAACGAGTATCAGAGATTCAAGCTCTAGGAGTCAAGGAGCCCTTTCTAACCTTTTTTCCGGACAGAGTGGTCCTAGTTCCAATGTTGGGGTCAAACCCTAAGGTCACCTCGGTTTTTCATGAAAATCAAGAAATCTCTCTACCCATATTCAGATCCTCGGAAGTTCATCCACTTGATGTTGGGCGCTCATTAAAGCTCTATTTGGAGGCTACAGCTCCATTCCGGCAGTCGGACTTCCTGTTCGTTCTGTTCTGTGGGAAGAACAAGGGCACTAGAGCATCAGTCAGGTCAATTGCAGCATGGATAGTTCAAGCAATCCAGTGGGCGTACGGAGAAAAGGGCTTGGCTCCTCCTCAGGCGGTGACGGCGCATTCGACCAGAAGTCTTTCTACCTCGTGGGCGGCCTCTCGCCACGTGGCTCCTGATGTGATATGCAGGGCGGCCTCGTGGTCTTCAATACACACTTTTATGTCTCATTATCCTCAGTTGACTTTGGAGTTAAAGTTTTGTCGGTTGACGGTGTCAAATAAATCTTTGTTAAGCAGCATTTTGCCCACCCGGGTGTGTTTTGGCGAGTTATTTCCCACACGTTGGCTGCCATGGAGTCTGTCAGGAAAACTGAAAATTTATATCAAAATACTTACCGTAATTTTCCTTTCCTGATGGACTCCATGGCAGCAGGAGTTCCCTCCCAAATGGCTGGAGTAGGATAGTTACCGAACACGGCCTCTGGCAGGGAGCAAAGATTTATGGGAGTATCGTCCTATAGGGTAATGGAGGCGGGACTAAACCCACACGTTGGCTGCCATGGAGTCCATCAGGAAAGGAAAATTACGGTAAGTATTTTGATATAAATTTTCCGTTTTGCTACAATGGAAAGTAGTGAGTGTACAGCTTGTATAACAGTGTAAATTTGCTGTCCCCTCAAAATAACTCAACACACAGCCAGCCATTAATGTCTAAACCGCTGGCAACAAAAGTCAGTACACCCCTAAGTGAAAATGACTGAATTGGGCCCAAAGTGTCAATATATTGTGTGGCCACCATTATTTTCCAGCACTGCCCTAACCCTTTTGGGGCATGGAGTTCACCATACCTTCAAAGGCTGCCACTGGAGTCCTCTTCCACTCCTCCATGATGACATTACATAGCTGGTGGATGTTAGAGACCTTGCGCTCCTCCACTTTCCGTTTGAGGATGCCCCAGAGATGCTCAATAGGGTCTGGTGACATGCTTGATCAGTCCATCACCTTTACCTTCAGCTTCTTTAGCAAGACAGTGGTCATCTTAGAGGTGTGTTTGGGGTTATGTTGGAATACTGCCATGCGGCCCAGTCTGAAGGAAGGAGATTATGCTCTGCTTCAGTATGTCACAGTACATGGCATTCATGATTCCCTCAATGAACTGTAGCTCCCTAGTTCCTGAAGCACTCATGCAGCCCCAGACCATGACACTCCCACCACCATGCTTGACTGTAGGCAAGACACACTTGTCTTTGTACTCCTCACCTGGCTGCCACCACACACGCTTGACACCATCTGAATCAAATACGTTTAAATATTGGTTCTCATCAGACCACAGGACATGATTCCAGTAATCCATGTTCTTAGTCTGCTTGTCTTTGGCAAACTGATTGCGGGCTTTCTTGTGCATTTTCAGATGAGGCTTCCTTCTGGGACAACAGCCATGCAGACCAGTGTGCGGCGTATGGTCTGATCACTGACAGGCTGACCCCCCCCACCCCTTAAACCCCTGCAGCAATGCTTGAAGCACTCACACGTCTATTTCCCAAAGACAACCTATGGATATAACACTGAGCATGTGCATGCCCCCTCTTTGGGCAACCATGGCGAGGTCTGTTCTGAGTGGAACCTGTCCTGTTAAACCACTTTATGGTCTTGGTCACCATGCTGCAGCTTAGTTTCAGGATCTTGGCAATCTTCTTATAGTCAAGGCCATCTTTATGTAGAGCAATAATTCTTTTTTTTCAGATCCTCAGAGAATTGTTAGCCATGAGGTGCCATTGTTGAACTTCCAGTGACCAGTATGAGAGTGTGTGAGCAATAACACCAAATTTAACACACCTGCTCCCTATTCACACCTGAAACCTTGTAACACTAACGAGTCACATGACATGGGGAGGGAAAATGGCTAATTGGGCCCAATTTGGACATTTTCACTTAGGGGCGTACTCACGTTTGTTGCCAGCGGTTTAGACAATAATGGCTGTGTGTTGAGTTATTTTGAGAGGACAGAAAATTTACACTGTTATACCACCTGTACACTCACTACTTTACAGTAGCTAAGTTGTAGCAAAGTGTCTGTTTCTTCAGTGTTGTCACATGAAAGGACAGAATAAAATATTTATAAAAATGTGAGGGGTGTACTCACTTTCGTGAGATACTGTAATACAAGCTTTATGACTATAAAGTGTTATGTCCCTCAATGGATGATGGAGAAAAACGTTTATCAGAAGAGACATACAAAACCTAAGGTAAAATAATTTTTGTACTTATAAAGCTCTCTTGTTCTGAGTCCAATGAGGGTAAGAGCAATTCTGAAATGTTTGTACAATGCCCTGTACATACGGTCGGACTTTCCGATGACAAAATCCATCAGATTTTTTCAGACGGATTTTGGCCCAAACTCGTCTAGCATACACATGGTCAAACAAAGTTGTCGGAAAATCCGATCGTTCTGAATGCGGTGACGTAGAACACGTGCAATGGGACTATACATGGGCCACTAGCCAATAGCTTTCATCTCCTAATTTATTTTGAGCATGCGTGGCACTTTGTCCGTCGGAATTGTCTGCACACGATCGGAATTTAAACAATCGGATTTTGTTGTTGGAAAATTTTAGATCCAGCTATCAATCTTTATATATATTTTTTTTTTCAACAAAGTTTTTTTTAAGTATATTGAAGCATTACAATACAGAATGTATGGTAGTGAAACATTCAACTGATACAATACAGAGAAGAACAGTTGTTACCTAATAATACAACACAGAAATCATATCATAGGAGTCCATTTACAGCTCTCAATCTTTGTGTGTCGGAAATTCCCACGGAAAAAGTCAGATGGAGCTCACACACGATCGGATTTTCCAACAACACGATCTGATTGCACATTTTCCGTCAGAAAGTCAGACTGTGTGTACAGGGCATAATACTGCCACCTACAGGAGGATTAAACACTGGTTAACAAAAAGAAAAAAACTCTAGACCAACCCTGGGTATAACCCCTTCTACCACCGGCATGCTTCAGGGTATTAGCAAAGCAGTATCAAGAACATGAATATAAACTCGGAGGGGTGGGACCTGTGTCCCTTAAAGAATATGTAAACCCAACATTTCATATTCCTGATATGTGCCTGCTGTACCATGTACTTGTATGAAAAAGTATCCTGTTATCTTTTGTATTGCTTCTTTTGTGTGAAATCCCTGGTAATCCAGCCAGTCACTATGCTCTATTAAAAAAAACTGACCACGCTAGGCTTGTGCGCCCACTGTGTTCCGTTCTCCTCCCCCAGCTCATATGCAGCTGAGAACAGATTATGTGATCATTTATAGAAAAATGGGAAAAAATGTGTATATAATGTTTTTTATATGTATACACAACTATTTTGCCTTTCATTTCTATTTTAAACAGACTGGGTTGTTTTACAAGGTGAGGATTTACAATCACTTTAATGGACTCTAAGAACAGGAATTTATGATGAGTACAAAAATCCTATTTTCTCTCTCCCATTGAAAGACCTAAGAAAACCTTCAGTATGTTCAAAAGCAGGCTGAAGGGTAGGCATCACTGCTAAAAAAAACAGTTAACAGGCCCAACAAGAACACAACACTGCCTGAAACTCACACAGGGCCAGTGCAAACATAAAGCGGCTTAGGCAGCTGCCTTATAGTGCTGAGATGGGTGGGGGAGGAGGGGGGATAAAATCTGAATCCCCAGCCACTTGCTGGGATTCAGATTTTTAACTGCTGCACACATGTGCCTTTAACACACGCCCGGCCGTGTGTGTATTTTTCTAAAGCCGAGTGTCGGCTTTCAATGTGGAGGTGATACAAGTGGCAGTGGAGACGCAGATCACATCCACAACTGCTGCAAAGTGGTGCTACAGCGCCGCCCTCTCACGCATGACCCTCCCACCATGTTCACCGAGCTCCGCTGTCCCACCTGCGGGCCTGGTGCACTCTTGCCGGGTGTCGCTTCGATGGATGGCAGGAGCTAAATGGACCTCCGTCTGCTGAGCCTTCTTTCTGTGCACAGACCAGGAACTAATGCATATGATGTCACTTCCTGGTCCCGAGTTGTCAATCACAGGGATTAGTGCCTGGTGAAGCGGCTAATATGCATTATATTATGTGCATTTAGGAAAAAACCCTAGCCTTTTTGAAAACAATCTACTGAGCTGGCCAGAACCAGCTCTTGAGGGAGTCTATTCCACAATTTCACAGCTCTTAGGCTAGGTTTCCACTATTGCGACCTGAAAGTCACTAGATTTTTCCGCAATTTTGATGAGACTTGAACCAATGCCTGTCGCATCAAAGTCACACAGATATGAATGGCACTCATTGGAAATCATGGGGTATGACTTGACATGCAAGTTTGAAGTCCCACATCGTATAACAAGTCGCACTAGAGGAAACTTAGCCTTTACTGTGAAGAAGCGCTTCTGTATTTGGAGATTAAATATATTTTCCTCCAGATGTAGAGTGCCCCCTTATCCTCTGTGATGACCTTAAAGTGAATAACTCTACACCGAGTTCACTATATGGACCACTTATGTATTTATACATATTTGTCATATCCTCTTTCATTTCCTTTTCTCAAAAGAGAATACATTCAGTTCAGCTAATCTTTCCTCATAGCGGAGCTCCTCCATGCCTCTTATGCGTTTGGTTGTTCTTTGCTACACTTTCTCCGAATCTCCAATATTTTTTTTGTGAACTGGTGCCCAAAACTGAACTGCGTATTTCAGATAAGGTCTTATGAATGATTTGTACAGGGGCAAAATTATCTCTCTTTCTCTCTGCAGTCCATACCTCTTAATACAAGAAAGGATTTTGCATGCTTTGGAAACCACAGCTTGGCACTGCATCCCGTTATTAAGCTTATGATATACCAGAACACCCAGATCCTTGTCCACCATTGACTCCTCAGGTGTTCTCCTACTAGTATGTATGATGCATGCATATTTTTAGCCCCCGAGTGCAAAACTTTACATTTATCAACATTAAATCGAATTCGTCACACAGTTGCCCCATTAAACCGTGCATTGAGGTTGGCTTGTAAGTTGATGTAAGGACGTTATTTTCTGCATAGCCTGGTGTCGTATGCAAAGACTGAAATGGTATTCCTAAACCAAGATTCTAGATCTCTTAAAAATATATAAAAAAATAAGGTTTCCGACACTAAACCTTGAGGTACACCACTAATAACCTTTAACCATTCAACAGAATTATCAATACAGAGTCTGGTTCTTGATAGTACTATGGGTCAAACATTGGTCCAGACTGGGCCACAGGCAAAGAAAGGTGCATCCCATGGAGAATTCCTGGGGTGAAATCCCCTGAACTCACACCCAGCGACACATACCTACCATGTCTGATGGTAGATCTTGTAGGACTTCCTAGCCATGAGCATCAAAGAAAGACTACCCTCAGATGCCCCCTGTCACTAAGCTTCAACAGCCATGCCAGGAAAGATAGTGACTGAGATCGGGGTAGTCTATCAGTCCTTGGAACAGAAGATCCGGACTATTTAGTAGAGCTCATGGTGAATCTGGGAAAAATTAGCAGGTCAATCTGGGTATATCTGAACCAACAGAATGCCTTTTATCTTGATCATGTGAAGCAGTCAAGGAAGAAGATACAGAGAAATAAAGGCATTTATTGAATGATACGGATTTCAAAAAGGCATTAATACATTTACTGCTTTGATATTGGATCCTGAGACCTGAACTCAAACCTGTCCGGCTTGTTGTGTCCAAAAAAATATAAAAACAGGGTGAGATTGATTAGTGAATAATCAAATCCAAATAATGATATAAATCTTGTGATGAAAAAAACAAAAACATGTAAATGTGAACAAGAAACAAATACAAATAATGTGGATGGTGGCTATAAGTCCATATATTGACCCCAAAAATACACAGGAAAAGTTCTTATGATTTCGCTTCAAGATGTATTTAGCTGGAGTGATTGGTGTACCGGTGAACTCTTGCCAAACTCTACCCCTAAGCTTTGTTCTCTAGCCACCCGCAAGACCAGCCATTGTCTCCCGCTGCTGTCAATCAAATCCAGTGACATGGGAGTAGGGTGCAGGGATGAGTCCTGTTGTTTGTGTCAATGGATGCAGCAGCAGGAGCGCTGCTGGGGGACCCCAGAAGAGGAGAATTGGGCCTGCTCATGTGCAAAACCCTTGCACAGAGGTGGTAAGTATGACATGTTTGTTATAAAAAATAAACTTTTTCCTCCTCGTCTACCTATCTGACTTTACACCTTTCTTTTCCTCTCACACGTTTCTTCTCTCTACTCTCTGGGGCACCTATGCCCCACCCTCACCCAGCTTGCTGCATGACCTGAAATTTCCTTCATGGGGAATGTCCTTATTTGCCTACCATCTCAAGTTGGACTGTTGGGGAAGTTTTTCCCCTTCTCTGTAATAATGACTCAAAATCATAGGGATTTTAACCTCCAATCTGAAGGGCTCTATTCATATATCCCCACTAACAGATCAGCAGCATCCCTATCAAAGAGATTGACCGAGGAACCTGGGGGGTCTCCACGCATTGCCACAGAAAGCTCCCAAAGGGGTGGGGTGTGTGGGGCCTCTCTGGAGGTCTGGTGGCCATATCCCAGGATCACATATGATTCCTCATATCCAACCTCTAGGGCGGGATGATCTCCCTGACAGCCCTAACTCTTTATATGGTGGATACCGATGTCGGATCTGATTTTTGTATGTTTATTGTTTGCCTTGGCAGTCCTCCTTTAATAAGATAATTTCCCCTTGTTGGTTCATTTTATATCAGACAAACTATCTGTTATTTCTCAAACTTTATGGATATCTATCTTTGTTATGTATGTTACTTTTAGCCAATAAAAATATATTAAACTTAAAAATAAAACAAAACATTTACAACCACTTCACACTTGGGAATGATAAGAGAAGACAGCCACTCTTCAGGAAAAACTCAATAGTCAGAAACCAGAGTCACTCCATATTAGAGAGTCCTACTGGTTGAAGGCATGGACACTGCTAAGGTTACATACAGATAAGATCCTAAGCCTGCTGAGGAAAACACGGTAACAGTATCTAAGTTCAGAGTCAGATATTAGCTGTGTATCCAGGAACATAAAGTCCTGCATGACTGCAAAGTCCTTTTCCAAGAATGCAGTGGGTCAATCAAAACTCAACAGAGCTAAGGAGGACACCATGGAGGGAACAGACTAGCATCTGAGGAAAACAGGGTCATGACTATACTTGTCACAACTATCAGGGGGCGCACTACAAGCAGTCCCCATGCCATTTGTGAACAATGCAGTGGAGGGGGACCCACTATAGCTGGAATGTTTCCCTGGTGTCTAGAATCAGACATATTGCAGTCGCAGGTGTGGTAGGCAACATATAGGCTTTAAGTAGGAGGCAAGGCCTTGAGTACTTACAAACCCTTGGCAGCTGAAAGTCTGCAGAAATGTTTAGGAGCAGAGTGTTGAGTAGTTGCAGGTGGCTAAGCTGCACTGCAGGAACAGGTCAGGGATCAAAGTTCCATGTGGCCCTTGCAATAGGATTAGCAGCGAAGAGATGGTTCCTCAATGCATACTCTGTCCCAAAGCATATACGTCTCTGAGGAAATCTGGCCCAAATTACTTACTAAGAGTAAGCATTCAGAGACAGGATAAGTGCAAAGCAATGCCAGTGGTTCCTGACCTGGAAAAACACTGTGCAGCTAACATAACCAGAATCAGTGTGGAAAGCATTCAAGAGGAGTGCCCAAGTATCCCTCCAGGCTCACACTGCAAAGTACAGTTCAGTGGGGTCTAGTCGCAAGAAGTCCAGACACCAAGACTGAGGAAAACTTCACCAGATAACTACAGAGAAGGCAGGAAGACCAAAAGCGGCAACATGATGAAGATTTTGAGCGAAGAAAAAGTTAATATAAGAAATTAAAGGTTAAAGTGGATGTAAACCCAATTCATTTAATTTGACCTAAGCACATATATGTGTAGTGTTTACTGTTATCAGCATGATAACATCTAACAAGTTCTCCCATAACCAAGATAAAACCAGCCTGAAATTTTTGTCGGAGTGGGTGCTATAAATAGATTAGCAGAGCTGGTCTATTCACAGCACATTCCTTCCTTTCACTGCCTATGTGGAGTGGGGGTGTGTGCAGTTCTGTGTTTTGGCCTAGGCCGACACTTTGCGGAGGGCGGTAAAAAATCTGCCCCCTCACCCCAAAAAGTACCTGCACCCGGATCTCGCGAGCAGGGCCGCCATGAGGGAAGCACAGTTGAAGAGAGCAGTGGCGTTGCTAATGGAGTATGGAGCTGACACCAGGAAGCAGTTTTAGTGGGTACCGTCAACCCCCCCATCGGTAAAACAGTGACTCGGCAGTGGCAAGGTGACAGGGAGAGGAGACATGTGGCCTGTTTATGTATCTCCCTCCCCCGCTCGCCCCCACCCGAAGGGAGAAGAGAGAGTGGCTCTAATTGGGTTCGCCACAACGTTGACCGGCTTCCTGACCGCTCTGTTTCCCTCCCCATTGGCCACAGCAGAGGGCCAATCAGAAGACACACGGGGGGCATCATGGTTAATGTAGTCCCTGAAAATTAGCGGGTGGCACCAGTGTGTCCACAGACAGCATGTTACAGCCCCCAGCTGTAAGGGAGAGAGAGCCTGGAACTGGGGAAAAAAAGCTGAGGAATTGAATGCAACAGGAGAAGAGGAAAATAGAGTACTGTGCTGGGGGAAGCAAGAGAGCCATGCTGTACCCGCACCACCAGAGAGAGCTACGCTGTACCCGCACCACCAGAGAGAGCCCACGCTGTATCCGCACCACCAGAGAGAGCCCACGCTGTACCCGCACCACCAGAGAGAGCCCACGCTGTACCCGCACCACCAGAGAGAGCCCACGCTGTAACCGCCCCACCAGAGAGGGAGCCACCCTGTAACCGCCCCACCAGAGAGGGAGCCACGCTCTACCCGCACCACCAGAGAGGGAGCCACGCTCTACCCGCACCACCAGAGAGGGAGCCACGCTCTACCCGCACCACCAGAGAGGGAGCCACGCTCTACCCGCACCACCAGAGAGGGAGCCACGCTCTACCCGCACCACCAGAGAGGGAGCCACACTCTACCCGCACCACCAGAGAGGGAGCTACGCTCTACCCGCACCACCAGAGAGGGAGCCATGCTCTACCCGCACCACTAAAGGAGGAGAAAGATGGAGCCACTGCCAGGGTACAGACATGCTGCACTACTGACTAGATTCGGCCTAGGCAACCCAGAGGGATCACTGTTGCGGTTTCACTGGGTCTGGTAAGAGAGCCTTGTTGGCCATTATCCATCACTGTTCAAAGGGATTGAGTAATTGGGAAGTGCCTAACCTGCTATCCTCTAGGCCTTATTGACCGCCACAACGAGCTCCAACGCTGGGCCACCGACCCAAAAATAAAGTGGTCAGTGGGGTGACACCAACCCTAGTGACGCCACTGTCCTGGAGCCCAGTGCCACAACAAGTTCCAGTACTGAGCTCCAGTAACTAGCCAGACAGTGGTGTGCTAGCGTGGGCACCCGAGACATCTGCTGTACAGAGTCCCGCAAGTGGTGATCAGCTTTCCGTAGAAACTGACTCTCTCCCCACTGACAGCCGCACATACTACTCTGTGACTCTTCCTCCTCAGTTTCAATGTTCTAGTGTACACAGCCAGGAGGAGGAGGAGCCACAGAAGAGGGACATAACTTCAGTGCAAGAGCTGCGCTGCTGGTCTGAAGTCTGTGTAAAGTTTACAGTGGAGGGGGACACAGTAACCGGGAAGGGGGGCAGATAACAGATGCACACATAGAGTGAGGGGAGGGGAGGGGGTAAGGGGATATGTGCTGGGTGCTTTGGGAGGGGAGAGAATATGTGCTAATGGGGTGGTCTGATCCCCCCAGCACTAGCATATACCCTCCCCCACAAATTAAAAGATGCTGTGTCCCCCCTGTCCCCCCCGTGCTGTGGCCCCCTCTGCTCCCACCTGTGGTGACCCGCTCTGTCCCCCACCCGCGGCACGCCCCCCATCCTCTTCCTGTAACCCCCTGTCCTGCTCCCGCGGCCCCCCCTGTCCTGCTCCTGCCCCGTGTTCCTCCCGCGGTACCGCCCCCCTCTGTCCTCCTCCCGCGGCATCGGCCCCCTCTGTCCTCCTCCCGCGGCATCGCCCCCGTCTGCCCCCCCCATCCTCCTCCCGCAACCCCCCCCGTCCTGCTCCCGCGGCACCCCTCCTCATCCTGCTCCCATGGCATTGCCCCCTCTGTCCTCCTCCCGCGGCATCGCCCCCGTCTGTCCCCCCCATCCTCCTCCAGTGACCCCCCGTCCTGCTCCCGCGGCACCCCTCCCCCATCCTGCCCCCGCGGCACCCCTCCCCCTTCTGTCCTCCTCCCGCGGCATCGCTCCCCCTTCTGTCCTCCTCCCGCGGCATCGCTCCCCCTTCTGTCCTCCTCCCGCGGCATCGCTCCCCCTTCTGTCCTCCTCCCGCGGCATCGCTCCCCCTTCTGTCCTTCTCCCGCGGCATCGCTCCCCCTTCTGTCCTTCTCCCGCGGCATCGCTCCCCCTTCTGTCCTCCTCCCGCGGCATCGCTCCCCCTTCTGTCCTCCTCCCGTGGCATCGCTCCCCCTTCTGTCCTCCTCCCGCGGCATCGCTCCCCCTTCTGTCCTCCTCCCGCGGCATCGCCCCCCCTTCTGTCCTCCTCCCGCGGCATCGCCCCCCCCCCTTCTGTCCTCCTCCCGCGGCATCGCCCCCCCTTCTGTCCTCCTCCCTCGGCATCGCCCCCCCCCCCCTTCTGTCCTCCTCCCGCGGCAACGCCCCCCCCCCCTTCTGTCCTCCTCCCGCGGCATCGCCCCCCCCTTCTGTCCTCCTCCCGCGGCATCGCCCCCCCCCTCTGTCCTCCTCCCGCGGCATCGCCCCCCCCCCTTCTGTCCTCCTCCCGCGGCATCGCCCCCCCCCCTTCTGTCCTCCTCCCGCGGCATCGCCCCCCCCCTTCTGTCCTCCTCCCGCGGCATCGCCCCCCCTTCTGTCCTCCTGCCGCGGCATCGCCCCCTTCTGTCCTCCTGCCGCGGCATCGCCCCCTTCTGTCCTCCTGCCGCGGCATCGCCCCCTTCTGTCCTCCTGCCGCGGCATCGCCCCCTTCTGTCCTCCTCCCATGAAGATGACAGGGCGGGTCTTAAAAGGGAAGGGGTGTGGCCTTGACAAGAAGGGGTGGGTCATATTTAAATTAGAGTGTGTGAGTTTAGTCAGGCCTAGGGCAGAACAAAACCTAAATACATCACTGAATGTCAATTAGGTGGTTTTAGTGTTGCGCAAATGGGAAAATTCAAGAGAAGAGGGGAGAGAGTGGGGAGTGGGTAGAGAGGGAAAAACAAGGGGGGGGGAGGGGGGGGGAAGAAAAGGGGCAGAGAAGGAAGGGGGAGGGAGGGGGGAAGGAGAACAGATGAGTATACAGGTAAAGGATAGAAGGGTCAAGATCAAAGAGTGCTAATGCGAAGTTGGAAGTGTCTAAATGTGCAAAAAATCCTTAATCGGTTAATAAAGTGCGTGCTAAACTGAAATGTTATGATGTGGCAATCAAATATAGATCCTAATAGAGTGCCATAAAAATAAAACTCACAATATTGGGTAAATGCCTAAGTTAATAGACATACAAATCATAGATGCTGTGCAAAACTGCAATAAGATATGCCAAATGTGAACAGTAAATAAATATATAACTTAAGGTGATAATCCAAAATATATGACTAGAAGTGTGCAATAAAAATATTCACATAAGCACAATCCCATGTGACATGCCAAGTGAGAAAACACAAATATCAATCAATCCAATATAAAGCAAAATACATATTCCATGCAGTGCTTTAAAGTGCAAATAGTGCTGGCAGCAATAAAAAACGTAACAGCACAGTTGAAATGATAAACACATAAAATAAGGTGCTGGTAATCAGTCTGAGCTATTCAGTCCTGTGAGCGTGCTGTGTTCTAAGGGGAAGCACTTTGCTTTGAACTTCAGTGACCCATGCAGGCATACCACTGAATGTGTGCCTTTACTCCAATCAGCTGTCACACAGTGTATGCCAAGACTTTACTCCCAGTGCTGAACAGGAAGAAGAAATTCTAACATGATGTGCACTTTCTAAAGACAATAGCAAGCTGAAGACAGGAGATATACATGTAAAACTTATGTAGAGAGATTTGTTTTATCTGTGTATCATCTGAGGCCGTTCACTTCACTGGGTATATATGAGGTTTTACACCCGCTTTAAGACTTAAACCCAGTGAACCTCAAAAAGAGGCACTTGTAGGGCACTAGCAAAAAACAGACATGCTGATGGGGTGGGGGATGTTATACCCAAGACTTGTATAGAGTTTCCCAGATAGTAAGGATAACTTGCCACACATTTGTGGCAAATGTTGAATTTTAAGTTTTGTTAACTTGCTGCACATTTTTGCTGGCAAGTTATATACTTGCAGAGCACTTAATGCACAAGTTTTAGTTGACATATTTCCAATTTATAGCAAATTTGCGTGGCAAGACTCTACCAAGAGCAATGTTACAGTGGGAAATCTACAGAAAGAGATCTGCAAGTCTACAGCATGCGCCCCACAAGTCTACAGAAGAGAGCAAAGACGAAAATTCAGCCACAGTAACCCCTGTGGTGGAATGACTATTGCACTTCATAACTGAACCAGAACTTGCAGCAGCCTTGCAGAATATTTGCAAAGAAAGTTAATCTGAAGTCATACAATGCAGACTTGCTGCAATTGTGCAACAAGCTTGTGAAGCCTGGCAAGTCTAACAATAGTTTAGCAAGTCATTTTCAAACATGCAGCTCAATTGCTTGCTATATGAATTTTTTGCTTTGCCAGTGTTCAACCCTCCCGTAGGTGGCGTTATAACCTGAAGGTTTTTAAAATTCATATGTCCCTCAATGGACGAAAGAGAATGATCTTCAGTTCTACTTTAAAGTGGAACTAAACCCAAAAAGAAAAATAGAAAGTTCTGCTATTGCTTCTCCTACCCCCCTCATCTGCCACATTTGGAATTTTTTTTTTGGGGGGGGGGGTACCTGGATTTGACAGGTACCTGCTCCTACTTCTAGTCAGATTGCCACAGTGGATCCACTGGAAGTACCACCCCCTGCAACATTCTGGGACACGTCACAGGTCGCAGAAGGCTGCAGGATTATTCACAAAGTGAAGCACAGCTTGCGGATTCACAGGTGACTGCAGATTCACAGAATCGGCTCAGGTAAAGATGGCAATGGATCCTTGAACAGGTGAGTGTCTGTTTATTAAAAGGCAGCAGCTAACATTTTTGTAGCTGCTGAATTTAAATTTTTGCAGAACTGACCAAAACTCCTCTTCAATACACAAAGAATATAACTATTCTCAGGGCCTAGGTGCATAACCCTACATTTGTTATGTTACATTTAATTTGCAATTTAACTGATCCTGTTACCCTGTTGTCATTTTGTCAAGGTACTTCTGTAATATATTCCAAGCAGTAGAGTGGTTTTATTTTAACAGCATCCTTCAAACAAACTTGTCAGTTAAATTCACAGTAATAATACTTGTAATTAATTTTGGATTTGAGAAGACACTTGTGGATTCTGGAAGCTTAGTAGTTAAGGTAGCACCCAAATTGGGTGGAGTTAATACCATGATAACTGTCTACGTTAACTTTGTCAGGAATTTTAATGAATGGTGGCAAGCAATTATAAACCATTCAAAGAAGTAGCGGTTTGTTACCTAGACAGCATTCCGAGAGGTGTAACATTTAGGGATCCCATTAGCATTGCTAAAGCCATTCCTGGAGCTTCCCGCTCTATTACTTCTTTAGTGGCCTAAGTAGAGATAGAGAAAATGGTCAAACTTAAATAATGTGATTTATTATTTAGCACTACAAAAACAAAATTCTATTTCTATCAATCGATTCTGCAGCAACTACAAATAAGTCAAATATGCTCATTATTTCTGAAAATACTGTATGTTGAAGAGGATTTGACCATCCTCTCATGTTGTACAGTTTCTATTACTAAACAGATTGCAAAGCAACAATACAGAGCAGCAGAATTGTAAATAATGATCTGTGAGGCTCCTGCTTTTTTTCTGTTGCCATCATTTTTATTGGTTTAAAGTGAGAAAGAAAATAACAGCGAGGCTCATGCAGCAGATAGAACATCTTGTACGTTTGTCAAAAGAAGCAAGGATATTCATAAGAATGTACATAAGTAGTCGGCCAAGACCTATACAAAAGTAACGAAAGTAGACTCCATAGGGCCACTCAACATGAGCAATCTTACTGGTCTGAAAACTAGAGGGTGTGGTGAGGGAAGAGAGGAAAGCAAAAGGAGAGAAGAAGGGAGCACAGGAAAGGGATAGAGGGAAGGTGGGATAGAGGAAGGAAAAAAGGAACAGAAAGGAGCAATGAAAAAAGGGAGGTAGAGAGGCAATGGTGGAAGCAAGGGAAAAGGTTAGGTTTTGAAAGCAAAGGGCTATAGGTAACTCAGACTAGATGGGTTAAAATATGGGAAGTTACAAGTAAGCCATTAAGAAATTTAGCATGTTAATCCTTAAGAATAATAGACAGTTTCTCATTGAATAGCACCATATACATAGTTACATAGTAGGTGAGGTTGAAAAAAGATACAAAAGGCCAAACTATGTGTGTGATTATATCTCGATATTACATTGTATAGCTCTGTATGTTGTAGTCATTCAGGTGCTTATCTAATAGTTTCTTGAAACTATTGTTGCCCACCACTGAGACCACTGCTTGTGGAAGGGAATTCCACATCCTTGCCGCTCTTACAGTAAAGAATCCTCTATGTAGTTTAAGGTTCAATCAATTTTCTTCTAATTTTAATGAGTGGCCACGTGTCTTGTTAAACTTCCTTCCCCAAAAAGTTTTGTCCCTATTGTGGGGTCACCAGTACGGTATTTGTATATTGAAATCATATCCCCTCTCAAGCGTCTCTTCTCCAGAGAGAATAAGTTCAGTGCTCGCAACCTTTCCTCATAACTAATTTCCTCCAGACCCTTTATTAGCTTTGATTGCCCTTCTTTGTACTCGCTCCATTTCTAGTACATCCTTCCTGAAGACCGGTGCCCAGAACTGGACAGCATACTGGACAGCATACTCTAGGTGTGGCTGGACAAGAGTCTTGTAGAGTGGGAGAATTATCGTTTTATCTCTGGAATCAATCCTCTTTTTAATGCATATCAATATCCTGCTTGCGTTGTTAGCTTGGCATTGCATGCCATTGCTGAGCCTATTATTTACTAGGACCCCAGGTCTTTTTCCATCCTAGATTCCCCCAGAAGTTCTCCCCCCCCCACCAGTGTATAGATTGCATTCATATTTTTGCCACCCAAATGCATTACTTTACATTTTTCTACATTGAACCTCCTTTGCCATGTAGTTGCCCACCCCATTAATTTGTCCAGATCTTTTTGCAAGGCTTCCACAACCTGCGAAGAAGTTATTGCCCTGCTAAGCTTAGTAACATCCGCAAATACAGAAATTGAATGGTTTACCCCATCCTTCAGGTCATTTTACAAAACAAATTAAACAAGACTGGTCCCAGCACAGAACCCTGGGGGACCCCACTACCCACCCAGCTTCTTACAATTGAACTATAGGTTTCATCCAGGCTTTGGCTATTTTCTGCTTAGCAGCCAGAAACAAAGTTCAGAAGAAAAGAGAAAAAGAAAATCATATGGAGAAGGGCCACCCATGGGTCTTATAGGACTTCTATAAGAAACAAGATTGGAGGACACAAAACATTCTGGACCAAAAGGAGAACAGCTTCAGCTAGGACCCCCAAACGTTCAATATGTCACAGCTGCACACTGCAGCCTCTGAAACACCTATCAGTGTAATTTGGGGCAGTATGAGCTATTTGCACAGGAACCACCAAAAGGGTCATAATAAAGGAACATTTTGCTATCCTGGACCAGTGATGAGCTCAGGCAGGTGCAGACACGAGTCAAAACCCACCGGAGCTATCCTGCCAGAAAGCTGTCAAAGTCGAAAGTCAATCATAGGTGGTGGAGACATTCGCCTACCTGCAGCAGACTTATACATGAAAAACAGAAATGGAAGGTGCGCACACCTAGTGTATTACCAGACATAATTTAATAATAAGACATTTTTGTATAAAAGTGGGTACTCCCAAAATGCAACTGACAAAAGGCCAGAAAAACAGTGCATGGACATGCACAGAACACGGTGCAACACAAATGTGTTTCGGGGGCGCATCCCTGTCCTCAGAGCTAGGCTAGTCTCGTACACCATGGGCAAGCGCTTTTATAGGGGATGGTGCAATTGAAAATTGTGCGTCAAAAAGAGCCACACCCTCAACGGATCGGGAAAGAAAATAAAAGCGGTAACAAGAAACTAATAAGAAATTGAATAATGTATATATAGTCGTACTAATGTAAAAACTACAAAATCCATATCAAAAACCTTTATGCAAAATGAATAACTCCATCATAAATACACAAAGAAGTAATAATGATTAAATGATTAAAAAAAGAGTGACCATTTAAAAAAAAAATTTACTTTCTGGTATAAAACATTCAATAAAAAAAAAAAAATCTAAAACAAAAAACGAATTTCATAAATTTAGGCCAATATGTATTTTGCTACATGTTTTTTTGTGAATAGCTTGGGGAGGGGGAGCCCCCGTGGATGGGTCGATACTGCCAGGGATGCACCACTTCATTCCAGGGACACATCACTTCAGGTGTGAATGGGAGTGTCATGCTAAAATGTGCTTTTTGACATGTTTTTCATGCGACAAACGTGCCCAAAAAATCAGGGTATCAGGGGAGCAGTGACAGCCCAGGCTGGAGGCTCTGTTTGCAGGTAAGGACCTGGAAAAGTTTATTTGCGCCCTCCCAAAAAATGTTATCACCAGCCGCCACTGCTCACATAGATCTCTCTGCTCCTGCAGTAATTACAATGCATTAGCCTACAGTGTTTACAGCTATCCTCCTCCGTCCTGCACTCAGATGAGCAGTTAGGGGTATCTGAGCATGAAGCTTCAGCTAATGCCCCTAATGATGTCAGGATGAAACGCATAAGGTGGCGCTTCGGAAATTACATAAATGGGAGAGAAAGGGGGGCACTACCAGCTGCCTACATCTGATCTATCCCCAAGTGGCAGTTTTCAGGTTCACGTGTAGTATTGCTCTGTTATACACAGTGTGGAGCGGTTTTCCCCATACATTTATACAAAGCAGTTCCCATCTTTATACAAGTGCATATTATTATTTTTTTTTTTAAATAAAGGTGGTTAGCAATGCGCACTGTGATGTTTTTTTCTTTCTTTAGTTTGGCAACAGGCAATTCCACTGACTGGCTGTGTCTACAGTTGTGTGGGTTCATGGGAATCAAGTGCATCAAGTGGATGCATTGATGGTTTGTCCAATTGCCTGTATTACCTTTGAGAGTCTATATGGTGAATCCATTTAAAAGTACCTGTCTGACATGTAAGCTTGACCTTCGTAGTGAGGTCAAACCTGAAGATGATTCATATTAGCAAATGTATTTCATATCATTCATATTAATTTACATATGTTTTATTGATAATATTATTATTCATATTTGTATTCATATAATTATTAGTCATATTATTATTAGTTTAGTAGTAGTAGAAATATCATCAATGTTATTATTAGTTCAATATTAAGAAAAGATATATGAGTTCATACAATAATATTTATATGTAAGTTTTTTATGTCAACTGCTTAGAAGAGAAACACTTTGACAGCAGTTGAACTAAAGTCTGATAAGATCACATTCCTTAAAGGGGTTGTAAAGGTAAATGTTTTTTCACCTTAATGCATTCTATGCATTAAGGTGAAAAAACATCTCACACTGCCGGCGCCCCCAGTCCCCCCGTTTTACTTACCTGACCCCTCGAAAATCCCGCGCTCGCCCCCGCCATCCTCTTCGCCGCTCAGCCTGGCCGCTGATTGGCTGGAGTGGATGGATTGAAAGCAGCGCAGCCATTGGCTCGCGCTGCTGTCAATCACATCCAATGACGCAGCGCGCCGGGGGGCGGGGCCTTGTGATACAGCGAGCGGCTATAGCCGCCGGCTGTATCACGGGAGCGCGCCCGCAGTGCTTCTCACCAATGCGAGGGAGCTCGCATTAACGTGAGAAGCACCTGCGGGAGGAAGCAGAGACAGCCGCCGAGGGACCCCAGAAGAGCAGGTTCGGGGCCACTCTGTGCAAAACGAGCTGCACAGTGGAGGTAAGTATGACATGTTTGTTATTTTAAAAAAATAAAAATTTTTACTTTACAACCCCTTTAAAGAGGAAGTAAACCCTGATGAGTTTACTTCCTCTTTCATTACCTGCATAGGTAAAGCATAATGGACTACTATGCATCGCATAGTAGTCCTTTATGTGCCACTTACCTGACACAGGAGCCAGCAAAGTCACTGTTGTCCCCTGTAGTTCCGAGTGTCCATCTTCTTGGTGGGTCTCGCCGCTCCGCCGCTGACGTTCGGCGAAGCCGCGATGACGTCACTCCCGCGCATGCGCACGGGAGCCGCCACTCACGGCATATCGCGGTTGACCGTGGCGCACTCAGTAGGCCTGCGCGCCGCGGTCTACGGTGCATGCGCCGTAGACAGCGGTGCCTGTCTTTCGGCCAATATCTCCTAAACCATGTAGGTTTAGGAGATATTTATTGGACCTACAGGTAAGCCTTAATCTAGGCTTACCTGTAGGTCAAAGTGTGTTGTAAGGGTTTACAACCACTTTAAAGGTAATAAATAAACATTGTCAAGAATAAGTGATAAAACATTGTATACTGGTGGTTTAAAAGTTAATTATGTGGAATATGGGAAAGTTATGTATGTTAATTTCGTTTGACAGAATCAAAAAAGTCTGCTTGAGTCCTCCTTAAAACTGTTAAAATACATTGGATAAGAGAACACTGATGTGTATGTATTGTAGCGGTAGGACCCGGTGTGTGGAGGATTGCTGCTTTATGCCAGATTTTAGAGACAGGCACAATGATTGCACAGCTCTGTGCTGGGCTATTTAGTTTTGACCTGGCTATGGCTCAGTGTTCCACCCCAACAGACAGGAAGTCTGTGCATGGGAGTCAGGTGGACTTCCATTCCTCTGTGAGGAGTCAGAGGCTGCATGGGTGTAGCCAGAGCATGCATGTCTGCAAGAGGCAGACATACTTGGTGACAGAGCAGCAAGACGCTGATCAGGAGTGAGCTAGGAGAAAGCTTACCTCTAGGAAACGCTTTTATTTATTTATTGTTTTTAAGGTTGAACTGGATAGACTTGTGTCTTTTTTAAACCTAACTATGTAACTATATGACTTTAGCGTCAAAGTTTAAAATGTTATTGGCAGTGAGAGTGTGTGTGTGTGTGTGTGTGTGTGTGTGTGTGTGTGTGTGTGTGTGTGTGTGTGTAATGCCGCGTACACACGATCAAACAATCCGGTAGAAAAGTCCGGCGGACAATCCCCTTGTGTGGGCTCCGGTGGACTTTTTTTTTACCCAAAAGTCCAGCGGACTAAGAAAGTACTTTTGCACCAAAATACGTCCGCCAGACTCGCAGTCCAGAGGACAATACGGCCGTGTGTGTGCTAGTCCACCGTACTTTTGAAATGAACAGACTTTTCCTGCACAGAGAAAAGACCGTTCATTTTGAGCGCGGCTCCAGATAGCCGGGACCAGCGAATGAAGCATCGCTGGCCCTGTCACCTTGTATGGACTTAAAGGGGAAGCCCTACGCATGGGGGTCCCCCATAGGTCCATATCAGACCCTTATCCGAGCATGCAACCCGGCCGGTCAGGAAAGGGGGTGGGGACGAGCGAGCACCCCCCTCCTGAGCCGTACCAGGCCGCATGCCCTCAACATGGGGGGGTGCTTTGGGGAAGGGGGGCCACGCGGCCCCCCACCCCAAAGCCCCTTGTCCCCATGTTGATGAGGACAAGGACCTCTTCCCGAAAACCAACGGCCAGGGTTCTGCGGGTTGGGGGGCTTATCGGAACCCTATGTGAATGAGTATGGGGTACAATGTACCCCTACCCATTCACCTGTGGGAAAAAATGTAAATAAAACACAACACACAAGGGTTAAAAATATTTTATTGCACAGTTCCGGGGGTCTTCTTCCATCTTCGGGGGTCTTCTCGCCAGACTCCTCTGCTATCTTCTACTAGCTCTTTTACTAGCGGAGGAGCCAGGCTTTCTTCTTCGTCGCCGACCGACTTCGGGGGTCTTGTCCCCTTCTTCGGTTCTTTTTTACGGGCCTCCGCGCCTTCTTCTAGCTCTTTTACAAGCGGTGGCCTGGTCTTCTATCGCCAGCCGTCGCTGTGTTTGTCGTCGCCGCCTTCTGTTCTTTTCTTCTCGAGCTGTTGCCTCATCGTCGTGTCTGGCCACAATGACAGGGACGCTGCGTACGGCGACTTATATAGGGACATCGCCGGATGATGTCCCCACCCATTATGATGTCCCAGCATCCTCTGGGACTGTGACATCATAATGGACGGGACATCATCGGGCGATGTCCCTATATAAGTCGCCGCACACCGCGTGCCTGTCATTTTGGTCAGAGACAGCGACGAGGCAACAGCTCAAGAAGAGAAGAAGAACAGAAGAGAACAGAAGGCGGCGACGACGAAGGCGGCGACGACGAAGGCGGCGACGACGAAGACAGCGGCGAGAGAAGACCGGGCCACCGCTTGTAAAAGAGCTAGAAGAAGGCGCAGAGGCCCGGTAAGAAGAACTGAAGAGGGGGACAAGACCCCCGAAGTCAGAAGAAGAGGGCAGCGACGAAGAAGAAAGATAGAAGATAGCGGAGGAGTCCGACGAGAAGACACCCCAAGACAGAAGAAGACCCCTGGGGCTGTGCAATAAACTATTTTTAACCCTTGTGTGTTGTGCTTTTTACATTTTTTTTTACAGGTGAATGGGTAGGGGTACATTGTACCCCATACTCATTCACATAGGGTGGGGGGCTGGGATCCGGGGGGCCCCCTTATTAAAGGGGGCTCACGGATTCCGTGAAGCCCCCCGCCCGCAGATCCCGAAAACCAACGGCCAGGGTTGTCGGGAAAAGGCTCTTGTCCTCATCAACATGGGGACAAGGTGCTTTGGGGTGGGGGGGCCGCATGGCCCCCCTTCCCCAAAGCACCCCCCATGTTAAGGGCACACCGCCTGGTACAGCTCGGGGGGGGGGAGGGGGCTCTTGCTCGTCCCCACTCCCTTTTCTGGCCGGCCAGCGTGCTCGGATAAGGGTCTGATATGGACCTAGATGGGGACCCCCACGCCGTTTTTTCAGTGTAGGGCTCCCCCTTTAACTCTATACCAGGTGACGAGGCCAGCGACGTTTCCTTCGCTAGTCCCGGCTACCTAGAGCCGCGCTCAAAATGAACGGACTTTCCTCTGTGTGTGGGCAAGTCCGTTCATATCAAAAGTACGGTAGATAACCTAGTCCGCCGGAAAAGTCACGTGTGTGGGCAGGTTTGCTCGTTCGGACAGTCCGGCAGACTAAGTCCGCCGGATAGTCTGATCGTGTGTACGCGGCATTAGGCACAATTCATTAATCTTTTGACTATGTACCGCAGCTAGATACCGCCAAGAATGGGCTAATGGAGTTAGAAGTTATTTTAACTGTAGAAAAAAGAAAGTTGTTTGTTTTTAGGTAATATACGAAACAAAGTTTACCCATTTTTTTTGTGTATCTAACAAACTGCTTCTGGAAGGAAAATGTATGTAGGTAATCATAGGATCTTAAACTGAAAATAGGGTTTGTTTTGTTTTATAGTCATCAGTGCCTTTTTCTTGCTGAAATACTGCAACAGGCAGATGGTTCAATGTGATATAAATAATACTGAAGTTTATAGTCATAAGAATATGTGCAATACAAAGCTAGAATGCTTCAAAAGTGCAAAAAATGGTGTCAACCAAAAATAGTTCAACAATGAAATCCAGGTGAGTGAATGTGCTCTTGCTGACAAGATTCCCACTGCCAAACGTTGACTGTAATTCCACTGGTGCGCTCACAGTGCTCTTACCTCATAGGCATTAAAAAATGCCTTGAGTAGGTGCCTTAGCCATCTGTGGGGGCCCTTGGATCCATATGTACAAATGTACCCAATGCAAAGATAAGCGTCCACTAGAGGTGCTGAATGAGTGCTTGCATAGATTGGCAATATCCACATGTAAAGATGAATAAGCTCCAATAGTGTATTACCGAAATAACAGACTATTTTATTAAACTTAAAAAATGGCTGGTTACATTATAAATGCAATAAACTGGCCAGACAAATGGTACATAAGCGTTCACCGCCATCACCTACGTTACTTCCGGTATTACGGTGTTTACTTCTGGTCAATAGTAACATCTTCCGGTTTGCAGCGATTACTTCAGGATGTGTGCTTGCGTCCTAAGCACTACGTTAGGTACCTTGTGACTTCCTCAGGGAAATCGATTGGCTAGAATCCACATCCCTTTATTTGTATTAGACAGGAAGTGGTAAAAATGGCATCTTGCTAAAGGTCAGCAATTAGATGAAACAGCGACCAAGTAATTCGTTTAAAACACCAAATACGGAATGAATAATTATCTAAAATGTATAATTAATAGCTAAAAAGTGATGATCTTTATTGGGATAATATAAAATAAATGGATGTAAAAAAAAATGTAATGTGTATAATGGTGGTGAATACTAACATTCCATTTAGTCATTTTTCACACACCGTGGATGAATTGTAAAAAGATATGCCCGTGCCATCTAGTGATAATTAGAAATATTGCAATTGAAACAAATTTAATATAAAAAAAAAAAAAAAGATAAAAAAAAAGACCATTGAGAAATATATATAAAATATATATATATATATATATATATATATATATACATATGAAGAATTGTAAATTAAACTAGAGAAATAGTTGGGCAAGGATTTAAAAAATAGTAATAAATAAAAAAGCAAAAGTCGAGAAAAAATATTAAAATATTTTTTTTAAAGTTCACCGGAAGTAATGTATGCAGTTAACATTTAAAATATCATTAATAAAGCAGTTTAAGTTAAACTTGATATTTAACCCCTGCAGCGCAAGTGATCCGCTTGAGTTCTATATATTCAGTTTCTGTTGTACAGTTTCTCCTAATTCTTAATAACTGTCCTTTTGGGATGTTAAATAGCCATGGCTTAAAATGACAACTTGTAATCAGTAGGTAGCTATTTCTTGCTACATCCTTGAAGTGGGTTTTCATATTTAATTTATCTCCTTAGATTTTTTTTTTTTTTTTTAATCATCTTTATTATTTTCTTATATAAAATTCAACAGACAATTACATTCAATCCTGAGGCATTGAGGTTTACACAAGTCCCCCAATGTCTTCACATTTACATACATACTTTTCCATTACATATCTATAACAATATTAGGTGGTGGCCCGAGAAGAGGGGATACTTGGAGTAGAGTTAACCTGTGTGTAGGAAAAAAAAAGGGGGGGGGGGAATTTAAATTTCTCCCTTGTGTTATTTCCCTTCTTTATGTGTTTTTATTGTGCCCTTGTGATTCCTTTTATTTATATAAAAAAAAAAAAAAAGAGAACAAGAAAAATCCTTTCTCATTTAATCATTATTGCGTGCTTTTATTCCATTTGTGACCCCTTAGTGTATCGTTTGTGTTTTGTGCTTAGGGAGGTCCTCAGCCTTCCTTTATGTTTCCTAAAAATTGTGTTGTTTATTTTTGTGTCTCCACCATTGGTTATCTCTCCTCCTACCCCCCTCCCTCAAGCCCCTCCTCCAATTACATTTCCATCATTTATTCACTTCCCATATACCTTAAAACATACTACAAACAACAAAATTTAAAGGTTGTGGTTCGGATTCATATTTCCCCTTTACCCTTTCTACGATGTACCTTTGGAGGACACGAGCTTGCGCAACAGCTTCTTGATTTTTCTCTCTCCCTTCCTTCCTCCCTCTCCCTATCAGGGATCTCTGGGAGGCTCAGGAGGGATTATCAAATTTTTTAATCTGGTATAACTTACTCTTTCTCTATTTCTCGGGAATAGTGCTTCCAGCCTGCCCACATGTTTTTATATTTTTCTTGTTGTTCTTTTATATCATATATCCATTTTTCAGCTTCCATTATTTTATCTACCTCTCCCTTCCATTCCAATAGAGTGGGACATGCTATCTGCTTCCAATATCTAGGCATTAATATTTTGGCTGCATTCAGCAGATGTGGTATGACTCCTTTTTTATAAGATTTAATGGATCCTTCTGTCCCATGAAACAGATATTGTAGGGGTGTCATTTCTATTGGTTTTGCTGTTATCCTCCCTATCCATTTAGCCACTCCCTCCCAAAAAATCCTAATTTTTGGGCAGTCCCACCATAGATGAAGGTATGTCCCCTTATCCTTACATTCTCTCCAGCAATGCCCATCCGCTGTTGGGTATATCTCTGCTATTCTGGCTGGGGTTCGGTACCATATAGCTATAAACTTATATGACATTTCTTGTATTGCTGCGCTTATTGATGTCGCGTGCGTCATTTCCATAAGTTTTTTTATTTGTGTTGGTCTAAATGTGCATCTTAGTTCTTTCTCCCACTCTCTTATAAAGTAAGGAATTGTGCTACTTTGTTCACTAAGAACTAATTTATACATCTGGGATAGTAAGTTACTTGGTTTTTCTATTTTCATACACATCTTCTCATATATCGTAAGGGAGCTCAGAGGTCTTACTTGGGGTTCTAATTTATTAAAAAAATCTCTCATTTAGTAATATCTCCATCTCGACATGTGTGTATCTCCTTGTGATGATATTAATTCTGTTAAGGGGAGTAAACTTCCCAATGGAGCGTATCTTAGACACCTTGTATTCCCCCCTGAGCTCCAGGAACCTAATGCTCCCTTTTCTTCCCCCGGTGGAAACCATGGATATCCCCCTAATGGGGCCAGTGGTGATGTGCGTGGGGCATATTTTTCATTTTTGTTCATTCTGTCCCATACTGCTAACGTATTCCGTGTTAGTGGTGATGTCCACTTTGATAGAGCTCTATTCGTGGCCTGTATCCATGGAGCCCCTGCTAGATTTCTGCCCGCCATACTTTCTTCTACCGAAACCCATGCCTTATTTGAGTCATGGCACCAGTTTAGTATTCGTACCATAAACATTGCTTTATAGTACATAAAGACATCTGAAAGCCCTATTCCACCTTCCTTCTTATTCCTACGCAGGATATCATATGCTATTCTAGGGTTTTTATCATTCCATATAAAGGATATAAACATTTTACGTATTCTCTTAAAAAAGACCTGAGGCACTGCTATAGGTTCAGTATTTAAGATATATATTATTCTGGGTAATATATTCATTTTCAAAGTGTTTATCCTTCCAAACCATGTCAATGAATAACCCTTCCACCTATTTAAATCTTTAGTTATTTTTGTTATTAGAGTTCCATAATTAAGTTCATATAAAGATTTAGCCTCCGCCGTGATATGTACTCCTAAATAATATAATGATTTTTTTTTCCCATTTAAATGGAAGGTTATTCTTCATTACCATTGACATCAATGGGGGTACATGACAGGGTAATATTATGGATTTTTCCATGTTTATTTTAAAGTTGGACATTTTTCCATATCTCTGGACCTCCTCCATTAGTGCCATTATTGATCCCTGTGGTTCTGAAACCTTATGCTCCTCAGATCCTATTCTTATCCCTTTTATTCCCTTATTTTCTCTCACCCTGCACAAAAATGGTTCCAGAGTCAAGGCAAACAGTACTGGAGACAGGGGACACCCCTGTCTTGTGCCATTTCGTATTTCAAAGCAGCCTGATAGAGTACCGTTCACCTTCACTCTTGCTCTGGGTTTTGCATATAATGCTGCTATCCATCCCATCATTCGATCTCCCATACCTATTGCTTTCAGCACTTCCTTCATAAATTCCCAGTCCACTCTATCAAATGCCTTTTCAGCATCCATTGATAGCATTGTTCTGGGTGATTTATCTGGGCCATTTTGCATCCAATAAAGTATATGTAGGGCTCGTATGGTGTTATCTTTAGTTTCTCTGCCTTTCATGAAACCCGTTTGGTCACGATGGACCAATTGTGTTACCTCTTCTTGTATTCTAGTAGCTATAATTTTTGCTATTAGTTTAGTATCTGAATTAAGCAGTGATATGGGTCTGTAATTGGCACATTCCTGTGGGTCCTTCCCCGGTTTCGGTAAAACTGTTATGTATGCTAGCAGTGCTTCTGAGGACATTGTGTTAGAGGCAGTAATATTATTGAAATATCTGCATAAAGGTGTTTCTAAAATTTGGGCAAACTTCTTATAGTATGCATTAGTTAACCCGTTGGGTCCTGGGCTTTTCCCCCTCGGCAGGTTCTCTATTGCTTTTCTTATTTCCTCTTTAGTTATTGGTTCTTCTAGTTTTTCTATTATTCTGGAAGGGAACATTGGTATTGTAGAACTACCAATGTAATCTCTCATCTCTTCTATCCTCCCCCTATCTTCCGCCTGCTCCAGAATGGGTTGGATATTATATAGCTTCTTGTAAAATTAATTTTGTGTCCTTTACTTGTTTATTATTCATTCTGATTTCGTGTACGTTGGATAATTCCCTCTTTGTTTTTAGTTGTCTAGCCAGTAATCGGCCACATTTATTCCCATGCTCATAGAACCTGTGTGCAATAAATCTATATTTATCCCTGACCCTTCTATCCAGGCACCTGGAAAGCTCCTCCCTCATAATTCCCAGCTGCCTGGCATCTCCTGGTTCGCAAGTGCTCTTATGTTTGTTCTCTAGTTCCTTTATTTTTTTGTCTTTTAACTCGTGTTTCATGTGCTATTAATTCTCCTCTAACTACCGCTTTGTGGGCTTCCCACACAGTTTGCTCCGATACTTCCTCTGATGTATTTAAATCAAAATACTCCACTAATTTATGTTGGAGGTCCTCCAGTATTTTTTTATCGTCCAGTAATGACTCATTTAATCTCCACGTTCGTTCCTTATGACCCGCGTATATAGGGGAGATCACCGCCACCACCGGGGCATGATCCGAGATCGTTATTGGCTTAATGCTTACTGCTTTTACATATTCTAAATAATATTGGTCTACCAAAATCCAGTCCAGCCTGGAGTAGGTGTTATGGCTCTTTGAATAGTAACTGTAGTTTTTTTTTTCTCCGTTCAATGCCCTCCAACTATCTACCAGGTGTGAGGATTGGAATAATTTTTTTACATGTTTAAGTGCTCTAAATGATAGTGGGGTTTTCCCTGTTGTTGTGTCTAATTTAGTGTCAACAATAATATTAAAATCCCCTCCAAGAATCAAGAACCCTTCCCTGAATTTTTCTAACGCTTTTAGTGTTTTCCCCAGAAAATCAACTGTGTATGTGTTTGGGGCGTATATTGAAGCAAATGTATACACTTGTCCCTGCAGTGTTCCTTTAATAAAAAGGAACCTCCCTTCTGGGTCTATGTTCGCCACTATGGATGTCAGAGGGCACGTGTTCCCAAAGGCTATCGATACTCCTCTAGCTCTCGCAATAGGCGATACTGCATGGAACCACTGGTTGTATGGGAATAACGGTAGCCTTGGTACGGATCCTGACATAAAATGTGTTTCTTGTAGAAAAACTATGTCTACAGCTTGGTGATTTAATTCCTGCCAAAGACGGCCCCTTTTTTGGGGTGAGCACAATCCCCTTACATTATAAGTCATTATTTTTAATACTTTAGCCATTTCTTTAATCTGAGTATATATATATATACCATTCTTAATCTGTTGCTGCGTATCTCGTGTTCCCCGCCTCCATGTACACCTGCAGAAAAACTTCAAAAAAATTCCGTACCGACCACATCCACAACCTAACACTTTACTTAGTAAAATGTACCAACTAACGGTAGGGTGAGCCCGTTTGGTTGCTCCTTGCTCCTCCCGAGCCCTCCCCCCCTCCTGCATATTGCAGGTTAGTCAGTCCCTTTCCACAGGACCCGCCTAATTGGAAAAAAACATTCACAGAAACCAAAAACAAAAAACAAAAAACACAAAAAAACAAAAAACAAAAACAAAAAGGGGACCTTCAATAAAGTTAAGTAGCGAGTTTGAGAACTGACCCATACTTCCCCCCCCCCCCCCTCCCCCTGGCTTTGCTTATTTCTATTTCTTCCTAAGTCTCTCTTCTTTTCCCTACTTTCAGTCTTTTATACTAAAGTGTACTAAAGTCTTTCGTTAGCCTTTTCCTCCCACTTGGGACCACGGCTCAGATCGTTGGATTAGTGTCTTGACGTTAGCTATTCTCCAATCCTGGAAATCTATGAATGGAAGCTCTAATATTTCCAAGAACTCTTTTAAATCGTCTCTGGTGCGTAGTACTGTTTTTTTCCCGTTCCTTGATGCTATTAAGCGAAATGGGTACCCCCATCGGTACCTAATGTCTGCTGCCTGTAGAGCTTCCAATAGTGGTCGGACCATTCTACGCTGCATTAATGTACGACGAGATATGTCAGGGAACAGGAGCATATGAGCTCCTTCGTATTCAATTGTGGAGGTGTCCCGTGCAATCCTGATTATTGTTTCCTTTATTGTATACTTATGCAATTTGCATATCACATCCCTAGGCTTATCTTTGTTTTGAGTACCAAAAGAGATGACACGATGCACTCTGTCCATTTCAATAAATTCCGGTGCAGCTGTTCCCATAATTTGACAGAATAACTTTTGAACCACCATTGGCAGGTCACTACTATGGTATTTTTCCGGTAGACCTCGTATGCGTATATTCTGTCGCCGATCCCTGTTCTCAAATTCATCCATTTGATCTCTATAATTATTCATTACTTCCTCATGGTATTTAATAGTGTCTTGGGCCTCTGCTACCACCTGTGCAATCTCTTGGGTATTTTCAATTCCTTCCATTCTATTCCCTACTGCCACCACCTCCTCCCTTAATTCTTCCACTGCTTGCTTACATGATTTCTCTACTGTTGCTATTAACTGTTGAATGTCCGCCTTCGTGGGGAGAGCCTTTATATGCTCTCTTAGGTCCCATTCTATATTTATACTTTCTGTCTCTACCCCCTCAGAACCTCTTTTATTTTGCTCTATCATGGTGGGGTTTTCCAGTCTCTCTTTTACCATTTCTTTCCTTAATATGTCGGCGTGATGTCCTATGGGGTCCTTGCCTTTCACCCTTCTTTCTGATTGCTCTTCCTCAGGTATATTACCTCCATTATCGGCTGTATATCGGGTTTCCTCAGCTTCACTGGCTATTGCCATTTCCTTAGCAGGGGGTCTTTGTGGATCCTGACCCTGGTCTGTTGGGATGCCTTCCATTATTGAAAGTCTTTTTTTATCCCCCCTCACACCACCGTCCCTCCAGTCCTCTTTCATGCCTCCTGGGGTTTGTGTTCCTTCTCTCTGCCTTCCCTCCAGATAATTTCCACTTACTCTCCGCTCCTCTCTACCTGAGGTTTGTAACCCACGGCCGTACCCCATAGGCTCATTGTGGTTCAGTGTTGATGCTCCTCGTCCCACCTTCGTGTGCCCGCCTACCATCTCCAGGCTCCCCCGTCTCCCTTCTTGGTTCCGGGTTGCCAATCGTTCTCCCTTTTGCGGCTTCAGGTAAGCTCGCAGTACACTTGCCAAATTCCTACTTCCACCTGCAGCTGGTTGTAATGCTGCACGTCTGCGTGTTGTCATCCCTGCTACTTACTCTCCACCGCTTTCTTTATTTTTTATTATCTCTTTATTTCTCTTTGTATTAAAGTTCAGTCTTTTTACTACACCAAACTATGCATCCATACTTCTGTCAGGTCTTAAGAAGCCCAGGGGGGCGGGGGGGGGGGCGCTCTCCGGCTTGTTTCTGCTCACCAGCTTATTTTCTTAGCCAGGCTATCTCTACAGCCAAAAGCAAGTTTCAACATATAAATGTATATGGTAATATGTACCTGGACTCGCCTGCCACCCAGTTTCTATGAGTCACACCACTAAAGTCCATGCGCCTTTATATACATACTTATACAGCCCAATATAGGCATTCAGGGTGGATCAGGTCTATCTTCAGAGTTACTGTCCCATAGAGAATATAAAAATAAGCTCTCTCTCGCCCTCTCTTCTGATGCTCTCCGGGTTGCTCTCTGGGGGGGTCGCCTCCCCCCCCCGTCAATCCAGGCAGACAGGGGGCACACAGACTCGCTCCACCGTCAGGACGGGGTGTACATCGAGCGTGGCTCCGCACCAGGAAGCCCCGGAGTCTCGCGAGATCCTCGCCTCCTCCCGCTCAACTCACTGCTCCGGTGCTCTGTCACTTTCTTTGCATCGCTCTGTTTCCGTCGATCTATCAGTCCCAGTAGCCGGCGCACCACGTCCACGGGTGTGGAGGAAGGAGGGAGCCGCGGGAAGAGAGGGGAGAGACGGTAAGACCTTTCCAACTTTGCGAGGGATACCCTCGGGCTTACCGCTAGTCAGCCATTCCGTCGTCCCCTTCTGGGGGATAAGAAAGTAGGTCGTACATCCCGCTGAGACTGCTTCCTAGCGAGGGAGGGGGAGACGGCGTCAGTCACTCTTTCACTCACGCACGCACTCCTCTCCACCGGAACTCTTTAGATACATAGTTTTCGTGTTGATTTTCCAAGTGCTATATTTCTATCATTGGTATTAAGTCTACAGAGAAATCTTTCCAGGGATTCTAAACTTCCATTCCAAACAATTATGTCATCAATAAATCTTTTGTACAACCCTAGTTCACATGGTGTATTCGTGTAAACAGATTCTTCTTCCCAATGAAAGCGTTAGCCACACTGGGAGCAAATTTGGCTCCCATAGCTATACCAGTAGTTTGATAATAGTAGGCCTGATCATACCAAAAATAATTATTTTTCAATGAAAACTCAATGCATTTAAAGAGGAACTTCCTCTGCATGCACTTTAAATTACTATATTGCCTCAGGGCCCACTTAGTAGCTTCACAAGCCTGATGGTGCTTAATTGTGCACAGGGATGAAAAATCCACTTTTGCTAGCAAGGTTCTTCCTTCTAGGACTGTTGTTGACTCCAATAATTGTAGCAAGTGCTTTGTATCTTTAAGGTAAGATGTAGTTGACTTAACTACGAGTTGGATAAAGTTATCAAAATATTGGCCCATTCTAGACGTCAATGAGTTGATCCCATTGACAATGGGTCTGCCTGGTGGATTCTCACTATCTTTATGTATTTTGGGGACAGTGTAAATCACTGGGATTCTACATGAATCTGGAATAAGGTATCTTGATTCCCTGTTGTTCAATATATTCTTCTTCACACCTAGATGTACAATCTGCTCTAGTTGTTTTTTGCATTGCTTGATAGGATTACTGAGCAGTTTGGTGTATGTGGTAGAATCTCCAAGTTGTCGTATGATTTTCTCATGGTCTGTTTAGTTTGAAGTACTATTCCTCCACCTTTATCCGCTGGTCTAATTACTATATCTTTTCAAGCAACCAGTGAACGTATACTTTTTTTAAATCAAATATAATCTTTATTAATGCCTCCAACTGGTGATGTCAGGTCAATACAATTTTCAAAGTAAAATATAATATTTCCATTACAAATGAAATATAATTTTTCATCTAATATCTGGCAGTCCAGCAAGGAGAGATCGCTTATAAGGCCTGTCGCCAGCCGGCGCCCCCCGCTTATTATTTCTCATAGAAGGAAAATACGTGCATCATACCAAACATCGCTCTTTTTCCTTTTTTCCAATTAAAAAGACAAAAAAAAAGGAGGGGGCGGGGGAAGGAAAGTTAGCTTTCTCTGGTTTTGGGGAACCACGACATTAACAGAGTAACACTCATTTATGGCTCTCCTGTCCAAGGAGGGCTAGCCCCTCCTCTGACAGGATAAATTGTTTCCAGTCACTCCAAGTCCAAATGTATTTATCCCTTTGGTGTTGCTCTACCGCTAATAAGTCCTCCATTCCACTAATATCTATTACCTTACACTGTTGGCGGCATTTGCTTTTTACAGGAGAGTGGGATGCAGGACTTTGCAGAATTGAGCAAATGCCTTAATATTGATTTTTGGTAGCAAGTGACAGGAATATCCGAGACCTGAAGTAGGAAAAAAGCCGGGTCACCAGGAATCTTATACTCCGTGAATTTTTGAGACACTTCTTGGACTGTCTTCCAGAAGTGAACCAGTTTAGGGCATGACCAAAATATGTGAAGTAATGTACTTCTTTCTCCCTCACATCTCCAGCAACGATCAGTGATATCTAGATAGTATTGGTGCAAGAGATGGGGCATAAGATACCATCTTGTCAGAATTTTATAATTGGATTCTTGAATTTTCGTACAAACTGAAGACTTCAGAGAAAGTTTAAATATGTTCTGAGTTTGAGCCAATGTAAATTTCCGTTGTAGATCCTGTTCCCATTTCTCCAAAAACGGCAGATGGAATGGAACCAATGGGCAGCTCAACAGAGTATATCCTGGACAAAACCTGTGTTATGTTGCCCTCGCCGGAGCAATATTCCTCCAGCGGCACCAATGGGCGGGTAAAATTTCCAGGGTTAGGTAAAGTGTCCAAGAAATGTCGTAACTGACAAGCTGACCAAAAATGTAGCTTAAAAAGGCCTTCTTCGGCCATTAATTCCTCAATTGAGGGCCATCCGCCGTTTATGAGAAAATGAGAAGCCTGTGTTACCCCAGAACGGTATAAATTACCAGGTTGTGTGTTCACATACCAGGGGAGAATTGCGCATTCCCTAAAATGGGGAACAAGGGAGACACCATGAGGGAAGAGGAGTACTTAAGTCCAATACGAAGCGTCCTGCCTATTATAGGGTGATTCCTTAGTGATGATTGAAGTTGTTCATAACACCACAGGGCTCTTGAGAGTGGGATAGATGGTTGTGCTTGTTCTCTCTGAGCCCATAATTTAAGTCAGCCATGATGGCACCAATCAATAATTCTCCCTACATGTATTGCTTGATAATATACCGAAATATTAGTAAGGGCCAAGCCGCCATATTGCTTAGGTAAGGACAATAAGTGAAGAGAGAGCCGAGGCTTCTTATGCGCCCATACAAACTTAATAAAAAGCGAGTTAATATTTTTGAAATAGGAAGGTGGGATTCTAACTGGAAGGGCTTGAAATAAGTAAAGAAATGTATGTAATACACACATTTTCATTAAGTTAATTCTACCAAACCATGAATGTAAGCCCCTGTTCCAAGTCTCTAGAAGCACACAAATCTTAGACAGAAGCCAGGAAAAATTAAGTTCAAAGATCATTTCCTGTTCCTTTGCATGTTTGTCACACTTAAGTGTTTCGGAACATCAAACCAATTTAAACAATAGTCAAGGACAACACAAGTAAACACAAAATGCAATTTGTAAATGAAGGTGTTTATTATTAAAGGTGAAAAAAAATCCAAACCATCATGGCCCTGTGTGTGAAAGTGATTGCCCCCCTTGTTAAAACATACTATAACTGTGGTTGTCCACACCTGAGTTCAATTTCTCTAGCCACACCCAGGCCTGATTATTGCCACACCTGTTCACAATCAAGGCATCACTTAAATAGGAGCTGATTGACACAGTAAGGCCCACCAGAAGATCCTTAAAAGCTACACATCATGCCGAGACCCAAAGAAATTCAGGAACAATTGAGAAAGAAAGTAATTGAGATCTATCAGTCTGGAAAGGGTTATAAAGCCATTTCCAAAGCTTTGGGAATCCAGCGAACCACAGTGAGAGCCATTATCCACAAATGGCGAAGACATGGAACAGTGGTGAACCTTCCCAGGAGTGGCCGGCCGCCCAAAATTACCCCAAGAGCGCAGCGACGACTCATCCAAGAGGTCACAAAAGACCCCACAACAACATCCAAGGAACTGCAGGCCTCACTTGCCTCAGTTAAGGTCAGCGTTCATGCCTCCACCATCAGGAAAAGACTGGGCAAAAATGGCCTGCATGGCAGAGTTCCAAGGAGAAAACCACTGCTGAGCAAAAAGAACATTAAAGCTCGTCTCAATTTCTCCACAACACATCTTGATGATCCCCAAGACTTTTGGGACAACAGTCTGTGGACCGATGAGACAAAAGTGGAACTCTTTGGAAGGTGTGTGTCCAAGTATATCTGGCGTAGAAGGAACACTGCATTTCATAAAAAGAACATTATACCAACAGTAAAATATGGTGGTGGTAGTGTGATGGTCTGGGGCTGTTTTGCTGCTTCAGGACCTGGAAGACTTGCCGTGATAAAAGGAACTATGAATTCTGCGGTCTACCAAGAGATCCTGAAGGAGAATGTCCGACCATCTGTTCGTGTACTCAAGCTGAAATGAACTTGGGTTCTGCAGCAGGACAATGATCCTAAACACACCAGCAAGTCCACCACCGAATGGCTGAAGAAAAACAAAATGAAGACTTTGGAGTGGCCTAGCCAAAGTCCTGACCTGAATCCTATTGAGATGTTGTGGTATGACCTTAAAAAGGCCGTTAATGCTCGAAAACCCTCTAATGTAACTGAATTAGGACAATTCTGCAAAGATGAGTGGGCCAAAATTCCTCCAGGACGCTGTAAAAGCCTCATTGCACGTTATCGCAAACGCTTGGTTGCAGTTGTTGCTGCTAAGGGTGGCCCAACCAGTTATTAGGTTTAGGGGGCAATCACTTTTTCACACAGGGCCATGATGGTTTGGATTTTTTTTCACCTTTAATAATAAACACCTTCATTTACAAATTGCATTTTGTGTTTACTTGTGTTGTCCTTGACTACTGTTTAAATTGGTTTGATGTTCCGAAACACTTAAGTGTGACAAACATGCAAAGGAACAGGAAATGAGGAAGGGGGCAAACACTTTTTCACATCACTGTATCCCTGGGGATAAGAGTGCCTAAATACTGCAACGCCGTCTCTGTCCATTTGAATTTAAAACTAGACTTCAATGTAGTCAGCACACAAGGGGATATCCCTATCCCCATAGCTTCTGACTTATGAAGATTCATTTTCAAGTTAGAAAGTAATCCATAGGTCTCAAACTCCTGTAATAAATTAAGGAGCGAGATAACAGGATTTCTCAAAAAGAAGAACATATCGTCCGCATAGGCCGCTATTTTATGTTGGTCTCTTCCAACCTTTATGCCCTGGATATCTGGGTTCGAATGAATTCTATTTAGGAGTGGTTCCAACGATAATGTAAATAACAAGGGAGAGAGTGGGCATCCCTGCCTTGTGCCATTCTGTATGGAAAAGGAATCGGAGAAAACGCCATTAACTTTAACCTGAGCCGTTGGTTGTGAATAGATTGTAGTAATCCACTGTATCATGGTATTTCCTAATTCTAGGTGTCTTGGACCGTAAACATGTATTGCCAATTTCCCCGATCGAACGCTTTTTCAGCATCTGTGCTGAGAAAAACGCAAGGGGTGAGGGAAGTTTTGACTACGTGGAAAAGATTTAGAACTTTAGTCGTGTTGTCCCTTGCTTCCCTAGTAGGGACAAACCCTGCTTGGCCCAAATGCACCAGATCTGGCAAATGAGTAGCTAGGCGATTCGCTAGGATTTTAGTGAACAGTTTAAAATCAACATTCAGTAAAGAGATTAGCCGGTAACTGCCACATAAAGATGGATCCTTACCTTCCTTTGGGATAACAGATATATAGGTTTTTAAACTATGCCTAGGGAGGAGTTCATCTTTGTCCAGCTCATTAAACAAGTCTACCATATAAGAACCTAGGATAGGAAATAGGGTTCTATAATACTGCAGGGTAAATCCGTCCGGCCTGGGTGCCTTCCCCACTTGGGTAGAATTCAATACTGATGCAAGTTCCTCCAGAGTTATTGGCTTATCAGGTTCTACTCTAATTTCAGAGGAAATGGTAGGAATCTGGGCAGAATGCACAAATCCGTCCATTAAAGCCTGAGAGTCTGTGACAGTTGGTATATTATAGAGGGATGCGTAAAAGTCTCGAAAGACTTCAGAGATCTGTAAAGGCAAAGCTATCTTCTGATTGTATACCTTTTTTTTTTTTTTAATATGAATGGGATCATTCATTTTCTTAATTTTTAATTCCTCTAGATCTCGCAACACTAGATCTTTAAAGATAGTAATATGCTGGTCATCATGAACGTGGGGGTTATATAATGATCTGTCCCTTAATGTATTGTGTTCTATCCTATCAAAAAGAGGTGGCTGATTAATTGTCTTACTTTTAGGGTTACTTAAAACCGCATTCTTGATGGCAATTCTCCCATCACCAAGTCTTTAAGAAACCACCAGATTGCATATAAATGGGCTTATTCGGCAAAACTCATCATCACAAAAGAAGGGAAAATGTTTCCTATTAAATCAGTGGAAGAAGACATACAACTTCTGCGAGACTGGAATATCCTGGACAAAGAAGAGGACTCGCCGTCAGCAGCCTCCTCACCTCGTCCACCTGCCTGGCCGCAAGATATGAATGAATGATAGCTCAGGTAACAATGCTCTGTAGCTCCGGTGCATCCATGGAACTAAAATTAGTTCTCTTTTCCCCCTTTGAAGTATACAGGATTTAATCCCTACTGATTCACTCCTTTTTTTCTTTCTTTTTTTTTCTTCTTTTGTTTAAACTGGAGACAAAAAGTTTGTTAGTTCTTTGGTACATTCCACATCTATATCCACGTTACGATGCCTTGAACTCTGATTTATTAGTAAGGAACTGAATTTGCAGACTCTTTTGTTGAACACAACTCGCTAACCTACAAATACCAAGGATCTAAGGTCTCCAGAGGCAAATAACTTTCACAAATCACACCATGGGGTTTAAAATTTCCTCATTCAATGTTAGGGGGCTGAATAGTCCTCAAAAAAGAAGCATGCTCTGGAAAGAAGCACGACTGTTACAGAGTGACATTCTATGCCTACAAGAAACTAATTTTTCAGCTTCAAAACCCCCAAAATTTCAGAATTGTTGTTTCCCAGTGGTGTTCTGCTTCAATGCCCAAAAGAAAAACAGAGTAGCAGCCATTCTCATTAAAGACACTGTATCTTTTAAATGTATTCACACTAAAATAGACAAATCAGGTAGATATATTATTCTTGTTGGTGAGATAAACAACACGGTTTATACTATAGTGAATATTTATTTGCCCAATGTGAAACAGTTGTCTTTTTTGAACAAGGTTTAGAAACAGGTAAATGCAGCGCGAAAGGGCTATACCATACTATGTGGCGACTTTAACGCCATACCCAACAAATCATTAGACGTCTCATCTGGTTCCTCTATATCTAGAGAAAGGGTCACCCTTTCGCGCTTCATGGCCTCAGAAAATCTACATGGTGGTGGTGTCAGCGCTCAACAGAGAGGGACTACTCCTACTTCTCGAGTGCCCGCTGCACATACTCAAGAACTGATTTCTTTTTGGTTGATAAATTTCTCCTGCAAAATGTTAGTACATCAACCATTCACAATATTACATGGTCAGACCATGCCCCAGTTTCCATTGAAGTGGAGGGGACCCACACGTAGACCAGGGAAAACAGATGGAAAAATTATTATTTTCACTTTGAACATCCAGGTTTCAAAAAACAAAATTTCTAACGAACTCCGAGAGTTCTTTCGCATTAATGCCCCATCTGTGTCGGACCCTTTCACGCTTTGGGACTGTCATAAGGTGTACATGTTCTTATGAAAATAAGCAGCATGGCCAAAAAACAATGGAACCAGCGGGTTCAAGATCTATTATCCCAAATTGACAAATTAGACTCAGTAAATAAAAAGTCAGCTGATCCTACCATTATCTCCCAACTAGACAGAATTAGGCACGAGCTCAGACTTCTACTAATATCACAACACAATCGAATGTTCCAGAAATAGAAGGCCCATTTTTATAGCCATGGAAATAGAGCCGGGAAACTATTAGCTAAGCAGATAAAAGAGAAAACAATTAAACAGAGAATACCATTTATCTTCCACCCATTCACAGGCATTAAACTTTTTAACCCGAAAGAAATCACTAATGCATTCAAAGACTATTACAACAAACTTTACAACCTAAAGGAAGACATATCCACCCAGCAACCCTCTCTAGAATTGATCCAGGAATTCCTGGATTCAATATCCATGCCTAAATTAACCCTTGATCAACTCAAAACTAAATGATCCAATTACGTTAGGTGAACTTCAAAAAACAATTATGTCATTACCAAACAACAAATCCCCAGGGTCAGACGGATTCTCATCCGAATATTACCATACATTTTACCCCATAATAAGCCCATATCTACTACAAATATTCAAAATGGCCATCTCGAAAGATTTTTTTTCCTCCAGAAATGTTAGCAGCCAAAATTGTAACCTTACCCAAACAAGGAAAAATCGCCAGATTCACAGCAGAACTTCAGGCCTATTTCTTTACTGAACGTAGACCTAAAGGTCTATGCCAAGATAATAGCGAACAGATTGTCCAGGCTCCTGCCAACCCTGATAAAACAAGATCAGGTTGGCTTCATTCTGGGTCGTCAGGCGCCAGACGCAACGCGAAGAGTTATCAACATGATCCATGCCGTGGAGTAACCGGGGGTTCCTTCTCTGCTTCTCTCATTAGATGCAGAGAAGGCCTTTGACAGAATCCACTGGGTATATTTAAGACAGGTACTAGACAAATTTGGAATATCAGGCACAATCAATTCAGCCATCCTAGCATTATACACCAACCCCTCCGCAATGGTATATACAGAAGGCATGTTCTCTGACAGCTTAAATATCACCAACGGGACAAGGCAAGGGTGCCCACTGTCACCTTTAATATTCGCCCTGCTAATAGAGCCCCTTGCCGAAAAAATAAAATCCCACCCAAATATATCGGGCATTCCAATTCCAAACAAGCTCATTCTATATCTCTATTCACTGATGATGTAATTCTGTCCCTATCGGATACCAAGACATTTCTACCAGCTGTACATGCTACGCTAAAGCACTTCAACCAAGTTCCATACACTTCTAGATCAAACCTACTAGCTATGAACATAGAAGAGAATCTACAAAAATCTTTGGCCTCGCAATATCCATATCCATGGCAGATAAGCCCATTTAATACCTGGGCATTCAATTAACGACACCAAGCTCGAATTTATTCAAAATAAACTACGCGCCCCTCATTTCTTCCTTTCAACAGGAATTAAACAGACTGAAAGTTTTTTACTTATCTTGGATGGGAAGGCTGGAAGCATATAAAATGACCATTCTACCGAGGCTCTTATACTACTTCTGAGCTCTCCCAATCTCTATACCTGCAACATTCTTCAAGGCAGTCCAGACTCAACTCCACAAATTTGTGTGGGCAGATAAAAAACCAAGGTGCCCCCAGTCTTTCCTGTCAAGAAGTAGAAGGATAGGAGGAATGAGACTCCCTATTTTACGAGACTACTATACAGCAAGTGTATTAGATGACATTTTGGTTCCAATCACAAGCATCAAAACACTGGGCCACAATAGAAAGTTCATGGATAAGGCCTAACTCCTTACGTTCTACACTATTAGCAAATTCATTCTTAAACATACAGTTTAAATCTCTGCATCCTATCATACAACTGGTAATGGACACCTGGAGAAAGTTCTGCCTAGGTGTGGAACACAGTTCTAATCTTACTGAGGTCCCAACTCCTCTATCCTCAATATGCACTTATATCAGTGACCTTACAATATCATCTTGGAAAAAAAAAAGAATTACATTAGTTACAGACCTCTTGAATAAGGGAAAAGTCATCCCTTTTAAAATACTAGCCCAAAAATACTCACTTCCCATGTCAGACCACCACATGCACATGAGAATCGCAACACCCTATGACACCCATCAAAATTCCTCATCAGGCCTGGGCCTTTTGGGATGACATGACAAAACCATCAAAAGGGATCTTTCTTTTTTAGAACTTAATGCAACAAAATAATTTTTTCACTAAACTACCACCATTCCAAAAATGGGAAATAGATCTCTCTGCATTCTTTTCAGAGGATCAGTGGAAAAAAACAATTAAAATTAACCATTGCTATATTAGATCCACAACCCAGTGGGAATCGGCTCAAAAACTGCTCCATAAGTGGTATTACACTCCCTATACCACAGCAACGTTTTCGAAGGGAAGCTCCAATGAATGTTGGCTCGGTTGTGGCAAAGTGAATACTCTATTGCACATGTTATGGGAGTGCCCCAGTCTTCTGAGCTTTTGGAGAGCTGTATTCAAATTAATATCCAAAACCACAGGTATCAAAGACAGGAAACCAGGAAACCAGGAAATGGCCATATTAAGCATCCATGTGAACCAATACCCACCCTCCCTTAGATCAATGGTAATACAGATTTTGATGGCGGCAAGACTGACAATTGCTACCAAGTGGAAATTAATCAATTCTCCAAATATCAGCGAAGTTATTAAAAAAGTAGATGAAACTTTCAAATATGAACAGATTATGGCCAACATAGAAGGGAAGGCCTTCCGTTTCTATGCTCGATGGGAACCTTGGATCTGTACTAGACAGATTAAGTGATAGTTTTATTGTTTAAAGTTCTAGTATATTATATTGCCTCTTTGTTATCCTTTGGAAGTGAACCAGAGTTATGGCTTCTTTGGTTATTAACAAGGTGCTGTAAAGTTGGGTTAATTATGTAATCTATAGTTTATGCTCATACACAACATCATTGGTGTAAGAACCTCCTTGTACTTAAACTAATTATACAGATGCTGGGAGTTGTAAAAATATGTAAATATAAAAACAATTGTAACACTGCTTTACTTGTCACCAAATACCTTGCAAAGTGTACAACTTGGATTGTAATTTGAAAAATCTTTCAATGAAAATTATTTTGAAAAAAAAAAAAAGAATATAAATTGTAGATTATAATAGGTATTCTGTCTTTTAGATTAGAGACTGCAGTAGTGAAAGGTGCATTTTATGTTTAGTGTATCACTCTTGTAAGGGGTGGGGGGGGGGGGGGTGCTTATTCTCCCTTGCAGCTTTTGTTGTTTATTTGTCACGTCCCTATCTCATTGTACAGTATTATGTTTACTGTCATCTTTATATATTTTCCTACTTAGTAGTATTAACAAAGATAGCAACAGGGCTTTATTTATTTGGTAAAAGGGAATTCCAATTACAAAACATGACTACCATATTATATTATGTGCTATATGTAGCACATATGGGGGGGGGGGGGGGGGGGGGGTTGAGTTAGATAATTAGAGTCTTAATTTTTAATATTGGCTTGTAAGCTCTGGTGAGCAAGGTCCTTTATTGGTATTGGCTATAACTTTTGTCCTACCTGATTACAATATTTAGTAATCATCAGGCTGATTATTAGTTTGACTAAAGTAATAATTTGTTTCTTTATTCCAGGAGCAGCTAGCACATTTCATATGTAAAGTTATACTTTGTAAAATTTCACGCCTTTTGATTTTTTATAATTCAAGTTCCTAGTTATGCCACTACAGGTAGCAAAGTCAGGTTTTTGGATTAGGGTCACTCTGCATTAATATGATCTAATTAACAATAGAATGTGTATATAATTATTCTTAAGGAACCTCTAGTTAAATAATAATATTTTGAAAGACCTGGAAGCTATGGGTGCAATATATGAGGCATATTTTAGAAGCTCTTCTGAATAACAACATATAAAAATTTGGATTTTTGGGATCATGCACAGTAATAGCATGCAATGTAAATCTGCAACCAACCAATTATGTATAATACTTTATTGTACCAGGAGTGTATATATATATATATATATATATATATATATATATATATATATATATATATATATATATATATATATATATATATATATATATATAATGTGGGATCAATCTATAGTTTTGTTACTTTATATCTAAACATTGAGTTAGCCTTCAAATAAGTGATGTTGCGCTCCCTTAAAATAGATAAAAACTCTAAAGTGCCTAATGCTTACTATTGGTTGCATACAAAATTGCATATACCAATATATATACCCAACTATCGTGACAAAACGTAGTCCATAAATAAAGTGTCAAGTGCTAAAAATACAGTGTTTACACAATATAAGAGTGTCCAGTGCTTGATAAAAATCGCATAAATCAAAAGTGCCTAATGCTTACTATTGATTACATACACAGTTGCATATGACTGCACAGTAATGTAAACTCATCTCTAAAAATCGCATAAATCTAAAGTGCCTAATGCTTACTAATATTTACATACACAGTTGCATATGACTGCACAGTAATGTGAACTCATCTACCGTGACCAAAAGTAATTTGTGAAGAAAGTGTCAAGTGCTGCAAATTATACTTAAAACATATGACATTTGCACAATATAAGAGTGTCCAAACTGTCTCTCTTTCACTCAAACAGTGGTATGTGTTGCTAGTGATGGTATACTCAAATATTTAGATATCTTAACTTTCTAAGATGTTGATCTGGGCATTGCTTATTCGTTGATAATAATACTTATTAATGTTGACAGGTTTTATTGTCTTCTTTCAGATAAGTAGGAACATTTTCTTAACCTCTTTGGAATTAACAGACTGTGCACGTGACCGTGTAATTTTATTTGATTTCTTTTTAATTATGAACATTATCAAAATGCGGTTTCATAAAATGTAGTTCTACAAAGTCTATTTTGTGTGCCTGCATATAGACTATATTGCAATGAAAGGACATTTTAATATAATAAATGTCTGCTCCTTTTTAAAGTAAATCAAAGTGTTTCATATGGTCATGCAAATGTACGAGACAACAGCTAATTGTCTGATGTGGGAAGTGTTTCCCAGGATTAAGGTGTACACAGCACTGATATCAGATAATTGTACCCATTTTTATGAAAAATCTGTTCCACTCTGTTCTTTGCTTGGCATAGACGATAGAACCTTGTGTCCACACTCATATTCATTGGTGGACAGGATGTATGGGCTGTTGTAGACCAAATTAAATACAATTTACTGGGCCATATGAAACTTTGGATAGATTTTGTCACAAATTTTAGGAATTCTAGAGGCAAATGATAGTTGCATAGACTTAATGCTGTGCAGTGGGGGATGAAATGATCATGTGTTTAAAAGAATTAACTAAATTGGTGTAGTTTTGTTTCTAAACAGATCCTTGTTTTAGATGTGATCTCTTGTTCCAATCAAAGCCACTAAAGGAATGTGTGTCAGTAACTCTTGAAGACTGCAAGTACATTAAAGATCATAAAAAGAAGTGAATGAATTCACAATTCAAGTGTCCATTTAAATAGATTTGTGACAGTGACATTTTCAGTTTTATAGTCGTCACAGTCTGAGTGAGATTAGCAGGAGTATTATTCACATAAGTGGAATGCATACAAGAGACTGTTGCAGAAAAAGATATTAGAAGTATTTCAGTAATGGACAATTCTAAATAATTGTCTGTGATACTCTGTATGTAGAGAATTACCATTGTTGTTATATATGTCATAAGTATTATTATTGTGAACACCTTAAAGTTAAACTTAACCACTTTCAGACCGGACCAATTTGCTGCTCAAAGACCAGACCACTTTTTGCGATTCGGCACTGCGTCGCTTTAACTGACAATTGCGCGGTCGTGCAACGTGGCTCCCAAACAAAATTGACGTCCTTTTTTTCCCACAAATAGAGCTTTCTTTTGGTGGTATTTGATCACCCCTGCGGTTTTTATTTTTTGCGCTATAAACAAAAATAGAGCGACAATTTTGAAAAAAACGCATTATTTTTTACTTTTTGTTATAATAAATATCCCCCAAAAATATATAAAAAAACATTTTTTTCCCTCAGTTTAGACCGATACGTATTCTTCTACATATTTTTGGTAAAAAAAATCGCAATAAGCGATTATTGATTGGTTTGCGCAAAAGTTATAGCGTTTACAAAATGGGGATAGTTTTATAGCATTTTTATTAATAATTTTTTATTATTATTGTTTTTACTAGTAATGGCGTCGATCTGCGATTTTTATTGTGACTGCGACATTGTGGGGGACCCATCGGACATTTTTGACACATTTTTGGGACCATTGTCATTTATACAGTAATCACTGCTATATAAATGCAGTGATTCCTGTGTAAATGACACTGGCAGTGAAAGGGTTAACCAGTGGGTGGCAGTGTAGGGATTAAGTGTTCCTAGGGGTGTGTTACTAACTGTGGGGGGGTTGGGCTTTCATTTAGTGTACACTGATCTTTGCTCCAATCACATGGAGCAGAGATCAGCGTCACTAGTTGCTAGGCAGAATGGAAAAATGTTGTTTACACAGCATTTCCTCCATTCGGCCGCTCCGTGAGACGATCGCGGGGATGCCCGCGGCGATCGAGTCCGCGGGTCCCGCGACCGGACTCACGGGGGTCCCGACCAGCGCGGGAGCGCGCTACCAGCGGCGCGCTCCCGATAGGCAGGGCGGCATCGAATATTGGACGTACCTGTACGCCAATATGCCTGCCCGTGCCATTCTGTCGACGTACATCGTCGTGCGCTGGTCGGGAAGTGGTTAAATTTAAACTTTGGTCAGAAAATTAATTCCTGTTGGATCACTTGAGGCTGACCCCTTTTGCAGGTATAGCTATGAAACACAGTAAGGCTGGGTTCACACTGCTGCGGGGGGAGATCCGGATGTGATTCGCACCCGCACTGCAGTGCAAATCACATCCGATCTCCGTAGCGATGCGAGTTCAGCCATACAGATAGTATGGCTGAATTCGCATCGCTCCCGCAGCAAACTCGCACGGGACCCTTTTTTTGGTCCGCAACAGAATCGGATCGCATGGGGGTTCACACCATGCGATCCGATTCCTGTGCGAGTCGGCAGATCGCACTGCGATATGCGGACGGATCTGGGGGTGTCATTAACATATCATTGACACTCCCAGCCGTCCGCATAGGGCAGTGTGAACTGCCGGCGGGGAGGTGTGCGATGCGGGAAAACGCCGCGGATTCGCGGCGTTCCCGCATCACTGTGGTGTGAACCCGGCCTTAAATAAATAAATGCCTATACCGTTTAAAATCCACTGTCTTACCCTGCTCTGCACATGCTGACAGCCTGGAATTCTACTGCTTTTCAAAGATTCTGGGCTCCAGTAAAATGTTCAAATAATAATGTGAAATGTATTTTTCTTGGTAATAAACAATAATTTTATCACATTTTTTATGAGTAGAGTTTGACTTTGAGAAAATGTTCAATCATTATAAACAAATAGTTTTATCATTTAAAAAAAAAAAAAAGAAAAAAAATGGGGAGGTGCTATGTAATGAGTATGACATTTCGCTAAGAATGTATTTATATCCTGATATCTGCATGATGTGGGCCAAGGACTCTCATTTATACGTTGGGGGATATAAAAAAAAAATAAAAAAATAAAGATATATGCGTGTACAGATTTATTTAATGTGATGTTTTATAATTCATGTATTAAGACATAGGAGATGTAAAAAAATCCACAAGTTGATTTTCCAGAATTCGGAAATCTGTTATCCTTGAGTTGTTTAAGTCTTATCAGGACAACGAGGGTTTGAGTTAACATGACTGGGTGCCATATTGTCTCTATACAAGTATTTTAATGGGCAAAGCCATAGACAAAAACAGTTATAAATAATTTTAATAAACATGTAGGAATTCTGGGAAATAATAAGTTTGTCTGGTTGTATGACAAAGATCAGATTTATGGTTAGTTACATTGATGTAGATCTTAGCAACCAATTATGTTGTACCTAATATGCTTGCATTGTAAGAAATTGTATAAATTAGACCTATATCTTGTAATACAGGGGTAGGGAACCTCGGCTCTTCAGCTGTTTTGAAACTACAAATCCCATCATGCCTCTGGCTCTAGGAGTCATGCCTGTGATTGTTAGGGTCTTGCAATGTCTCATGGGCCTTGTAGTTTCAAAACAGCTGGAGAGACGAGGTTCCCTACCCCTGTTGTAATACTTTGAACATAAACTGGTATGTCTCCAGCTGTTGTTCATAAACCTGCATCACTGAGGTCCTGCCTGGTTCAAATGGTCATTATTCTACTTCAGCATCCATCAACGTTAACCGCTTACATTTGTTGTGTTGACAAAATTTGGACTAAAGTCACAGGATTCACCATTATTATTATCACCACATTTTAGAGTCTTGTTTTACATTCTATCATTATTGTTTTATCTGTACCCCCCGCTACCACATTTGGCCCCTTTCGAGGGGAGCAGATATCTGGTTTTGACAAGTACCCACTCTTCCAGACGACTTCACCGCAGCGAACTTAGCCAGAAGCTTGGGCCCCCTTAACCTTCCCCTGCTGCTGGGCTATTCAGAAAGCACAGCACACTGTTCTTGGGACCCTCGCTGACGCACTTGGTCTCTCCCTCCTGTCGTGTGCCCCCAAGCAGCTTGCAATGGGGGGCAACCAATCATGCTCCCTTCAAACTTGCAGCTCTGCATGTCCACTCACATGCAGACTCATGGCTTGGTCCCGCTCTTGCCTGATTGGCTTGGTGGCTGTGATTGACAGTAGTGGGAGCCAATGGCTTCCACTGCTGTCTTAGCCAATGAGGAGGTAAAGTCCCTGGAGAGCTGAGGCACTCATTCACATCGCTGGATCAAGATGGAGCTCCGGTAAGTATTGGAGGGCTGCTGCACAGAGAAGGTTTTTTACCAATGCATGAAGGTAAAAACCCTTTAGCCTTTAGAACCACTTTAAGCTTCAATATTGAAGATGTAGTAATAGAGTATACAACAACATGTGTGATAAACTGCTGTCCAACAATTGTTACCACTTTCTATAACGTCATATCACTTGTGTACATTTTTTATTTCTTCTGAGATATAATTTTATAATTATATACTGAAATAATACGCAAGAACATAAGTCGTTTCTCTAAGCAGATGTTAATGTCTAATTACACCAGTCAATAAAGGCTCACTTATGTTTAGACAAGACAACAAAGGAGACGACACGAACATTTGTAATGGTTTAATTGCCTTTGCGTCATGTCATTTATCTTCCTTTCAAGTGTGTTTATAAACATATATATGTAATTATGTATAATTATAGAAGTAGGCACAGATCTCTATATTAACAATCTGAAATATTTAAAGATCTCCACATAAATGTACTATTTTACACATGACTTTGTATTTTGTGTACATTACATGAATGAAAGATCTTCAAACATCTTTTATGTCAAAAATACAGTGCTGTATTTATAGATATTACTGATATGGGAACTGGTTTAACCCACCCCCTGCAGAAAATTATTGACTGGTAAAATTGTGAGTTTGATGCAAAAAAACAAAACAAAAAAACAAACAGATATAAAATATACAGACAAAAGTTCACACTGTGCCTCACCCAGTGAACCAAAAGAAAGTTGTGCTATAGGTACAAGGAGCGCAGCATTAGCAGTTCCTGATATTTTAAATCTGCTAGGCTTCTGGCAGCCAGGATAGTTATTCAGAAGTGCTTTTGACACCACATGTGTGGGCCAACATATTGAGTGAGTGTGTAAGCTTACAGGTTTTGTAAAGGTGGCTTATATCTCAGCTTTCTGATTGAAATGATTTAAATCTATGTGGCCTAGAAATGGGCTTTTAAGCTGCAGTGTGGCAGTTAGGCGTTGTGTTTTTGCATTGAAACTGATCCAAAAGAGAGCACTGAGATGAACAGTACATCCATGCATAGCACTGACCCATTTGCTGCATAAATCTATCAAGCCATACCATTTTTTTTCCACCTGTAGGTAGGAAATTTTCATAGCATTAGCATAACAGAATCAGTATAACACAGGCATTGGGGTATCTTCTGCATCCAGGACATGTGAATCCTACACAAAGATACTGATATTATCAACTAGGGACCAGACAGGGGGTGCAACAGAGACTTTGCCTGTGGGTGCAGCAATGGCTGGGTTGAGGGTGCAGTGAAGACCACTTTGGGTGTACAAAGGCTAGGCAGTGCAGCATAGACTAGGCTGGGGGTGTAGGTTAAGCTATCTCTTTAGCTCTGGGAGTGTAGACACTAAGACATGTGGACTAAGTTCCCTGCTCAAGATCTGTGCTGTACACCTACTCCTCTACTTAAAAATATTTATTGAGTCTGCATATTTATGTATACATGTGTTGCAATCTCTACTAATTTCAATGGAGAATTCTTACACTACTGGGGTGAGTGGAGTACTGACATTCCATTGGAATGAATGTAATCAAGTGGTGCACATGTGCAGGAGGAATCAGACATGAGTGTGACAGAGCCAAGCAAGTGACACAGAGAAGATCTCAGTGGTGTGGGGACAAGTAAGGGCTTTTGAGGATATGCATTAAAATCTCAATATCTTACATGTTGTACCCTATTCTGTAAAGCTTCAAGACTAGCAGGTCTTCCAGTTCAGAGTCCTCTTGAGCTACTTCTGAGGGACACAATCGCTACTTAACAAATGGAAAGCCTATGAGGACTATCCACTGGTCACTGGCCTTTTGGCCTGGCAGAGGCTGCTACAAGTCAGCATAACTGTTGTATAGCAGTTTTTTGAAAGCACCAGGAGGAACAACACCTACATGATAGGTTAAAGTAGATGTAAAGCCAAATGTAAACAATAGAGGACAATGCTCTCCAATATTTTAGGCAGTGAAGTAGGTAGGATCACAAGACAAATGCAAAATAAGCAACATTTTATACTGTAAATCTTTAGGGGCATACCCTACCATTTAACCGATTTTCACTTCAGGGGTTTTGTGCACCTTTAGACACTACAGTGGAGGCACAGGCTCCCTGGCAAATGCCACCTTATAATAAGCTGGCACAGTCTCCTCCACTCCATGGGACCACTGTCGAATCTAGATTTCAATTGAATGAAATGGCAATCTTTTCCTGATAATAAATGTCCAACTAAAGTATTGTTTGATTGCAGTAAAGCATTTCAATATGCTGAACCAGCAAGGGCCAAAAACCAAACAGCCTAAAATAACCCAGTTATGAACAGGCACACATTGTAAAACTATCAAAAAGCACCCAAAACCAAGTTTACAACATTTTAACGGCTGAATCCTGTTTATAGCTAGTGTACATTTTTCAATGGCATTTAGGAATAATATATTTCATGTCTCTTTCCTTATCTTTAATTCTTCATTTCCCTTTGAACTTGGCAGAGCATCGGGGTCTGAAAGTCACATTCCATTATCTGCTTGGGTGTATTTCATGCTATATAGATTAATCTCAGTGTGACATTTAAAAAAATAGAGCTGTGTAAAAAAAAAAAGGAGGAGGAGGAAGCAGCCCACCAGCTTGTCATACTTCTGGTGGTAAAGGAGTCAGTACAATGATTTTGTGATGGTAAACTAAGACAGCAGTAATTAAACAGTCATATGGCATGATAGCCTTTACTACAAACGATCATGCGACAAGGCCATATGTGTACTCTGCTAAAAGCCGAACTCTACAACAATCTGTCAGCCCACACTGAAGTCTCACAATTATGGACTTGTTTGCAATCCTAAAATAGCACAAACTCTGGTGATAAATGTAGACATGGAAAAAAGCAAAAAGTCTACAGGAAAATACATGCAATAAAGCAGAGAGAGGATATTGGGACAGTTAGATTGTATGCATAATAAATATTTTTTTGTTTAGAATGGATCAAAACCTCGGCCAGTTTTCTGTACAGTGCATCCGGAAAGTATTCACAGTGCTTCACTTTTTCCACATTTTGTTATGTTACAACCGTATTCCAAAATAGTATAAATTATTTCCCTCAAAATTCTACAAACAATATCCCATAATGACAACATGAAAGAAGTTTGTTTGAAATCTTTGCAAATGTATTAAAAATAAAAAAAATAATGTACAAAAGTATTCATGGCCTTTGCCATGACACTCAAAATTAAGCTCAGGTGCATCCTGTTTCCACTGATGATGCTTGAGATGTTTCTACAACTTACTTGGAGTCCACCTGTGGTAAAATCAGTTGATTGGACATGATTTGGAAAGGCACACATCTGTCTATATAAGGTCCCACAGTTAAGAGTGCATGTCAGAGCACAAACCAAGCTACAAAGTCTCATAAATTGTCTGTAGACCTCCAAGACAAAAAAACATCTACGAGGTAAATGAATAGATCAATTCACCCATAGAAGAAACAGCGCATATTACTCTATAAAAGAAAAGTTGTTCTGGTGCAATCTCTTATTCTACGGAAAACATATGTGTATACTCCAAAAATAAATCATACAAGATTGTTATTGTCCATAATAACTATCCATATGTCCAGTTTATGCTATATACTCCAGGTAGTCTCAGTGGGAAAAGAACTGAAACAAAGTTATCTATTACAGTCCATAGGAAGCATAGGAAGCAAAACTGAAACAAAGTTTTCTGTCACAGATCATCAAGGGTATACAATGCAATCCTTCCTTAACGTGACTAGACTTCCAGCAATAAAATACAGTGTTCCCAAATTTGCTGGGGGGGTAATCCCAAGCCTGAAGCAACCCCCTTTAGTTTTATTCTTACCAGATCTGCCTGGTTACACGAGCTTTCAGATATCACTCCTCATCGGCTGGATCTCATCCGCTTCATGAGCACCAGGTGATTCAAGATCTCGGAAAAAAGCAATTGTGGAAAACACACATAGCGTAATACTGTCTCGTAAAAACACAATTTATTTAAATAAAAAAATATTGCACTCACAAAAAACAATCCTTTAAAAACATTGGTTCACACTACATGCATAGTTCTTTACGATAGTCAGGTACAGGGAGATATATTAACATCAGCCGCTACAGGTTGTCGCCATATGATAGCTCACGGTTTTAACTGTGCGTCTTTCCTCCCTCCTGTCAGTCTCTCTATGCTGCTAACGTGTACTTCCACCCTGACGCGTTTCGTCGTATTGACATCATCTGAGGGTCAGACCCTCAGATGATGTCAATACGACGAAACGCGTCAGGGTGGAAGTACACGTTAGCAGCATAGAGAGACTGACAGGAGGGAGGAAAGACGCACAGTTAAAACCGTGAGCTATCATATGGCGACAACCTGTAGCGGCTGATGTTAATATATCTCCCTGTACCTGACTATCGTAAAGAACTATGCATGTAGTGTGAACCAATGTTTTTAAAGGATTGTTTTTTGTGAGTGCAATATTTTTTTATTTAAATAAATTGTGTTTTTACGAGACAGTATTATGCTATGTGTGTTTTCCACAATTGCTTTTTTCCGAGATCTTGAATCACCTGGTGCTCATGAAGCGGATGAGATCCAGCCGATGAGGAGTGATATCTGAAAGCTCGTGTAACCAGGCAGATCTGGTAAGAATAAAACTAAAGGGGGTTGCTTCAGGCTTGGGATTACCCCCCAGCAAATTTGGGAACACTGCATTTTATTGCTGGAAGTCTAGTCACGTTAAGGAAGGATTGCATTGTATACCCTTGATGATCTGTGACAGAAAACTTTGTTTCAGTTTTGCTTCCTATGGACTGTAATAGATAACTTTGTTTCAGTTCTTTTCCCACTGAGACTACCTGGAGTATATAGCATAAACTGGACATATGGATAGTTATTATGGACAATAACAATCTTGTATGATTTATTTTTGGAGTATACACATATGTTTTCCGTAGAATAAGAGATTGCACCAGAACAACTTTTCTTTTATAGAGTAATATGCGCTGTTTTTTCTATGGGTGAATTGATCTATTCATTTACCTCGTAGATGTTTTTTTGACGTTTGTAGTGGTTTTATTTCTATATTTAAAGCCTTTTAATACAGCTGCTTAAATTCCACAGCTCCCAGTTAGGAAGCACACTATTTAGTGCAAGCGCTTTTGTTTGCTTGGTTAACGGGCGGTGGTTACCTAAAGCAAAGGTGTCCAGACCTCCAAGACAGTATTGTATCAAGAAGGTTACAGAAAAAATTATTCGACATTCAAGATCCCAATGAGCACAGTGGCCTCCATCATCCGCAAATGGAAGACGTTGGAACCACCAGGACTCTTCCTAGAGTGGGCAGTCTGGCCAAACTGAGCGATCGGGGGAGGGCCTTAATCAGGGAGGTGACCAAGAACCCTACTGTCACTGCGATAGAGCTCTAGCATTTCTCTGTGGGGAAAGGAGAACCTTCCAGAAGAACAACCATCTCTGCAGCACTCCACCAATCAGGCCTCTATGGTAGAGTGGCCAGACGGAAGCCATTCCTCAGTAAAAGGCACATTACAGCCCACCTGGAGTTTGCCAAAAAACACCCGAAGGACTCTCAGATCATGAGAAACAAAATGCTCTGGTCTGATGAACCAAAGACTGAACTTAACACTTCCGGAGAGATCTGAAAATAGTTGTGCACCGATGCTCCCCATCCAACCTGATGAAGCTTGAGAGGTCTTGCAAAGAATAATGGAAGAAACTGACCAAAATAGGTTTTCCAAGCTTGCAGCATCATACTCAAAATGACTTGAGGCTCTAATTGGTGCCAAAGGTGCTTCAACAAAGTATTGAGCAAAAAGAAAAAATACCTATGTACATGTGATTGTTTTATTTGTTTTCTTTTTATTAATAAATTTGCAAAGAGTTCAAAAAAACTTCTGTCACATTGTCATTATGGGGTATTGTTTGTAGAACTGTGTGAAAAATAATGAATTGAATCCATTTTGCAATAAGGCTGTAACATAACAAAATGTGTAAAAAGTGAAGCGTTGTGCTGAAATCTTTTCCAGTGAATACTCTCTGGATGCACTGTATGTATACTATTGGAGACATTTGCCTTCACTTCTTGTCCAAAAAATGCAACAGGAAGCTAGATGACATCTGCCAAAGTGAAGGGATGTACCCCGTACTATAGTTGTCTCCGCAAATGGCACCACCATTTGAAGATTTCCTCTTACCACTTGCTTTGGGGGCAACAGAAAAATTTTGAATATCCCTGTTTTTTTTTTGTGACAAGGGTCAATAATGGTAAATATTCCTGATGGGGAAGGATCCAACCCTTTCTCACTCTATCCGAAGCTTAACAAAAAAAAAAAAAGTAAAGCTGGCCATAAATGACTTTATGAAGAAAAATGAAATCTTCTGTATTGTAAGCATCCCCTGTTATTAGTTGGCCATACCTGGCTGATCCTTCACTCTCGATTAACCACTTGACCACTGGGCACTTAAACACCCTTAATAACCAGACCAATTTTCAGCTTTCGGTGCTCTCACATTTTGAATGACAATTACTCAGTCATGCAACACTGGACCTATATGAAATTTTCGTCCTTTTTTTCACACAAATGGAGCTTTCTTTTGGTGGTATTTAATCACCGCTCGTTTTTTTTATTTTTTGTGCTATAAAAGAAAAAATACAGAAAATTCTGTTAAAAAATAATTTTTTTTTTGTTTCTGTTATAAAATTTAGCAGATTAGTAATTTTTTCTTCATAAATTTTGGCCAAAATTTATACTACTACATATCTTTGGTAAAAATAAGTACAAATTGGTGGATATTATTTGGTCTTTGTGAAAGTTATAGAGTTCACAAGCTATGGTGCCAATATCTGAAAATTGATCACACCTGAAGTACTGACGGCCTATTTCAATTCTTGAGACCCTAACATGCTGCCAGAAAAGTACAAATACCCCCCAAATGACCCCTTTTTGGAAAGAAGACATTCCAAGGTATTTAGTAAGAGGCATGATGAGTTTTTTGAAGTTGTCATTTTTTCTCACAATTCTTTGCAAAATCAAGATTTTTTTTACTTTTTTTTTTTTTCACAAAATTGTCATATTATCAGTTTATTTCTCACACACAGCATATGCATACCACAAATTACAACCCAAACAACATTCTGCTATTTACTCCCGAGTACGGCGATACCACATGTGTGAGACTTTTACACAGTGTGGCCACATACAGAGGCCCAACATGCAGGGAGCGCCATCAGGCGTTCTGGAGCACCCAGGACAATTCTGACATTTCTCTCCTACATGTAAAAATCATCATTTATTTGCTAGAAAATTACATAGAATCCCAAAACATTATATAAGTTTTTTTAGCAAACACCCTGGAGAATACAATGGCGGTCGTTGCAACTTTTTATCTTGCACGGTATTTGCGCAGCAATTTTTTGAATGCTTTTTTTTGAAAAAAAAAAACAGTTTTGTGCTTAAAAAAAAAAAAAAAACACAGTAAAGTTAGCCCAATTTTTGCATAATGTGAAAGATGAGTTACGCTGAGTAAATAGATACCCAACATGTCACTCTTCAAAATTGCACACGCTCGTGGAACGTCGCTACTTAAAAATCCCCATAGGCGACTATTTATTTATTTTTACTGGTTATATGTTTAGAGTTACAGAGGAGGTCTAGGGCTAGAATTATTGCTCTCGCACTAACGTTTCGCAGCGATACCTCACATGTGTGGTTTGAACACCGTTTTCATATGTGGGCGGGATTTACGTATGCGTTCGCTTCTGCATGCGAGCACATGGGGACAGGGGCGCTTTAAAAAAAATAAATAAATTATTGTTCATTTTACTTTATTTATTTTAGTTTGACATTTTTTTTTCCCCAAAAATAAATTTTTTGATCACTTTTATTCCTATTACAAGGAATGTAAACATCCCTTGTAATAGGAATATGGCATGACAGGTCCTCTTTACAGTGAGATATGGGGTCAATAAGACCCCGCATCTCACCTCTAAGCTGGAAAGCCTGAAAAAAAAAAAAAAAAAAAAAAAAAATAAATAAAAAGATTCTGGCTTTTATCGTATTGGCGAGTCGGTAGAAGCACCGGAGGGCGGCGGGAGGGGGGGGGGGATGTCTATGGCTGGGTATCACCGACTATGGCTGGGTATCTCCGAGTATGGCATTGCAGAGTATTGCGTTGCAGAGCATTGAAGGATATTGGCGGGTGTTGTAGAGCATTGCAGAGTGTTGCAAGGTATTTGTGGGTGTTGCAGAGCATTACAGAGTGTTGCAGGGTATTGGTGGGTGTTGCAGAGCATTGCAGAGTGTTGCAGGGTATTGGCGGGTGTTGCAGAGCATTGCAGGGTATTGGTGGGTGTTGCAGAGCATTGCAGAGTGTTGCAGGGTATTGGCGGGTGTTGCAGAGCATTGCAGGGTATTGGCGGGTGTTGCAGAGCATTGCAGGGTATTGGCGGGTGTTGCAGAGCATTGCAGGGTATTGGCGGGTGTTGCAGAGCATTGCAGAGTGTTGCAGGGTATAGGCAGGTGTTGCATTTCAGAGTGTTGCAGGGTATTGGCGGGTGTTGCAGAGTGTTGCAGGGTATTGGCGGGTGTTGCAGAGTGTTGCAGGGTATTGGCGGGTGTTGCAGGGTATTGCCGGGTATTGCAGAGTGTTGCAGGGTATTGGCGGGTGTTGCAGAGTGTTGCAGGGTATTGGCGGGTGTTGCAGAGCATTGCAGGGTATTGGCGGGTGTTGCAGGGTATTGGTGGGTGTTGCAGAGCATTGCAGGGTGTGGCAGAGCATTGCAGAGTGTTGCAGGGTATTGGCGGGTGTTGCAGGGTTTTTGGCGGGTGTTGCAGAGCGTTGCAGGGTATTGCAGAGTGTTGCAGGGTATTGCAGAGTGTTGCAGGGTATTGCAGAGTAATGCAGAGTATTGCAGAGTGTTGCAGGGTAATGCAGAGTGTTGCAGGGTATTGCAGAGTGTTGCAGGGTATTGCAGAGTGTTGCAGGGTATTGCAGAGTGTTGCAGGGTATTGCAGAGTGTTGCAGAGCATTGCAGATTGTTGCAGGGTATTGTCGGGTGTTGCAGAGCATTGCAGGGTATTGGCGGGTGTTGCAGAGCATTGCAGAGTGTTGCAGGGTATTGGCAGGTGTTGCAGAGCATTGCAGAGTGTTGCAGGGTATTGGCGGGTGTTGCAGAGTGTTGCAGGGTATTGGCGGGTGTTGCATAGTGTTGCAGAGTGTTGCAGGGTATTGGCAGGTGTTGCAGAGCATTGCAGAGTGTTGCAGGGTATTGGCAGGTGTTGCAGAGTGTTGCAGGGTATTGGCGGGTGTTGCAGAGTGTTGCAGGGTATTGGCGGGTGTTGCAGAGCATTGCAGAGTGTTGCAGGGTATTGGCGGGTGTTGCAGAGCATTGCAGAGTGTTGCAGGGTATTGGCGGGTGTTGCAGAGCATTGCAGGGTGTGGCAGAGTGTTGCAGGGTATTGGCGGGTGTTGCAGAGTGTTGCAGGGTATTGGCGGGTGTTGCAGAGTGTTGCAGGGTATTGGCGGGTGTTGCAGAGCATTGCAGAGTGTTGCAGGGTATTGGCGGGTGTTGCAGAGCATTGCAGAGTGTTGCAGGGTATTGGCGGGTGTTGCAGAGCATTGCAGGGTGTGGCAGAGTGTTGCAGGGTATTGGCGGGTGTTGCAGGGTTTTTGGCGGGTGTTGCAGAGCATTGCAGGGTATTGCAGTGTTGCAGAGTAATGCAGAGTAATGCAGGGTAATGCAGAGTAATGCAGAGTAATGGCAGGGTATGATGGGGTTAATTTTCGGTGAGCAGCGATGTGGGCACTGCAGATGCAGCCCACATCGCTGCTGACACTGATCTCTTCCCCCTCCGCTGTACCGATCGTTTGACGGAGCGATCACGTAGTAAACGACCGCGATGAGCGGCCGTTTACCGTGATCCGCGGTCATGGATGCTCTCGAGTGCACGCCCCAGGGGGGCGTGCGAGAGCGGAATTCTGGGAGGACGTCATATGACGGCCTCCCAGAGTTAAACAACCGCCCTGTAGCCGTCATTCGGCTATGGGCCGGTTGTTAAGTGGTTAATGAAACATGAAGGATCCAATTTACCAGTTCTCTAAAGGGATATCGGGGGACTGGAGAAAGTGCAGAGAAGTGCAACCAAACTGATAAGAGGCATGGAGGAGCTCAGCTATGAGAACTGAATGTATTCCTTCTTGAGAGGAGGAGATTAAGGGGATATGATCAACATGTACAAATACATAATCGGTCCATTTAGTGAACTTGGTGTTGAGTTATTCACTTTAAAGTCATCACAGAGGAGAAGGGGGCACTCTTTACATCTAGAGGAAAAAAGATTTCAACTTCAAATATGAAAATGTTTCTTCACAAGAAGAGATGTGAAAATGTGAAATAGATTCCCTCCAGAGGTGGTTCTGGCAAGCTCAGTAGATTGTGTTAAAAAATGGAATTACGTACCGGTAATATCCTTTTCCAGGAGTCTTTCAGGACAGCCACCTTAGAGAGACACCGGCTCCTCCCCTCTGAGGAAACACCGCCTTCAATTTCATAATTTAAGCCTCCTCCTCCCTTCGTTCCTCAGTTCTTCCAGAGTACCTCCGGCCAAACTGGGGAGACACAAGAACACGTCAAACAAATAAACTTTTTAAGTCTTACCTGACGATCTCATGTAATGAGTTCCCGATGATCTGCAACAATTTGGGTGGGAACCGGTGCTGTCCTGAAAGACTCCTGGAAAAGGATATTACCGGTACGTAATTCCATTTTTCCCCAATCGTCTTTCAGGACAGCCACCTTAGAGAGGATAAGCGAGTATATTACCTTAGGGTGGGACTACTGCCTGTAGCACCTTACGACCAAAGGCTTGGTCTTTGGCTGACAGAAGATCCAGTCTATAGTGTCTCACAAACGTAGAAAAACTGGACCACGTTGCAGCTCTACAGATCTGTTCCGGAGACGCACCAGCCCACTCTGCCTGAGAAGTTGCCACGGCCCTGGTTGAGTGTGCTCTAATGCCAGCTGGAGGATCTAATCCCCCTGCCACGTATGCCTGCCCAATGGCTAACCTTAACCATCTAGCTATGGTACGTCTAGAGGCTTTGGAACCCTTCCTGGCCCCTGAAAATAAAACAAAAAGTGAATCTGTCTTTCTGAACTGACTTGTGCAGTCTAAATAATAAAGAACACATCTTCTAACATCTAGTCTGTGAAACATGTGTTCCTGTTCTCTAACTGGATTTGAACAAAATGTAGGTAGCACAATCTCCTGCATCCTGTGGAAACTAGAGGCTACCTTAGGCAAAAAGGCCGGATTTATCTTCAAAACCAGACGATCCGGAAAAACCTGAAAAAAGGGAGCCCTGACAGAAAGGGCTTCGAGTTCACTTACTCTTCTTGCTGTAGTGATCGCCACCAAAAACACCGTTTTGAGAGTGATCAGCTTTAATGAGCAAGATTCTAACGGCTCAAAAGGTTCCCCTGTGAGAACCTGTAAAACTAAAGAAAGATCCCAAACCGGGAAGGGGGAGCTTGAAGCTGGTCTTTGCCTACCTAGGGCCCTGAAGAACCTTACGACCCAAGGATCTGACGCTAGATGTTTCTCTAAAAACACGCTCAAAGCAGAAACCTGAGCTTTTAGTGTTCCAAGCGCTAACCCCTTATCCGCCCCTGCCTGTAGGAACTCTAGAACGGCTATAGGGCTATGCACGTTGAAGGAACCCTCTGAACACCAGCTGTTAAACCGTTTCCATACCTTTAAGTAAATGGACTGGGTTTCCTTTTTCCTACAGTTTAGAAGAGTGGCTACCAACCGGTCTGAGAAGCCCTTGGCTTTTAGCAATTCTTCCTCAGAAGCCACGCTGCCAGGTTCCATCGTCCTACCTGAGGGAAGAACACCGGACCTTGAGACAGGAGATCCTCCTGCACTGGGAGAATCCAGGGGGGTTCTACAGACAGGCCCTTCAAGACCGAGAACCACGGCCTCCTGGGCCAGTGAGGTGCAATTAGAATGAGGGTAGTATTCTCCCCTTGAAATTTCCTTAATACTGCTGGAATGAGCACTGGAGGGGGGAAAGCATAGCACCTGGAGAAACCCCAACTCTGTGCTAGTGCGTCCACCGCCAATGCCCCGTCCCCCCTGTTTATGGAAAAGAACGTTGCTACCTTCGCGTTTTCCCTTGCGGCAAAGAGATCTATTGCAGGAATCCCCCATCTCCGGGTGATCATTTCGAATATTTCCTGCTTGAGAACCCAATTGCCTTCTCTCAGAGTTCTCCTGCTGAGAAAATCTGCCACCTGATTTTGTTCTCCCTTCAAGTGGATTGCTGAAAGGGACAGGATATTTGCTTCGGCCCATCTGAGGATGGCTTCCGCTAGGGCCCATAAGGACTTGCTCCTGGTGCCCCCCTGTCTGTTGATGTAAGCTACCACCGAGGAGTTGTCCGACCTTACCCTTACGTGATTCCCCCGGAGCTCCTTCTGAAAGGTTCTGAGAGCTAGATCTACTGCCCTCAGCTCCCTCCAATTCGAGGATCTCCTCGAGTCCCTCTTTTCCCAAATACCCTGTATTAATTGGGAGTCTAGGTGTGCCCCCCAACCTGAGCTGCTTGCATCGGTCGTGACCACCCTGGAGGTTGGCATGACCCACTCTAGACCTTGGGACAAATTTGCTCCCTTCCTCCACCACCAGAGGGACCTCTTTACGTGATCTGGAATCGAAACCAGAGAATCCAAAGATTCCTGGCTGTGATCCCAAACCTTCAGCACAAATAATTGTAGAGGGCGGTAATGTAACCCTGCCCACTGAACCGCTGGAAGAGCGGATGTCAGCAACCCTAGCGCTGACATGATCTTCCTTATGGAGATCTGGCGGTTGCCCTGAAGAAACAACAGAGCCCTGTCTATCTTTTGAATTTTTTCCAAAGGAAGAAAGACCCTTTGTACTGTTGAGTCCAACTCGTACCCTAGGAAAGTGACCCTCTGGGAAGGGATTAAGTTGGATTTCTCCAGGTTCAGGAGCCAACCCAGGCTTACTAACAGGTTTCTTGTGACCTGTAAATTCTGAATTAATTGTGCTGGGGAAGGGGCAAACAGAAGGAGATCGTCGAGATATGCGATCACCGAGATTCCCCTGAGACGCAGAAATGCCAGAACTTCTGCCATCACTTTGGTGAAGATTCGGGGGGAAGAGGATAGTCCGAAAGGAAGCGCTCTGAACTGAAGGTGTAGTACTTCCATTGGGGTTCTCACTGCCAGTCTGAGAAAACGCTGGTGGGACTCTGCGATTGGAATATGCAGGTATGCATCTTTCAGATCTATTGATGCCATGAAGCAGTTCGGAGGTAGGAGTGCTTTTACTGAGTAAACCGAATCCATCCGAAACCTTCTGTAGGTAACTGAGACATTCAGGGGCTTCAGGTTCAGGATGAGCCTGAACTTTCCCGAAGGCTTGCGAATCACGAAGACGTGAGAGTAGAAGCCTCTGCTTGTCTCTCCTACTGGAACCCGTACTACCACCTCCTGTTCTTCCAACTCCTGAAGAGAGGAAAAAAGGGCAGATGATTTTTCTGTGCATTTTGGCAGCTCGGTGACAAGGAACCTCAGAGGAGGGAGTTCCGAAAACTCCAAATGGTAACCTCCTCTGATGATCCCCAAGACAAACTGATTGGAGGAAATCATTTCCCACTGTGGGAGGAAGGCCCCCAATCTTCCTCCCACCGTGACCCTGTCACTGAGATTTTTTGGGCTGTTCAGGAGGGCGAAAAATTGCTCCCCCGGGCCCCTTGCTTTTGAGTCCCCAACTTTTCTTCTGCTGAACCGTACGGGATGGTACAACCCTTTTCTGGGGACGAGTCTTTCTTTTGGCTTGTTCCCCAAATTTCCTTTTAACAGGAAAGGCCTTTCTTTTGTCTGCTGTGCGATCTAGCACTGTTTCAAGACCTGGTCCAAACAGTAGATCTCCTGTAAAGGGGATTCCACAAAGCTTAAGTTTGGATGCATTGTCTCCAGGCCAGGTCTTCAACCATAAGGCTCTCCTGGCAGAGTTGGTCAGGGCCAAGGACCTTGCCGACATCCTCACGGATTCCGCCGAAGCGTCCGCTATGTAGGCTATCCCTTTAAGAAGCATGGGAAAGGAGGATAGAATAGTCTCCTTTGCTGTCCCTGCTTCAATGTGTGCGCTAATCTGGGTGAGCCAATACTCCATGTTGCGGGCCACCACCGTGGTTGCCATGGCTGGCTTAAGATTTCCCTGTGACGAATCCCAGGCCTTCTTAAGAAGGTAATCCATCCTTCGATCCATAGGGTTAGACAGTACCCCCATATCCTCAAAGGATAGATCAGTGTGTCTGGACACCTGGGAAAAAGCAGCGTCTAGTCTGGGAGATTTATTCCAGACGAGAGTCTCTTCCTCCGAAAAAGGAAACCTACGTCTTAATGCCCCAGAAAAGAAAGGTTTCCTTTCGGGATCCCGCCATTCCTTCTTGATGGTATCGATCAAGACGTTATGCACTGGGAACACCCGCTTCTTTTGTTCCCCCATGCCCTTGTACATCCGATCATGGAGTGACAATGTCTTAGTTTCTTCTTGAATGCCTAAAGTGGTATGAATCGCTCCCAAGAGCTCATCCACATCCTCCAGGGAAAGCTTATACCGCGAGATTCTGCTGGATTCCCCATCCAACACCTCTGCGTCAGACTCCCCCTGGGAGTCTGAAACGACACTGTCAATTTCCTCCTCAGCCTCTTCCCTGGGACCCTCTGAATTCTCTCCCCTTGCAGGAGGAACATCCACAGGGCTGGATGGTACACTCTGCTGCGCTGGTGTAGGAGTGCTCGGAGGCTGGGGCCACTGAAAACTGGAAAAAAAGTTTTGGAAGGACTGAAAGGTACCAGAGAGTTCCTTCATAGAAGCTACCAGATCTGCACCCTGCTCTACTGCCTGTTCCTTAAGTAAATCCTCAATACATTGTTTGCAAATAGCTTTAGACCAAGAGTCTCCCATAGACGTTCTACATGAAGGGCACTTCTTCTTAGAACCATGGGGGGACTTGCTCGTGGCTTTCTGAAAGACACAAAACACAGGAAGGGGCAGCATGAGCCTAAAAAACAGCAACACCAGCGCTACATAGAGGACCACCGGGAGTGCCCCCCCTAGGATCAACCATCACCAGGATCCCAGACACACTACCCTTCCCCCCGACCACCAAGGAGGAACACCAGTGGAGCTACTGGATACAAGTAAGGGAACACCTCCCCAGGTTTCCTCTTACCTTCGAGTGGCTGGTGCTATTATCTCCAGGAGTTTTTGAAGCCTCTGCCTCGGACATTCTCCCGTTGAGGAAGCGTGGTACGAACGCGCCTCTAACAGCTACCTGTGCAACTGTGAAAAGAGAGGCTGCACCAGCCGAACGCTAGGTTCCCTTTCATGTGCCGCGTCCGGAACCGGAAGACGCGGATCGAACGAAGGGGTCCGCCCCCACCGGAACTGACGTCGCCCGCCTACCGGTCCGGCTTCCAGCTCCCAGCCGGCTGCGTACACAGGGGGGCCCTGGACGCCTTCGTTCAGCACCCCACTGGGCGAAACGCAAGGATGAACCTCTCCAAAGACTTCCTGCTTTCCCCAAGCGAAGATTGGAGTGCGTGTAAAGGTCAGTCGAGTATTCAGCTTCCCCAGCCGACTGGACTGTTTGTTCCGTTGAAACCCCCGCGGGTGAACGAACGGACGACCCCATAAACTTCCCGCTTTCCCCAAGCGGAGTTTAGGGTATATGGACAGTACGAACACTCCAGCTCCCCGCTGATAGGACTGTCCTGGACCGACCGATGAACGGTCGGATAGCCGAACGGGGCCAGGGCTCCGCTCGGATGGCTTCAGTTTCACCAACCGAATTTAGCCTTAAGGTTCCTTGGCGATGTCTCCCCGCCGGAGGAAACACCATAACTGAGGAACGAAGGGAGGAGGAGGCTTAAATTATGAAATTGAAGGCGGTGTTTCCTCAGAGGGGAGGAGCCGGTGTCTCTCTAAGGTGGCTGTCCTGAAAGACGATTGGGGAAAAAGGCCTGGAATCTTACCTAAATGTACATGGTTGCTGATATTTATAGGTAAAGTTGATCCAGGGAAAATCCAATTGTCTCTGGGTATCAGGAAGGAATTTTTCCCCCTGCTATAGCAAACTGGATCATGATTTGCTGTTTTTATTTTTGCCTTCCTCTGGATCAGATAACAGGATAGGGTATAGGATTGTGTATAAGGGATTATATTTTATTTTTTTAACTGGATGGACTTTTTTCAACCTAACTATATAACCATATCATGCACGCACTGTTTTCAGTAAAGAATCTATAGATTTGCCCGAGGATGGGTAGACTCTGCCTTGAAGCCCTACATGGGAGTCAAACACAGTGGTTTTGACACTCTGCCCCACAAATACCCCAGTGCTGGTTACAGGCACAAGAGCAATAATTTAAGTTATTAAATGTCAAAGAATCAGTCTACAAAAGCCCAGAAATGTCTGATGCTTCTTTAAAGCATCAGTAGAATCCGTTTTGTTACCACAAATGTAGCATGCCCAGTGGTGGTCTGGTACTTAAGGACACTGGTCACTGCTGGTATCACACAGAAAGAGAGGAACTGGCCAGCATAATTCTGAGAAGGTGCTATGTTAATTAACCAGTTCCCGACCAGCGCACGCCGATGTACGTCTTCAGAATGGCACGGGCAGGCAATTTGGCATACAGGTACGTCCAATCTACAATGCCGCCCTGCCATGTCGGGACCCCCGTGAGTCCAGTCGCGGGTCCCACGGACTCGATTGCCGCAGGCATACCCGCGGTCGTCTCACTCTGAATGGAGAAATGCCCTTGTAAACAGCATTTCTCCATTCTGCCTAGCAACTAGTGACGCTGATCTCTGCTCCATGTGATTGGAGCAAAGATCAGTGTTCACTAAATGAAAGCCAAACCCCCCAAAGTTAGTAACACACCCCTAGGAACACTTAACCCCTACACTGCCACCCACTGGTTAACCCCTTCACTGCCAGTGTCATTTACACAGGAATCACTGCATTTATATAGCAGTGATTGCTGTATAACTGACAATGGTCCCAAAAATGTGTCAAAAATGTCTGATGTGTCTGCCATAATGTCGCAGTCACAATAAAAATCGCTGATCGCCGCCAGTACTAGTAAAAGAAAAATATATATATTAATAAAAATGCTATAACTTTTGCACAAACCAATCAATAAGCGCTTATTGCGATTTTTTTTACCAAAAATATGTAGAAGAATACGTGTTGGCCTAAACTGAGGGAAAAAAATGTTTTTTTTATATATTTTTGGGGGATATTTATTATAACAAAAAGTAAAAAATAATGTTTTTTTTCAAAATTGTCGCTCTATTTTTGTTTATAGCACAAAAAATAAAAACCGCAGCGGTGATAAAATACCACCAAAAGAAAGCTCTATTTGTGGGAAAAAAAGGACGTCAATTTTGTTTGGGAGCCACGTCGCATGACTGCGCAATTGTCAGTTAAAGCGACGCAGTGCTGAATCGCAAAAAGTGGTCTGGCCTTTGACCAGCAAAATGGTCCGGTTAACCACTTGCCTACCGGGCCATTTCTGACACTTCCCTCATACATGTAAAAATCTGTGGGGTTTTTTGCTAGAAAATTACTTAGCAACCCCAAACATTATATATATATATAAGCAGAGATCCGAGAGACTAAAATGGCAATTGCACAACAAATTTTCAAGCACAATTTTTATGGAAAAAATACACTTTAATGAATTTAAGAAAAACAAAGATGATGTTACATTGAGTAAGAAGATACCCAACGTGCCATGCTTTAAAATTGCGCTCGCTCGTGGAATGGCAGCAAACTACAGTACCTAAAAATCTCCATAGGTGACACTTTAAAAATATCTACAGGTTACCAGTTTAGAGTTACAGAAGCTGTCTAGTGCTAGAAATGTTGTTCTCACTCTGACGTTTGCCTCACATGTGTGGTTTGAACACATGTGTGGTTTACATATGTTGGCATGGCGTTCACACAGGGGCGCTTTAAAATTTTAATTTACTATTATTTTTTTATTTTGATACTTTCCCTTAAAAAAAAAAAAAAAAAAAAGATCACTTATTTCTATCACAGGGAATGTAAACATCCCTTGGATAAAAATAAGCAGTGACAGGTTCTCTTTTTGGAGAGATCTAGGGTCAATAGGACTCCACATCTCTCCTCTACAATGTAAAGCATTAGAGAAAAAAAAAAAAAAAAAAAAAACATTGATCAAGTAACCACTTCAACCCTGGAAAATTTGGCTGCTCAATGACCAGGCCATTTTTTGCGATACAGCACTGTGTCGCTTTATCTGACAATTGAGAAATTGCGCGATGCTGTACCCAAACAAAATAGAGCTTTCTTTTGGTGGTATTTGATCACCTCTGCATTTTTTATTATTTGCGCTATAAACAAAAGAAGAATGATCATTTAAAAAAAAAAAAAACAATATCTTACTTTTTCAAAGAAAGGTGTTGCTGCACTGTTCCCAACAAAGTGAAAAGTCACTGCTAAAGGTAGCAGTATATAGGAAATTTCAATAGGGATAAATCAACGATGTAAATACAAAATTGTAAAATAAAATACATTAAAAGATTAATTCCGAACAGTAGTCAGGGCAGTGCAAAGTGCATAGATAAATTGCTAATACCATTGTAAAATATACGATCACATGATTTGCTCTGATGAAGTCACGTGATTGTGACGTCACATGCAGGGAACGAAAGGCACTCAGACTGACGTGGGCAGATGAGCTCGCAGCTTGTAAGAGAGATGTTCATTGTTTACATATGTTTGATTAAAGATGAATATTTAACCAGATTGGCCCAGGAAACCGTTATCCCAGGTGTATCTATCTATAGATATATATATATATATATATATATATATATATATATATATATATATGTGGTTACCTCATTGCCACAAGATAAGAGGCCACTTTTATTGGTGTGTATCTTTGCAAGAAGAGGAGATGTGTACCTTTCCAGCATGCTTTTTGCACATTTGAATGCTTATTTGCACAAAGGAATAAAACTATCAATTGTATTACTGGATTTACATTTTCTGCACATTTGGAACTTGGTTGGACTTTATGATAGACTTGCAGCTTACACAATTGAAGATTTGCGCTTATGCGTTTGTTGTTTGCACCTTTGCACAGGCTATTTGCACATATTGCTTTATTGCACATTTGCTATTTTGCACATTGTTTATCACTACTGCGTACTGTATATTTTACAGTGGTATTAGCAATCTATGGAATTTGCACTGCCCTGACTACTGTTTGGAATTCATCTTTTAATTTATTTTATTTTCGGATTTTGTATTCACATCGTTGATTTATCCCTATTGAAATTTCCTATATACTGCTACCTTTAGCAGTGACTTTTTTTTTTTCACTTTGTTGAGAACAGCGCAGCACCACCTTTCTTTGATTCTATTTACTACTGGTAGGGTTTGAACCTTATTTGGTGCCTGCAGCAGTTCCATTACCCTCCTTATATGGTATCGCAGGAATAACTATACACTTCATATTTTACTTTTTACTATAATAAATATCCCCTTTTTTTTTTTTTAAACATTTTTTTTCCTCAGTTAAGATGTGTATTCTTCTACATATTTTTGGTAAAAAAAAAATTGCAATAAGCGTATATTGATTAGTTTGCTCAAAAGTTATAGTGTCTACAAAATAGGGGATGGATTTATAGCATTTTTATTACTATTCTTTTTTTTTACTAGTAAATGCAGCAACCTGCGAATTTTATTGGGGCTGAAATATTAACGCGGACAAATTGGACACTTTTGACACATTTTTGGGACCATTGTCAATTATACAGCGATCAGTGCTATAAAAATGCACTGATTATTGTATGAAGGTCACTGGTAGGGAAGGGGTTAACACTAGGGGGTGATCAAGGGGTTAACTGTGTTCCGTCACTGTGTTCTAACTGGGGGGGGGGGGGGGGGGGGACTGTCTAGGAGGAGAGAGGGATCGGTGTTCATAATTAGTATGAATACATGATCTGTCTCTACTCTCCTGAAAGAACCGGGATTATATTCAGATTCTTGGTCTGTCACGAGCAATAGCATCAGCTCAGAGGGAAAAAGGAATAGAGAAGTATGGTAACGTCGATTTGTCAAGCTGAGCCAACCTGCCGCAGTAAAACTGTGGCACTTGGTCTGGAAGTGGTTAAAAAAAGGCCTTGTTTACATTGGGTTGGAACCACAAGAGGTTGCTCTAGTCCTCCTAAGTCAAAGAGATGGGAGGAGGCCATCTTTACTCCATTCATCTCTGTTACCAGCAGTCGCAACCGCCCGATTGGTTCTCAGGCTTCCCAATTCACCAGGTAAGCTGTGGGTGGGGTGGGGGGGGGGTATCCCCTCCCGTCGCTTCTACAAGTGATCCAGCGTCGAATCTGGGACCACTTTTATCAGTTACAGAATCGCCTGCTGAATCAATGCCAGGGTTGTAGCATATTGATGCAGCCATTACCCCGGTATTCCACTGCCGACCAAGGACATCATTTGCCTATGGCCCAGTCGGCAAGTGGTTTAAACAGTGTATATTTAAAAAAAAAAACATATAATATATATATATATACAGAGCCAAAAAAAATATATGTAAAAGACGAAATAAAGTGGTTGCAAAGGCTCCTGCTATTTTTTCTCAAAATAATATACATGTCTTACTTGCCTGCTCTGTACAATGGTACCAAGCCACCTCTTTTGGGACCCCCACCGGTGCTCTAGGCTTCTCCTCTTCTGTATAACCTTAGCAAGCTGCTTACTAACAGGGCAAAAATGCAGGCATGGTCCTGAGCCAGGCTGCGGGCGACCATAGACCCTCCTCACATGATTTGATTGATATACACTCCTGCTGCTGCCTCTGTGTCCCATGATGATAGAGAGAGCAGAGACACTGCTCTCGCGCACAGTGCTGGATCGAAAGAGGAGCAAGGAAAGTATATAGCTGATCATGGAAGGTTTTTACCTTAATGCAGAGAATGATCAACATCACACGAGCCAACATCTTTATCAAAGTTATTTGATGATGAGCACTTGCCAGTGATCCCCCTCCACAACCCCCAAGGGGTATCCGCTCACTTTTAAGATTGACTCTTACTAGAATGGTCATACAAGCATGTTGTTTTAAGCCAGTATTCACAGATGGGCCCAATACAAGTAAATTTTCAGCAATTTCCAGCCAGAAGGGAACAGCAAAATCTGAACTTCTCAAGTTAATCAGCAAGATCGGCCATTCATGAACAATACCCAGGGATCCGGCTCAAATAAAAGCAAAAAGAAGGCATAGTGCTCACTGCAGCAAAACTTTATTAGATAAAGATCAACATGAAAATGTAGAGATTGTGACAAACGGCGATGTCAGAAAACATTAACAGGAATACCACCGAGCACACAGGTCCCTGTAGCTCATAAACAGCTAGTTTACTCCCGGGTCGCTAAGCTCTCCCGAACACATTTTGCCAATTTGACGTCATCTGGGGTACGAAACACATCGACCAAAGAAGTTGTATTTATGCAGGCACAGTAGAGCTCCCATCACAGATCAGAAAGAAGCACCATCTGGCATACAAACCGCAACTCAGACAAACAAAAAATACATACATTACTCTGGCATTCACAAACTGGGGATGAACTTGGTATGTCAGCTTACTGAAATAGGCATATTAAACAAGACCTTATAAAATGTGATAGGAGATTGATCTGCAGCTAGACACATGGACCCTCCTCCCCCATTGGCTATTCCATATAACCACTACTCATCTGTCTGAAAAATTATGCAAGTGTCAGAAACCATGAATCAGCCCGAGACAAAAGTACAGTAAAATCACACTTGTTTAATAATAAATGTAAATAGAACAAACTTCCTCAAAACATAGCCAAAGTTCAGCAACCGGAATGGATAGTCAGAGAAGCCAGATAGTCAGGAAGCCAGAGATCAGCATAGTGGAAAAGCAATCAGGATCTGGAGCCAGAAGGAATATCAGCCAAGCAAGTCTTTAACAGGAATGCAGGAGATAGTCTTTGTGATGTTGATTGTGGAGAGATAAGAGATGGCAATTAGCCAACAGCTGAGTGGCCAGCTCAGAGGAAGGAAGAGCCAAGCTCAGCCCTGACAGCAAGGTGCCAGTATTTCCTCACAAAAATAAAATGCACCAGGTACTGTACGCGCCCACGGAACCGTCGAGAGTCAACAATGGACTGTACTTCATACTCATCATGGTTCTCAACCTTTACAGGGTGAGGACGTGGCACTGAGGTAGTAAATCGGGTACAGACCAAAGGATTTAATAAGGAGACATGAAATACATATGCATATTAGAAGGAAGGTCTAATGCGTAAGGCAGGGGTTGACAAATTTGCTTGGAATCTAGGAGCCAGCTTAAAAAGTTAGGAGCCAGGTCCGTGACGACGATCCGGACCTGGCCTGACATGGAGACGAGTGAGGGGAAGATAGCAGCGCCGTCATTGCCCATAGCTCTTAGAGGGACATTTTATTTATTTTTTTAAAATGATAATTTTTTTTTTCAATTGCATTTTAGTGTAAATATGAGATGCGAGGTCTCTCTGACCCCAGATCTCATATTTAAGAGGACCTGTCATGCTTTTTCTATTACAAGGGATTTTTACAAGGGAATAAAAGTGACACAACATTTTTTTTAAAAGAACAGTGGAAAAAAAAAAAAGTTAAAATAAAGCAGAAAAAATAATAATTTTTAAACGCGCCCTGTCCTGCCCGCATATAAAATCGGTGTTCGAACCACACATAGGAGGTAGCGCCGTGATCGGTAGAGCAAGAGCAATAATTCTACCCCAGACCTCCTCTGTAACTCAAAACGTGCAACCTGTAGAATTTTTTTAAACGTCGCCTATGCAGATTTTAAAGGGTAAAAGTTTGTCGCCATTCCATGAGCGGGTGCAATTTTGAAGCGTGACATGTTGGGTATCAATTTACTCGGCGTAACATTATCTTTCACAATATAAAAAATAATTGGGCTAACTTTACTGTTGTCTTATTTTTTTATTAACTAAATTATTTTTCCCAACAAAAGTGCGCTTGTAAGTCCGCTGCACAAATACGGTGTGACAGACAGTATTGCAACAACCACCATTTTATTTTCTAGGGTGTTAGAATAAAAAATATATATAATGTTTAGGGGGTTCTAAATAAAGGGAAGAAGAGGCAGGTAATATAATACAGGCAGAGGAATCTTCATTAACATTGCTGGTTTGTCATACCAACGGCGACCACAAGAGGGCGCCAGATTCCATAAGGAATCATAGGACCGCAGAAGGCCTCAAAGCCGCGGCCTAAATTTTCAGCCGCCGGCGGAACGGCCCGACGCGATCACGCTGGGGGGGTCCACAGACACAGGATACCCCCAGCTGTGCTGCCCCAGGCGCGAGGTCGCTATTTCTAGTCGCCAATGCGACCTGGCGACCGGGTTTTGTCGAGCCCTGGCGTAAGGCACTGGGTTAATCCTGCAAAGAAAAGGGAAAGGTCCAATAAACTGAGGTGCGGACTTCAGCGAGGGAACACGAAGTCGGAGGTTGCAAGATGGCAGCCAGACCCTGTGCCCAACCTGGTAGGAAGGCACGGGTAGACGTCTGCGGTCAGCATGAAGTCTGTACCTATTATTAGCATGTTGCAAAGCCTCCTGGACTTGTGCCCAAGTGGAACAAAGACCACGAAGATGCTCCTCTAACGCAGGAATACTCTGCGGAACCAATGAGTCAGGCAACATGGAAGGTTGGAAACCATAGTTCGCCATAAACAGGAATAATCGGGAAGCAGAATTCAAGGCACTATTGTAAGCAAACCCCGTCCATGGTAAGAGGTCTGACCAGTTGTTATGATGGTCAAAAATATAGCAACGAGGAATTGCTCCAAGGACCAATTGGCTCATTCTGTGGCCCCATTAGACTGCAGGTAATACGCAGAGGGGAAAGCAAGCTGAATTCTCAACTGTGCACAAGAGCCTCGCCAGAACCGGGACACAAACTGACTACCCCTTTCCGAGACAATCACCTTGGGTAGCCCATGTATGCGAAAGATCTCCCAAGCAAAAATGGAAGCTTAGAAGTGGGCAACTTCTTAAGTGGAATACAATGGGACATTTTTGAGAACCGGTCAACCACCATAAGGATAACTGTGTTGCCCTGGGAGTTGGGTAACTCCACAATGAAATCCATAGACAGATGGGTCCAGGGCCTCTCTCCATTGGGTATGGGTTGTAGAAGGCCCACTGGAAGGTGTCGTGGAGTCAAAAGCCCAATAAACACCATCAGATTTTCTGCTGGTTTTTTCCTTCAGATTTACCTAAATCATATAATATGAGGTCAAACCTTAGGAGTGTCAATGTGTATGCAATCAGGCAGGCCCTTGCACTACATGGTTTTGGTAAATCTGAAGACAAAAATCAGCAGAAATCTTGATAGTGTGTATGCAGCTTTACTCTGAGCACATGCGGAACAGGCAGCTATGAAGGCGCTTACATCAGCACGTAGACTAGGCCACCAGAATTGTTGGGAAATTGCCCGAAAGAGTTGATTCTTCCCAGGGTGGCCAGCAGCCTTGGGAGATTGGCAAGTCTGGAGCACGGCAGTATGAAGACTCTCTGGGACAAAGCAGCGGTCACAGGATTTCTCAGGAGGCGCATGGACAAAGAATTTTGTCACCCAAAGGAGAAGTGTGACTGGTGCAAACCGTAGCCAGAACACATTCAGGAGAAATCATAGGAACAGGAACCGATTCCATCGTGGAAGTGGAGGAAAATTGTCGTGACAAAGCGTCAACCCATTCTTAGTACCGGGTAAGAATGAGACAATGTAATAGAAACTAGACAAGAAAATAGTCCATTGCGTACTTTTGGGAGAGAGGCGTTTAGCCTCAGACAAGAATGTCAGATTCTTATTGTCAGTAAGAATGAGAACCAGCACAGTGGTACCTTCGAGGAGATGTCTCCATTCTTTCAGGGCTAAAATGGTCACTAACAGCTCTCTGTCACCAATCTCGTAATTGCACTTTGCAGGTAACAATTTCTTGGAAAAGTAGCCACAAGGATGCATAGCGCTCTGAGAGGTAGGACATTGAGACAGAAGGGCGCCAACTCCAGTCTCAGAAGCATCAACCCCAAGGATAAAAGGTAACATAGGATCAGGATGTGCCAACACAGGTGCAGAAACAAAGGAAGCCTTGAGACTCTCAAAGGCCTTAATGGATCAACTTTGTGGGTTACTGTCAGGAAGATCCTTCGCACAGGCGTCCGAGCAGCGTAAGTCGCAGGAGATCTTCTGTGCAGTTTCAAGAGCGTTACCGCGATCAGCGGTGCGTGCGTGCGCAGGTGCGCGCGCGGCCGTTTAACGCAATTGGCGCCAATAGCGCTATTTAAACTGGATCCTTGCTTCACTGCCTTGCTGCCTGATCAACAGCGTTCCCGTGTTACCTGGTAACCTGTATCTGAACCTGAACCTGCATCCGTATCCTGATCCGTATTGAACCCGGCCTGTTCCCGACTCTGCTGTTTGCTGCCTGCCCCCCGACTTTGGCTTTGTACCCGACTACTCTTCTGGATTCCGTTTCTGTACCTGATCTGCTCGCCTGTGCCTGACCTGGACTGTTACACCATCCGTCATCTCTAAGTTGCCTGTTCACCGCTGCTGTACTACAGGACACCCCCCAGTCTTCCACCATACCCGGCTGTTACTCCCTCTGCGCTTGTTGCCTTCTACCTCTTGCTGCAGACTACTGGACTCTTCCCACTTCCCGCAGTATCCCGTTTGCACCTGCATCCGCTGTCGGACTACAGAACCCCTCCCGTTGTTCGCTGTACCCTGCGATCACTTGCATCCCGTTGCCGGACTACAGGAATCCTTCTGCTGTCTGCTGAACCTTACCTTTGCCTGCATTCCGCTACTGGACTACAATACACCTCCACCATCAACGGTCTGCTGTTTCTTATATCTACCATCCAGTCAGGCACTTGTGCCCCTCTGTGCTCCTGAGCCCCTGTCATCACTACCAGGGTCTCTCGAGTCAGAGGTCTACGAGAAGCCACTCCCTGCACTCCGGGCTCTGCCTCAAGGTACGTGACAGTTACTGTCATTTCTGGACATATCAATCACTGGCTTGACCAGAGACAAGTTACAAATAAACTTCCGATAATAGTTGGCAAGGCCAAGAAAAGGCTGTAAACCCATGGGTCGGGCCACTATAAGAAGCTGAAAGTTTTTGAGTCCATCGAAAAACCAGCAGTGGAAATTACATAACCCAAGAATTTAATCTGTGCATGATTGAATTTGCACGTCTCCAAATTACAATAGAGATTGTTCTCTCTTCGTTTCTGAAGCACACGACAGGCATCTGTGTGGTGGCTCTCCAGGGACTTGGAAAATATGAGGATATCGTCGAGATAAACCATCACACATAACTGCAACAAATCTCAGAGGACAGCGTCAAATGCCTGCAAAACTGCCGGGGCATTACAAAGGCCAAAAGGCATTATAAGGTACTGTTATGGTATTAAAAGCAAGTTTTCCAATCGTCGCCCTCCTTAATCCTCATGAGATTGTATGCCCCTCTCAAATCAAGCTTTGTGAAAACCATTGCTCCCTTAAGGTGGTCAAATAACTCTGTAATCAACGGAATCGGATAGGCATTCTTAATCGTGAAACAATTGAGACCCCTATAATCAATACAAAATCTCAGTTCACCACTCTTCTTCACAAAGAAGAAACCAGCACCAGGAGACAAGGATTTGCAGGTGAAACCTTGAGAAAGTGCATCTGCAACATACTCCTCCATGGCCTTATCCTCCAAGATCAACAAAGGGTAAAACCCGGCCACGGGGGGGGTATGGCACCAGGTTGAAGGTCAATTGCACAATCATAGGACTGGTGAGGAGGCAAACTACCAGCTTGACCTTTGGCAAAGACATAGCTAAAATTGAGGTACTCCTTCCGGCAGGGAGGACCTTTCGCTACCTTCTGGAAGCATGTCTTACTGCATTGTGGTGACCAGGAGAGAACCTCAGTATGGAGCCAATCAAAAGAGGGGTTGTGCCTCTCTAACCAAGGATAACCAATCACCAGCAGAAACTTACGTGAGGGAATAACTTGGAATTGGATTATCTCATGGTGAAGAGCCCCTGCGGTCATGGGCAATGGAACAGTCTCATGAGTCACATGGGCAGGCTGTCGAGGTCTTCCGTCAAGAGCCTCAATGGCAAGTGGAGTGTCATGCAGCTGCAGCGGAATAAAGTGCTTCGATACAAAGGCAGCATCAATGAACAGGCCTGTAGCCCCAGAGTCGATTAGAGCCTGTAGCTCGACGGATGGCCCAAGAAAGGGTAACCGAAACCAGAGGCCTATCATTCTGGATAACTGGGGACGAAACAACGTCACCTAAGGTCTGTCTGTGACAAGACCTTAAGGTTCGGGCATTCCCTGGATGGGTAGGATAAGACTTAAAAAAGTGACCTGCCTGGCCCCAATAAAGGCACAATCTCTCCCTCCCCTTAAGAGTTCTCTCATCTGCAGAGAGACGCACGAAGAACAGGTGCATGGGTTCATCTTCACAGACCAACTCTGTACCAAGAAGCAAGGGAGGTGAGGGAGGCAAGGGTGGGACTGCAAAGTTCAGAGACAAATGTACAGGAGGCTTCTGCAAGTGCTCCTTAAAAGAGAGCCTTTCTCTGAGTCTGGAGTCAACGAGGATGGAAAACATGATCCATCTCTCCAGCTCAGTGGGTATATCTTGGGCTGCTATCTCATCCTTGATGGTACCCGAGAGACCATGAGAAAAAGCAACGACGAGGGCCTCATTGTTCCAAGCAACCTCAGCTGCCAAAGTATGGAATTCAATGTCGTAATCGGCAACAGTTCTCGTACTTTGTTTGATGGACATGAGGCACTTGGCAACAGAAGCAGAGCGTGCAGGAACATCAAAAACCCCTTTAAAAGAAGCCAAAAACTCAGGGTAACTCAAGACAACAGGTTTTTGCATCTCCAATAAAGGGTTTGCCCAGGCCAAGGCTCTCTCAGAAAGCAAAGATATCACAAAATCTACTTTGCTTCTGTCAGTGGGAAATGCCTGGGGCAGCATCTCAAAGTATATCTCAACCTGGTTGAGAAATCCTCTGCATTGGATTGGATCACCCCCAAATCGTTGGGGAAGAGGAGTAGAACCAGACATACCTCTTATAGAGGTAATACTCTAAGTGGGTGCCTGCACAGATACTGGAGCAGCAGTAGGGATGGCTTGCAGCACAGGTTGTGACAGGGCAGCCACAGTGGGAGATTCCAGGAGAGCCATGCTATTTGTAATAGCATGGCAAACTGATCCATGTGGTGATCCTGTTCACCTGGAAAAAATATTACCAACAAGTGAATTGACTGCATCTTCTGAATGCATGGCCATCACCTACTATCAGAAACCATGAATCAGACCGAGACAGAAGTACAGTTAAATCACACTTGTTTAATAATAAAAGTAATAGAACAAACATAGTCAAAACATAGCCAAAGTTCGGTAACCGATATTCAGACAAGCCAGAGATCAGCGTAGTGGAACAGCAAGCAGGATCTGAAGCCAGAAGGAAGGTCAGCCAAGCAAGTATTTAACAAGAACACAGGAGATAGTTTCTGGGATGTTGACCAAGGCCAAGTCAGAGATAATCTGGGCTGGACGGCCTAAGTAGGCAGGACCTGCGAGCAGGATATCAACAACAGTTGAGTCAGTGGAGAAATAGGAGATGCCAATTAGCCAACAGCTGAGAGGCCAGCTCAGAGGAAGGAAGGGCCGAGCGCAGCCCTGACAGCAAGGTGCCAGCAATTCCTCACAAAATAAAATGCATATATAAAACCATATAAGATCAAGCGTAAAATACTATAATTTGTAGGAATATCCTAAAAAAAAAAAAAAAAAAAAACTCAAAACAAACTTCAAAAGACCTAGGAACACTGGAGAGAGGGAAATGTTAAAAGAGCCCTCTCTAGAATGAAAAACGTGGTGGGTGCATGAAGCCAACGCACTGGTTACTAATGGTCTTAACATTGATACAGATCTCAATTGCTATAGTAGCGATTTGTGAAACTGCATTCAAGAAGATACCAATCTGTTAGGACATCTGCAGCTGTTTTAATATTTATTATAATATACGGAGGTGGATCACTTGTAAGTGCACACCTTTACTTAATTTTAAGAAAGGACTTTAATAAAGATGTTGGCTCATGTGGACTGATTACTGATGTGTTTTGTACTTGTACTTTGTACCCTAGTATTTGGCACTGCATTAACCATATGTTATATATTTTTAATGTTATATGTTGAACATCATTTATTAACACAGCATGTATTGACATACCCTTTGCAAGTTGGTTTTATCATACTGTGCTTGCAGTTTCAGTCAGGGCTGTTGTGCAGAATTGTTTCAAATTCATAATCCTGAGCAGGAATGTTGGCATTGATCAGAGTGGATACATTTAATAAGCTATAAAACAGTGGACCAAGCATCAAATAATCAAAGTTATATTGAAGTACAATACCCAATACATGTGCAAAAGGAAAAAAAATGGATGTTTGTACTTGCTATAAAACAGTTAAAGGTATACTGCTGCTCTACAAGAGAATTTGGACACTGGAGAACAAAAAAAAAGCCATTGACCAGACAGGTATAAACCCCCTCTAACACACACACCTTCCCCAAATCTCAGCATGCTTCAAATTTACAAGCAAGGAGTAGGTCAACAGCACAGAGTGTGGGACCTGTGACCCCTAAGGGTCCGTTCACACAGGGGCAACACGACTTGTAGGCGACTTGAGTGAGGCAACTTGGACACGACTTGAGTTTAGATCACAGCGCGACTTGGGATGACTTCAACACGACTTGTGATGACTTCAACCTGACTTGGGACGACTTACAAGTCGCCCCAGGACAGGCGAATTTTGCCGAAGGGGGAACTAATGCCAGGGACGCGCTGCGCTGCCACTTATATAGGGACAATGGGGCGGTGTCACATGGGTTGATGTCACATGGGTTGGTCGCCTTCCGTTCTTCTTCTTCTCCTGGGGATGTTGACTCGACGCTCTCTCCGGCCGCAATGCCAGGGACGCGCTGCGCGGCGACTTATATAGGGACAAGGGGCAGGGTCATCGGTTGATGTCATATGGGTTGATGTCACATGGTGACCCCGCCCCCTTACGATGTCACAGTCCTGGAGGATGCTGGGACTGTCGCAATGTGACATCAACCCATGTGACATCAACCGATGACCCCGCTCCTTGTCCCTATATAAGTCGCCACACAGCGCGTCCCTGGCATTGTGGCCGGAGAGAGCGTCGAGTCAACATCTCCAGGAGAAGAAGAACGGAAGGCGGTGACAGAAGACCAGGCCACTGCCTGTAAAAGAGCTATAAGAAGGCACGGTGGCCCGGCAGAAGAACCGAAGAGGGGGACAAGACCCCCGAAGTCGGAAGAAGAGGCCGCGGCGAGGAAGAAAGCCGGGCTCCTCCGCTAGCAAAAGAGCTACAAGAAGATAGCGGAGGAGTCCGGCGAGAAGACCCCCGAAGACGGAAGACCCCGGAGCTGTGCAATAAACTATTTTATCTTGTGTGTTGTGTTTTGTTTGTACTTTATTTTACAGGTGAATGGGTAGGGGTACATTGTACCCCATACTCATTCACATAGGGTGGGTGGCCGGTATCCGGGGGCCCCCTTATTAAAGGGGGCTCCAGGATTCCGATAAGCCCCCCGCCCGCAGACCCCGACAACCAACAGCCAGGGTTGTCGGGAAGAGGCCCTTGTCCTCATCAACATGGGGACAAGGTGCTTTGGGGTGGGGGGGGTGCGCGACTCCCCCTTCCCCAAGGCACCCCCCATGTTGAGGGCACGCGGCCTGGTACGGCTCACGAGGGTGCGCTCGCTCGTCCCCCCTTTCCTGGACGGCCGGGTAGCGTGCTCGGACAAGGGTCTGATGTGGACCTGGGGGGACCCCCACGCCGATTTTTTTCAGCGTTGGGGTTCCCCTTTAAGTCCATACCAGGTGGCGGGGCCAGCGACGTCTCCTTCGCGGGCCCTGTCTGCCTGGAGACCCGCTCTAAATGAGCGGACTCTTCTCCGGGCGGGAAAAGTCCGCTCATTTCAAAAGTACGGCGGACTGGCATACACACGGCCGGATTGTCCGCCGAAAAGCGAGTCCGGCAGGAAGATTGGAGTGCAAAACTACTTTTGGGTCAAAAAAGTATGCCGGAGGCTTGTTTGATCGTGTGTACGCGGCATTAGAGAACATGTCAACGAAGACCCGCTGGCAGCCTTGCAAATCTGGAAAACAGTTGCCTGCAAGGTGTGCTTTAACAGGACAAGGTGAAACCTTGTGCAAGAGACTATAAGCTTGTATGATGATTTATTTGAGCCACTGAGAAATAGGGAGCATCAATTACGACAAATCTAGATTCAGTTTTTTGGCCGAGGTAGACCTGTATAGCATAAATTAGATCAAGACAGCTAAGAGATATTTTCTTTTTGTTTACTGGAGCAGGATGGACAGACAGAAGAATAATAAGCAGAAAGTTTTTTTTTCCTTTTTAGTACAAGGTTCTCATTCCTGACAGGTTCCTCACAGGGGTGATGGCAATGAGGAAAGCAGCCTTTTGAATAAAGGGTAGCAAGGGTATCCCTGATAGGTTCAAATGGTGTATTTTATTTTTTATTTTTATTTTTTAAGTATCGATTTGATCAATTTTGAAATAATAATAAATAATAAAAAAATTATAAAGACCACTGGTCAGAGTTACTCAGCTAAAATGACCCCCCTCCACCTCCTCTCTACCTGTTACCCAGTGCTTCCTACCCTCCTGCACTGCCTAAAATGCCTTTTCTGCCCCCCCATCCACTGCCCACTACATTTGTCCCCCCAGCACTATTTTTTTACCCCCCAGCTTCAGCGACCCCCCCCCCCCCCCCCAGCATGGATCTTCGTGGATCCATTGTAATTGCCGGCTCCCTCCACTGCCACTCCCCCCGGAAATTGCTGTGTAAAACTTTTTTTTTTCCTTGACTGATGTCCCCCTCCGCTGGCACCCCCTTCATTGCCCCCCCCATGCAGCTCTACAAGCCGGGGCATTCTCGGCAGCTTCTGCCCACGAGATTGGCGAGTGCAGTGTGTCAGGATGGAGAGTGCGGCATGTGTTTACCAGCCCCCTTAATTTCCTAAGTGAACATAGTGAGCATTCGGTACCAATCACCACGTTCAGCTGTCACTGTGGCATAGTAAACACTGTTCACTATGCCACCGTTTATGAATGAATGAGAGCCGTTATTCAGAGGCTTACATCCATTCATAAGTCCCTTCAGTCCCTTGCTCTCTCTAAAAAAAAGAGACATTAGAGGTTTGTTTAGACCCCTGATGTCTCTCCAAAGACCCCCCCCCCACCCCCAATAAAAAAAAAAGATGTGTAAAAAAAAATAAAAGATGTAAAAAATAAAAAAATGTAAAAAAAATAAAAAAAAATGTGGGTGAAGGTGCAAAGTCCCTTTCACAAAGGCATCTGCTTGTTCAGCGGGGGATATTCGATTCATCAGACAGATGGAAAATAGGACCTCCATCCGTCTGTTTTTGGAAGACAGGATTGAATAGACTGGAGGGTCCGATCAAGTCCGCCTGAAAAACTGACAGGTGGACCTAATTGTGAAAGGACCCTAAGAGCCGGTTCACACAGGGGCAACATGACTTTCAACACGACTTTTGGAGGCAACTTGGACACGACTTATCAACAAGACTTGGGGCGACTTACAACACGACTTTAAGTCGCCCCAGGCCAGGCGACTTTTGCCGTGGCCAATCAGAGAATGAGCTCTCAAGGGGGAACTCCACGCCAAATAAAAAAAAAAACGGCGTGGGTTCCCCCTCCGGGAGCATACCGGCCTGGTATGGATTTTGAGGGGAACCCTCTACGCCGAAGAAACGGCGTGGGGGTCCCCCTATGTCCATACCAGACCCTTATCCGAGCACGCTACCCGGCCGGCCAGGAAGAGGGGTGGGGACAAGCGAGCACCCCCCCTTCCTGAGCCATACCAGGCCGCGTGCCCTCAACATAGGGGGTGCCTTGGGGAAGGGGGGGGGGCGCGTGCCCCCCCACCCCAAAGCACCTTGTCCCCATATTGATGAGGACAAGGGCCTCTTCCCGACAACCCTTGCCGTTGGTTGTCGGGGTCTGCGGGCGGAGGGGCTTATCGGAATCCGTGAGCCCCCTTTAATAAGGGGGCCCCGGATACCGGCCCCCCACCCTATATGAATGAGTATGGGGTACAATGTGCGCCTACCCATTCACCTGTGAGGTCATATGCTTTCAGAAAATATACGGTTTTGGGGTTCTTTCAAAAATTCTGAAAGCTGTAAGGGAAAATTAAAACCTTCAGATTTTTTGAGAAATTTGGGTGAATAATTTAGTTAATATTTAAAGTAAAAAAAAAGGCAATTTATTCTTAAATATCTATATGCAGTGGTAAATATAAATAACCAACTATATGGTTAGGGAGCAAAATCTCTAATCCACTCTGAGAATAACAGACAGAAGAGATATACTGTATATATACTATTAACTGTTTCATTGTATGATTGTTATTGTAAAATGACAATATATATTTTCTGATTCTGATTTCTGAGAAGTTGAATCTGATAAATATCAGACTCAGAGATTAAAAAAAAAAAAAAACTTTATTTAAAGAAAAAAATACTTATGTTGATTTTTAGACAGAACTGTAATATATTATTTATGACCAACTCCATTGTCATAGGCAGGTGATAAACGCTACCTGTGCCTGCTGTCAATTATGCTGGCTATACTAAGCCCTTGTATACACGGTCGGACATTCTGCCAACCAAATCCGTCGGATTTTGTCCGACAGATTGTGTCCGAAACTGTTGCATACACACGGTCGGACCAAGTTGTTGGAATTTGCGGTTGCCAAGAACGCGGCGACGTAAGCCGTGTACGGCAGGACTAGAAAAGGGAAGTGCAGCAGCACGTCTGGCACCCTTTGGGCTCCTTCTGCTGATCTCGTGTTAGTAGAAGTTTGGTGAGAGACGATTCGCACTTTTTAGATTTGTGATTCAGATCGCTACTGCTCTTTAGTTTGTGCTTGTCTTTGCGTATCTGATAATCAGTCGTAATGCAGTCAGTAAGTATTGTTGTTGATCATTGTGGACTATATCTTGGTATAGTACGCTTTGAAAGGCATTTTTTATTGTCTGCTTGCTTCTGCTATTCAGGTCGTTCTTTCAGGCCTTGCTGTTTATCGGTGCTTTCTGGTGTCCGTTCTGACGAGCCGACTGTTTTGAAACCATGTTTCGTCTACGTACTCGTCGTAGAGTTTGTGCTGTGCAGGGGCTTCGTGTTGGAGTTCTTACTTTGACAAAAACCCGGTCCATGAACAGGGAGGGGAGGCATTTGTGGACCAAGAATTGGTTGCGCCAGCGTGACCAGTTCTCGCACATGCCTTGGCTCCGTGAGATCCGGGAGAATAATCCTGATGATTTCAGGAATTATCTCCGGATGACGGACCCCGTTTTTCACCGTCTGCTGGCTTTGCTGACCCCTTATATTACCAGGCAGGATACCTGCATGCGGCAAGCCATCACTCTGGAGCAGAGGCTCATCGCCACATTGCACTACTTGGCGACTGGGAGAAGCCTTCAGGACCTCAAGTTCTCTACAGGCATCTCCCCCCAGGCTCTTGGGATCATTATTCCAGAGACCTGTTCTGCCATCATTCAGGTCCTGCAGAAGGACTATATGAAGGTAAGTTTTATCCTTAAACATCACATTCTATGTATTTCATGATTGCTAATGTCTTGCATTTCTTTCCTCATCCCCCAATTACCATCATTGCAATATGCTCGAAATCATATACTCTGACCCTTTGTCCTCAGGCATATTTGCCTCACTAACTTCCCCACCATGCTCTTCTTGGCCCATAAAACGATAGTCTAGTCACTTACCAATGTCTTTTGTCAGCTCCATAGTATTGCTTTCCCCCTAAACACCCCCTAAAATGTCTCCAAATGTGATGTGTATGCTTCAATTCATGAGAGTGACATTTTTTTTTGGGTGGGGCCAAACTCATTAAGAACCCCCCTCCCCCAACTGCTAGCTCAGCTGATAGCAATCCTCTATTTGCTGACTTTACCAAACCCAATACACACTCTACCTACCTTTTTGATGCTCACATTTATGGATGAATTTACCAAAGCATGTAGTGCAAGGGCCTGCCTCAATACTTTCAAATGCTATATATATATTTTTTTTTAACCTATTAATTATATGGATATGTAATAGCAGAATGTCAAAAAATGCTTCCATTTTGGTTTCTTTTTGTTATTATGACACTTCTTACCTGTCCGGCGGGCTGCCAATAGTGTAACTAAGGAGGGGCTTCCCAAAGTAGCACACATTATTTAGCCATTCAGCTCTCAATCAAGTGGAGAGGGTTACCTGTCCTAAACATCCCCTTTCATTTTTTAGCAAGGGCCCATCAGATGGGGGATATGGGGGGTGGGGGGGGAGGGATGGGGGGGTGATGACTCTCATAAGGGGACATTAGACTTTAGGCTTTAAATACTCAGTTCCCAAAATGTTATACTAATTTTGTCCAAAAATGTTGGTGTCTAATCTGCTTGCAATGTTGATTTGTCAAATTACAAATTTTTGTTCTTGTTTCACTCCACAGTGTCTTTCAACTCCACAGGAATGGCAGACTGTGGCCTCCCACTTTGCCAGTCGTTGGGACTTTCCCAATTGTGGAGGAGCAATAGATGGGAAGCACATCCGTATCGTCCCACCACCCAACTTGGGGTCGTACTATTTTAACTGCAAGGGGTTTAATAGTATCGTGATGTTGGGGGTGGTGTCTGCGACATATGACGTTTTGTATGTGGACGTGGGGCAAAATGGACAGATGTCGGAAGGTGGAGTCTTCGCACGGACAGAGTGTCTCCAGAGTGGCAGTCTTGGCTTGCCACCCCCAGATGAGAATCAGGAAGGACTCCCATTCGTCTTTGTCGCGGATGAGGCGTTTGCCCTGGCGAACCATCTGATGTGGCCTTTCCCCATGAGGACCCTCACCCCAGACCAGAGGATTTTTAATTTCCGCCTGTCCAGAGCCCGAAGAGTGGTGGAGAACACTTTTGGTATACTGGCCAGCCGGTTCCGCCTTTTTCTTATGCCTATTCACATGGCGGAATACAAACTGAATCACATAGTACTGGCGTGCTGTGTTTTGCACAATTTTATGAAAAAAGTTTCTGTGAACCATGCGGTCTCAGTTGGCCAACAAGAAGCAGACTTGCTGGAAAATGAAGATAACCTCACGGGCCTTGAACATGGTCATCCTGGCTTGGCCCCCCCCCCCAAAGCACCCGTGAGGTTAGAACACAATACATGGACTACTTTGTGGGTAGGGGGGCCATTGATATGCCAGTCAATGTCTGAGCGTCATTTTAAGAATACATTTTTATCTGAAACTCCTTCATTTACTGCTTGGCTTGGTTTTAGGTGTCTCCTAGGTATATTTAGGTTTTTTCAATTTGTGCCTTTTTCACCAACAGTGCAAACCCAAGTTCAGAGCAAGATGAGGGGACAGTCTCTTCTTCAGATAATGTTATTATGTTGTGGGTCTGCTACACACACCTTGTTTTTGTAACTAATGTATGTAGTGCATTACTGACCAAAATCGTGCTCATTTTCTGCACCATGGCAGGAAAATGGCATGATTGTCAAAATTTACACCTCACTTTGGGTGTTTTTTACTAAAGGCACATCCACTATGCACTACAAGTGCACTGCAAAAGTACACCTGAAACTGCACTTGGAGTGCAAAGTGGAGTTGCCTTTAGTAAATCACACTCCTTCTCAGCACAAACTAAAATTGTACTCCAAATACATTTTTGGTGCAATGAAAAAGGAAGCCACACATTGTTGATAATTAAACTTTTTAATCCAAGCACATTCACATGTGCGTTTCGAAAAGGTTTTTACAACAAACCAAGAAATTGTGTGTTTCAAAAACAGAGCTTAATCAAAATTTGGTTTACTTGGTGTTTTTGGGTAAACAGGCATGTATCAAACCATAAAATACAGAACACAGGAACTTACAAAGTTCAACTTTGAAAAGTGAAGACAATATCAGACATGAGTATGTACAAACTGGGCTGATATTGCCTTCATCACATGGGGTGTCACCCCTGAAAAAAACTAATTTGGAAGATGCACACAGTGTGTCAACATGTGCTATCTCCCATCATGGGGGATCAATGTACATGCTTTGGGGCTGAAACCCCTTCATCTCAGACACTTTACACAAAACACGTACATTGATCCCCCATGAAGGGAGATGGCGCATGTTTACACACTCTGTGCATCTTCCAAATTTGTAATTTCGAGAAATACATTTTGTTTTTAAAATAGCAAAAATAAAACCCTATCTAGTTTTTGGTGTTTCACACTCTCCCCAAAACATCAATGATGTTTTTCATTTTATTTTTAACATCATTGATGTTTTGCAGGATATTTTCCAAATCCCGATTGCACCCCATTATCTCCCCAATCTGGATCTGGGCACTTTCACTGGTAAAACGGGAATCTTCTTCCACATCACCTACAAAACAAAGCAAAAAAACACACCATGTAATAAAAATATGGTGACATACATTGATGAGCTTACCGGAAGCTGTGTTCTCCAACACTCACCTGTTGTGGTGACAATTTACCCAACCTCCACGATCTCTCCTTCCTCCTCATCCTCCTGCTCCTCTGTTTCTGCTTTTGGAAGTTGGCCTTCTTTGGGAGGGGTGTGGTCCCTGGTATCCTCATACTTGCCGAGTCTTCTCTCCCCTATGAGAATGGAAAAAAATAAAGAATTAGCACACAGAGGGCATAATTAACAATATGAAACATTGTTTGGAAGTGTTGTCCAATTGTTTTTTTTGGCCGAGCTTCAAGGTCATAACATTATTGGGGACACTGTGTTCAGCTGGAATACTTACTGGAAGAACGATGTTTCCTACGAACGAATGAAACCATGAACTTGAAAGTGGCCATTTTAAAATGAACAACATGAAATCAAAGCACATGGAGCAGTATGCAAGCAATAATAATCATATGAACACACGACAACTACTTACTTTTGTCAAGAACACGCTTGATCCTTAGGTACTGCTCGTGCTCCCTCAGTTTCAGGTCTGACCAGCGTTTTCTCAGTTGATCCATGGATCGGTGTACCCCAAAATTCTTATGAAGACTCTTCACAACTTTATTCATGATCTTGGCCTTTCTGATATTTGAGTTTGGGTAAGGTCCATACTTCCCATCATAGTCAGTCCTGTTCAATATGTCGACCAGCTCCAACGTCTCTCCAAAAGACATATTTGAGGCCTTAAATCTTCTCTTCCTGGATCGGGACATTTCAGGCTCCGGGCTTTCCTCACCCTCCTCCTCATTAGTGGAACTATTATTAATGCGCACCTGTGTTCTCTCCGCCATGTGCTCTCCCCACTGCGCCGGAAGCGAAGGGGCGGGGAATAGTCTGGAAAGAACGTCAGGGGCGGGTGGAGTTTCACGCATGTGCACTGTATATAAAACGCAACACGCGTGTGTTGTCGGTACGATTCGTGAACAGAGGGAGAAGCTGACGCGACAAACGTGCAAACGAAGGTAACATTTTGAACTTGGTACATCACTAGGCTACACTGCTTCTAGATTGAGGCCTGCATTAGTGGAGTTTAGACTGACATTAGGGTTTGTCTTGTGTTGTGTCTTGCAGACATTATGGACGGCTTCAATGACCATAGCTTCCTCCCTCTGTTCATCGATAAATACAGAGACATGCCCATCCTGTGGCAAGCAACACACCCACTATATAGTAACAAACAAAAGAGGCAGGCAGCAATGTTGCAACTGGTTGAGTTTTGAAGCCGGTGGTCCCCAGGCAGACGTCAAATATTTAAAAAAGAAAATTGGTAGCCTCAGGAGTACATATCTGAGGGAGAAGAACAAGGTGCTGAAGTCCATGCAATCTGGAGCTTCAGCAGATGACGTTTATGTCCCCACCCTGTGGTATTATGACAGGATGCATTTTCTGGCAGACCAGGCTGATGTCAAGGAATCACTCTCTACTCTTCCTTCCACACGTCCTTCTATGCTCCATTCCACACCCGATGAGTCTTCCGACATCCAACCTGGGCCTTCCACTCAGGAAGAACTGTGGGAGCCCAGCTTGAGCCAGGTATAGTATTGTTGTACATATTTGTGGAGTCAAAATTATTGATGTTAACTTGATTTTTGCTCACTAATTGCTGAGTTTAGAAACTATTTCACATATCAATAGACAGTAGTGGCCAAAACCTTTGGGACAAGAAAGAAAAACGCTGGGCTCAGAATGATAGTCTTTTCTATTGGTTAACAATTTGCAACGGTGTTGATGTGAAAATTGTGTGTGTTTGATGAACCAAAAAGTAAAACGATGTCCCTTTTTCATACACAGGAAGAACTCGGCCAGGAACAGGAGGGTGTGGAATGCAGCAGCCAGGAGGTGGCTGTGGAAAGTGGCAGCCAGGAGGAGGCGGGGGTAAGCGGCAGCCAGGCGGTGGGCAGCCAAAGGAGCCTCACTGAATGCCAGGTCCCTGCCCTCCGCCTTCCACGCATAAGGGCAAGAAGGGGGGGGATGTTGAGGAGTCGGCCCTGAGGCTGATTGGTGAGGCTTCTGCGGCACTCCAAGCAAAACCCACCTACCAAGAGTCCTTTGCCGCCATGGTTGCGTGCAAGCTTGATAAAATGGAGGAGGGGCAACAGATCTTGTGTGAGGTTATTCTCCACACCCTCAACAAGGGTCTGTTTGGCCAAATGACAACAGAAACACACTTGTGTGGTTTGGCCCATGCCCCTGCTCCTCCTCCTCCTTCTGCCACACCTCCAGCACCACAGCCACAGCCTGGAAGTAAGCGTGGAAGGAAGACCAGAGAGTGATGACCTGGGTTCAGTCTGGTCTGACAGAAGATGCAGCCTGTTGTAGTACCACAGCCTGGGAACATAGATGTCATCTGCTGCTGTTCTGGATTTCATGGACTTCAGGACCAGACTTCTCTCCCTCAGACATGTATTCCTCAGGCCACCAATTTTTGCGTTAAAATAGTTGATGTGTGCCCTGGGGGCCAAAGGCTTCGCTAATCTCCCCAGTTTCAACATTGCTGCTTCCCTCTTTATTTGTTACTGACACTGAAATAAAGGTATTTTTTTGTTTGAAGAAATACTTGCGTATGTGTTTTCCTTCCAAAAGGCCAGTTTATTTGTGAGCAGGCAGGTACATTTCAAAAATACAAAGTGAAATAAATAACAAGGGGTACAAACACTAAACAACCTCCTGTAGATTAAAAAATAAAAACAAAATATCAACTATAAAATAATTTTGTTGTGGTAAGTTTACACACCAAAAAAACCCCCAAAAAAGGAGAAATGAGAAAACGGTCTTTAAAAAGGAGATTTTTAGGGAATCCAAAAAAAAAAAAAGCATCCAAAAAAGAATAAACAAAATCTAAAATTGTGTAGATGTGACGCAAACTAAAATTGTATTGCTGAAATGGTTAAAAAAAGAGTAATGAAATATGTTCGGGAGAACTGTGTGTGACTATGAGCATCAAAAGAAGTTCGTTCTTGCAGCATTGTAAAGAACAAGAGAATGCGCTTGATGAAAGAATTTTTAACATTGCAGCGTGACGAATGTGCTATATCGCTTATGAGCAGTAGTTTTACCTGAACGAGCGCTTCCGTGTCGGAATTTGAATGTGAGCATGCATGGCACCTTGTCCGTCGGAGTAGGCTACACATGATCGGAGTATGTCCGATCGGACCAGTTTGTCGGAAAATATTTCCAGCAAGTTGGAAAACTTGGTCCGACGGATATTCCGACGGAATCAGTCCGATGCATACCACACAGTCGGATTATCCGACAACATGGTCCGATAGGACACATTCCGACGGATTCTCCGACCGTGTGTACAAGGGCTAGGGCTAAAACAAAGTCTTCTTTAACCACTAGCCGACCAGCCGCTGCAGTTATACAGCAGAAGGTTGGCAGGGCTGCGCAAATCGCCGTGGCTGAATGTCGCACTTTTAAGATGTCACAGCAGGCGAGCGCACGCACCCGCTGCGTGTCCCCAGAGCTGATGCGCATGCCCAGCGATCGCTTGCGACAGAGCGAGAACTGTAAACACACAAATCTCAGTTCTCTCAGGGGAAAGGAGACAGATCGTGTGTTCATACTAAGTATTAACACCTATCGGTCTCCTACCCTGGTCAGTCCCACCCCCCCCTATAGTTAGAACACACCTAGGGAACACAGTAAACCCCTTGATTGCCCCCTAGTGTTAACCTCTTCCCTGCCAATGACAGTAATCAATGCCTATAAATGTCAATGGTGCCAAAATAGTGTCATAAGTGTCTGATCTGTCCGCCCTAATGTTGCAGTCCTGATAAAAATCGCAGATCGCTGCCATTACTAGTAAAAAAAAATAATAAGAATGAAAATGACATAAATCAATCTATTTTATAGACACTATAACTTTTGTGTAGGACCAAAACAACTAATTGATTAATCGACAACAAATTGATTATGAAATTAATCGATTACTATTTTCATAATCGATTAATTGGCTAGCAACATAATGGGATTAAAAAAAACTAAAATTGGCCCTTTATAGTAAAAAAAGAGCAAATAAGTGCTACTGTAAATATTACTTTCACTATTGCACAGTAAAAAAAAAAAAATCCTTACAGTAGCAACTATGTGCTCTTTTTGTACTATGAAGGGCTATTTTTTTATGTTACTACTTTTAGGCCTGGTTCCCACCCATGTATTTTTTGGTGCTTTTTGCAGAAACGCACCACAGTTAATTTAACGTTCACATTTATGCTTTTTATCAGCTGCTGCGTATTTGGAAAGGGTCAAGGACCTTTTTTCAATGTAAAACTGTGCTTTTTTAGTTCAATATACTTCAATGGAGAAGTTGCAAAAAAGCATGTAGTGCGTTTTTGCCGCAATTTGCGTTTTTTAATCTTCCTAACAACAAATTGGCTAAAAAAAAGCAAAAACGCAAATCACAGAAAAATCATGTGCACAAAAATCAACATGCACTGCATAAACTGATCAAAAGCAAACTGCATAGGTGTGTACCGAGCCTTATGCTGGCCACACGGATCATTTTTCAGATGAGAATAATCATGCAAAAAATCTTCGCTGAATGAAAGAATGTATATAGAGATATTTAGGAATGAATTGCTTTTTTTTTAAACTTTACATATTAACTAAATTATACACCACATTTTTTTTTTAAGGTTATTAATCGATTAATCAAAACAATTATCGGCCACCTGATCGATTATGAAAATAATCGTTAGTTGCAGCCCTACTGTTGTGCAAAACAATCAATACACGCTTATTGCGTTTTTTTCTTACCAAAAACATGTAAAAGAATACATATCGGCCTAAACTGAAGAAAAAAATGTAACCGTAGAGGTGATCAAATACCACCAAAAGAAAGCTCTATTTGTGGGGACAACGTCGCACGACCGCGCAGTTGTCAGTTAAAATGACGCAGTGCCGTATCGCAAAAAATGGCCTCATCAGGAAGGGGGAAAATCCTTCCAGGGCTTTAGTGGTTAACCTAAACCTTTGAGTCATGCAAATTTACGTCGGCAAAGTGGTCCGTTACCGCAAATCAACATACTGGTACATCTGCCCCTTTAAGAACCATGGCAGTGGGGGATCCGTTGCGTGAGGCCGGCAAAAGCAATTGCGGGTACGAGAGTCAGAATGGGGATTTGTGTGTGTAAAGAGGAGCGTGAAGAGACATCTGCTGCTTGAAGTAATTACGAACAGCGATAGGTCTCCTTCCCCAGTAGCACTACCCCCCCCCCCCCCCACACACAGTAAGGAGCACATTTAACCCCTTGATCGCTCCTAGTGTTAACCCCTTCCCTGCCAGTGACTTTTATACAGTAATCAGTGCATTTTTATCACTGTATAAATGTCAATAGTCCCAAAAATGTGTCAAAAGTGTCCAATCTGCTGTACTGCTAAATATTGCAGATCACCATTACTAGTAAAAAAAAAAATCATAAAAATGCCATAAATCTCTCCCATAGTTTGTAGACACTATAACTTTTGTGCAAACCAATCAAATATATGCTTATTGTGATTTTTTTTTTTTTTACCAAAAGATACGTAGAATACATATTGGCCTAAACTGATGAAGAAATGTGTTCTTTAAAAGCATTTTTGAGGATATTTATTATAGCAAATAGTAAAAAATATATTATTTTCTGTCAAAATTGTCGCTCTTTTTTGCTTATAGTGCAAAAAAAAAAAAAACTGCAGGGTTGATCAAATACTAGCAAAAGAAATGTCTATTTGTGGGAAAAAAAACGTCAATTTTGTTTGGGTATACCATCACAAGACTGTGCAATTGTCAGTTAAAGGGACGCAGTGCCCTATCGCAAAAAAAAAGGTCTGATCAGGAAGTGGGTAGACCTTCCGGTCTGTAAGTGGTTAAAAAAATTTAATTTTAAGAATGTTCGTTCAATTTTCTAATTGTTAGTGAGGTCAAATCGACGTTCGTTTTCGACCACAGTTATGGGAAAATTTGAAGGAGTAGAATAGAAAACTTCTTGGTCAAAGGAATTTTCAGACAGTGTATGTGGTTTTAATTTTTTTGATACGTGATAGATGCATGGACATGTGAGAGTGTCTCCTCTCTGGACTCCCACGCTATCTCCAGTCCTCTAAGCTGAGACCACTGTTAATGCTGCTAACGTAATCGAGTTAACTTGCTTTATTGCTGATTCAAGTAATCTACCTCTCCTTACACTAAGAATGTTCACTGCCTGGAGCCTCGGAACTGCCTTATACTAATGGCAACACTATCTGGCATCTACAAGCCATCTTCTGCTAGAAGATCCACTGGACCCTTTGGAGCTTCTCAACATCACCTGGTATCTCCTGTTGTTATCAGATCCATAATCTCCTCAGAGCTGCCTGGTAAACATCCAAGTGGCCGCTACAGCTGGTGTGGATCTCAACTAGACTTGGTTAGACTCCAAGGAAACCAGGAAACCTCTGAGCTTTATGAAGCCGTTTGGCACTACCCAGAGCAGCTGGTGCGGCTGTTGGATCTGGCATATTTGTAATACCTACCCATCAGACTCTCTGAGCCATTTGGCATTTCCCGGAGCATTCGCTGCTTCTGGAGGAAGGTTTCTCTAGACTCGTTGGAAATGCTATTGAGAGCCATTTGACACTACCGGAATTATCTACCAGACCTCTTGGAGCTGCATCAGAGACGGGAATATTGAGTAGCCACCATCAGGTACACTTGCTGCTGCTGTTGAATCCTTTGGGTTCTTTAGAGCTGTTTGCTTTCATTGTAGCACCACTATAGGTTTTTCAATCACTAATAAACTAGGCTATAAGGTGCTGGAAGTATACTACTTTGGAGCCTGGAATACTAGAGTGGGCTCCCCACTTTCTTGCTGTATCTGTCCCTGCATTTGTGGGAGTTCTTGCTATTGTTGTGGTCTGTCCACCCCATAGCAATATCCACTTAGTATTGCTCATATAAAGCAATTAGCTATATAAAGCTGCTGAGAGCTGTGTTCTGGAGGCCCTCATTATATGATGATATATGCTGTTATAAAATGAGTAAAAGCAGAGGAAACTCCATAAACCTATAGTGCCTGACCTGCCAGGCGAGATGTCAGATATAGGGATTTATTGTCCTGGTACCCACTCTTGTGAGCATAGTAAACCCAATACAGTGTCAGGAAGAAGCAGTCGGAGTGGTCATGTTGCATCGCAATCACAACACTCTTCCCATTGCCCTAGCAATGTTATCCAGGTGCAAGACAGAGACAGTACAGAATCAGGAAGCGAAGACTAACACTCAGCCATTGATGCCCGCTTAGAGAAATATCCAAGTCTGTTACCTGCTAAGAGAGATATGGAGTCCATGTTTCACCAGTTGGAGGATAGCCATAAAAGGGATATGGCTGAACTTAATAAGAGCCTCCAGAGTTTCCATGAAAGAGTGGATGCAGTGGAACAAATTATTCCCTCTGTGATTACTGGATACTCAGAGGTTCAAACAGCACTTACTGATCATCATACTCCATTGCACCTCTGGTCCCATATGGATGACATGGAGGACAGTCAAAGACGAAACAATATTCGCCTTAGGGGTGTCCTAGAGGCAATAGGCCAAGAAGCGCTTTTACCTCTTTTCAAAGAGGTCTTTAACTCTCTCTTGGGTAAACCAGCTATGGAACATATCAAAATCAACCATGTTCATTGCACACCAGGCTCAGTAAATCCTGCTATTGCCCAACCTAGAGATGTGTTATGTAGGATGCACTTCTATAAATGCAAGGAGGAACTTTTAAATAAAGCACAAAGTCACGGACCCAAAGACTCAAACGGTGCCCAAATCACGCTTTACTCTGAAATCTTTACATCCATCAACTAGAGCTCTTGTTGAGGCTGATATAATCTACAGTTGGAGGCACTGGTCCATCTTTTGGCACGTAAAAACGGCCACGCCTACATGTTCTGATCACCAATGGATCTTTCAGTATTTTCCAAAAAATTGGGCATACCATAAGTAGAATTAGATCTTTGGCCTGATCCCTCTATAATACATTTCTCAGATCTACCATTGTGGGAGCTGTGAATTCCAGCACAATCTCCAAAATATTAGCAAAATAAATGAATTAACTGCATAATCACAAGTGTGAAGATATGGCCCTATCAACTGTTATCTATGAGTGCCTTTTTTGGGGGGAGGGGGATCTCATTGCTCCTAGATTCATTTTTGGTGATATGTAAGCAATGATATGAGAGACTTTGTGTTGGAGATTAGAAACAATATCCCTGGTAAAGCTATGCGTTATGGAAGACTTTTATGTTGGTAGGAGGGAGGGGTAGAGAAGGGAAGGAGGAGTGTATTGAATATGATGAACGTTGTGCACTCCCCTCCCCCCCCCGTTACCATTGCAATCAAAGCAGCCTCACCATTGCGATCAATGCAGCCTCACCATTGCGATCAATGCAGCCTCACCATTGCGATCAATGCAGCCTTACCATTGCGATCAATGCAGCCTTACCATTGCGATCAATGCAGCCTTACCATTGCGATCAATGCAGCCTTACCATTGCGATCAATGCAGCCTTACCCTTGCGATCAATGCAGCCTTACCCTTTCAATCAATGCAGCCTTACCCTTGCAATCAATGCAGCCTTACCCTTGCAATCAAAGCAGCCTTAGCATTGCAATCAATGCAGCCATACCATTGCAATCAATGCAGCCTTACCATTGCAATCAATGCAGCCTTACCACTGCAATCAATGCAGCCTTACCACTGCAATCAATGCAGCATTACCACTGCAATCAATGCAGCCATACCATTGCAATCAATGCAGCCTTACCATTGCAATCAATGCAGCATTACCACTGCAATCAATGCAACCATACCATTGCAATCAATGCAGCCTTGCCACTGCAATCAATGCAGCCTTACCCTTGCAATCAATGCAGCCTTACCCTTGCAATCAATGCAGCCTTACCCTTGCAATCAATGCAGCCTTACCCTTGCAATCAATGCAGCCTTACCCTTGCAATCAATGCAGCCTTACCCTTGCAATCAATGCAGCCTTACCCTTGCAATCAATGCAGCCTTACCCTTGCAATCAATGCAGCCTTACCCTTGCAATCAATGCAGCCTTACCCTTGCAATCAATGCAGCCTTACCCTTGCAATCAATGCAGCCTTACCCTTGCAATCAATGCAGCCTTACCCTTGCAATCAATGCAGCCTTACCCTTGCAATCATTGCAGCCTTACCATTGCAATCAATGCAGCCTTACCCTTGCAATCAATGCAGCCTTACCCTTGCAATCATTGCAGCCTTACCATTGCAATCAATGCAGCCTTACCATTGCAATCAATGCAGCCTTACCATTGCAATCAATGCAGCCTTACCACTGCAATCAATGCAGTCTTACCATTGCAATCAATGCAACCATACCATTGCAATCAATGCAGCCTTGCCACTGCAATCAATGCAGCCTTGCCACTGTAATCAATGCAGCCTTGCCACTGCAATCAATGCAGCCTTGCCACTGCAATCAATGCAGCCTTGCCACTGCAATCAATGCACCCTTACCATTGCCATGAATGCAGCCTCACCTTTGCCATCAGCCTGATCAATGCCCATCTGCAGCCTTGGAGGGGACAGGGAGGTGGGCGGGACAAGTGTCAACAGATTATATACAGGAGAATCTCCTGCTTACTTGGTGGCCTCTTTAATACAAAGTCCTGCCTCCTATGAGAAACAGTCTATGACAGAACAGTCGTCCAATGGCAGCCCAGGAGACAGGACTTCCTATTACAGACACCGCCGAGTAAACAGGATATTCTCCTGTATGTACTCTGACAACGCTCGTCCCGTCCCCTCTGAGGCAGCACTGATAAATACGATACATACCTTTTGTGGCCCCCAGGGCCACAAAAGATATATATATCCAAATCACCAGGGGGGCCGTATTAAGCCAGAAAGCGGGCCGGACTTTGGACATGCCTGATATACAGCATCTCACAAAAGTGAGTACACCCCTCACATTTTTTGTAAATATTTTATCTTTTCATGTGACAACAGTGAAGAAATTACACTTTGCTACAATGTAAAGTAGTGAGTGTACAGCTTGTATCACAATGTAATTTTGCTGTCACCTCAAAATAACAACACAAAGCTATTAATGTATAAACCACTGGCAACAAAAGTGAGTATACCCCTAAGTTAAATGTCCACATTGGGCCCAAATTAGCCATTTTCCCTCCCAGTGTCAGGTGACTTGTTAGTATTACAAGCTCTCAGGTGTGAATGGGGAGTAGGTGTATTGAATTTTGTGTTATCGCTCTCACTCTTATACTGGTCACTGGAAGTTCAACGTGGCACCTCATGGCAAAGAACTCTCTGAGGATCTGAAAAAAAGAATTGTTGCTCTACATAAAGATAGTATAGGCTGTAAGAAGATTGCCAAGACCCTGAAACTGAGCCGCAGCATGGTGGCCAAGACCATACAGCGGTTTAACAGGACAGGTTCCACTCAGAACAAGCCTCGCCATGGTCGACCAAAGTAGTTGATCCCTCTTCAGTGTCATATCCAGAGCTTGTACTCACTTTTGTTGTATCATCTGGGACCTGTCACATGTCCCAGATGATTGACAAGAGGGATGGGGCAGAGCTGAGCCCTTCTTGTGCCGAGGGGAAGTACCGTCAAGAGCCCAGGCACTGAAGGAGGCAGACTACGAGGGACCCCCTAGCAACAGCCATTTAGATGTGAGTAAAAAAAGGGTGGAACAACGCTTTTAGGATTTCACCACCAACACTTCCCAGGAAGTCTCTTCATGGGTGGTGCGGAAGACACAAATTTGTAATTAGAGGCTCCCTTATTAAGCTAGGAGCACATATTAAAAGGGAGCACCAGCAAGAAATGACCACACTCATGGAACGTATACGTATCCTGGAACAATTTCATAAACGCTCCCTGGCAACTAAGACAGGAATTGACCTCAACATTTTAGGAGACAACATTTATTCTGTTCTGCCTACAAAGGCTAAAACATAACGTATGTATTCTCTGAGACACTACTATAAATTCAGGGGTAAGCCAGGGAGACTGTTTGCCTGGGTTGTACAGGGCACTAAACACAAGACACATGTATCTACTGTAACATCCCCTCAGGGCTCTAAACTACACAAATCTCAGGATATTGTGAATTGTTTTCGTGACTATTATGAGAAACTCTACAACTTAGAGAACAACGGCGCATTGTCAGACATTCTGGCTCGGACATCAGTAACAGAGGACTACCTCCAAAATGTTGGCCTCCCTTAACTGGAAATGGAGAGCCCCATAAGTGAGATGGAAGTTCTGAGGGCGATGCAGGTTATGGAGACAGACATACTGGGCTCCTGGCCCAGACGGTCTCCCCTTGCTTTACTATCAAACTTTTTTCTGCTCTCCTAGTGCCCAGACTGGTACATTCCTGCATCACCTTGTTTACTGGAGAGGCCCTGCCCTCGGCCACCCTTTCTGCACACATAACATTAATCCCCAAGGAAAGTAGAGATGGTTCAGATTGTGCAAACTATTGTTCCATCTCCCTGTTAAATGTGGACCTTAAAATCTGCACAAAGGTTTTAGCCAATTGACTTCTTCAATTTCTGTCTTCCTTGTTTCATAACGATCAGATGGGATTCATTTCAGACAGAGAGACTAGGGGTGATGCTTGTGAAGCCCTTAACTTGATCCACTTGGATCAATCCCGGAACATCCCTATGCTGCTGGCTTCAGCATATGCAGAGAAGGCCTTTGACAGGGTCAATTGGCTCTTTCTTAATAGGATCCTGAAACATATCAGTCTGGGAGCAAATATGTGCACTTCGGTAGATGCAATATATTCTCATCCAACAGCTGCAGTGAGAGTTAACGAGGCATTGTCATCTTTTTCTTTAAGCAATGGCACCAAACAAGGATGCCCCTTATTTTAGTATTAGTCTTAGAGCTCCTTTTATGCAGAATCAGGGGATATCAGAGGTCTTCAGGATGGTGTTGCACATCATAAGGTGGCAGCTTATGTGGATAACCTGCTGTTCTTCATTACAAGCCCAGGCATAACCATCCCTAACCTTCTTCGGGAGTTACAACACTATGCAGAACTATAAAATCAATTTCCATAAGTTAGAGGCTTGAAATATTAATTTGACCACTGCAGCTCTTCACCAAATTCAGGGTAATTCTCCCTTTTCTTGGGCCCAGAAGAAAATTAAATATTTGGGCATATACCTTACACCATCTTTGTCAGAGATATTTTAATAACATTTTCTTCCATGGTTAATATCAACCAGAATAGATCTGAAACGCTGGCAACAGCAAACTTTTACCTGGTTTGGACGTAACAGCATTCCCAACATGACAGTTCTATCAAGACTTTTATACCTTTTACAAACCCTCCCAGTAGCCATTCCCTGCTTTTTCCTTCATGCAACTAAAGCGTAATTTCTGAACTTTTTATGGGGCCACATTAACCAAGCACATTTCTTACCGGCTTCTTGCTATGCCCAAGGACAGAGAGTGATTTGGCTTCCCGGATCCCTTTAAGTATTACTATGCAATCCATATGTACCACACATTAGACTGGATCAAACATAAGTCAGAAAAGGGATGGGTAGGCCTGAAACAAGATCTGTCACCACTTCCTCTGCAGACTCTTCCATGGCAGTCTAAACCTTTCCCACTAGAGGTAAGACAGCATTCTACAATATGTACTACAGTGGCAGTATAGGCCAAAACAGACTGCCTAGGATCCGCTCAGCAGACTGTTAATCTAATGTCTCCTATAACTGGTGTTTTATTCTAGGCTTGGAGAACTCAAACACTTTTTTTGACCAACCAATTCCAAGTTCACCATTTTTTGATGGGAGGCAGATGGAGGTCCATTTCGGAGATCCAAGCCATGATATCTCCCCCTTTAGATTTGTGGAGAGCCATGCAAATATATAATTTCTTTTTTTTTACGCTTTAATTATTTTATTTCAAACATATTACAAACACTGATTATATATATATATATATATATATATATATATATATATATATATATATATATATATATATATATATATATATATATATATATATATAAACTAAGTAAGAGGAGTAAACATATCTTGACAAATTTATATATACTTGGGACATAATTTTATATCCTCCAACAATTCATGTCTATTTCTATTATAAATTCCTTTCAAAATCAATATCCTACATATTACCTCCCTTATATTCTCAAGCCTGACCCAATCAAATTTTCCCTTTACCTTTACCCCTCATTATCCACCAGACTAAACCAGATATAAAACAGACAAAACCAAACAAGACAAAAACTGAAAAAAGGAGAGAGAGAACAAAAAAAAAACCCCAGAGTCTATCCATGGAGAACAACCTCTGGTAAACCTACCTCCCTTAAAGAGGAGGTAGGTAAGGTCTTTAAATCTCTACTTTAGCTGTCCAAATTACCATCAAGGAGGGTACTACCTTCTTCCGAGCTCAAGAAAGTGTTCCAAGGAGACCAAGTCTCCGAATATCTCTCTTGTTGATGTCGTGAAGAGAGGACCAGGTCTTCTGATTTACTAATTTCTTTCACTTTGCGCAACAGCATCCCTATCGTCAGTGGTGACATTGATCTCCATGCCAACGGAACACAAGCTTTTGCAGCATCTAACAAATGATGTATCACCGATTCACTGTATTTCCTCCCTTAAAGAGGAGGTAGGTAAGGTCTTTAAATCTCTACTTTAGCTGTCCAAATTACCATCAAGGAGGGTACTACCTTCTTCCGAGCTCAAGAAAGTGTTCCAAGGAGACCAAGTCTCCGAATATCTCTCTTGTTGATGTCGTGAAGAGAGGACCAGGTCTTCTGATTTACTAATTTCTTTCACTTTGCGCAACAGCATCCCTATCGTCAGTGGTGACATTGATCTCCATGCCAACGGAACACAAGCTTTTGCAGCATCTAACAAATGATGTATCACCGAATCACTGTATTTCCTTTCTGGTATCTGAGACACATGAAAAAGAAAAAAGGTTGGATCTTCTGGTATCCTATATTCTGTAATCCTCTGAAGGATACGACCAAACTCTGTCCAAAATTTTTTTCATTTAGGGCAATCCCCAAAAAAATGCAGCATAGTACCTTTAACTGCCTGACATCTGCAACAAAGATCAGAAGAATCAGGGAGGAACTTCTTCAATCTGTCTGGTGTTTTATACAGTACCACCTAGTGAAAATTTTAAAATGAGTCTCTTGGGTTTTCATGCAAATAGATGATTCATGTGTAAACCTCACAATTTTTCGTAATTGTGTCCTACTGAAGTTTCTCCCCAATTCACGTTCCCATTCCTGTACGCAAGGCAGCGGGTCATTTTCTCTAACTATAGATAATACCTCGTAATTAGCTGATAAAGTATGTGACTTTGCTCCCCTTTCTAAACACAATTTCTCAAAACTGTTAGGGGGCCTGTCAAACTGTCTCGGATCAGACAGAGTACCAAGAAAGTGAGCAATCTGTAAAGCACTCCAAAATCTTAATCTACCCATTTCTATCAACTCCGTGACAGTCAGCCACCTCCCCTCCTTTATATAACTGGAAGCCTGTGTGTAGCCCATGCTCCATAAATATTTAAAGGCTCTATCGTCCATCCCTCAAGGGAATACGGGATTCCCTAATATTGGATATAGTGGAGATATCTCAGGGGTTATACCAATAGATGGAAACAGGGTTACACAGGTCTTAATGTTATTTCCTATCAGAGGATGTTTAATTAATGCTTTAGGAAGAGATGTAGAAGACCAAGGAGCTCTTATTAGAACGATAGGTGACTGGGCACATTCCATCTGTACCCACAGTTTGAGGTCTCTATGTCTGCTCCAGTCTATTACCCTACTAAGATGAATGGCTTGGTAGTATCTACGTATATACGTAGAATATGCCATTTCTTAACCACTGTCAGATTAAGTAGCGTGAACCATAGTAAGATTAGTCAGTTCGAGCAGCTTTGTTCACAGACTTCCCCTATGTGCCATACACTTTCAATGTCATATTCTCTGATTTCAAAACCACCTGAGGACTTTGTTCCTCCCTTCCTTCAGAAGTGGGAGTGAGATTTAGACATGGCCCGAACCCCTGCATAGAGGGATCGGGTTCTTTGCTTTGCCCATCAGTCCTCCCTGTCCAGCAGATACCAGGAAGCTGGAGATAAACTTCTGATCTGCTGGTATAGGAACCCTGTACTCCTCCACAGGCTCTACCCCACTGTTTCTCCATTGTGTTGCAATGCCAAAAAGAATCAGGCACATTGTTGCATATATTTTGGTCATACCCAAGCTTACAATCATACGATCTATCTCTGGAGATGCGCCCAGAGAAATCTTTACTATATATTACCCCACGTTTGAGACATAAATACAAGAGATCCCTCCTGATCAACCTGCTTTATGCGACCAAGGCGTGCATCCCACAAAAAATGTAAACACATTAACTCCAAGTTGGTTGGTCAATGTATGGCTGTGGGTAATGAGATCGATGATATGGAATGCCTAACAGTGGCCATGAAATGTAAGGAGGAAAAATTCAGTGAAACGTGGTATTATTGGCACGCCTTTCAGTGTCATAAGATTATGCTTCGTACCTGTCCACTTGTACAGGCTCAGGCCCAGTAGTGATTGAGTGCTTGGTATCCTTTGGCTTCCTTGGCAAATGCCAGCCCCTGTACCAATTCCTTGCTTTTCCTGTTCCCTTTCCTTTTTTCTCACTCATTCCTCCCTGATCCCCATCTACGTTCTAATTTAGGTTTTATAGAAAATAAAAATAAACCATGCTCTTTTGGATTTAGCCTGCACGGGTTGAACCCCTGTTTACACACTAGTATTACATGTTCTTGTATTGTATGTTCTGGGGGCCTTGTTCAGAATGAATGCTTACCATGTAATCGGATTCCTAATGGCAACGGAATTAAACAAGACGACATGGTTCCGAATGTGCATTGACATATTTGATTGTTACTTCTGTTAAAAGCTTTATGAAATTTTCTGCCATGTTTGGCACACTATTTTTTGTTGTACTGTACTATGTGCTTTGCTGAAGACTGAAATAAAAAATTATAAATGGAAAAAAAAGATATGTGTTGCAGCACCTTAATTATGTGTGCATTTGCACTTACAGGTTTCACTTAATCCCACAAATACCTGCTGATCCTGCCAGATAAGTTCACCTAATGCAGATTTAAGCTGGCCATGCACAATTTTGCTTAACCGCTTCCCGACCGCCTCACACAGATATACTGTGGCAGAAGGGCACGTACAGGCAGATTAACGTACCTGTACGTTGCCCTTTATAGGCCTGTACACACAATCAAGAATTTTTGACAACAAACATGCAAATTAGCTGTTTTAAGGCAACATCCGAAAGTGTGTACGCTCCGTCGGATAAACTTTTTCGGTTTTCATCAGACTTTTGTTGGCTATGCGAACAGACAAACCTTTTGACAACATAAGTCCGATCGTGTGTACACAAAACCATCAGACTTTTGTACAAAGTACAAACACGCATGCTCAGAACCAATGCAAAAGAACAGACAACAATATAGAAGTTGACCAAAGTGTGGCGCCGGAGTAATTGAACGTCCTCTTTTGAAGTGTCGTCAGTATGTTGAAACGTCACTACGTTTGTGTTTGTTGCCTAAAAAGTCAGATCGTGTGTATGCAATACAAACTTACGGCCAAAGCCCTTTGTACAAAAATCCAAGGGAAAGTTTGTACAAAGTCTGATCGTGTGTATGGGGCTAAAGAGGCGGCTCCGTGACCACGATTGCGGGTCCCTTGGACCCGAGGTCCGTGGGGATACCCGCGATCGTGTCATGGGGAGATGCTAATGTAAACAAGCATCTCCCAATTCTGCCTAGAGACACTGTCACTGATCAGCTCCTGTAATCGGGAGCGCTGATCAGTGATATGTAACACACAGCCCCTCCCCCCCACAGTTAGAATCACTCCTTAGGACACACTTAACCCCTACAAAGCCACCTAGTGGTTAACCACTTTACTGGCAGTGACATTTTTACAGTAAGCAATGCAATTTTTTTTAGCATTGATCTCTGTATTAATGCCAATGGTCCCAAAAATGTGTCAAAATTGTCAGATGTGTCCGCCATAATGTCCAAGTCACAATAAAAATCGCTGATCGCCACCATTACTAGCAAAAAAAAATAATCAATAAAAATGCCATAAAACTATCTCCTATTTTTTAAACGCTATAACTTTTGCGCAAACCAATTAATAAACACTTATTGCGAATTGTGTTTACCAAAAATATGTAGAAGACTATGTACTGGCCTAAACTGATGAAAAAAAAAAAAAAAATTGGGGGGGGGGGGGGGGGAGATTTATTATAGCAAAAAGTAAAAGATAATGCTTTTTTTCAAAACTGTTGCTATTTATTTACAGTGCAAAAAATAAAAACCACAGAGGTGATCAAATACCACCAAAAGAAAGCTCTATTTGTGGGAAAAAAGGACGTCAATTTTGTTTGGGAGCCACATTGCACGACCGCGCAACTGTCAGTTAAAGCAACGCAGTGCCGAATCGCAAAAAGTGCTCCGGTCAGAAAGGGGGTAAATTCTTCCGGGACTGAAGTGGTTAAAATCGCTTGTCCTACAAACATTTTTTAAAGGTTCTAGTTGTTAGTGAGGTCAAATCAATGTTCGTGTTTGACCTCAGTGACAAGAAAATTTGAATAAGCAGAATGGATTTTTTTTTCTCAAACAAATTAATTTCCAATTGTGCTGTGTAGTTTCCGCTCAGGAAAGTCCATTTATTCCTAAATCAAATGCTAAAAGAAAACAAAAATTTGAAGTACTTTCAAACAACATTTGTTGAGTCAGGTTTTTTACAAGTGTTTGCATGAACGTTCATTAGAAACAACTAGTTTATGGCCAGCTTTAGTTGAACTTTAAGTATTCCTTCAACTACTTCAGCCCCGGAAGGATTTGCCCCCTTCCTGACCAGGCCATTTTTTGCCATACAGCACGCTATTGTCACAAGTGGGTGGGTTCAGGATGCAATGCTCTGCGCCCCAAGCCCAATCTTTTTCAAGCCAATTAGAGCCTTAGGCTCTAATCATGCAGCTTGAAAAAAATAAAATAAAATCATACAAATGCCCCTGCGCCCTTAATAGACCGCCCGCTCCTGATAAGACCCTTTACACATGGATCGGACTCTGTCAAGCAGATCCTCCTGCTCAGCGGGAGATCTGTCTGATGATCCCCGGTGAGCAGGTGGATGACATGTCCGTGTCCAGCTCTGCTTATGCAGAGCGTACATAGCCCGCTATTCTCTATGGGGTGGTCAGAGGGCAACGGACCGCATGTCCATTTCCTTCGGATACCATCCAATCTGCTAGATGGATAAGGAATGGAATCCCTATCCCTCTGTTTTTAGCAGACTAGACTGGATCGGATGTAGGCGGGTGTAAACGGATACATGTCCATTTCCCTCAGCCTCTCCATAGAGAACAATGGGTGGTCCAATTGGGCCCGCATGAAAAACGGGCAGACAGACCAGAATGGTCAGGGATGCACAGGGGTTCCATGCATCTCTCTGTAGGCAGTCCCATTTTCATTTGGGATGCAGCAACTGCATGAACAGAGCCCTTGCTCCAAATTTTACATCCATGTAGGTCCACATGCATGTCTCTGAGCTCACACTCTCTGCATTTGGGGTCATGTACCCACACCCACAAGGATGTCAGATTGGGAACAGCTGCTATGCCTGTGCAGCCATTGCATTCAAATTGACAAAAATGGGACTACCTGTAGGGGGATGCATGAAACCTCTGTGTGGGTAAACTTGGACCCCCATGGCCCTCCATGGGCGCACACTTTAGTATGCCACATGTGAACAATGCTTCAGTAGCAATTTAGCAGGAATTTTGTTATGTTGTGTTTATGTATACTATTAATGATTTTAGTGCATTTTTTGAAAATGTATGGCTTTGAGGGTCTTTTTGCAAATTCTGAAAGCTGTAAGTGAAAAATGAAAACCTCCAGATTTTTAGAGAACATTTTGGGTACATTTTCACCATTTTGCAAAAAGACGCAATTTAAAATTAACAAATATTTGTTATTTTTTAACTCCTTACAGGTAACGCTTTTAAATTTAGAAGGGATTTAACAGAAATTTTTATAAAATTAGCTGTGTTTTTATCTGCTACTAATGGTTTTAGTGTATTTTTTGAAAATATATTGGTTTGATAAACATTTGTGCAAATACTGTGGGGTCTAAAAAAAATCGGTAGCACCTTCTTTTGATTCTAGAGGTCATATGCTTTCAGAAAATATGTGGTTTTGTGGGTCTTTCACAAATTCTGAAAGTTGTAAGGGAAAAATGAAAACCTTCAGATTGTTAAAAAAATTTGGATATTTAAATTTTTGCATACATTTGATTTTCACCATTTTGCAAAAAGGTAAAATGTAAAAATTACAAATATTTGTTATTTATTAACTCAATACAGGTTAAGCTTTAATATATAGTAGGAAATTTGTAAAATGCGCTGTGTATTTATCTGCTATTTAGTAAAAATATTGTTTTGATAAACATTTGCGCAAATATCATGGGACCTTAGAAATCAGTAACACCCTCTTTTTATCCCACGGGTCATGTGCTTTCAGACAATATATGCTTTGGGGTGCCTTTACAAACTTTGAAAGCTATAAGTGAAAAATAAAAAAGCAAAGGAAAAATTGAGGGGAAAAAATTGAGCACAGGGCCTGGCAGCAAAAGGATTAAACTGGAATATTATCATGGTGGAAGGGATCATGCAGCTGACCTTAAAGTGTTACTAAACCCAGGACCCTGCATTCACTATATCTGGTCTCCCACAGTACACATAATATGGAAATGCAATTATTTAAGTCAATATAAACTGCTAGAACAACCTTTTTTCTTCAGCAGTATATAGCAGTCTTATGACTTCTATTGGTGTCCGGTTAAAAATTGTAGGAGTTTTCACTCTACTCTGTCTTTTGAGGCTTCATGACCCCTGACCCTCTGTCTGGACAGTGTTGATTGGCTCTGTGCAGATTATATGCACCCTCCCACCCTCACTGTGGATGATAAACCCCTTATGTTTCACAGTGAGAATAGCATGCATGCTTTACTACATATACAGACTGATTTTACTGTTATGGGTTTGGTAACACCATAACTGGAAGCAGCAATGGCTTTTTAAATAACCCAGGTTTATGGGCACTTTACTACTAAACTGTTCAGTCATTTGGTTAGCTGAGTTGAAGTGTGCAAGAGAGTGAAGGTATCACACTAAATATATTTTCTAACCTTAAAAAAAAAAGAAAGAAAGAAAATAAATATATAAAAAATGTAAAGCTGATTTTATTGAGTGTTATAACTCCATTAAATGCACCAGTCCAAGGTTTTAGCACATATCAAAATACAGGATAAACACGGTTTATACTAGTACAGTAAACCTGTCAGAGTAATTTTGAAGCGGCCAACGTAGACCACCTTCTGAAACGGCAAGTTGATTGGCTGTCATGGTGATCTACTGACTTCACACCAGTGCCTAGGTCAATGACCCAAAATACATTTTCAGATCAGGAAAGGGAGAGTAAAGCCCATGGTCTGTGCTTCAAGTTATTGACTAAAAACAATAAAGAAATCGACACAGCATGACGACAGTCCAACCAGCATTTTTAAGGAAAAAGATCTGCAATGGTAGCTTCCAGTTTACACTTTAGGCCACATGTTGAGAAACAAATACTAATACATATAAAAGTTTATACATTTAAGTTTCTCACCTCTGGTGTAACATCTCTTGGAGCAAATCCAGTTCCCCCTGTTGTTAGAATCAAGTTAAGTTCTTTTTCATCGCACCAGTCTATTAACGACTCCTGGCATAAAAATAAATAAAATGTCGGTGAAATCATCCTCTTAAAAAATATAACATAAATAACAAAGCATTTCACTACAATCTGAATACTGTATGCAAGACTGAATGGAAAGTAATTTTAAGGACAAATGTACTTTCTGACAAAGTACACTAACTGGCACTCTTGAGCTAAAACCCACTAAAAAATCTTCTTTCAAATGCTTACTTATCTTAGTAGAACCGCAACCTTCTCAAAGATGTAGATTTGTCTGTATCTTCTCTGGTAGAGCATGTGCAATTTCCCATCAAAGACTTATATAGCGTCATCTACCAAAACTGGGGGCACTCTGAAAATGGCCCTATACAAATCTATTATGGCTCAATGGGCATGCAAGGCCAAAGACAAAATAGAGGGTCACAGCTGTTCTAATGAGGTAAGCATTTGGGAGAGCCATACCTAATTTACCGTAATACAGTATTCCTAATAAAAGGAGAATAATTCCTAAAATGTTAAAACCTTCATTACTGCTAGAGGTAGCAATGTAAGCTTATACTGGACTTACCAGCCTCCAATGGCTAAGGATGTTGCACTCTGAAATAAAGTTAAAGGATGACCAAGAGGAGAGTGGCCAGATGTAGCCAAGAGCACCTGCCCCTCGTAAGAACGCCTGTGCAAGTCTACAGCTTTACTGCCACCTAGCTTGCATGAAATGGGCAAAAGAAAGAGCGCTCAATACCCACTCTCACTCAACCAGCGTTTTCATTGGGAATCAAGGCATGCTTTGAAAATCCAAATGCGAATATTTCACATGGCCCTTCCAAGGTGGCAGTACAATGAGACTCAGCAATTCTTATCAACAGAAATTTTCTTTCAACCTTACTGACATAAAATAATGGCAGTAAGGCAGTAATAATAATGGTAAACACTTTGGGTGATTGGAGAGGAGAGCCGATGTCCAAAAAGAGAAAGGTCTCACTTGATGAATTTTATAGTTATTTAATAAAGATATAAGTAAATAGAGAAAAGTTTGGGGGGAATTGCCTCCCCCTGATTCAGGGGAATGAAAAGATGGTACATTCCACCATACTATGGCCCACTTCCTACACCACCTCAAAAAGTAACACCACACAAATGCATCAGACCCTTGGAAATACAGTCAGCTGCAATTCTGTGAGGATCACAAACAAGTTCCTAAAGTCACAATGCAGAGCACTCCTTAACAGGCCAATGACTACTTTGCCTTGGTCACAAGAGTATTTCCTACATTCGCTTTAATTATTCATTTATATCCACTTCCTAGATCAGGTTTAGGGTTTCTTTTTACAGTTTTTACTTGGGTTGCATTTGTTTTTTTATTGTAAATAAAAAATGTAAATACAACAGAGATAACTCCCTCTATCTGCAATTTGTGTGACTTTGAGGTGACATTCATAAAGTTAAAAACATACCATTAAACGCTGCACCTTTTTTTTTTTTTTTACACCCATCGTAAGTTCTAAGATACTATTGGGTAATTATCCCCATAACAAATAGACACTACTTTGTGAAGTTCCATACTATAAGACAACAAATACACCATGAAGTTAAAAATTAATTTGTACCCTCACAGATTTAAGCACTGGTAAATAAAACATCTAGACTACTTAGCTTGATAAATCTGTGTCATCCTGAGCACCTCTCACCTGCACCAGATCTCGTCCCTGCTCACACTGTTTCAGGAAATCTTTCCAATATGTGCCACGGCCAAATCTTGATGCGTTTCACCACATAGAACTTTGTATAAGTGATGAGACAAGCTGGAGAGTCTGATGGTCACAGGGTGAATGAGAGACACTTAGGGTAACACTGGTTTATCTAATTGAGCAGCACAGATGTTATATATACCAATGCATGTTATATCAAGCACACGTTTCTGCACTGTTTAACATGAGTACATTTGCCACTGGCATTAGACTTTTAATAAACGTTTTTAAAAGATATAGCACTACTTGGAGTTGTGTATTTTTTTATATTATATACTCTGGATATCATGATATGTATGCAAAAGTCATGAGTTGAATAGAACCCGCTTAGGAATTACAATTGCCACACCGCATATGTGACCTGAAATTTATGTATGGTCATAGAGTGTATGTGTACACGTGTCAGTGTCGGTAATCCTATCCCATACCCCTGTATATTGTGTTCTTTAAGATGCACCTCCCAGAGTATTGTAAACATATCAATACTCCTCGCTGACACCACTAATTGTGGAAGAGTGTTCCACATTCTTACCGCCCTGCCAGTGAAAAACCCCCTGTGTAGCTTAAGGTTAAACTGCTTCTCCTCCAATCTCATTGTGTGGCCCGCGTCCTCTTACACCCCCTGAGATTGCATAGCTTTTTTCCTATGCTAGGATCACTATTGAGGTATTTGTAAATCACTATCATATCCCTTCTCAAGCATCTTTTCTCCAGTGAGAATAAATGTAGTGCTTGTAGTCGTTTCTTGTATTTGAGGTCCTCCAGTTCCTTTATTAATTTAGTTGCCCTTCTTTGGACTCTCTCCAGCTCCAGCACATTCCTTCTGAGGACTGGTGACCAGAACTGGACAGAATACTCCAGATGTGGCCGAACCGGAGCTTTATAAAATGGTAGGGTTATAGTTTTATCTATGGAATATATCCAGTTTTTTATGCATGCTAATATTCTGACTGCATTGGTAGCTGCAGCTTGACATTGCATGCTATTGCACAGTCTGTCTTCCACTAGGACCCCCAGAGGTTCTCCCCCCCAGTGAGCAGTTTGTGTTTATGTTCTTAGCCCCCAAGTGCATTATTTTACATTTCTCCACATTAAACCTCAGTTGGCATGTAGCTTCCCATTCCATTATTTTGTTCAGGTCTTTCTATAAAATTTCTATATCCTGCTGTGAAGTTACTGCCCTGCTTATTTTTGTATCGTCCACAAAAACTGAGATTGAGCTATCTATCCCTTCCACTATGTCATTTATGAATAAATTAAACAGAATTGGTCCAAGACAAAACCTTCTGGTACTCCACTTACCATGCCAGACCATTCTGAGTACACATTATTTATCACTAGCCTTTGGATGCGCCCCTGTAACCAGTTTTCTATCGAAGAATAAACCTTATGGTCCATGCATACAGACCTCAGCTTGTAGAAAAAGTGTGGTGGGCACTTTGAATTTTCGATACAAATCATATTCACATACGTGTGAAGATTGCAGATTGGTTTACAGACTTTTGGGCTATTTCGTTTACACATAATTTTCACTTAATGGCTTTAATTCATATTTAGAAGGTTCAAATGTATAATGCATGGTATTTATTAAATGTTATTATTGTATTTATATTTATTTATGCTGCACTGTCGGTTTTATATAAAACGATTTATTGTTACTGCTGAGTCGGGTTAACTGTTGGGGGTTAAGTCATTCCCAAGAAACCATTCCTCGTGGTATGTTTTACATAGTCAATAGGTGCTCTAGCTCAAATTGTTAAATTTACATGAATCTCCAGTCAGTCTGGGGATTAGACTCAATGAGATAAGCTAATCTTTTATTACATTTACTGAAACCTCTTCCGTCAACTCAAGAACTGCTACAACTTTTTCACTAAGTACAGCATCCCTATTCTTGACTTTTTTTTGTTACTTCCAATCTTCCTCACATCCTATTTAGGAACTCTGCCCTGTAGTTTCTTCTAACGAAGACTAGAAAAGTGTATCCAGTTTACTTTCATCAAAGATTGCAGCGTTTTTATCTTTATAGATATTTCTCTCCTACATTTAAATTTATCATCCTATTACTGCGATCTTGCACCCCAAACCCCCTCCCTGATATAATGGTTATACCTTTTACACATTAAAAAGCAAGAACCAATTATTTTCCTTTTTTATGTATGATTTTTATATTTAACGTTCTCACATCTGTCCAGGTTATTTTCTTCTTTCCTTTCACTTCACCTCTGCTTTCTCTAAATTATCCCTCTGGACATCAAGACTGTCACTACTGTACAACCATTTTCCACATAGTGCTGTCTGTAGAACGTAACAATATGAGAAATCCACTCTACACAATTATTGGGTAACTATGCACAGTATGCTTTTCCCTATAGAACACCTACTATGATGATTCATACCATACAAAAAATAGCCCCCCTTGATGTTAGAAGCCTTAACTGTACTATAAAGGAGAGGACTGCTCTCAAAAAAACCAAAAAAAAAAAAAAAAAAAAAAGACTACAGCCCATATGATTTTTTTTTTGCATAAAATGGAATTAGATTCCAAGTGCAAATTGTAATTCTTTAGAAACTATACCACAAAACATTCTCAGCTTCAGCAATAAAAAAAAAGGCTGATGTACTGTAGCTATATTAATAAATGATTCATGCCCCTTCATACTTGCTAAACTGGTTATAGACCCTTGAGGCAGGTACATAATGTTAAATAGTAAATGGGGTCCCACTGATATTACCTTATGCAAATTTTATGCTCCTATTGTCAATCACGTCTTACTCAAATACGGTATTCATCTAAAGCGGTGATGGCGAACCTTGGCACCCCAGATGTTTTCGAACTACATTTCTCATGATGCTCCACTACACTGCAAAGTGCAGGAGCATCATGGAAAATGTAGGCATTGTGTCGCATTAACTGACAATTGCGCGGTCGTGCGACGTGGCTCCAAAACAATATTGATGTCCTTTTTCTCCCACAAATAGAGCTTTATTTTGGTGGTATTTGATCGCCCCTGCGGTTTTTATTTTTTGCACTATAAACAAAAAAAGAGCGACTTTTTTTTTTTAACATTTTGCTATAATAAATATCCCCCAAAAACATAAGAATTTTTTTTTCCAAAGTTTAGGCTGATACATATTTTTGGTAGAAAAAAAAAATCGCAATGAGCGTGTATTGATTGGTTTGCACAAAAGTTATAGCGTTTACAAAAAAGGGGATAGTTTTATGGCATTTTTATTAATATTTTTTTTATTTACTAGTAATGGTGGCGATCAGAGATTTTTATTGTGACTCCGACATTATGGCGGACACATTGGACATTTTTGACACATTTTTGGGACCATTGCCATTTATACAGCAATCAGTGCTATACAAATGCACCGATTCCTTTGTAAAGAACACTGGCACTGAAGGAGTTAACCACTAGGTGGCAGTGTAGGGGGTTAAGTGTGTCCTTGGGCGTGTTTCTAACTGTGTGGGGGCGTGGCTGTGTGACACATCACTGATCTCTGCTCCTTGTCATCGAGAGCAGAGATCAGTGACACTGTCACTAGGCAGAACGGGGTGATAATTTGTTTACATTAGCAGCGATCGAGTCCGCACCACCCACGATCCGACTCACGGAGGTTGCACACGATGGCACGGCGACAAATTTAAAGGTACGTACAGGTACGCCCATTTGCCTGTCCGTGCCATTCTGCCGACGTACATAGACGTGCTCCGGTCAGGAAGTGGTTAAACATTATTCTCTATTTGACATATGCTAGATGATATATTCTTCAGATAAACAATACACCTTCTTTTCCTTAGCCCATAATACCCACCCATGAATAGATAATTTCTTAGTCAATATACCTAAACTGTAGAGCAGCCTTTTTTAACCAGTGCGCTCAGGATCCCTGGGGTGCCTTCAGGTTTCTTCAGGGGAGCCTGGCAAAAATGCCTAATTATTTTTTTTTTTTTAATTGTGTACAAGCCAGTGGGTGGATCAAGCCTGCTTTCAGTTACACAAAGCCACAGGTTGTTTTTTTTTTGTACACCATCACACCCTTCTAACCGCCAATGTCCTAACAATCAATAATATATTCGGTTGATAAGGAGGATGTTGGATGTAGTATCCTTGTTTGTGCCACCCATTGGAAATGGTACCATTTGTACTAAAATAAAAAATGTGCAGCATACGTTCGCAAAATGTGGCAATGAATTAAAAAGTGTTTACCAATGCCAAACGTCTGCCAAGCAAACTAGGTTAGTTGGAAGCTCTGGTGCACGAGGACAACTATGATCTAATTGGTACTGCTGAATCTTGGCTTCATTCTTCTCATGAGCTATTAATATTGCTGGCTATGCTCTCTTTCGGAAAGATAGGGTAAATCGGAAGGGGTGGTGGTGTCCGTCTCTATGTGAGATGTGATCTCAAAGTGAGTGTGAAAGAGGGCCTAGTTGGAGAGTGTGATGAGTCTCAAGCATTATGGGTGGAAATGTACATGGGCGTGTGTACTACAAAGGTTGTTATTGGAGTTTGTTATAGACCCCCCAGCGTTAGTGAGGAGGTGGAGACTCAGCTCCTTGCACAGATGAAAAGGGCTGGGAAAGTAATAATGGGGGATTTTAAAGAGGGATTTCACTGTAAAAAAAAAAATTATTAAAAGCCAGCAGCTACAAATACTGCAGCTGCTGACTTTTAATAAATGGTCACTAACCTGTCGAGGCCGATCGGTCGCTCGGCTCTCGGCTGCTGCTGCCGCCATTCTAGGTGAGGGAATCAGGAAGTGAAGCACTGCGGCTTCACTTCCCGGTTCCCTACTGCGCATGCACGAGTCGTGCAGCGCAATAGGAATGGTCCGCGCTGTTTCTGGGACCCGTGTGTGTCCCAGCAGACAGCGCGTCGGGACAGAAAGAGGCATAGACTCCCGTGGGAGTCTATGCCCGGAAGTGGGTACAAATACCTGTCTTAGACAGGTCTCTGGACCCCCCTCCCCCCTGAAAGGTGCCAACTGTGACACCGGAGGGGGGGAGGGTTCCAATGAGCAGAAGTTCCACTTTAGGGTGGAAACCCGCTTTAACTACCTTGAAATTGACTGGAGTAATGGCACTGCTGGGACAGTTAAAGGGCAAAACATTATAAACCTATTGCAATACAATTATATGGTCCAATTTATGGAGGCCCCGACTAGGAATAAAGCTCTGCTGGACCTGGTAATCTCAAACCATGCAGAGCTTATTACCAATATTCATATACAGCAAAAGAGCATCTGGGTAGCAGTGACCATAGCATAATTTCATTTAATGTTATCTGTAAGCAACAAACTCATACGGGTAAGATAAAAAACAATTAACTTTAAGATTGCAAATTTTTTCAAGAATGAGGGCTGCTCTCCAGGAGTTAGACTGGGAGTGAAATATTAGCATCAATGGACACAGAACGGAAAAGGGAATTCTTCAAAAAGACTATGTGAACTCACTGAAAAGTATATCCCCATGGGCAATAAGTTTAAAAGGCTAAAAATAAAACCTAATGTGGCTCACGGCCAAAGTTAAAATGGCTATAAATAATAAGAAAAGAGCTTTTAAAAATGAAGGAACACCATCATCGTATAAATGTTGCAAAGAATATAACAGAATATGTCAAAAGGAAAATTCAAAACAAACGACAGATTGCAAAAGATAGTAGGACAAACCCCAAAAAATTCTTCAAATATATTAATAGTAAAAAGGTCAGGTCTGAGCATGTTGGCCCTTTACAAAATAATCTAGAGTGGGTGACTGGGGACAAAGAGAAGACAAATTTATTAAATGCTTTCTTCAGCTCTGTGTATACAATGGAGCATGGGGGAGCTCATGTCCATAATGGGGATAGTATTGACACATCCTCAAATTAACCACAATGGCTCAAAAGTGATATTTCCAGAAATATTTAAACAGAATAAAGGTAGATAAAGCACATGAACCAGATGGCATCCACCCATGGATCCTAAAAGAATTGAGCGCTTTCATTTCAAAGCAATTGTTTCTAATATTTAGGCAGGGAAAATGTTGTGCCATATTTAAAAAGGGATCAAAGTCTTTGCCAAGTAACTATAGGCTTGTTAGTTTAACTTCTACAGTTGGAAGGATAATGGAGAGTTTAATAAAAGACCACAGACAAGTTCTTGCTGGAAAAAAATATTTTAAGCAACAAGCAGCATGGATTCATGAAAGACAGAAGTTGTCAAACAAACCTGATTTTTTTTATGAGGAGGTAAGTAAAGCCTTGGACAGAGGGGTGGCTGTGGATGTAGTAAACTTGGATTTTGCAAAAGCGTTTGACACAGTTCCCCACACACGACTGTGTAAGGTAAAAGTCTTCAGGCTTGGAAAGATCAATTTGTAAATGGATAGAAATCTGGCTAAAAGACATAATTCAGAGAGTAGTGGTTAATGACTCTGAAGCCCCATACACTGATTTTTCCTTCAGAATTACCAAAACCATGTAGTGCAAGGGCCTGCCTGATTGCATACAAATTTAAACTCCTAAGGTTTGACCTCATATTATATGGTTTTGGTAAATCTGAAGGAAAAAAAATCACAAATCTGATAGTGTGTGTGTATGGGGCTTTACTCTGAATGGTCTAAGGTTATCGGTGGTGTGTACCCCAAGGTTGAGTGCTGGGACCCTTACTTTTTAATATCTTCAAAATTATGTAGGTTCTGGGATGTAAAGTACCATTTCTGTCTTTGCAGATGACACAAAGCTATGGAATAAGGTCCTTACAGGAGGTCTCCAATTTACAAGCTGACCTGTCAAATTGAGCAACTAAGTGGCAAATGAGGTTTAATGTTGATAAATGTAAAGTTATGCACTTGGGAGCTAAGAATATGCATGCATCATACATACTAGGGGGAGTACAATTGGGGGAATAAATGGTGTAGAAGGATATGGGGGTTTTAGTAGATCATAAGCTTGATAATAGCATGCAATGCCAAGCTGCGGTTTCCAAAGCAAGCAAAGTCCTTTCTTGTATTAAGAGAGGTATGGACTCCAGAGAGAGAAATATAATTTTGCCCCTGTACAAACCATTAATAAGACCTCATCTGAAATACGCAGTTCAGTTTTGGCACCAGTTCTCAAAAAGGATATCAGGGAACTGGAGAAAATGCAGAGAAGGACAACCAGACTGATAGGAGTCATGGAGGAGCTCAGCTATGAGGAAAGATTAGAAGAATTTAATTTATTCAGGGGGGATATGATGAGCGTGTACATAAGGGGTCCATGTAGTGAACTATGTTGAGTTATTCACTTTAAGGTCATCACAGAGGACCAGGGGGTACTCTTTACATCTACAGCAAAAAAAAAATCATCTCCAAATATGGAAAGTTTCTTCACAGTAAGAGCTGTGAAAATGTGGAATAGACTCCCTCCAGAGGTGGTTCTGGCAAGCTCAGTAGATTGCTTTAAAAAGGCCTGGATTCTTTCCTAAATGTACATAATATAACTGGGTATATAATATATAATATAATATAATATAATATAATATAATATAATATAATAGGTAAAGTTGATCCAGGGAAAATCCGATTGCATCTCTGAGGATCAGGAAGGAAATTTTTCCCCTGCTATAGCAAATTGGATAATGTTTTAATGGGGTTTTTCGCCTTTCTCCAGATCAACTGTGGGTATAGGGTTGTGTACGGTATATGGGATTGTTTTTTTTTTTTTTAACTGGATCGACTTCTGTCTTTTTTCAACCTGACTATGTAACCCCTGCCCCTCTCCATCAGCATTGGGGTTACATTAGCGTAGAGTTAGGGAGACACACTGAGGGAGAAGAGAAACATTGGAATATTTGTCAGTATCCATGTGCAAAGATGTATTTGCTTTGGAAAAACAAATCACCTCTAACAATGGGTGCCTTACATCTGTGGATGTTGAAGCATTATGTAAAACTATTAGTTCAGTTTTTACATTTTAGAATGGGGTGCATTGAGACTGTGCTGAATTTTAACCACTCGCCGACCGCTGCACGCTCACATATGTCAGCAGAATGGCACTGGTGCGCAAATGGGCATACCTGTACGTTCCTCGCGCCTATGGCGGTCAGATTTGTTCCAGAAACGATCAATCTTCAGATCCAGGCAAATTATTTCTGGCCTTGACCTGCTGATCGGTTCTGGCGAATGAAAATGCTTGCCCTGCCTGTAAGTGTAAACACAGGCAGGGGAAGTGATGTCATCTCCCCTCATGGAATTTTCGGTTTTAGAGAGAGGAGAGAGTACGTCTAAACATAATTTGCACAACATTACACCAACACCAGTACACATAGGTACACTTGGCACCCCCCCCCCCACCAGTTAACCCCTTCACTCCCTGTCACTGTTTCACCAATTGCAGTCGTCAGATTTTTCACCGATTGCTGCATTGGTGTCATTTGTGACTGTAATAAGTGTTAGGAAAGTTAGTAGTAGGCCCAGGTAGGTCTAGGGTACCCCCCTAAACCCCCTAATAAAGGTTTAGCACCTTGATCGCCCCCCAGTTAACCCTTTAACCCCCTGTCACCAGTGTCACTAATAGATCTTTTTTCTGATTGCCGCATTAGTGTCACGGGTTAGACAGTTGATTTGTTTCACCTTCAGGTACCCCCATATACTAGTGATTACCGTATTAGTGTTACGGGGTGACACTGGTTAGTTTGCATTTTATAGCATCAGGGTACCCTCCGTATATTACCCTATAAAGGTTTAACCTCCTGATCACCCGGCGGTTGACATCAGTTACGTTTTAGCATCAGTTAGGGTTTGTGTCACCCCAGGCAGCGACAGATTAGTGCCAGCAGCACTAACACCCACGCACACACCATACACCTCCCTTAGTAGTATAGTTGTCACGATCGTCCTGGCGTTCCGGTCGCACACGGGAGAATTACCCGCAGAAGCCTGTTGTTCAGAACCCGTCGTTCCCCTTTGACGCGCGTTAAAGCGAACGGACGCACTCGCGTCGGCATGAACGAGCGCACGCGTGCACGCGGGGTCACGAACGGGCGCACGGCCACTCGCGGGGGCACGCTGACTCGTCGTGCGACCGTTTTGGCGCCCTAAAGGCTTCTTAAGGTCCTTGCTCCATTCCCTTCTTGCTGTCCAGTCTACAGCGTGTTCTGAGATCCTGCTATTCAGTACCTGTACCTGTTGCCTAGATTCCTGTTACCCGGCTTGTTCTTGACCTCGATCCGTTGCTGCCCGCCTACGACTTCTTGCTTGTCTGACCACGACTCTGCCTCATCCTCTTGTACTGCGTTGACCGTTTCCTGCTGACCCGGCCTGCACCCGACTCCGCTGTTCCTGCCAACCCGTTTGGATTTCCTGTGACTGCTGTCTCCGCTGACGATCGTCTGCCTGCCAGTCTACCCACTTGTGCCTGCCTACACCAGCCGATTACCATCAGCCCCATCTACTTGCTGTCGGTGTTCTGCTGCTTATCCGGACCTGCCTCTACCTGCCAGGCACTTGTGCCCTCTGAACTTTTGAATTCCTGTTACCACCTCCAGTGGTTCCTTAGCCAGGGGATACGAGGGGCCGCTCCCTGCATTCCGGGCTCGTCTACTAGGTACGTGACAATAGTGTCTGAATGGATCAATATCTGATCAGATCTATACTAGCAACCCCAGTAGTTTAGGGTTCCCAAAAACACAGCGCTAGCAGGATCAGCCCAGGTACCTGCTAGCACCTGCGTTTAGCCCCTCCACTCAGCCCAGCCCACCCAAATGCAGTATCAATCAATTACCGTCACTTACAAAACACAGAACTGCAGTGTTCGCAGAGTGAGGCCTGATGCTTGCGAATGCCAACAGTTTTTTGGTAGCATTTGAAGCAGTCACTGACAGTCACATGCTCTTTTTTCCTGTGAGCCTTACTAGTGTACCAGTAAAGTTAGAGGCCAAAATGTCCAAAAGATGGTACACTAATGAAAAGGCCTACACGTTTCTGAGCATGACAGATGAGAGTGAAGAGGAAGTCACCCATTTCTCAGATTCAGGCTCAGTATTCGAACCTGTAAACAGCAGCAGCACCCTGACAGATAGCTCTGATGATGGAGTAGTGGTCCCTGCCAAGAGAAAAGGACATTTCCAGCGGAAAATCCACTGGACTTTTGGAATGAACGGACTTGCCCACACACGGAGTAAAGTCTGTTCATTTTGAACGTGACACCAGGTAGATGGGACTAGCAAAAGAAGTCAATGTCGCCGCCTCCATCGGTGAGATTGACACCTTGCTAGCCCCGTTGCCTGGTATAGATTTTAAGGGAAACCCCTACGCGTGGGGTCCCCCTAAAGTCCATACCAGACCCTTATCCGAGCACACAGCCCGGCCGGTCAGGAAAGGGGGTGGGGACGAGCAAGCGTCCCCCATTCTGAGCCGTACCAGGCCGCGTGCGCTCAACATGGAGGCGTACTTTGGGGAAGGGGGCCCTGCGGCTCTCCCACCCTGAAGCACCTTGTCCCCTTGTTGATGAGGACAAGGGCCTCTTCCCGAAAACCCTGCCCGTGGTTGTCGGGGGGGCTTATAGAAATCTGAGAGCCCCTTTAATAAGGGGGCCCCAGATCCCGGACCCCACCCTATGTGAATGAGTAGGGGTACATGGTACCCCTACCCATTTACCTGAGGGAAAATGTGTTAATAATAAAAAAAACACAACACAGGTTTTTAAAGTCGTTTATTAGACAGCTCTGGGGGTCTTCTTCCGACTTCGGGGGTCTTCTTGCCGGCTCCTCCGCTATCTTCTGCTCTTTTACCGCTCTTTAACTAGCGGAGGAGCCCGGCTTTCTCCTTCGTCGCCACCACCCGGGGGTCTTCTTCTGACTTCAGGGGTCTTGTCCCACTCTGCCGTTCCGCCGGGCCTTCGCTATCTTCTTCCAGCTCTTTTACTAGCGTTGGCCCGGTCTTGTCGCGGTCACCGCCTTCTTCTTCTCTTCTTCCGATGTTGACACAACGCTTTCTCCGGCCTTAATGCCAGGGACGCATTGCGCTGTGACTTATATAGGCATAACCAACAAACCGAGCAGGATCTGGGAAAGGTACGGGTTATAGGGTGGGGGGAGTCATAAAGTGGAGATACGTAGAGTTAGGGTTAAAGTTCATATGTCAAAGGTTAGGGTTAGCGTGGGGGTTAGGGGTTTCCCTAGACCACTCTGTTTTTTCAGCGTAGGGGCTCCCCTTAAAATCCATACCAGGTGACGGGGCTAGCAAGGTGTCAATCTCACTGACGGAGGCGGCAATATTGACTTCCTTTGCTAGTCCCGTCTACCTGGAGTCATGTTCAAAATGAACGGACTTTACTCCGCGTGGGCAAGCCCGTTCATTTCAAAAGTCTGGCAGACTAGCACACAGACGGGCCAATTTTGAGTCAAGACTTCTTTCCAAGACCGCCAGACTTTTGGGAAGAAAAAGCCCACACACGGGGAAATGTCTGGCAGACTCTGGTCTGCTGGATAGTCCGATCGTGTGTATGCGGCATTGGATAGGTGTTGATGTGCACCTGTCATAAAGGGTCATCACCCTTGGACATATTAAGGAAGTTGATAGTTCACAGGTTCCCAGCATGTCATTGCTCTACAATTTGACAGCACCCAAGGTACCATAGTACATTAGTAGCATACATATTTTGTGCAAAAAGGTGTCCTCCTCTCAAAAAAAAAAAAAATTGAGGTATGATAATTGGGATTTCTGTTAAGATTATGTGCTTAGACTTTGTCGTGAATTGCAAACTGTAATCCTAAATTGTACTCCAGAAATGTCAATACTACTTTAATGTCACACTTGTTAAAACATATAATGTACATAAAATGTATGTATGCAGTATTACTCAAGTACTGGTTGAAAAAAAAGAAAAAAAGTGACTTTAAAACCTTTTATTTTTATATTTCATAACACACAAATATCCACAGGTCTACAAAAGTAGGGACCATGGATAGTATTAATATAAGAACTACTGTGATAATAGTTTGGTCATGTTGTCATTTCTTTTTTTTACCCTAATTCTCAGACAAGATTGCAACATTGGAGCCAGCAAAGCAGCCTGCTCCAAACCTTCAATCACATCATGTTGTCATAAATTGACAGGACTTCAGTCTTTGGTACAGGAATACTGGTGATCGAACAGGTCCAATCAATTTGAACAGTTTCACAAATAGTGTTCATAATTTGGAGTTCATCAACTGTTCCTCAAACCCCCTTGAAAGGCTAATATGCAAGCCATGGAAAACATGCTAAAAAGTTAAGAAAATAAATAAAAACAGTGGGGAGAGGGCCCTTTAATGTGGTTTCAAGGGTGGCACTGAAAACACACAAGTCATTTAAATTCAGGTGCTTGGACACTGGCATTAATTTTTAGGACATGCCCCCGGGTGTCCCTTGTAACCTTACCTCTCTCGGAGTCCTCCGTTTTTTTCTTTTTTTGTTTAACAGGCAACGCAGAGTAACACAGGAACAGAGGGGAGGTTTTGTGTCCTGTACTATACGGCAATATATGGAATTTATAGAGAAGTTAAAAATGATTTTATCCAGTTTTGTACAGTACAAAAGGTTGGGCACCAACAAGGCAAACAGGACTGTGCCAACAGGCCCAAGACTAACAAGGTTCCAAGGTTCCACAGATGCAAGAGTGCTGCTGCGAAAGAATGTCCCGGAATCGCCTACCAACCTGGTGGAGTGAGCAAGTATTAGTGTAGCAGGTGCTTTATATTTTAGGGTGTAAGCTCTTGAATGGAGTTGTCTTCATCCATCTAGCAATGGTGGACCTTGAAGCAAGATATGCCTTGCGAGCTCCTGAGAGTAGTATAAACAGGGAGTCTCTTTCTGATCTGAAGCTTTTAAGTATACTCTGATGGCTCTAGTGACATCCAGCCAGTAAAGAGAAATTTCCCTTGACTGCTTAGGAGAAGGGCAAACTGAAGGAAGACTAGATCTTCGTTGATGTGAAGGGTTGACACCACCTTAGATATAAAGCGGGGTCTTGAGCATAAGACTACTTTGTCCATGTAAAGAATGTGGAATGGCCCCTTTCAAGAGAGGGCTGCTTACAAAGAGAAAAGTTTAAAGTGTGGTCTCTGCATAGCAAAGAGAACCAGAGTTCTCAGACAAGCTCAGGGTGCTGTAAGTGTGGTTTGATCCAAGAGACACCTTGAATAAAGGCTTCCAAAAGGGAAAGCATGGCCTGAGGTTTTTGGAAAGAGTACTGAAGGCCAAGCTCTGGTCAAGTCCCAATTACCAGAAGGTCAGAATGCAAGGCACAAAATAAAAAGGTTGAAGGAGTTGTATTCACAACAGGCAAAGAAGGATTTAAAGCACAATAGCAGACTTTTCTACAAGTGGCTTTACTTGCTGTTAAAGCCAGTGAATGAGAAGCAGGATGAACAAGGGGCCTTGAAACAGCAGGTCTGGCCTGTTCGGAAGAGGTAAAGGATGGCCCCCTAGACATCGGAGTACGATTGTGAACCAGGTTCTTTTGGGCCAATAATAATCGCTGCTTTTTCTCTTGTTTAAGCTGAGGCAAAATTTGCACTAGAGGATGCCAGTGCTAGATGATCCTTGATCCTGGCCATAAAAAGAGGTAACTTCTTGAACCTGGGGGCCAGAATATCCACATCTGGAGTCTACCGTCACTGAAATATCAGGCTAAAGATGTAGGGGTGAAGGACTCATACAGACTGAGGTAATTTGACTTCCAATTGTCCCCTCTTGAGATGTGGACAAAGGTCATTGGACAGTGTTTTCAGGCTTGGTTTCCTCAAAGCTGCATGACTTCTAGTACCCTCCTTGGAATTAGTGAAGGCCGCAGCTGTTGCATTGTCTGTTTTCACCCTGACTGGGTATCCCTAAAGTAGAGGGGTCCAGTGGTGCAGCACAATTTTTATAGCTCTAAGCTCCAAGAAGACCCTGAGGAGTGGAATTTTGGAGCCTTCTAACATGGAAGAGGAACTTTTCCTCTAGTGACATTGTTGATGAATTTGTCAAGTGCCCCACCAAAGAGATGATGTTACATAGTTACATAGTTAGGTTGAAAAAAGACACATGTCCATCAAGTTCAACCACAAAAAAATAAAAATAAATTAATAATAATATCATACAATCCCATATATCCAATTCTATACCCACAGTTGATCCAGAAAAAACCCCAGCAGAGCATGATCCAATTTGCTAAAGCAGGGGAAAAAATTCCTTCCTGATCCCCTGAGAGGCAATCGGATTTTCCCCGGATCAACTTTACCTATAAATGTTAGTACCCAGTTATATTATGTACACTTAGGAAATAATCCAGGCCCTTCTTAAAGAAATCCACTGAGCTGGCCAGAACCACCTCAGCAGGGTGTCTATTCCACATTTTCACAGCTCTTACTGTGAAGAAACCTTTCCGTATTTGGAGATGAAATCTCTTTTCCTCTAGACGTAAAGAGTGCCCCCTTGTCCTCTTTGTTGACTGTAAAGTGAATAACTCAACACCAAGTTCACTATATGGACCCCTTATATATTTGTACATGTTGATCATATCCCCCCTTAAAGCGGGATTCCGCTGCTTTTTTTTTTTCTTACCTGTGTCACAGGTGGGCGATTCCTACCGTCGGTTAGCATCCACGATCGGTGTGTTTTTGACCCCCGGTGCGACGATTCTTTTGCTTCGGATAAGTTTTTAAAAAAGTACTCAGGCGTTTTCCATTTTAAGTGTGGGCGTCTGAAGCCCACAGGCATTTACTTCCTCTATTCTATGACGCTCGGCTCCCAGCATGCTCTGGTGGTAATGGCAGATACAGCTGCCTGCCCACTTTAAAAATGGCAATTTTGGACACGCCCTCGTCAGGTGACTGGCGTCCTCCCGAAATCTCACGAGATTTTGCAATTTCATTGTCCCCCCATGGATTCTTGGGAAATAGCTTAGAAATTTCCCAGGGACCATTGCGAGGATGATAACCACGCCTACTCCCACGGGAGGACAGCCCGGAAGTCAGCACAAACATCTGAAATATAAGGTAAGTAATGAATATTTTTTTTTTCAGGGTTCATTTAGGTAAGTATGCTATCATGTGCTTTTAATAATATGAAGTTAAATTTTTAGGTACAAAACCGCTTTAATCTCCTCTTATCAAGAGAGAATAAATTCAGTTCCTCTAATCTTTCGTCATAGCGTTCCTCCAAGCCCCTTATCAGTTTGGTTGCCCTTCTCTGCACTTTCTCCAGTTCCCCGATATCCTTTTTGAGAACTGGTGCCCAAAACTGACGGCATATTCCAGATGAGGTCTTACTAATGATTTGAACAGGGGCAAAATGATATCTCTCTCTCTGGAGTCCATACCTCTCTTAATACAGGAAAGGACTGTGCTCACTTTGGAAACCACAGCTTGGCATTGCATGCTATTATTGAGCTTATGATCTACCAAAACCCCCAGATCCTTCTCCACTATGGATTCCCCCAGTTGTACTCCCCTTAGCACGTATGATGCATGCATATTCTTAGCCCCCAAGTGCATAACTTTACATTTATCAACATTAAACCTCATCTGCCACATAGTCACCCAATTAGACAGAGCATTGAGGTCGGCTTGTAAATTGCAGACATCCTGTAAGGAGGTTATTTCACTGCATAACTTGGTGTCATCTGCAAAGACAGAAATGTTACCTTTGATCCCAGACCCAATATCATTTATAAAGATATTAAAAAGTAAGGGTCCCAGCACTGAACCTTGGGGTACACCACTGATAACCTTAGACCATTCAGAGTAAGAATCATTAACCACTACTCTCTGAATTCTGTCTTTTAGCCAGTTTTCTATCCATTTACAAATTGATAATTCCAAACCTGTAGACTTTACCTTACACATGAGCCGTGTGTGCGGAACTGTATTGAACGCTTTCGCAAAATGTTCTTCAAAGGGCATACACGTGAGGTCTCTTTTGTAAGCCACTTTGGCTGTCCAAGCTTTTATTCACGAGATTCTGCATATATGGACAGAAATGTGAGCAGTTATGGAGATTTGCTTCATGGCTTGTTCTAAGACATCAACGCAAAAACACAGAGCAGAGAGTAACGTGTGCAAATGCTAAAACATAGTCCTGGAAGACATGTTTTTTTTTTTGGTTGTTCATTCCTTTACTCCAATTGGTTTGACAAACAGAAATAGCAGCAATAGCTGACTGCAGAACTTGACCTGCAAGAGTAAAGATAGCCTTTAAGGTCTAACTAAAGGCATGGTTTCCCCTAGGGATGGTCGACAGCCCTGGGCAGGTATAGCACCCTGCAGATAGCTACAGACAATTTACCAAGTGCTGAGGTGAGCACCCAAGCAGGATCCAGGCCCTGAAACAATACAGGATCCAGGTAAAGCTTCTAAGGTTTAAACAAGGTTGAACCGATCTAAGTGCACTAATTCTATTGTTGTATCAGAACACAGTAGGGAGTTGCATGAAGAGTTGAGTGAAGAATCCAAAATGAAACAATAAACTAGTCAAGCTAAGAGTGATTTCTCCGTAAGGCAGAAGAGTTTCTTCGCCTTAGGACACTAGCAAAAAAACAAAAGCATCACAGAGTCTAATAGGGGTTATAAGGGGATGCCCGGAAGACATGTGTTCAAAAGATTTGCCAGTATCATGTCACCTGAAGGTACCAGCCTATAATCCAGGGTCCATGGATATAAAGCCTGTGTCATGTAATTATTTATCAATTGATTAAAAAAAACAGGTTTAAAACTGGTTTAGATTGCTGAATTGTAGAGCACTGTTCAAGTCTGTCTCTCTGCTGAGGAACATCCCAAAAGCTCATAACATAAGGTGTCTCTGGCACAATTGCAACAAGCTTTGGCACAGGCAATCTTCAGCCTAGCAAGCCAGTACAAACTAGTTGAGAATCCCTACAAGCACAAGTATTTGCCTAAGAGGGGGTGGTGACCTAAGCAAGTCACTGTTGCCCCTAGTAATCAGGTAACTGTGAGAACCAGTCACTAACTGCAAAAGGGGACTCGAACCGATAAGGTGGAAGCCCTGCTCATCATATTTGAGAAGACAGCGGCCAGCAGAGAGAGGGGGTGGCCCAGAGAACAGGGGGCTGGCTTCAGGACACCTTTTTTAATGCAGATCCACAAAAGACCTACTACACGATTCAACCTGATGAGGCCTATACTTAGAATCAGCTCCAATCAGAGATCCTGCCCCCCTTGAGGTGACCATGGTTATCTGGGCACAGAGACTGCATGACTGCAAATACTGACCAGTGGAGCATATAAGAAATAGCAGCAGCTGGTGGAAAGATACACCGTGGTGGAGGATCTAGTCGATTCTGGATGATGGGACCCCATGTTTTCACATGCATTGAGGTCTTCTATAGTACAAGAAGAAAGCTTTGCAAAACCCTGAAGCCAGCACCAAAGATGGCCCAGATTTGTCTCCCTCACCTCCTCAGAAGTCTACTTTTACCCAGACAACAGGGGTGTCCAGTGCTGATGGAATCACTCCCGGGGGCATACGCTGTCCTAGTGTACTACAGGAGGGGCTGACGAAATAATATTCCTCCTCGGCCTTTTGGCTAAGATCAAGTGTAGTATCGACTATAGCCTTTAGGGCTGTCTCTGCTTCACAGCTAGGATGTTGAGAACCACTTGTATCTATCCAAGCCATTAGGTCCTTGTGGGGTACCCTCTGCTCAGCCTTGTAGGATCGTTGATTAAATTCAGCTTCACCTACTTGCTGCTATTGGGCTAGAGGTTTAGCCCCCACAAGGAACGAGATTGCGGCTTCCCTCCTCCCCCTCCTTCTCCGAATTACTACCTCCGGGTAGTAGATGCTAGAGCCTTTGTAAAGGCTACGAAAAAGATCGAAGACATCGAGGAACCAGAAGGAAGCCGCCTAAGAACACCTAAAGTGACTTCCATCTCCGAGACGATGGGGAAGAGCGTAAAGAAGAAGAACAAGAACCCCGCTCCAACCACTTCCTCCGAGGCCTTCGAGAAAGTCGTGGCCTCAACTTCCACCCCCAACCCGGCCGGCGCCAGACAGCCGAAACCAGCCAAGCCCTCGGCCCTGCAGACGGGCTCCCCACCCTAGAGCCTTGGATGAAGCAGACGGTCGTGCTGCAGCTGAAGGAGGTGGATGGAAGAGTCCCCGACATGACCCCGAAGATCTTGGGAAAGAAGATGATACTGGAGCAGGGGTTCAGCAAAGCGGAAACGCTTTCGATGCAGGCCTTCACAAAAGGTATTTTCTTTATAACTTTTGTGTCGTTACAGGTCTGCAGAAGGTACTGGGATATGGTAAAAACGAGTGGTCCTGAATCCCCTTTGCCGTAAGTTCGCTGCGAACTGCCCCATAACATGGGACGAAAAGTGGGTGACAGTGGCCATGAGGAGCCCCCATACCCCAGGTAAGGACATAGTTACTTACCTCCAGAGGTTCTGCACCTTGGTGAAGGACCCCGTCCGAATCCTCGATGCCCACGGCTTCTGGATAGGTAAGTGGTCCGTGCTCTGCAAGCTCAGGAAGGACCCTTCGGGGGACATCCAGCACCTGCAGCCGTGCTTCTCCCTGGGCAACTCCGTAGGAATCCTTTACTACCCCGGGATACCCTACACCTGTAACAGGTGTAGCCACACCGGGCATATGGGTAAGGATTGCACAGAACTTGCTTGCAGGTTCTGTAGGGTCACAGGCCACGAGACCAAGGATTGTCAAAGGTCCAAAGCCTGCAACCTCTGTGGAGCGGCCGAGCACGTGTTTAAACACTGCCCCCATAGGTTCCGGTCCTACGCTGGAGCCCTGTTCCATGGCAAGCCATTCGCCAGCACCGGTAAGAAGCAGCTGGAAAAAGCAAAAGAACCACGGAAGACCACTGGTAAGCCCACCCCCACCACTAAGGCCCCAGCCCAGACCCCTTCCCCTGCCCCGGCCCCAGCCCCTGCCTTAACCCCTGCCTCCAGCACACCCCCACCCACCACCTCTGTGCTGGAGGAGACCCTCCCCACCCCTTCCCCACCCACCCCGGACCTGTCCTCCCTGGAGGACTTCCCCGCCCTCCCTTCCACCCCCACCAGTGGAACCTGAGGAAGCCAGAAACAGAAGCTTAGGAGTCCAACAGCAGAGGAACCCGCCACCTCCACTAAAAGGCCCAATGGGGACCAGCGCGACAGCGATGGACCAGAGCCAATAGTGGAGGACCTTGAGTCGGCGGGGGAGGAGGAGGATGAGGATGTGGGGGGAGAGGAGATCATGGCCGACCCTGTGCCTGACCTCCCCCTCAACCTCCACATCAACATCAACCAGAAGATGATGGAGGCTGTCCTGGAGGAGCTCGGTCTGTCCGAGAACACAAGACAAGCAGAGGAAGCTGTCCTGGAGGAGCTCGGTCTGTCCGAGAACACAGGACAAGCAGAGGAAGCAACGGAAGACCCCCCTCCGGGGAGGTAAGTCCGATCCCTTGCTGACTAGACCTCATACCCTTTTTCATTATGGCAGAGATCTCAATCTTTTCCATTAATGTGAGGAGTATCAAGGATACGTCTAGAAGGCAAGTGGCACTGACATTTCTCTCTACACAGCAGAGTGATGTCTACATGCTCCAGGAGTGCGCACTACCTCCTCTGAGGAGGTACACTCATCTGACCTCCCAGTAGACCCTTGGTCCCTCCTACTGGTCCGGGGGTGGCGATTGTAAGTCTGCAGGGGTAGCCATTGTCGTTAGGGGTGGGCGCTTCACGGTTGACTCCATCCATGAGCTAGTCTGTGGCCGTCTTCTGGTCATAGACAGTTCGTGGGTGGGAGATCCAATTAGGCTCATCAACGTGTAGCCCCCCCCCCAGATAAGAATGAGCGGCTGGAACTTTTCCAGACCCTGCGGACCCAACTCGTCACCACCAGGGCAGTAGTGATCGGCAGTGATTTTAACTGTCCGATAGAGGAGGATGGGCGCAGCTCCAGCATGTACGCAAAACTTGATGCTACATCTAGGCTGCTCAAGGAGATGATTGTGGAGGCTTCCTTGCAGGACGAATTGGGATCCATAGGGAAAGGTACCGTGAACTACTCATGGTGCCGACCCGATGGATCGTGTGTTCCAGGATCGACTTCGTGCTCACTTCAAGAGCAGTCAAGCATCGCGATTTCTCCATGATCCCCTGCTTTTTCTCTGACCACAGGGCTATTCACTTTCGGGGTGACCTGGGCGAGGGCTTTGCCCGCGGACCAGGCTCCTGGAATCTGAATAGTACCCTGCTGAAAAGGACCGGACAGATGGGAGGTCAAGTGCTCGCTCTACATGGATGATGTGACGGTGTTCTGTGCCGACCGGTGCTCCATCGACACACTCGCCCAGACGTGTGTGGACTTCGGCCAAGCTTCAGGGGCATAGGTCAACTGAGGGAAGTCGGAAGTCATGCTCTTCGTAAAGTGGTTCCTGCCTTCTTCTGCACCCATGCCCTTCAGCATCAAAGCAGACTTCATCAAAATTCTTGGGGTCTGGTTTGAAGCAGAGGGCGCAGCCCTGAAGTCCTGGGAAGAAAGACTGTCAAAAATGCGACAAAAGTTTGGACTTTGGAGCCTCCGAGAACTCACCAATGAAGGTAAAACACTGGTACTCCGCAGCGAGATCCTCCCTGTGTTGCAGTACCTTGCCCAGGCCTGCCCCCCCCCCCCCCGGGTTAACACCTGCCAGGCCATCACCAGGGCAGTGTTTCACTTCATCTGGAGCTCAAAAATGGACAGAGTAAAGCGGGCGATTATGTTCAAGGAACCCCTCAAGGGGGGTAAGGGCGTGCCCGACTTCGCCACTCCACTGAGGGTGTTCTTTGCCTGTAACTGCATCCGCAAGACTTTGGTGGACAGAACTGTAGACTCTGGTGGTAACTTCATGTCCCGTTTTTTCCTCCTGCCTCTTTGGAGGTCCCTTGGGTGGGACAAATGGGACAGCTCCATCCCCTACAACTGGGACACTCCTTGGTACTACTTGGACACTTTCAAGTTTATTAAGGAGCTGGGGCTACGAGTGAAGCCCGACTTGTGGAAGCCAAAAACTATCCACAAGTTGATTAGAGCATCGGACATTGTTGAGACTGTTCCAGGCCTCCCTTCAGCCACTTGCAAAGTGGTCTGGAGGAATGTTTCTTCAAAGAGACTCACCAACAGGCACAAAGATCTGGCATGGATGGCAATTCAAGGGGGGTTGCCACTCAGGACATTCATGCATGCCAGAAACCTGTGCAGATACAGACACTGCCCCTTTTGCATCATCCAGGAGGAAACTGCTCTGCATGTTTTCTGGGAGTGTCCCTTTGCACAGGGCCTGTTGAGGGCTCTGGAACCTGATCTCAAAGACTTTGTTCCACAGACTGCTATCACACACTTTGGTGTGTTGAACGGACTCTTTTGTGGAACTCATTTACGGGAGGACATTGATAGTGCCTGGTGGGTGCTATGTTGCTTTAAGGATGCTGTTTGGTGTGCCAGAAAGTGCCTCATCCACCAGAGGGAGAGGATGTCCATTGAGGACTGTCGCAGACTGATTCACAGTCTGCTCAGAGACTATCACTTGATGGACTTTAAGGAGGAAGAGGAGGTCTGAAGATTTTCCCTTCCGCCCCACCCTCCCCCCCACCACTATGTATCCTTTGGCAGTTCAATAAAGCTTCGGGCCTGTGAACTTTTTTTTCCCCTCCCTACCCCACCTTCTCCACCCCCCCCCCCCCCCCATCACACATGTTGCTCATTGAAATGCCATTTGACTTGACTATGACAGTATGACTTGATTTTTTGACATGTTTTCTGTAATGCTTTCAGGGTAATGCGGCGTCATGCATGATGTGATGTTTCGGGGTATTATTACTCTGCGCAACACATCAGGCATCATACCGCAGGATGAATGTAATTTATTTGTATGCTTGTAAACTGTATTGTTGTGTAGTGTATTTATGCGCTGTGTCGCAGTACAGAGTGGAATGTACCCTGTTCAAAGTTTTTGTTTTTTGTATATTTTCTTGCAAAATAAAGTATAAATTTTCAATAATAAAAAAAAAAAACAGGAGGGGCTGACGAAATGTGAAGCCATCCAGAAGGCATCAATTTATGTTTAAAAGTGTGTTCCATGTACATTCATCAAAATTGGCGGATGCCTTCAGGGACTTAAACGCCAGTCTCTACCACCTCCCTGACACCCACCCTGGCTCCACAGAGAGACAGAAGACAGAGTATCTCGCAATACTTATACCGCGTACACACGTTTGGAATTTCGGCCAGCAAAAGACCGATGAGAGCTTTTCATCGCAAAACGCGACCGTGTGTATGCTCCATCAGAATTTAGCTGGCCGAATTTCCGCCAGCAAAAATTTGAGAGCATGTTCTCAATTTTGCCTATGGAAAAACTTTCTATAGGAAATTCGTATGCAATTCCGACACGCAAAATCTACAAGACGGAACCTATTGGCTACTGGCTATTGAACTTCATTTTTCTAGTCCCATCATACATGTTGTGTGTTACCGTGTTCTTGGTGGTCGGAATTTGGTGCGACTCTGTGTAGGCAAGACAGCTTGAGCAGAATTCAGTCGGAATTTCGTTGGGAAAACCATCAGACCTTTTTCCGACCATAATTCCGATCGTGTGTACGTGGCATTAGTAGATGCTCAGTTCCCTCAGATCTTCACCCAAACCAAAAATCAGCTGGACACCCCATTTCCTTGACAGAACTTGTCGGGGGCCAGACGGTTTTACAAATGCGTATTATTGTAAGTTTCACTCACTCTTGTCAAACCAGATGTGTAAGTATTTTAACACGCTGGCTTCAGGTTCAGCTGCACCTAAGGAGGCCTTGCTGGCCCTTATCAGGGTCATCTCTAAAGAGGGAAAGGACCATACCATTCCTGGAAATTATAGGCCGATTTCGCACCTCAATATGGACATAAAAATTTTGGCACGAATTTTGGCTAACAGTCTCAAACCCATCTTACCAATGATAGTTCATCCCAAAATAAGCAGGGTTTATTGCTGGAAGAGAAGAGACAATTCTAACCGGGTGATACAACTGATTCATTGGGCTGAACTGCAGACTGACCATCCACCCTGTCTCCTGCTTTCCACTAATTCTGAAAAAGGTGTTTGACAGGGTGTATTGGACTTACCTGGGACTAGGCTCCAACATGCTTTCATGGATAGCATCGCTAAATAGATACCCGGAAAATAGGGTTAAGGGCAAATGGCGTTCTTTTGGACCATGTCCTATCCATTAGGGGTTGAGACAGGGGTGCCCCCTGTCCCCTCACATATTTGCTCTCACCCTCAAACCACTGCTTAATAAAATATGCCTGAATCCAGACATTAAAGGGTTTACGGTGGGACCAATGCAACAAATTGTCCACCTACACAAATGACGTTTTGTTTTATGTGCCTGACCCCTCGATTTCTCTCCCAATCTGCGGAACTGCAGATTTTCAAATCACTCTCAAACTTTAAGATTAATTATAATAAATCAGAAATTTTTCTTTTGAGTGTTCGCACGGCAATGCATCTCCTTAAAGTACTAGGTGTCCATCTTCCAGCAACCATGTATACATGTGCAACTATGCAACTATGCCCCACTGCTCTCTACCATTAGAGCGGACTTGTAGACGTGTAGGAGTTGGGAACGCAAAACTTTCTCTTGGATGGGCCGAGTCAGTGTTTTGAAAATGAATGCATTATCCCGCATACTTTTTTACTTGCAAATGGTGTCTCTCTCTCTCTACCCAGGTCTTTCATCCCAACTCTCAACAGTAGGTTTTTAAAATATATCTGAAATGGAAAATTCCCTCGTTTAGCCCTTCGCACTCTATAGCGCCCTAACCGGGTGGGGGGTATGGGCGTACCCACTCTTCATAAATACTATGAGGTAATTGCCTTTCATCGAATATTGGATTGGTGCAGAACGTATCAAGAAGAATAGGCAAGGGCACAGAAAATTAATTAATGAAAAATAAATAACAATAATAAGATTCTTCAGCTTCCCAGGTACAAACCATTCACCTAAATTATATCATGAATAGAGATAGGTGTGTTTCTCTGAATCAGGGTTAATGCATATAAAAAAACATGGAGATTAAAAGAGGGCAAACAGCCAGACAGGATTTTTGAAAGCGGAAGAAAACAGTTTCTTGAGCAAAAAATAATAATGACTTTATTATAAATAAATAATAATAATAAAAAATTCCACGATCTAGAAATGATTTTTTAAAAGATACCTCCACAACATAATTATGTAGAATGATATGGTTATCAGAACATGGATAGCAACACCAACCACATATTCATTCAAACAGATGTCAGCTAAATAGCACTTAGTACATAAGAAAATGTGTCCACTAGCAGTATAAGTATGTTGGAGCTCAAAAATGAAGCCGATTAATCATCATTTGGAATGATCATGTATTTGCAGCTGGAAACTTCTGTATAGTAAAAATAAAAACCACTTTCAGAAAGTCTTGCAATGAAAACCACAGGGCAAAAAGATATACACAAACGTAGTTTGTGATAAAATGCTTTCAAATGGGATTCGTTTCTCATATAGAGTTATGTTAAAGTTATTTCTCCAATTGGAAATTGGCACCAACAACACTTGTATATTCGCACACTGAATCAAGAAAAACAGCAGTATAACAGGACATATAGGGATGAAGATGTTTGAGAGTGAATTCCCTTTGCTTACCCAGACCTGTATGGATGTACACAGTGGAGAGGGAAGTTTTTTTCACTCAGTTCTTTATAAGGGTCAGAGAGACCAATAAACTGTGTCCTTACTGGCGGCTTGTGGTCCATTGGAGAGAAATCCAGGTGTCAATCACCAGACCCCTTTAAAGGTATACATGGGCAGGGGGAGAAAATGAGGAGAGAAATCACCTTATTCAACTTATATATGGGGTCAAAAAGATCAGAAGATTGTATCCTGAAAAGCATCCTGCTATCCATTGTATGAAGGATGTCCGTTGCGGTTTGATAGAGATCAGCCTGCGAGTCTATCAGCTGATCCAAAGGAAAGTCCAATGCTTATGATAGAGGTCAACCATTGAGTCTTTCAGCTGATTCAATAGATGTTTAAGTAATCCCACAGCGGTCTCCACTTAATCCACTCAAGGAACACAGGGGTCAGGGAGAGTTTTCCCACCTAGTTGGAGAGACCTATCTGTGCCCTAAAATGGAAAGTGGGTAGGGGGGATAATGTGGGGGGTTTTAATTGTTTTTTTTAATTCATGCTTTTAATCCATGTTCGGTTTAAAAGCAGTTAGTGCAGACGCATCATGCTGACGCGTTTCCATCAATAAACAAAATTCTTCAAAGGCATCCCAGAGAGGCTAGTGGATTGGTGCCATAGTGTATCTTTTAAACTATGGGTTCCCCTCGAAATAAAAAAAATAAAAAAAGTTTGGCTGGTAGCAATCTCTCCCATGCCCCCTGGCTCCCCCGGGAAGGTAGAGGTTTGTCTGAGCTCACCTCTCCCACAGCTATCCATGTCTTGAATAGGGGAACACCTCTCCTTTTTCCGAAAATGGGCAGTTGATGGGGAGATGCGATGTGGCAGATTTGTGCAAGACCATGGGCTACTGCCTCTGGTTACTCAGAGCATAGTACAGCCATTTTCCTCTGGACTACTGCTGCTACAAGCAGATCCAGCATTTCCTTCGGAGCCTGCCCCAGGCAGTTCGATATCCCACCCCAGCATCCCCGTTGAAAAATTATGCATGTCAGTCTCGGCGATTATTTATTGCATTTCTGTGCTGTATGAGATATTACAGTCGCCGGAGACTAAGAGGAGGCTTGCTTATATGAGGAAGTGTGAGAGGGACCTGCGTTATTCACTGAGAGCCAACTTGACCACCTTACCCACTCTAGTTCTGTTGACATGAAAATGCAGGAGAGTGGTTACATTTACGTACAGGGATGTCGGTGCCTTCTGCTTGTCATTATCACCTACCCATATTCTAATTTTCCATGGTTAGAAGATACCCGTTGGTATAGCTTTCCCTCCAAATTGGCTCAGATCTACCCAACTGTGTCAGATGCCTGCTGGAGGGAGTGTGGACATCAGTGTGCATTCCTATACATTTGGTGGAAGTATCCCAGGCAGACATTAGATCCCAAGTCCAAGAAATTCTAGACATTACCTAAATTCCCCATTGGAACTTCTGCTTCATGTCCTGACCATTCCTCTCAATCATTATCGTAAGTCCGTACTGCCCCACCTTTTAAATGCAGTGAGGAGGCTAATTTTGTTTTTTCAGAAGAAGACTCAGATTCCTAGTCGAGCAGAGTGGGTCCACCAAGTGAATGATATCAGAGGAATGGATGGCGACATGCAGGGATTGTTACGATAAATTTTACGGTATCTGAGCTACCTGGATACATTATGTCAATAAAACAGCGGCGGGCTCTCAGGTGGCTTAACCCCATTTGACTCTTACACCATGAACAGTCGAGGCTCCCCGAGACCTCTGCCCCTTAAGGGCCACTAATTGTTTTGAGCAGACTGAGCCTGAGTCCTCATATTTCTTTAAAACTTTTCAAACCTGTTATTGGTATGTCATATTATGTAGTGAAATGTGCTGCTCTGTTCCCCATACCTTCTTTTTCCTGTTCCCACCTCTTTCTTCTTGTCCTTTTCTCTTCGCTTCCCTTTACCCCATTTCTCCTCCTGAATATCTCTCGATTTATATCCAAGTTTAAGGTATTGAGTATTCATAGGTTCCATTGTATGTAGGAGGATGAGAGACTTCACATTGTGATAGTGTTCATCAGGTGCAACACGGTTCTGATACTTCTTTTGTCTCAACACCCCTCAAAAAGTGTGTACCACAAGCCTTGGTGTATGTGAGGGGGGCCATGATGGACGCAAGGGCAGCATGGTAACGCTTGTGCATGCTAGGCTGAAAGGAAATGTGGCTTAACAGGTAAAACCCCCTCCATGTGGTATGTATACATGAGGACACTAGAGACTACAAACTTTTGCTAGTGTCAACTTCCACTACCTGTGGTACCATTACCCAAGTGGTTGGGGTGGTGAAAATCTTGATACATGACATCAAAGTGGGGCAGGACTCTACTTTATTTTTCTAAAAGTTAGCGAGTATGAGAAGTTAGCGATACATACAGCCCATAACTTGTGTAATGTGTCATTTTATACAATATAAGGGACAATACAAAAAGTAATAGACGATGATAAAAATAATGTTGCTGTATATGTTCTAGATCTACAGTTGACCTCTGAGGGGACCTTCCGTATTATAACAGGTTGCAATCGGAGATGATGAAGACTTCATCCAATCTGGAGTTAACCAGACTTGGATTTGTCAAGGAGAGCATCTGCCACTGCCTGAATGAGAGATCCCTCACTTATATAAAGTTACTATTGCTATTGGAGTTACACAAATGCCTCATGCTAAAAAGAGCTTTCCTCATTTTCCAGCTGATTGTGATTTGCCATATTGAGTTACGCAATTCCATGGTGAGGTTTTGGAGCAGTTGCTAGCTCTCCTCCATATGCCCAGATTGTGCTAGATTTGCATTGATGCAAAATGATGCATTGGGAAGACACTGGGGAACAAGAGAAAACAGGGGCACGGATAACCAATCAGATTTACTAGCTAGGGTTGAGGATTCGTTCACACCACAACATGTTCAAATCTGTGCAATCTGCTGTGGGTGTAAAAATAATCCTAATGGCACCTTAAACGCAGATCGCAAGCACAGTGAGTTTGCCTGCACCAGATTGCCCGGGACTGCAATGCATTTCTGAAAAGACATGCATGCACTACTTTAAGTATGATCCAGTGAGCTTTCAGCCCATTCAAATCTGAATGGGCTGAATCACACCATACTGAGTCGCATAGGAATTGCACAGGAATGTGGACTAAAAATTCATGTAAAACTGTATAGCATACCAGAAGCTCATAGAAAGGCCATATCCAAATAAGTTAGAAGAATGCTAGAACTTAATGTCAATGAGGATCGCAGAGTAAATGGTCAAGCCCAGTTGTATTGGTACCCAAGTCAAATGACACTGCAGTTCTGCAACGAATTTGGAAAACAAGTCTAGTATCTAGGTTTGACCCCTAACCCATGGCCAGGGTGGATGATCACCATCTCAAAGAAAGGTCTGTGCATGCCTTGTGTCCCTAAGTTTGCCACCATAGCCACATCACTAACCAACCTAACACAGGGATGGAAGTCTGAGATGATACAGTGGAATGCTGATGCCTAGAAAGCTTTTTTTTTAAACTTAAAGTTGCATTAACCCAACATTCACTGCTGGTTTCCTCAGATTTCTTCATGGAGTTAAATGATGTAGACAGACAAGAGAGGTTTTAGGAGCAATCCTGTTCCAAGAGGTCATTTGGGAACGCAGCCCATGGTTTGTCTCAGCAGAAAGTGGACAACCACAAACTAGGTTGTGGAGGTGTAGCCTTATCTGTCAGAATATCTCAATTAAACACAATATTTAGGGATACTTTACGGTTCGGGTTCATTACAGAAACTGCACTTGCAATTGTGCGATTCACATGCAGTTTAGTGCAGCCAAAAGTAGTGCATGGGGTGTCATTAACTCAACATTGACACTCGCTGCAGATTGCAACTGTGGAGCATTTTAAATGCAGTGCGGGAAACAGGCACAGAATTTGGGTTTCCTGCATCGTGTTTTAGTGAGAACTGGCTCTAAAAATGACATTCTTATTGTTGTCTTTGATCTTCAAAGCAATGTTTTTACCCAAAGTCTGTTTCGGAAACTGATGGTGATTTTCTTATCTAAACACACTGGGGGAGGGGAGACATATATCGACAGATCAGGCTGCCTGTTTGTTAGAAAAGTCTATAGAGTTTTTATGTTTATTTGCAACCCTTACAGTTGCAATTCTGGAGAACCAATTGAGACAATTTTGTACAGGTCTCTGACAGAATTACCACTCAACACTCAAGAGAAGACTTTTGTCTTCCTTTTTCAAGACTGGAAAATTTTCAAGATAAAGCTCAATTTTACTCAAGACACATGCACAATTAGGCTCTGCTAACATTATCACATTGCCGCAACACATGTTATCACAACGCAAGGCAATTCATGCTACTTCCGCAATAGTGGTGTCATGCAGGGCACCCACTGCGCAAATTTGAAGGGTTCATCAGGAGCAGGAGAAAATTCACTCTGTGTATTGCTAGCTTAAAGTAGACTTTTAGGTGGATCCTAACCAGTCTTAAAAATGATGAACCTCACCCCCCCAACACCTAAACCTACTAACCTGTGCAAAAAAAAAATATATATATGTATATACTTTTTTTCACAAATATGGTAAAGATTTATATACTTGCCTATTTTCAGCTCACTCCAGTCTGGTCACGTGTTCCTCTATGTCAGCCAGCGGCAGCTGCAGGGGAATATAGAGAATACATGACAATGGTTGTGAAAGCCTGGAGTGATGATATCACGATAGGCTCCCATGGTACAGCCATTGTCAGAGGTCCCTTCTATCTGCTGCAGTGGTTGCTGGCTGAAACAGGGGAGCTGGATCACATAACCGCAGGCTGAAAACAATTAAGTATATACAACTTTTTTCCAGGTTAAATAGTATGTGTTAGGAGGGGAGGAAACATCTTTAAGACTAGTTAAGCTTTAACTTGAATTCTACTTTAAACGTAACCAGTCAGAGGATGGCAAAAAACATTTGAACTGTGGGGCAGTAAGCATAAAACTGGCTTTGGGCACATCCAATAATAAGAGTTCAAGAAGCAAAGCACAAATACTATTTGCAGTTGCAAGCCCAAAATTACTTCCTGACTATTGTTAGTGAAATGTCATCAGCAAAAAAAAAAAGGATGGGTAGGAGAACTGTGCAAATTAATACAAAATGGTAGACACAGAATCAGCCATTGTAGGAAAATAGTTATTTACTGTCGATCATGTCAAACTTTTTGCCTATTGGGAGAGAGCCACTGCATATTTTTAATTCTCTACTTGTATGTAAGCTCCCTCTGTCTCATAATGGAAAAAAAAATAAAAAAGAGACATCTATTACAATGGTTTAAGATAATAATGCATATTATTAATTTAATTAGTAAACGTTATACCATACCTTAATATCTTCTATTTCATCTGGCACAATTTTATACGCAGAAATAGTCCCGCCCAATCTAAAATCAGAGACATAAATCTCATTACTTTTCACATTCAGGAGAGGCGATAAATATTTTTGCATATATAATCACATAATTGTGGGGGGGAAAAAAAGAAGAAATAGATTGTATGTTCAAAGTAGTACACTTTATCTAGTAGGTTATGTGAACCAGTTTGAAACATCTGACCAGATATAAATGATTATTGCAGAATATTGCTCTATTAAACAAGAGCCTAAGAAATAGTTTTCACCCTTTAAACTATTTTAATCCATTATCCAGAAATATTAGCACAACCTCAAGAAATAAATGCTTAGTCAAATTCGAAAAAAAATCTGAAAATAAAACAATTTAAAAAAAACAATATAACTCAGCATATGTTTTTGAATTATAAAATGATCAGCCATCACATTATCACCTCCCACTATAACCCAGTGTTTCTCAACTCCAGTCCTCAAGGCGCCCCAACGGGTCATGTTTTCAGGCTTCCCGTTATTGTGCACACGTGATTTGATCAGTTTCATTGCCTTAGTAATTACCACAGCTGTTTCATCTGAGGAAGATCCTGAAAACATGACCCGTTGGGAAGCCTTATTATAGGCTTACCTGTAGGTTAAAGTGGTAGTAATGGGTTTACAACCACTTTAAAGGATCTGCTACTTGTGGCTTGGTGCCAGATACCACAGCATACCTTCAGAGGTCTAGTGGAGTCCATTCCTCTGCTAGTTATGGCAGTGTTTAACTACAGTCCTCAAGGCGCCCCAACAGGTCATGTTTTAAAGATTTCCCTCAGATGAAACGATACCGTGAATATCTCCTAAACTATTCACTGAAGAAACAGCTCAATCGTGTCATGTCTTCAGCAGCTGTGCCGTGACTGGCGGTGCACACGCATTCGCAAGAGTGAAGGCATTGCGGCTTCATCCAATCACAGCGCCTGAACTCGCAAACCCGGAAATAACTCCGGGAGACATGTTGCTGGTAACAGCGGTATACGGGGACCGCTGCAACCCAAATGCATTTAGACAAGCAGGTGAAAAAAATCTAAGACAAAATATCTAAGAAAAAATAAATTAACAAATATATATCACCTTGTAGCGCTCAACTCCTACTATAGTGAATAGAAAAATAATTAACTCCAAAATTAAGTTAGCCACACAATATATGTATGTACATTTACATGTGCATAATTAATAGTGACCCACTAGTGGTGCATTCTAGTGAAAAAATACACATTAATGAGAGTTACTAAACACAAGTGAAAAGAATATAAATAGTCCATAAACAGTAATCCAAAAATGCAAAAAATACTTTTTTCCTTTTGTGAAAATTCAGTGTCCGTATACCAGAAAGCCTTCACCACACCCTTGGTGTTCGTGACCCCCCTCGTTTGGAGCACTCACCAGCTGTACTGCTCAGCACTCTCGTGTTGAGCCAGAAAAGCGTTTTAAAATCTTATAAATGATGTTGATCAGAATCCAGCAATCACTTGCAGTATAATTCCCTTCAGATATCAATAGGATTTCATCTCAAAATACCAAAAGGCAAGCGATTTCATGCCCATAGTCAATCTCCACAGCACCTCCTCACACCATGATCACAGTAGGCTCCCTTATTGAATGAAACAGGCCGGGAACGTCAACAGCAGCACGTGAAGTAGAAAGGCAGTACTCAGGATTCCAGGGAAATGGAAAGAAGACTCACCCAAGCATTAGGGCAGGCCAGAGAGCTTTCTTCGTGTTCCAGGAGAGCTAGCTCAAAGATGTGAAATCAAAAATAGCTCTCCCCACAGACGCATGGACCAGTATTGCCACAGAGGCATACTTGGGTGTCACATGCCACTTCATTAATGAAGACTGGAATTTTACATCGTACAATCTGACCACTATGCCACTTGAAGATCGGCACACAGCTGAAAACATTGTTAACTGGGTGGAAAAAGCAGCTGAAAAGTTTGAGATATCCATGGCCAATGTAAAAGTAGTTGTCCATGATAACGCTGCAAATGTCACTGCTCTGCGTATTTTGGAAGAAAAGCATGGCATCTCTTCTCTCAGGTGTGCTGGTCATACATTGAAGTTAGTTGTCAACCATGCCCTGAGGGATCCCCAGATCAGCAAGACACTGAGGGCTGCAAAGTGCCTTGTGGAACATTTAAAAAAAAGTGAGCTGGCCACTACAAAGCTTAAAGGAAAGCAGCAACAAATGGGTACCCCTGAGCATGCATTAATAAATGATGTATCCGTAAGATGGAACAGTACTTTACACATGATCAGCCGCCTGCTTGAACAGAGGTGGCCTGTGACTGCAACTCTTTCCGATCCTAATGTCACACCATGAGGGAAGCGCTTCCTGGGTTTAAAAAATGATCAGTGGAGCTTACATGAGGAAATGGAACAAGTCCTGAAGCCTTTTGAGTGTGCTAGTGTTTTCTTAAGTGGAGAGTCCTATGTGACTGCTTACCCTCTACCTCCTCTGGTAAAGGGACTCCATAAATCCATACAGAGCACAATTTGCGATACAGCAGCAGTCAAGGCTTTCCAAAGGGTTGCTGCACAGGAGATGACATCAAGATGGGAGCGGGAAACTAAATTCAGAGGTGGAGAAAATATATGTCTTATTGCAGCAGCCCTGGACCCCAGATTCCGCAAACTAAAATTCCTGCCGGCAGAGGACAGTTTAAAAGTTCACCTCAAGGTCCAAGCTTTTGCTCTTGAAGTGAAAAAAAGATACGAGGAAGAGCAAACGCAACATCAATGTGAGGAACAACAGTCAGCCAGTGCAGACATGAGATTTTCTGAGAAGAGGCAAGTGTCTCTGTTGGACACTTTGCTTGGTTCTTCAGATTCAGATGACCACCACAGTAATGGTGAGGATGACATGACTGGTCACATCCAAGATCAAGAAACCCACAGTGAAGTTGTGAGGAATGAGATACACATGTATTTTAGTGAGCAGGCTATTCCAAAGGAAGAAAATCCGCTGAAATGAAAATGAAAAGAGGTTTCCCATCTTGGCCATACTGGCAAATAGTTACTTGTCTGTGCCTGCAACATCAACCAAATCTGAAGGGCTTTTCTCAGTTGCTGGCAACATTGTGACTAAAAAAACAGCAAGCCTAACTTCAGAGCATGTCGATATGCTAACCTCCCTCCTTTTGCCCTGTTCATGTTGGGCTGTATTTATGTTGAGATGGCTGCCTTGAGGTAATCTTTGCACTGTATTGGCCATTATTTTTGCACAGTGTTGAGCAGGGCTTTTGTTGGGCTTGTCTCCTTGAAAACTATGTTACCTTTCAGGTATGTTTTACATTACAATTACAAGTAACACATCACAAAAATACTCAGCACTCTACAATAACACTATGTAATGATTACAAAGAGTTATTGTATGTTGACCAGTGTTTTTGTGGTGTTACTGTATAAACACTTTAGGGCACCAGGCATAATGCCATATAAATTCTGCCTATTACTTTGCAAAATATGCATTCTGAAGGCATGATGTGGTTGAAAGTAGTAAGGTCAAAATGCATCTTTTGCAAAGTGTTAGGCAGAATTTATATGGCATTTTCATGCCTCATGCCATAAAGTGTTACATTTTATTTTTTGGCACTTTATTTTTGTATATGTCTTTCATGTGTTTTTGCACACACAGTGTTGAGCAGCAGTGCTTTTGTTGCATTTATATGGCATTTTTTAATGCTTCTGGCTTTGAATTAATGGCAATGCCATTATGGCATTATTCATGCCTGATGCTAAAGTGTTGTTTACATTTTATTTTTGGCACTTTTTTATACTGTAAAAATTTCAACCACATTGAAGTATTTTTTGGAAAAAAATTAATAAAAGTTGAAATATTATATTAGAAGTTGTACTTAACATTTTTTGTAAAGTTATCCAAAGGGTTATTTAGCTCATCACAAAAATAACACACTAGATTAAGTAAAAGAAATTAAAAAAATAATCATTATAGTCTATCACTAATAGAAAAAATAAATTGATAGATTAGTCGACAGACAACCAATTGTTAGTTGCAGCTCTAACTCTGACCAGCATCCCTGTCCTTGCTGAAGAAAAGCATCCCCACAACAGGATGCTTTCGCCACCACCATGTTTCATGGTGGGGATGGTGTGTTGCTTTTAGGTCAAAAAGTAAAATGTTGGTCTCATCTGACCAGAGCACCTTATTCCACATGTTTGCGGTGTCCCCCAAATGGTTTCTTGAAAAACTGCAAATGGGACTTCTTATACTTTTTTTTTTTTTGCAACAGTGGCTTTCTTCTTGCCACTTTTCTATAAAGGCCAGATTTGTGGAGTGCACAACTAATAGTTGTACTGTGGACAGATTCTCCCACCTGAGCTGTGAATCTCTGCAGCTTCTCCAGAGCTACCATGGACCTATTGGCTGCTTATCTGATTAATGCTCTCTTTGCCCAGCCTGTCAGTTTAGGTGGAAGAGTCATGTCTTGGTAGGTTTGCAGTTGTGCCATACACTTTCCATTTTCAGATGATGGATTGAACAGTGCTCCGTGAGATGTTCAAAGCTTGGTATTTTTTTTAATATAACTTAAGCCTGCTTTAAACTTCTCCACAACTTTATCCCTAACCTGTCTGGTGTGTTCTTGGTCTTCATGATGCAGTTTGCGCACTAAGGTTCTCTAACAAACCTCTGAGGGCTTCACGGGACAGCTGTATTTATTCTGAGATTAAATTACACACAGATAGACTCTTTTTACTAATTAGTTGACTTCTGAAGGCAATTGGATCCATTACATGATTTACAAGTGAATGCGAGGGACAACACCACTAATGGAGCAAAGGAGAAGGTGGAATCGCTACAAAGAGAGAAAACTAAGGGGAAAGTAATACTGGCATATGCTATAGGCCCCCCAACCAGAGGGAGGAGGGGGAGGCGGACCTCCTATCATAGTATGGATTAGCAGCAAGGATGGTTAGTGTCATTATAATGGGGGATTTTAATTATCAAGACAGACTGGGCAGAAGAAACCACACATTCATCTAAAGCTCGCCATTTCCTAAATGTCTTAAAGGACAATTTCATGGGTCAGATGGTAATGGCACCAACAAGGAAAAATGCGTTACTAGACCTACTGATTACTAACAATACAGACCTGATCACGAATGTGGAAATACGGGACAATTTAGGAAACAGCGATCACAGGTCAATTTGTTTCAGTATAAATCACACAAATAGGAAACATAACGGGAATACAAAGACACTGAATTTCAAAAGAGCCAACTTCCCTAAATGACAATCCTTTCTAGAAGATACTAAACGGGATAAATCTTAGGAATAAAGAACACAGAGGAAAAATGGGTATGCTTTAAGAGCATATTAAATAAGGGTATTAGCCAGTGCATCCCAATGGGAAATACATTTAAATAAGAGCTAATAAAAGTCCTGGGTGGCTTAACTCCAATGTAAAAATGCATATAAAAATAAAGCAAGGCCTTCAAAAAATACAAGGCTGAGGGACCATCATCATCAGCATTCCAACATTACAAAGAATGCAATAAGAAATGTAAGGGTGCAATCAGGGCGGCTAAGATAGAACACGAAAGGCACAAAGTAGAGAAAGAGTAAAAAAAAAAAAAATCCTAAGAAATTCTTTAAGTATATAAATAGTAAGAAAGGGAGGTCAGATCATATTAGTCCCATAAAGAATGGTGAAGGGAATCTGGTTAGTAAGGATGGAGAGATGGCAAAAGGTATTGAATGTATGCTTCTCCTCAGTCTTCACGAGGGAAACGGGGTTGCTTCAGTAACCAAAACTGCAATGTTTATCCTCATGACATGTCAGAGGAAGCACCCTCATGGCAAACAGAGGATACAATTAGAAATAGACTTGATGGCTTGCAGGGTCCTTAAGGAATTCAGGAAGTCAAGTAATTGCCAGACCATTGTTCCTAATTTTTACGAACAGTCCACTGACTGGAATGGTACCAGCAGATTGGAGAAGAGCCAATATTTAAAAAAAGGGCCAAGATACATCCCTGGGAATTACAGACCAGTTAGCCTAACATCAATACTTGTGCAAGGGGGGGATAATATACAAGATTGTAATTAAAATGGTATCATTAGCAGTACCCAGCATAGATTCATGAATAATCGTTCTTGCCAAATCAATCTGTTAACTTTCTATGAGGTGGTGAGCTGCCATCTAGATAACGGAAGGCCTGTGGCTGTGGTGTATCTGGGTTTTGCAAAGGCATTTGATACGTTTCCCCATAAAAGTTTACTGTATAAACTAAGGACTGTCAGTATGGACCAAAGGGTGAATACATGGATTGAAAACTGGCTACAGGGACAAGTTCAGAGGGTAGTGATAAATGGGGTGTACTCACAATGGTCCAGTGTGGAAAGTGGGTTCCCCCAGGGTTCTGTCCTGGGACCAATCCTATTTAATTTATTCATAAATGGCATGGAGGAATGGTCTCTGTATTTGTGTATGATGCTAAGCAGGGTAATCATTTCTATGCAGGATGTGGAAACCTTGCATGGAGAACTGAACAAATGAATGGGGTGGGCTACTACATGGCAAATGAGGTTTGACGTACAAACATTTAAAATAATGCATTTGGGTGGCAAAAATATGAATGCAATCTACTCACTAGAGGGAGAACCTCTGGGGGAATCTGGGATGGAAAAGGAACTGGGAGACATTAGAAAATAGGCTCAGCAATGGCATGCAATGCCAGGCTGCTGCAAGCAAAGTCAACAAGTTATTGGCATGCATTAAAAAGGGGATTAACTCCAGAGATAAATTTATAATTCTCATACTCTACAAGACACTGGTCCAGCCGCACCTGGAGTATGCCATCCAGTTCTGGGCACCAGTCCTCAGGAAGGATGTGCTGGAACTGGAGATAGTCCAGAGAAGGGCAATAAAGCTAATAAAGGGACTGGAGGACCTTATTTATGAGGAAAGATTATGAGCACTGAACCTAATCTCTCTGGAGAAAAGAAGCTTGAGAGGGAATACGATTTCAATGTACATATACAGTACTGGTGACCCCACAATAGGGATAAAACTTTTTCCGTGAAAGGGAATTTAAAAAGAGACATGGCCATTCACTAAAATGAGAAGAGAAGCAGTTTCTCATCCCATGAAAAGGGAGCAACTTTAAATTTTTAAACTCAAGCTATGCTTATTATGTAAGTCGGGAATCCTTATCTTATATGGTTAGAGATCAATGGATCACCCCCTGATTTCTTTTTTTTTCTGTTCAAATTTTTTATTTGTTAACAAATCAGTAAACATCAATATGTATTTACTTGAAGGCAATGAAAATTACAATGAGTGTAACAATCAAGAAATACAAAGAAAAATGTCTTGGTTGTGAGGATACAGAGTAATGCAGGGTTACACAAGAATATTGTATATATGTGTTGACGGATTCCAAGGAGTTCTAAGATGTTGGAGGCTACAGCCTATTGTTTCAGTAAATACAGCAGAGAAGAGTCACTCTGTGTGGTGGAAGAGGGGTGACTGTTAGAGATGTTACACCAATAGATTACATTACCAATGATAAGCATTAGGTAGGGGAGTGAGTAAGAGAGAGGAGGAAAGAACAGGTGAGGAAAGGAAGAAAGCGAGGAGAAGCAAGAGAGGGCTGTCAGGGGCGATCACACAGGCCTTCAACTTGTGTTATAATCCTGGGAGGTCGGGGGGGCTAAAGTTCCAAGAGTTTTGTCAAAATTTGGAGGTAAAAAATCCTCTATCCAGGGTCGCCAAATTGTGAGGTGGTGGGGGGTTCTATCTAAAATTGTGGCCTCAAATTTGCTATGTATCATAGCTTGGGTGATTCTATTTTTGACTTCACTGTGTTTAGTTTCGGGGTTTTCCAAGCTCTAGCTATCTTTTTCTTGGCTGCAGTAGTGAGTTGGAGAAGGAAGCAGAGCTGGGCTTTAGTACAGTCCAATGTGACATGGTTTATTACTGCAAGGGATGGGCCTGGGTCTAAGGGAACTCAAAGCAAAGTAGAAGCCATATGAAAGATCGTTGTCCAAAAGTGCTGTGCAACAGGGCATGACCACCATAAGTGAGCATGTGTGCCTCTCTCACCACAACCACGGAAGCATGCTGGGGGATAGTTTGGTAAAAATTTGGAGATACTTGCGGGAACTAGGGCCCACCTCACTTTGTAGTTTGCTTTGAGAGCAACAATATTTTGGGAAGAAGTCTTAGTGTTGGCCCACATACTTTCCCAGTCCTCTATGTCTAAGTCTATTTCCAGGTCTTTGGACCATTGTGCAGTGTATTGTGGGAGGCTAGGAGGAGGGCATGTGAGATGACTATAGAGGTGATATATGATAAAATGGGCAAATCTGGAGGTACCGAAAGCACTCTTTAGAGGGGAGTTGCTATTGTGCTTGTAGAGCAGGGAATGTTTACAGGGAATTACTAGTGACAAGGTTGCGTATGTGGCTTAGTCGTGATTGGGTCCACACCTGGAAGGAAGCTGGTTCGGTAAAGGCAGGGTAAAAGTTTGGGTTGTCGAAAAAGGAAAGGAGTGGGGAATGAGGGGACAGTTTAAAAGGGCCCCATCATTTATCCCAAAGTTTGAGGGAGTTTTGCATTATAGGGTGGGTTATGGGGCCTCGAGCAGAGCTGGACATCCATATCAAGTTAGTCACTTCTAGGGGATGAAAATATATCACTTCCAGGCTGACCCAACAGCGGTGTTTCGTTTTTTGCGTGGTATAGTGTGATCTGAGCCAGTTGGGCAGCGTGATAGTATCGTGCAAAATTAGGGAGCCCTAGGCCCCTGCTAAGCTTACTACGAAGCAATATAATTTGTGATACTCTGGGTTTCATACGGGCTGATATGTATTTGAATACCCGACATTGTATGGTATGGGAGATTAGGTAGTAGTGGCATCTTGACAGCCGCAACGTGTCCGAGCCGGAGACGCACAGTGGCTGCCAAGTGGCCAGCAAGGAGGACATATAAGCCAAGATGGGGAGGTAGTTTGAAAGAGGTGGGTTGGGATTCTAGTCAGCTTTATTCCAAGATATGGTATTGATGATGCAGACCATGTGAAGGGAAAAATTTACCCGTAGATGACTGAACTCTGTCTGAGGGAGGAACACGTTAAGGGCCTTGAATTTGGACTGATTGACCTCTAGGCCTATTACTACTGCAAATATGTCTAATGTATGAATAAGGTTTGTGAGTGTTGTGCGAGGAGAAGTTATAAATAGTCAAGCGTCATCGGCAGACACATCTTATGGGTTGTGGAAGCAACTTCCAGGCCTTTAATAATTGGGTTCGTTCTCATCAGGGCTGCCAGGAGTTCAATTACAAGGGCAAAAATTAGGGGGGAAAAGGGGCAGCCCTGTCTGGTTCCCTGTTGAATAGGGAAGCAGTTTGAACGAAAGCCATACTTGATATATGCTTGGGTTGATTGTATAAAGAGTCTATCCACTGTAGAAATTTTGGGTCAAAGCCCCAGCGCTGGAATATAAAGCAGAGGTAGGTCCAGGAGACCATGTCAAACGACTTCCTAATATCAAGGGACAGGAGATGCGTGGGTATTTATGGTACCTGGCTAGGTGTTGTAGTAGGATTACACATCGGATGTTGTCGCTAGCCTGACGCCGCGGTATGAAACCCACTTGATCTTTATGTATTAGTCCCCCAATGATCAGGTTAAGTCTCAATGCCATTATTTCAGCTAGGATTTTAATATCCAAATTGAGTAGGGATATGGGCCTGTAATTGGACCAGAGGGTATTAATGGTGTTAGGTTTGGGTATCATAGATATGATGGCTGTCAACGTGTCCCGGCCGAAAGAGTGGTGTTTGAGCAGAACATTGAAGGAATTTGAATGGAGCGGGGCTATTGTGTCTGCAAATTTTTCTTCGTGAAGTCACATGACGATACGCCTGGGAAGGAAGTGCTTGTGGATACAGAAAGCCACGTCTGAGAGACGAAAAGGAACATTTTAAACTGCTATCTGGCATTTTTAAACTGATTTGTTTATCCTGCCTTAATGTGGGGAGAAGTCCTCCTAGCTTGGAACTAAGGGTACACCGCTGTCACCATCTGAGACCTTGGTATCTTTATGCGGTTTGCCTTACAGCAGTAAGGTAAGGGGCCACCCTATATGTTAACTGCGGGACACTGAAGAGACACCAGAGTGTGCACAGTTTACGTTGTATTGCACCTGCTACTACGAGAAGCACTTTACGGATTTTTTTGCCACTTTTTTATTTTTGTTTGCAGTTTGAGAGACTTCTACATTTGTTTGCACTGAATGTTTCACTATTTAATTTTGCTTTATACACACTTTGTGTGATACTTTATTTATTTGCATTTATCACTTTATGGGTATATGTGATTTCATGTGTTTCTATTTACACCGAGTAAGAAAATCTATTTATTGGTATTCATCACTATCACTGTGTGATTTTATACTTTATTTATTTGCATTTATCACTTTATGGGTATATGCGATTTCTTTTCTATTTTTGCGATTTTATGTGTTTCTATTTACACCGAGTAAGAAAATCTATTTATTGGTATTCATCACTTTCACTGGGTGATTGTATGCGATTTTTACTTTGGTCTATGCGATTTTATATATGTGGTTTCTATTTCTTTACATACATATATATATATATATATATATATATATATATATATATATATATATATTCGTTTGGAATGCTTTGTTGCACTAGTCACTTTGATCACTGATCACGATTTATCACGGGAATCAGAATTTATGCACAGATAATTTATGTTTTTATTGGCTAGCATTTCATGGATTAATATTATTTAGTTTAAGGGAGCGCAACACCATTTATTTGATTTGTTGCTACATGTGGAGAGGCACCACCTGATCGCCCGAAGCTCCAGTACATTGATCGGCAGGAGGGATTCTTCCTGCATCCAGCGACCCTGGGCCAACTGTGCGCCCCAAACTCCCCCCCCCCCCCAACTGATCAGGCTGGAGTCCGTTGTGACCACCGTCCAATAAAGAGAAAGGAACAACTTCCCACACCGAAGGGCCGGCAACCTCAGCCACCAGAGCAGGGAATCCCTGACTAGCTGGCTCACCCAAATTTGACAATCCAGGGACAACGGAGATTTGCCCCATATGGACAGAATCTCCTTTTGCAAGACTCAAATGTGGAATTGAGCATACAGTACTGCCTCGAAAGTGGCTACCATGAGACCCAGGACTCACATTCAAAAATGCAGCGATGACCACCTGCAGGACACAAACAACTTGTCCGAAGGGAGAAAGACTCTCGCCTCTGAGGAGTCCAGAAGCAAGCCCAGGTACTTCAGGCGTGGAATCGGCACCAACACCGACTTCTGGAGGTTCAGTACCCAACCAAACTCCCGAAGAGTCTGCATGGTGATTGCCACATCCTCCCTTAATTCTAAGGCGGAAGCTGCTCTCAGAAGGAGGTCGTCCAGGTAATCTACAATTGCGATCCCTCGCTGCCATAGCAGAGCCAGAATTGTGGCTAGCACCTTGGTGAAGACCCTCAGTGCTGATGCCAGACCAAAAGGGAGAGCTACAAATTGGTAGTGCTCATCCCCGACCGCAAATTGCAGTAACCTCTGATGCTTGATGCATATGGGGACATGTAAGTATACGTCCTTGATATCCAGGGATGCCAAGAAATCCTCCTGATGGAGTGCAGCAACCACTGAGCGAACTGATTCCATCCTGAAACTTTGTACTTTCACAAAGCTGTTGAGGGCCTTAAGATCCAGGACCGGATGGACCCCTTCCATGTTTGGGACTACAAACAGATTGGGGTAGAATCCCTGAAAGCTTTCCAGCATCGGTACAGGCACTATCACCCCGCGCAGCAGCAGAGCTTGTACTGTCCCGAACAGGGCTTCCTAACGAGCCGGAAGAAGATGAAGGTTGGGAGGGAAAAAATCTGTTGAAACCAGTTCGCAGACCCACTGGTCGGAAAGTAGGGAGGGGTCCACCGAGCTGCAAACTCCCAAAGGCGACCCCCCACCCGAGAGTCGGGCAGGGGAAAACCTTCATGTGGCAACAGATTTGCTCTCAGGTTTGTTTGGCTTGCGAAACCAGGGGTGCTTTTGTCCCTCAGCGGGCACCTTGTCCGACTGGGAATGCTTGCCTGCTGACCCGGGCGGACGAAAAATACGCTTCTGAGCAGAAAAGGAGGGCCCTTGCCTACGGCGTGGCTCCTTACTTTTCCTGGACTGTGGGAGCAATGTACTCTTACCCCAGTAACAATCTTAATAATGTCATCCAGCGAGTATCCAAATACCCTCTATCCCTGGAAGGAAAAATCTGCCAGTGCTTACATAGATGCCTGGTCCGCAGACCAGCATTTCAGCCAAATCAAGCGACGTAGCACCACAGCTGATACTGAGGCTCTAGAGAGCAAGGGAATGCAGACCAGGGAAGCCTGTTGCTTCTCCAATTCAAGGTGCAACAATTTAGCCCATTCAGTAAGCGTCTGGGACACTAGGGCCATGGCTAACACTGGCCGCAATGCTGACCCCTCTACTGTAAGCATGGACCGGGCAACCGCCTCGGCCCTCCTGTCGGCAGAGTTATTGAAAGCAGGGGTCCCTTCCACTGGAATTGTGGTTTAACCTGGATAGTGGGGGGTCAACAATTCGAGGAGATGTCCATTTCTTCAGGAAACTCTCCTCAAAGGGGTAATGTGATGTGATAAGTGCTACTACAAGCGTTTTTTCCTGAGCTGACCCAGACACGGAGTCATTCTCACTGTACGAACAGTCCTGGTCCGCATCCTCTAACATGTCAGAACATGGGCAGCCTGCCACAATGGGACTCAAGTCTGAATAAGAGCTTTGCCCAGAAGACGGTGGGGGGCGGGGGGGGGGTTTACCCATAGGCACCGCAGGTGCAGGGGAACCGATTGCCATAAGAAGGATGTCTGAGGAAGAAGCGCCAGCTTCTGACACCATGCTGACCCACACTCACCAGTCACCAATTAGGAACCTAAGGCAAGTCACACAAAATGTCCACCCTCCTAGCTGCCACAGACTGAGGGGGCCACCGCAGAGCTCAACACCCTGACCCAGGTACTGCGCTGTGCTGCTGCTGTCGGCTCTCCCCTGCATCAGCCACAAGGTGTTCTGTGTAAAAAGCAAGCTGTTCAAGAAGGAAGCAAGCACCCAGCGCTAAAGGCAAACCAAGCCGAGGCTACTAGCATAATGGCTGCCGGCCGCCTGAGCAAGAAACGTCTGAGGGCACCAGGAAATTTGCTGCCGGACTTCCAGAAATGGTCTATATCATGTTTACTTGGATGTCATGCCTGTACATGTATTGAACACTTATTGGTCACATAGAAACTCTCCCTGACATTCATGTACAATTGATAATAACATTTTTACTCTTACATTGTTTTTGAGCCTGCCTCATTTAAAGTCCCATACTCGTCTTGTTTTTTGAATTTTGAATAGGGATGGAAACGCACTGCCCCCCCCCCCCCCTTCCTTGTGCGTTTCATTTAAAGTCCTAGTATATGGAGATATACATTCCCCCCCTTTTTTGCATGTTGCAACCGGGATGGAGGCAGAGCTCCAATACAATGGGTAGCTTATACCTACCCTTTAATCACCTACATTTTCCTCAGGGACGGATGGGATTTTATTCCATGACTCCTACCCTGTAGATGGCATTTATCGATTGTGCACAATTGTAATGTGTATGTATATATATATATATATATATATATATATATATATATATATATATATATATATATATATATATATATATATATATATATATATATATATATATACACACATATATATATATATATATATACACACATATATATGTATATATATAATTTATTTATTTTCTTACTATGTGTGACCTATTTTCCATACATTTATGTTCCGCAGTTCTTTCCCCCCTAGTGGATGCTGTTCATCGTGCCTGCTGTGTTCGGGTTGCTCCTTGTCGTCTCTTTCCCGGGAGTTGCGATTCGCGCCAGACGCCGCCCCCTGGCCCCCATTGGTTTGACCAGGTGACATGGGGGCATACAGTCTTGTGCGTATCGACGCCACGCTCATGCCGCACCAGTGACATCCTCAGTGAGCGCTACTTGGTTACCATGGCATTGTCCATTCAGCTGATGTTTGGCGGGAGTGTAGTTTTGGCGCCATTGGCGGCCGGATGGCTCCCGCTCGTCATCACGCTTGCGTGACGTTGGCGCACGTCTGCCCTATTTGGCTGGCCGGCTTGGGCATCCCCATTCACAGCTGACTAGATGACCGGTTTGCCCTGCCTGCCTCATATCACGTATAGATTTGATATCCGCTATTTAGGGGTACTTACACACACTATAGTTTCTTCATATACTTCCTTTTCTCACTATTGTTTGAATTATATTCATGCTGATCTTCTATGGTCATCACTTATTACGATTGTATATGGTCACTTGCCTATCCCTTATTTCTCTCGGTCTACATATTTTCTTCACTTTGTATTGTTTTACTCTTCTGTAACCTTCTTTGCACATCTTCTAGGTGGCTATTTTAATGGCTCCATCTGTGCACTGTCGCTTCAATCTTTTCACTTTTCTTTCTCCATGCATTTTATTTCTTTGGTACTTGGCAGTGCTACCAGGTTCATCACATAAAAAATACCTTCTATTTATCTTATAGATTCTACTTGCCGTTATTGGGATAATACTCCAATTACTCTATTTATCTGCTGGCTGGGGGCTTCTCATTGTCGGCCGGGTGCTCTGGGCGGGCTCTCTGCGCCTCAGCTCCCGGGGGAGGCTTGATGTGGCGACCCATGTACACCGGGACAACTCATGCTCGGCATTCCTACGGGGTATAAGTTCTGTGGACTTGACCATCTTTTTTCTATATAAAATGTATTTATTTATAATATTTCCTATACTATAGGCTTTTTAATTTAGAACTTCTGTTATTATTCATTATTTAAAGACATTGTATATCGGCTCCTGATGAGTCGGTCAACCGACGAAACACGCCGAGCTATTGAGGATGCAATCCCTCACATTTCCATCATTTTTTACATTTTTATGAATTCTATTGTAGTGTATTGTATATTATTACTGTACTACTTCTTTGGAAATTTGTATAAATCTTTTTCCCTGTTATAATTATCCATATTCTATATCATGTTTACTTGGATGTCATGCCTGTACATGTATTGAACACTTATTGGTCACATAGAAACTCTCCCTGACATTTATGTACAATTGATAATAAAAGTTTTACTCTTACATTGTTTTTGAGCCTGCCTCATTTAAAGTCCCATACTCGTCTTGTTTTTTGAAATGGCCGAAAGGGAAAAACTGTCTGTGGCTACAGGAAAATGGCCGCGGCCTCCCCACATAGCGTACACACAAAAAAAAAAACATGGCCCAAAAACAGGAAAGAGGACGAGCGGAACATCAACACCGAGCACAGCCCCCTGTCAGGATCCGGGGCCCCCCTGACAGGTACGTGCACCGCACCCATATGTGCCCAGTCACACAGCGGCCCATAGCATTGGGAGGAAGGAAGGGACAGGGAGAGAAGAAAGGGAGAGAGACCCCCTAGTCGACCTCCCAGGGAATGCCCAGAGACAGGTGGAACCATACTTACAATTCCTGTAGGGACTGCTGAAAGCATTCCACGGACAGACCCATCACCCGAGCAGTACGGGGTGGCTGTCGGCCATGGCCCACTGACACGGACAGTATTGTGCAGTTTTGCTGTTTTTAACATGTTCTGCCTAGTCCTCTCCTGAAGGGCCGATATAACCCTAAGGTCAAGATGAAGATGCTGTGTCCATCAATGAACAAAAGAGAAACAATTAAATGATGTGCAAACTAATAAAGTGCTGTTAATAAAGCGCTCTCAGATTAGTGTTCATTATTTGTAATGTAAAAATTTCACTCCACCATGCTGTTCATATGACTATAGCATTCACAATTCGATGTGCTTCATCTGGAATACAGTGACCAGTGATGGGTACTCATCTACAATCACCAACTAGGTGGACTGTGGCCAGTTGAGACTGCAACTCCTATGAACACTGCATGTTGGATTAATTTCAGCAAATCACAGCACACACTGTTTCCTTGGTCAGCTGAAGGTTTCCTGATGCTGTCCTAGATCTGTGCAGTAACAGCATAACAGTTTACGGCAAAACAAATAGATTTTTCTATGTATGTCTATTTGACTCATAGTGCTGGCAACTTTATATGATTATTTTGTTTGTTTGTTTTTCCTTTATACTACAAAACAAGGCATACTTAAGGGAGGAAGTTGGTTTTGTGAAATAATTGTGAAGTGGAAGGAAAATTAATGGTTTTCAATTTTCGCAAATAAATATGTGAAATGTGTGGCATGCATTTGAATTCAGCCACCCTAAGTCAATACTTAGTAGAACCAACTTTCGCTGCAATTACAGCTGCAAATCTTTTTGGGTATGTCTCTAGCAGCTTTGCGCATCTAGAGTATAACATTTTTGCCCATTCTTTGCAAAATAGCTCAAGCTCTATCAGATTGGATGGAGAGCATCTATGAACAGCAATTTCCAAGTCTTACTAGAGTCTCCATTGGCTTTAGGTCTGGACTTTGGCTCTAAACCAGGGGTCACAAACTGGTGGCTCTCCAGCTGTTGCAGAACTACAAGTCCCATCATGCCTCTGTCTGAGGGAGTCATGCTTTTAAATCTTGCAATGCCTGATGGGAATTGTAGTTTTGCAAAAGCTGAAAGGCCACCAGTTTCAGACCCCTGCTCTAAAACATTCCATTGTAGCTCAGGCTGTATTTTTATATTTTTAGGGTTGTTATCCTGCTGAAATGTGAACCTCCGCCTTGCAGACCAACATGTTTTCTTCTAAGATTTCCCTGTATTTGGCTCCACCCATCTTTCCATCATCTCTCACCAGCTTCCTTGTCCACGCTGAAGAAAAGGGACAGGGTGATGTGCAGTGTTAGCTTTCCACCACACACAGCATTTTGCTTTCAATCCAAAACGTTAAATTTTAGTCTCATCTGACCAGAGCACCTTCTTCCACATGTTTGCTGTGTCCCCCACATGACTTCTCACAAACAATGGCTTTCTTCTTGCCACTCTTCATAAAGGCCAGATTTGTGGAGTGCACGACTAATAGTTATCCTGTGGACAGATTCTCCCACCTGAGCTGTGGATCTCTGCAGCTACTCCAGAGTTACCATGGGCCTCTTGACTGCTTCTCTGACTAATGCTCTCCTTGCCCAGCCTATCAGTATAGGTGAACGGCCATGTCTTGGTAGGTTTGTAGTTGTGCTATACTCCTTCCATTTTCAGATGATGAATTGAACACTGCTCTGTACACTGTACCTTACACTAATATAGGCCCATCTCTCATTGACTTGAACAGGGACCCCCTGATTGGTGGAACAATGTTACCCCTCTCCTCCCTCCAGGCATATCTCCTCCAAGATTGGACATTTTCCCTTTCCCCTTAATTTAGCATAGCTCAGCGCCTCACTAGTACCCACTCTCTTGGGGAGATAGAAGAGAAATGATCTAAAGAGAAGGTCATCACCTTCTCTTGAATAGGGCACTTAACTAGGCATGGTCATAGCACGGACAAATTGTCCATTACCAAGAAATATTCTCAGCATATCAAACACCCTTTGAAGTGGATAAAGGGTTGGTTAACACATGGGACTACAAAGCCTTTATCTAGCTAATGAATTTGGCCCCATCAAGTTTCCACTATAATATTTAACTCAGATGGTATCTCTTCCTTGCATTTGAATTTACGATGGGTAAATAGCGGAGCATCTCCCATAACTCACACACACCAAACAAAAAAAAAAAAAAAAGGTGGAAGGAATTAGGTTCTTAATCTAAAACCTATCATATGTGTACAGCTAGCTAGGTTAAAGTGGTTGTAAACCCTTACAAACCACTTTGTTCTACAGGTAAGCCTAGATTAAGGCTTACCTGTAGGTCCAAGAAATATCTCCTAAACCTATACGGTTTAGGAGATATTTGCCCGGAGACAGGTACCGCTGTCTACGGCGCATGCACTTGCAATAAATGTAACAAACAATATGAGAGTTGCACCATGAGACCACTGAGAAATTGAATCAGCAAACATTTTCATGGTGCATCCTACAGCACAGATAAAGGTTTATCAAATGTGTCTAAGCACTTTAAGTATGAACATAATGGCAATATGGCTTCTCGTACTCAGGGTTGTAAAGAATTAAATTATCCCCACGTGGGGGGGGGGCATCCATTGTGCACTTCTTTTACGTGAAGTTTGGTCGATCATCCACCTACACAGACAAGGGCACCTGTGGGAATGAACCACCGCTATGATGTGGACCCTTTCATGAAATAAGTTTTATAAAAAGTCCTGGAGCAATGCACATTGTATTATGCCCATCGCTTGTGATACACTTTGTGGTCTGGTTCACACTGCTGTGATGCAGGAGCCCTGCGAATGCACATACATAGTGGTGCCCCCATTTCAGCTTGTGTGGCGCACTGTGGGCTGTTAGTTCGGGAACTAATCGGATTCTAGCCTGAATGCATTGCGATTTCAGCCAAACCTTTGTGTCGCTGGAGTCGCATCATACAGACATAGCATGTGATGTGCACTGCATTGCGTTACAAATCGCATGTGATCTCACATCACGCAGTAGTGTGGGTAGGCCCTGAATGTGCACTCACTTTTATGTATAGTCTTTATATTTTACATCAAGCATCATGATTTTTTAATCTATACATTTTTTCATTAAAGATTCTCTTATAGAGCTTTTAATATATGTTTCTCTTCACATGTCAAGATAGTTTTGGTAATTTTTGTATCTCGTGTTGTATTATAGCTAGACTATTTGCTTCTCATTTGTCATTTACACATCTGTTGAGAATTTGTAACCAATCACCTGACTTGAATTGAACACAATGTTGATTGTAAAGGAGTAGTAGTCATGTGACAGTCTTTTATGTATAAATGTTCATGCTTTTTAACATACATGAGTGCTGTGAACAAGGCTTGTCGCAGAAACTAGTCTGCTGCTGACTGTACTCACTGTGAAGGCTTGAAAATAAATACGCTTGATGGTATGGAGTTGTCGGCTGCTTTTATTCGATAATCCCTTACCAATAACACTATTATTCTAATATATATATATATATATATATACACACACACACACACACACACACACACACATGCATACAAATATTCCCAGTTGCTAATGGAGAATACTGAAACTCCTCATAAGGAAACATAACCCTGCTTTAAACTTCTTTATCCCTGACCTGTCTGGTGTGTTCCTTGGCCTTCATGATGTCGTTTGTTCATTATGGTTCTCCAACAAACCTCTGAGGGCTTCACAGAACAGCTACATTTATACTGAGATTAAATTACCCACAGGTGGACTCCATTTACTCATTAGGTGACTTCTGAAGGCAACTGGTTCCATTAGATTTTAGTTCAGGGTATCGGAGTAAAGGGGGCTGAATACAAATGCACGCTTTTGACATATTTGAAAACCATTTATCATTTTCCCTCAATTTCACAATTATGTGCCACTTTGTATTGGTCTATCACATAAAATCACAATAAAATACATTTACGTTTTTAATTGTAACATGACTAAATATGGAAAATGCCAAGGGGTATGAATACTTTTTCAAGGCACTGTACAAAATGTGTATAAAAAATCAAAACAATATTTGGTGTGTCCACATTTTCCTGCTGGTCAGGAGCAGTCACTCTCAGCTCTCACAGCACACCTGCATACCCAACACAACCCCTTCCTTGCTCTCTCCATCACACCTGCACCTAAACCCACATTTCTACCATCCTCACCATCATAACTGCACACTAATCCCAGTCTATCCCCTGCTCTCTCTACCACACTTGCATGCCTAACTTTCCTCTTCCCCACCTGTTTTAACCCCATAAATGCCACACCACCATGCCGCAATCACATGCAATGCATGCGGTTGTGGCGCACCTGAATTCACTTAAATGTTTTGCGTTTAGTGGTGGTACTGCCCACTGACAGGGGCAAGAGGAAATAAGAATAATTGGAATTACACAGAAACCTATTTAGACCAGGACCATCAACATCTACATCTCACAGCCAGACCTTTCTAAAAATATATGTAGCCAAAAACCACCTCACTCAGCTCAAGATTAAAAAGATCATCTTCTAATAGGTTAAATATAAATATAGAAAGGCTTTCACATCTTTACTTTGTACAGAGCACTTCGAGGTTCACCAGAACTGTCTTTTGAAGAGCTTGATGGCTGCAAATTGAGACATTCCACTGCAAATCTTCAAGTCTTTTAAATGCAAGCTGTAGTCCTTCCAATGGTGGCTTTTGATTTTATACATCATCTGCACTTTATAAATGAAAATATTACAATTTGTATGTATGCACATAAAGGGTATTCCATACAAAGATGAATAACCTCTTGCCGCCCACCATATGACGGCCAGGTGGTGCGGCTTTCATTCTGGGCAGGCTTCATAAAACGTCCTTCCTTCGGGGGGGCAGTGTGTCACAGAGACACCGTTCGCCACTGAGGAGGGTGAACAGCCATTGGGCATGGCTGTTTACCACGTGATAGGCCGTGATGAAGTCACAGGCGGTACCATCCCATTTTGCACGTTACATGCACTGCAGATGTTACAGTGTTCTCCTCCTCACACACCGATCGTGTGAGAAGGAGATTGGGGCAACATCTCGTTACAGCTTACAGTTTACACCAATCGCACTGATTGCCCACCCAATAAAGAGGGCCTGTCGCCACCCATCAAAGTACCTGTCACAGTTCATCTGAGTACCTGTCACAATCCATCAGAGTACCCGAGTACCTGTCACAGTCCATCAGAGTACCCGAGTACCTGTCACAGTCCATCAGAGTACCCGAGTACCTGTCACAGTCCATCAGAGTACCCGAGTACCTGTCACAGTCCCTACGAGTACCCGTCACCATTCATTTGAGAACCAGAGTACCTGTCACAGTCCATATGAGTACCTGTCACAGTCCATATGATTACCCGAGTACCTGTCACAGTCCATCAGAGTACCCGAGTACCTGTCACAGCTCATCAGAATGAATGAATGAATGAAATACTTATATAGCGCACAATGCGAACTGAATCGCCTCTAGGCGCTGTGGCGAGCTTCGATCATCTGCTAAAAGAGGAAGGTCTTGAGTTTTTTCCTAAAAGCCAGGTGATTTTCTTCCAGGCGGATGTTGATTGGTAGAGCATTCCATAGCCGAGGCCCTTGGACAGCGAATCTCCGATCACCCTTGGATTTATACCGGGCTTTGGGCACGAGGAGGAGGTTTTTGTTGGCTGATCGAAGACTGCGGTTTGGTGTGTAATGATTTATTTTCTCCATTAGGTATTGCGGAGCTTCTCTATGCACGCATTTGTGGGTGAGGCAAAGGGTCTTGAACGTGATCTGATTTTTTACGGTTAGCCAATGTAAGCTCCTCAGTGAAGGAGAAATGGATTCCCAGGGTTTTTTTTCCTGTTTTCAGCCTTGCCGCCATGTTTTGGATCAGTTGTAATCGCACTAGTTGGTATTGTGGTAATCCTATGTAAAGCGAGTTTGCGTAGTCCAGTCGTGAATTAATGATTGTTCCAACTACCACTGCTTTGTCATTCTTTGGGATAAAAGGGATGAGTCTGCGAAGCATGCGTAGCAGATGGTGAGATCGACTGACTACAGATCCTATTTGCGCATCCATTGACATTTGTGCATCTAAAATAACCCCGAGACTCTTCGCTTTGGTCTTTGGGGAGATAGTCTGCCCAAAGACGGTTGGTGGAGACCAGGAGGTTTTGGTTGTTGGATTATGATTTGGGTGTAAGATAAGAAGCTCTGTCTTTGATTGGTTCAGCTGGAGGGAGTTGGTGGTCATCCAGTCCTCTATTGATTTGAGGCAGTTTTCAAGTTGTTGTTGGTGATCTTTTTTTCCATTGATCCGGAAATAAAGTTGCGTGTCGTCAGCGTAAGAGTGGAAGCAGAGATCTGAGCATCTGATGATTTGAAGGAGTGGGCGAATGTAAATGTTGAAGAGAACGGGTGACAACTTGAGGGACTCCGCAGGTGACTGCCCGAGTTTCGGAGAGGAATTTTCCTAGTTTCACTGTCTGTGACCGATTTCCTAGGAAGGACGCAAACCATTGGAGATCTATGTCTTGGACTCCGGCTACTTCTGTGAGGCGGACGAGTAGAGTATTGTGATCTACTGTATCAAATGCTGCACTTAGGTCTAGCAGTACGAGGAGACACGGCTCTCCGTCATCTGCTGCTTCGAGGGCGTCATCCCAAATCTTGAGGAGAGCTGTTTCTGTTCCATGACCCGGGCGGAAGCCTGATTGCAGCAGGTCCAGGAGTTTGTGAGTATCCAGGTGAAGTTGTAGCTGATGTACTACAGCTTTCTCCATGATCTTAGAAATGGTGTTGAGGCTTGTAATCGGCCTACGGTTGTTTGGATCCTGAGGGTCCAGGTTTGGTTTCTTGAGTAGAGGTTTGACGATGCCTTGTTTGAGGATGCTGGGAACAATCCCTTCGTGGAATGATCGGTTTATGAGGTGGGTTATGGTTGGAGCCACGATGTCGGAGCATTCTTTCAGTAGTTTTGTGGGGATGATGTCAATAGGTGAGGTACTGTCACGCAGTTTATTAATGATGTTTTTTGCGGTGTCTACGGTAATTGGGGATAGTGAAAATTTTGGCGGTTGCGGTATGTTGGTGCGGACATCCTCTTAATGTATTTGCTGGCTGAGGTTGGATGTTTTCTTCTGACAAATTGTTTCCCTGATGGTTTTGACTTTATCGATGAAAAAATCCGACAGTTTGTCACAGTAATCCTGGGATTTGCTTTCTGGGGGTTCTAGGCACACCGGATTCATTGATTGATTAACCAATTTAAACAGTTCCCGTGGTTGGTTTGCGGCCGTTGAGATTGTATATGAGAAGTGGTCCTTTTTGGCTTTGAAGATTGCTTTCCGATAATTCTCTGTGAGACCTTTGTAGTTAAATAGGTTTTCCTCGGTGGGATTTCTTCTCCATGTTCTTTCCGCTCTTCTGCGTTCTTGCTTTAGTACGGAGAGGGAGCTATTAAACCATCCAGCATTTTTCTTCCTGATGAAAGCCCTGCGTTTTGGTGCTACCGAGTCTGCTGATTGCAGTAATGCTTTGTTCAGGGAGTTGAGTGTTTCCTCCGTAGAGTGGTTTAAAGTTATTGTCGATATTTTTTTGGACAGAGTGGTTTTGAAGGCTTCGGAGTACAGTTTTTTATGCGATCTGGTCCAGTGCGTTGTTACAGGTTTCCGTTTTGCGTTGGTGATGTTGGTAGTGATTTTGAATTTGATGGCGTGGTGATCCGTCCATGGCAGAGTTATGTTGTCGAGTATGTTGACGTCGATGTTCTGTTTGAAAATGAGGTCCAGGGTGTGTCCTGACCCATGCGTGGGAGTCTTTATCAGTTGCTGTAGACCCAGTTCTTCTAGTTGATTGATGCAGGCAGTCGCGATGGGGTCTTTAGGCTCGTTTGCCCAAAGGTTGAAATCTCCGAGTGCCAGGAAATTTTTGAATTTTAGGGTGTGCATTGCAAAGGATTCCGTGAGGGGTGAAAGAAGATTGGACTTTGGTCCCGGTGGTCTGTAGCACAGTAGAATATGAGTGGTGTCATGGGGTGTTGGTTGAAAATGTAGCGTCAGGGTTTCCATAAAAGACACTGGGTTCTGAGATGATGGTTTAGTGAGATCCAGGTGACCTTTAAAGATCACTGCTAGGCCTCCTCCTTTTTTCCCTATCCGGTGTTCGGTTAGGATCCTGTAGTTTTCCGGCACCAATTCGGTGAGGATGGTGTTGCAGTTAGAGGTTAACCAGCTTTCGGTGATGAAGAGGCAGTCTACATTGTTCTCGATGATGAAGTTGTGTACTTCCAGTCTATGTTTGACTGCAGACCTGGCGTTAATCAAGGCGCAATCTAATTGTAGTGGTCGAGTAGATGTCTTCCTGTGGTTGGGAGCTGGTTGTCGTCCGGTTTTTAATAGTTGTTCTCTTTGAAGTATTTTTTGTATGGAAGATGGCAATGTGGTGTTGATGTTCCTTAGTCTGTGCAGAACTTCAGCTGAGTATTTGAAGTAGCACATGGTTTGTGGATGCTGTTGATGGTACTATGGGCCTAAGATGATGATCCTGATCAGGGTATTGATCCTGAGGTGGGGCTAGGTATCAGACTTGCCGCCGTGCTTGAGGCTATTAGCGCGCAAGTTGATCAGGGGATGCCTATATGGAATGCGGAAGGAGTTGTTGTATTCGGTTGCTGGCTGTTCCAGCTACCTTTACTTAAGGTGGAGGTCTCCGCTTAGAAAAGAAGTCTGGCTGTGATCTGGAATAGTCATCCTAGGATAGCGTAAAAAATGGAAAGGAGGCCGGAGGTAGGGGTATGCTAACCTATGGTTGTTCCAGAGGAAGGCGAAAAAACCCCTGACACTAGCAGCCAAATGCACCAGTGGGGCAAAAATTCCTTCCTGACCCCCGTAGGCGGTCGGACGGAGTCCCTGGAACAATCACTGGGGGGGGGGGGGGGGGTGGAGGTGCGAGCTTACCTGGCTGCGGTTGTCCCCTTTAAACACTCTGGTTCCAGTGAATCTGGCTTGCTGTCAGCCTGACGTTTCTGGAAAGCTGTCTGGTTGCCCCTTGCAGTGGGATCTTTAAAATGGAGGGGAGGATGGAAGTAGGATAGAGGTTAGAGACTCCTGTCTTAACTCCTGTTTTCAACTCCTGGTTGTTAACTCTTAAAACTCTTAAAAAAATTGGAATCGAAGTGGATTTTCACCTTAGACACTTTTGCCCCTCAAGGGTTAAATATAGAGTTTGACCTGAACTGTTTCATCAGCGATTTTTAATACATACATGTTTTTTCATTAGACTCCTCCCACTAAATTTTAATCATTTTTGCCTCTTATGAGTGCTTTATCTAACCTTTAAGGTCATTATATATTTTTTACATTTTTATATTTATTAATATTTTTAATAATTAATTCGGATAAACCTCTCCTCCTTTAATTATGTGTACACCGATGTACAAACACATTTACACTCTCTCCCCCTAACATAACCGACAGATTTTATATTTATATAAGTGCACATTGACGTAAATTTATTTATACTCTCCTCTCTCAATTCACTTTGGCGCGTTATATTATTCCTATGCTCTATTTTACATACACAAATCTAGTTTTTATCTAATATAGCTTCTATATTTTAATATATTTCTAATTTTTAGGCACGCACATCGATACAAATATACTTTTTCCTCTCTCATTATATTTTATAGTTTTTATATATAACTGCTGGTGGATTGAAGGTAGATTTATTCCTCAAGGTACTATGTAGGGTATTGTCATTGGTGTGGGATATTTTGGTTTTGCAAGGGTTACTGGCAATGTATTTCTTGATGTTGAGTTTCCTTATATACTTCTGAATGCCTATATATGTCTGAAATTTATCTAAATTTTTTATGGGGGCATATTTGAGACCCTTGTCTAATGTACCAATTTCCTCATGTGTAAGTTGTTTCCCACTAAGATTAAAAATGCCTCCTCCTTTCACTCTCTTTTTCTTTTGTACTCTCTTCCCTCCTCTTCGTCCTCTCTTCTTTCTGGGGTGCGTCTTACGTATCTCATTTCTTCGGCATTTCTTACCGGGTGGTTTTCCCTGCCCCGTTCCAAAAAAGACCTGTCATGTTCTGTGTCTGAGTGTTGTCGTCTGTCGGGTCTATCTTCCTCTGGTCTCTTTTAAAAACTGCTAGCAAATGTATCAAATAAAGGAGGGGAGAAAATAAAACACCCCCAAAAACAACACTTGCAAGCAGAAGCAGTCAAGCAGAAGCAGTCAAAGCACAACTCCTGGTTGTTAACTCTCCACTTTAGTTCAAAAAATCCACTTGTGTTCAGAAAATCCACATGCAAGCCACAATCAGGGAGCAAGCTCAAGGGGGAGTTTGTAGAACTACCTTTCTACACCTGTGAACAATTAACCCCTCCCCTAATTTGGCAGGAAGAAAGAGGGGAGAAAAAAAAATGCTGTTTAAAAAGTGTCAGAAAAAAAGGTCTTTTAAAAACTGCTAGCAAATGTATCAAATAAAGGAGGGGAGAAAATAAAACACCCCCAAAAACAACACTTGCAAGCAGAAGCAGTCAAGCAGAAGCAGTCAAAGCACAACTCCTGGTTGTTAACTCTCCACTTTAGTTCAAAAAATCCACTTGTGTTCAGAAAATCCAAAAAATCAGAAAATCAGAGTACCCGAGTACCTGTCACAGTCCATCAGAGTACCTGCCACAGTCCATCTGAATACCCGAGTACCTGTCACCATTCATTTGAGAACCCGAGTACCTGTCACAGTCCATCAGAGTACCCAAGTACCTGTCACAGTCCATCAGAGTACCTGCCACAGTCCATCTGAGTACCCGAGTACCTGTCACAGTCCCTACGAGGACCTGGCACAGTCCATATGAGTACCCGAGTACCTGTCACAGTCCATATGAGTACCAGAGTACCTGTCACCGCCCTTAAGAGTACCCGAGTACCTGTCACCGCCCTTCAGAGTACCCGAGTACCTGTCACCGCCCTTCAGAGTACCCGAGTACCTGTCACCGCCCTTCAGAGTACCCGAGTACCTGTCACCGCCCTTCAGAGTACCCGAGTACCTGTCACCGCCCTTCTGAGTACCCGAGTACCTGTCACCGCCCTTCAGAGTACCCGAGTACCTGTCACCACCCTTCAGAATACCCGAATACCAGTCACCAACCCATGAGAGTAACAGAGTACCTGTCACCAGCCCATTAAGTTACCCAAGTACCTGTCTCCAGCCCATCAGAGTACCCGAGTACCTATCCGCAGCCCATGCCTCACAAAATATACGTTGGGGTGTTTGCTTTTCAAAATGGAGTAATTTTGTGGGTAACTCCACTGAGCTGGAACCTTGAAAAGTATGATAGGTAGGAATAAAATGAGATGTGTAATTTATGCTCCTAGAACGCCTGAAGGTACTACTTTAATGTTGGGCCTCTGTATGTGGCCAGGCTGTGTAAAAGTCTCACACACGTGGTATCGCCATACTCAGGAGTAGCAGAATGTATTTCGGGGTGTCATTTTTGCTATATACATGCTATGTGTTATAAATATCTTTTAAATTGACAACTTTGTGTAAAAAAAAGTGTTTTAATTTTTTTTCCACATTTTCCAAAAACTTCTGGAAAAAAATGAACCATTCAAAAGACTCATTATGCCTCATAGATTATATGTTGGGGTTTTCTCTTTCCAAAATGGGGTCATGCTCCAGGGCCTTCAAAAGTGTAATAGGTGGTTGAAAAATGAGATGTGCCATTTATGCTTGTAGAACACCTGAAGGTGCTCCCTGCATGTTGGGCCTCTGTGTGTGGCCAGGCTGTGTAAAAGACTCACACGTGTTATCTCCATACTCGGGAAGAGTAGCAGAATGTATTTTGGCATGTAATTTGTTGTATGCATATGCGGTGTGCGAGAAATAACCTGATATGACAATTTTGTAAAAAAAAAAATTCATTTTGTAAAGAATTGTGGGGAAAAATAACAACTTAAAAAAACTCACCATGCTTCTTACGTAATACCTTGGAATGTCTACTTTCTAGAAAGGGGTAATTTGAGGGGTATTTGTACTTTCCTGACTTGTTAGTGTCTGAAGAAATGAGATTCACCTAATGTACTGAAGGCCTTATCAGATGTGTTCAATTTTCAGTGATTGGCACCATAGTTTGTAGACTCTATAACTATCACAAAGCTCAAATTATATACACTAATTTGGGTTATTTTTACCAAAGATACGTAGCAGTAAAAACTGTGGCCAAAATTTATGTAAACAAATTACTAATTTGCAAAAATTTAAGACAGAAACAAAGAAAAAAGCATTTTTTTCACCAAGTTTACAGTCTTTTATTTATAGGACAAAAAATAAAAAACCCACTAGTGATTAAATACCACCAAAAGAAAGCTCTATTTGTGACGTAAGTTTCATATGGGTATGGTATTGCATGACTGAGTAATTGTCATTCAAACTGTGAGAGCGCTGAAAGCTGAAAATTGGTCTGGGCAGGAAAGGGGTATAAGTGCACTGTATTGAGGTGGATAAACTGTACCACTCCGAGTATTCAAGGTCTACATCTGTTTTAAGTCAGCATTCTAATACAGTGACAATTGGAATCTGATTTTTTTTTTTTCACTTTCCCTTTGCACCATTGGGCTATACTAGCCTGCAGTGCCCATGTAACACTGGCATCTTTGCATGTTAAAAAATGTGAAGCTCTAGGCAAAGTTAAATTTTATTGACTTACTGATTTCTTGACTGTCCCTTCCCTGTGAAAAAGTAGCTGAACTGCTGCTACATTTAATTTATATTATTACTATTTTTTATTTATATTATGTATATTTGTGTTTACGGTGCAGGGAATCGCCAGCAGAAAAAAGTTATCTGGATGATGCCTGTAGCTGCAGGCATTATTCAGATATCTCCATGGAAAGCGCAGGGCACCATCTGATGCTCAGCAGTATGGAAGTGGTTAAATACACTTTAGAGTGGAATTCAAGTTTATAAATTAACTCCTGTTATATCACTTCAGGCTCGCCCCTTTTGCAGGTATAGCTTTGTAAAACATTAAAAATAAGTGTTTAAAATACAGTAATACACGGTCTCACCCGGCTCTACACATGCTCAGTTGCTTTCTATTTTTAGGCACTGCTGAATTTAGAGAGGCTGATCTGCCGAGAGCCTTAAAAGCAGAATTAAACTTTCCTATCCTTTACAGTCAAGGGAGTTGATCTGCATCTGCCATGGTGTTGCACATCAGTTATACCAGCCATTTAATGGTTTGAGAGTTTGGTTGAGGATACAAGAAAATGTGACAGATAGCAATACCAGCATTCCAGGAACTTGACTGTTTTTGAAATAGGTAAATGGATGGGTTTAGCTCTTTTTGATTTACTGCTGTTGGGGGGCTTAGGGCTTTAGCAAAATGGAAGCCTCAGCAAGAAGAAACAGGAGCAATATATAGCACACACTAATTTTGGTAGCATAATTATTAATGTATATTCCTTGCTAAAGAAGATTTTTTATCAAATTCTGCTTTAAGCTGTTTGCGGCCATTTTAAAACGTAAACTGCTGAATGGAGTAATGATGCCTTTACAAACAGGGTTATTAGCAGGACCTTGATCACCTGCTGGTAGCTCTGTAGCTCCCAGACCAGAAGGTTGTAGTTTTGGTGTTAACCAGCATGTGTCTCCCAGCAGCCAGGAGATCCCTGTAATTGGTCTCCACCTGATGTTGTATGTTGGCTGTTGGGAGGGTAGTTATTTCTTCCTCTACATTACCCTCTTGCTGCAGTGTTTTTCCTGTTGGCCAGATTATGCTGGCTGACTTATCCTCAGCCTAGATCCTGATTCTGCCCTGTATCTTGTACCCTGCTGCCATGTATCTGCTCCCGTTGTACCCGATTCCCAGCCCTGGTTCCCCTTCCTGACTGTTTCTTCTGCCTCCAGTCTTACCCTGTTAATCTGTGCTCCCCTTTTGTCTGAATATATTATAATATAGTTAGCTTGCTACTTCGATTTTCGGTCACTTAGGTTGCCAGTTAGGTATTTTGTCACTTGGTTTATGGTTCACTTATATCTTCATGTTTGCTGTGAATTCTGGTTGCTGGTGTTTGGATGTGTTTTGTTTTACTGTTAATAATCTTTAATTATACACAGCATCCCTGCTGCTGCATGCCTTCTCGCGGTATCCCTGGCAGTTATTTTAACTTGTCTGTAAATTCCATCTCTAGGAATCGCCCTACAATTGGTTAACATACAAAGGATGTAAAAAATGATGTGAAGTATCGGCACATAGTTCACTCAACTATATATTAATCATTATAGAAGAATTGAAGGCACAATTGTGCCATGTGGACAGGGAGCTAGATGCTTTTAAGCACTCCATCCAGGAGAAGGTAAACCAAACCCTTATGCTGTGTACACGCGAGTGGAATGTCCGTCAGAAAAAGTCGGACGGAAGCTTTTTATCGTATTTTCCGATGCCCTTTTTTAAAAAAAATTCTGGCAGACCTAGAAATAGAACATGTTTTAAATATTTCTAACAGAACCAATTCCTATCGGGAAAACCGTTCGTCTGTATGCTGCTCCGACGGAACAAAAACGATGCATGCTCTGAAGCAAGTACGAGACGGAGGCTATTGGCTATTGAACTTCCTTTTTCTAGTCCCATCGTACGTGTTGTATGTCACTGTGTTCTTGACGATCAGACCTTGGTGTGTTCGAGTGTACGCAAGACAGTTTCAGCAGAACTCCGTCAGAAAAACCTTCAGTTTATTCTGACGGGAAAACCAGTCGTGTGTACGTGGCATTACACTCCAGAAAATTGAGAATGGGTTATCAACGTGGCATTACACTCCAGAAAATTGAGAATGGGTTATCAACCTACACTAGAAAACATAACCAAGCCAAAAGTTACACATTTAAAGAAGTTAACCAAGACTATAAAGAAGGAAGGGTATATCCCTAGCTGATTCTACTCAACCAAGGAGGAGACTCCGCACCTGCCCTTTAGGAAAAATATATAACATCCAACCAACATTGTCTGTTAACAGCCTACTAAAAATCCATCATTGGTCTTCCCTTTTTCCATTTGCCAAGGGTGACAGTGACCCAGGAGGGGCAACAAGAAGCCGTGGCACTCTCCCTCCACACAGCAGTTGTAGACGGGGAAACAATAATGCCCAGTGATTAACTTGTCATCATAACATATCACAGACAGTGAATTGGAACTTTTGTACAAAAGATCCTTTTGTTGTCACACAGCAAGATTTGATAAGTTTGGCTTTGGCATAGGGATATTCAAGTTTGAAAGATCGCCTAAAGCAGTATTAAAAACAAATATTTATAATAGTGCAGCTTACAATTTTTTTTTACTTTCTTTCTTCTGTTTTCATCTGGTGATCCAGCCCAAAAGTTTGATGTTTTTCAAAAAGGAAAGCTTTCTTGAAGATTTATCAATTACAGGGATGAGACAAACCATTCACCATTGACAGAGGTACTTACAATGATCAGCTTTTACTTATGTAGAACCTTCATCCCAAAAAGAAGAAAAAAAAACAGTTTGGTGTAACTGCTTATAAAGTACAAGCTGCAGTTTGGCCTCAGTCTGTTAGTATATCTAAATCTATCACCCAGACATACGAATGTGTCCGCTATGCTTCTTCACCAAGAGCGGAGACACTTTAATACAGGAGGTGTGTTAATGGCCAGATCACCAGGTGAAAACAGAGGGGAGGGGGAAAGCCTAAAAAGAGAAAACGAATGTAGCCACCACATCTAAGGATTGATGAGCTGCAATATATTACATTTTTGGTTTGGGGTTTAATACCGCTTTAAGATTATGCAGTATTTCCATACACAACCCCATACTATGTCTGTAACCATGCTAGTTCCATTCAAATTCAAGAGTACATTTACTCTACCAGGGCAATTTCAGTCAACTGAGAGTTAGATACAAATGGTTAAAACACAATGTAACTAGTAGTGTCTCCAAAAATACCTACACTATACTACACTAACTACGGCCCAGAGGAATTTGCTGCATTGAAATTACCTGCTAATAAGGGCAGAGCCATTAGGGTTATAATTTATGCTGATTACAGAGATGGCACGCTCATTATGGTGGCTGACATCACAAGCAATGTGTTGTTAAAAAATTACCCTTTACAGAGTGTAAAAATTAAATTGACCACCCTAACATCAGTCGGTCCAATGGTTGGATAATCAATTAAGCTACTGATTTTTTTTATATACAAAGAACAAACCTGCCTTCCATTCCTCTCTAGCTTACTGAGAATTCATAATAGGACCAAGCCCTTGAAGTTTAGACCAACCAAACCTGGCATGGTGCCATTCACCCTACTCAACTCACTGAATTATCTACAGCCACTGGTGAAGGACTTTCTGGCATACATTAAGAACCTTAATGGCTTTAAAAAGAAACTCAGTACTAACCGTATTCAATGAAAGTTAGAAATTTTCACATTGAAATTTCATCTTTGTATACCTGTATACCCAAATGCAGCAGGACTGCAGGCTGTCAGTCACTTTTTAATTGGTTTAAACTTGCCATTTTTTTTTTTTAATTAATTTCTATTTGAATGTCTCCAGTTTGTCTTTGTAAACAATTATTTTGCATTTGAAGAGACATTTGCAAAAATCTGTGGCACTGCCATGGGTAGTTGTGTGCCCCCCTTATTTGCAAATCTTATCTTTAGGAACAATACATCAACCCACCCACCATATTTTCTGATCATATCTGCTGGAAGCACTGCATAGATAACATCCTCATTTGGGCAGGTAATGATACTGAATTATTCATACTTATTTAATCCAGAGGTCTCATCTCACAGTGTCCCTATGCTTGACATGAAGATCACCAACACACAGGGTACCCTGATTACATCTACATACATCTAAATCTACTGACAAGAAATGCTATTACACCACTGTATTGCACACCCTAAGCATCTGCTTAAGAGCCTACTTGTTGCACAATTGAGGAGGGTCTCACACATTTGCTTTGATGAGTATGATAGAGGATGGCAGAGAGAATGTATCATACATTTTGGAAAGTGGATACCCTGCCATGACAATAGACCAAGCCTTGGCACAAAATCATCAATCAACCATTATTCTTACACACATTTAAACATGAAACTGAACTAATTTTATAGTCCGCGGATGGTGCTCTGACACCAAATCTAAAGTCAATGTCCCTGGTAAAGGGGTGACCAACCTATTGAAGAGTAAGGGCCACTTAAACGACTTAGTAACCAGTCGAGGGCCACAATGAGAAGATGACAGCTTTGCATCCATTCTGCGTATGCAAGCGGACACAGACACAGCCCACTCTACTCCATGGGCCCTTTCATCAAATGGAAGGGGACAGATGCACTTTTCGTTTTTTTAGCAGACCGGATTGGAAGGAGGCAGGTGTAAACGGACACAAATCTATTTACATCGGCCGCTCCAGAGGTGAATGGAGGGTCCGATTGGGTCAGACAGATCATGTAAAAGGGGCCTAAGGCTACTTTTATACTGACGGTCTGCAGTCTAACCGCACCTGTGGCTTTCCTGAAGGTTAGCTGTACTTTGCCATAGAATTCTATCATATCCTGCAAGTGTGGTGCACTTTCTGAAAGTGCATAAAACCCACAGGTAAAACCAGAAGTCTATGGCTCAGTGCAGGCAAGCCACAGGTGCACTGCGCTACACCTGCGGATCATTTTAAAAGCAGCCCAGTAACCACTGCAAAACACATATGTCCATATATACACTGTGATTTTTAGTAATAAACTTGCTGTCCCAGGCAGAGTGCATTTGGTATCACTCCACCTATGACAAGAGCCGGTGCTATACAGTAAGCATCAGTTTATGCGGCCCTGCTCCGCAGCTGCTTTCTCCCTCTATCGCTGGTTTCATTCACAACACTGATGCTCTGGCATGGCGGGTAGACAACCTGCAATCTGGGCTTGCCTACCCTCCATCCCAGGAGGCTGCGGGCCACAACAGAGGGCTCTGCGGGCCACTGGTTGGGCAACCCTGCCCTAGTGGCACTCAGATGTAATAAAACCCTGGATGATATTTTGGTTCAGACAAACCTTAGACAAAAGAATTCAAAGGTCCCACATAGTATATCACAGAGGATGGGCTGCTATAGGCGTCACAAATTCACTCATTTGTGGAGAATGCTTTCCACATCCACATATGTAACACGGGAAATTATGTCTAGATATTAAAATGTTCATATGCATAGACATAAGTTGGTAAATCAATTGTCAATTTAAAAGGTGCTTTGAGAGACAATGAAGTGACATTAGGACAGCCTTCTCAAAAACAGAAGGGTGAATAAAATAATCTGAATAAAATCAGTAGCAATGGACTTTGTTAGACATCAGACCCATGAACTTAGGGATATGTTGATTTAACATGTTAAGCAGCCCGCGAGAGGGGGGGGGGGGGGGCTATGCTTGTCTTCTTTTATTCTGTGAAGCCTTCTTGTTCTTTCATCATTGGCATGGTACAACCAGGTGGACTGAATAGCAGTTTATCTTTTACATGCTTCCTTGACAATAGATAACTCATTTGTTTTGGCCCTTTTTCCATGCTCTCCCCTCTCTACACCACGCTCCTTACTCCCTTCTCAACCAGCCCCCCCCCCCCCCCCCCGTTTTTTTTATTTTGCCCTCTCTATTTCTTTCTATTTTTATCCGATTCCTCTCGCTTTCTTTTTTTTCCCTTTCTCTGCCTTTCATACTTAGTATTTATGCATATCTTTATTTGTCCTTTGGTGATGATGTTTTTCAGTTACTCTACACTGTTTTTTTTCAACGGCTCCTTTTTAGTTTCATCTATCTGATTTTTGACTCTTTGCACTATTCATATTACTGACTCTGTTTTAAAAGCCCCCCCACTCCAGCTGTGCAGTCTATGCTCTCTGTGGCAGCAGGAGACAGATGGGAACCCTAACATCATGGGTTTTAATAGTGTTGGAAGCTCCGCCAGTCAGCGTTTCTGGTTGCCTTGACACGGCCAATGCAGTACACAGGAATTGGTGAGAGGTCTGGTCACCTGGCAACAGCCAATCGTATCTGCTTGATCAGGTGCATCTGACAAATGTACCTGATCATGGATAAGTTTGATTCTGCACATTTGGGACACATAACTGCTACCGACAGTGATAGTGGATTTCCTCCTACACCTGTTAACTCCTTATGTGACCATTTAATAGCATGTGTAGATTACCATTAGGTGGGAATATGTGTCTTTGTTTATAATGTGTTGGAAGGATGTCAGACATCAGAGGGCTGTAGGTAGCTACTTCTACCTCGCTTTTGATTTGTTGTTACTTTGAATGTCTGCATTGCTGTATGCATATCACATGCCTGAGGAATGGGTCCTGTGTGGCCCTAAAACATTAGCATTCTTCCCCTTTAATGCGATCACTTTGAATAAAACCTTTAATTGTTATATGTGAAGATCCATGGTGTGCTGGCAAATATGTACATTGATCTGGTGGAATGGGCATTTAAAGTACAGGATAATATTCATCTTTTAGAATGCAAGCTCTTGCAATTAGATTTGGTAGCCACAATGCAATTGGTTCAATTAGAATCACTCTCTTGCTCTATTTTCTTGAGCAGATGAGATAGGATTTGCACTGTAAGAAAAACAGAAGAGCAGATTTGTTGAACGTGATCACTCAGTTGAAGGTCTAAAGCATCTGAGTTGTCTTGTAGTTACTATCTGATAGCTGTTGCTTTTAGCAAGGTAGGAATGAGACTCAGTGACCCTTCCATTTTTAAGACCTGGGCTTGAACAACCATGGCGTAAAACCTAGTGAATGGGAAGCAGGATGGAATAGAAAAGACAGCAGCTCTAGCCTGTTGGGCAGAGATCAGGGGTATTCTCTTATTAGTATGTGTATGTCTATGCAACATGTTCTTCTGGGCCTGTTTGGTGCCAGGAGAATAACTGGCTTTTTCTGTTGCTCTATTTTGTTGAGCAGATGAGGTAAAATTCACAGTTGAGAGAAGGCAAAGTTTATCCTGAATTGAGACTGGCGGATTATCAGGGCATGCAATGCCAGTGCTAGAGGATCTTTGGGCCTGGCCACAAACAGCTTGTTAAATCTAGAGGCCAGGAGACCCATCTATCAGTTTGAACATTTCTGGGTTAAAGACCAATTTCTCTTGGTCCAAGTGGTGTTGGCTGAGGTAATCCACCTTCCAGTTGTCCACTTCTGGGAAGTGAGCAGTAGAGATCATTGGACACGGAGCTTCTGCACAGGAGATGATCTGGCTTGCTTCCTTTAGGGCTGCATGACGCCTGGTGTCCACCTTGGTGGTCAATGTAGGCAAAATCCATGGCACTGCAAGGGAGGAGAGCAGATGCACATGTGAATGGAAATGTGTCTAATGTTCTAGAGCATGAGCAGAGCAGAAGACCATTGTTGCAATGGCTATGCAACAGCACAAACCTAAAATACAGGGTCATGTTGGTTGTTCATTGTCCTAGTCCAGTTAGTTACCGTTTGACATACTGAAATTGCAGCATAAGCCGGTTGCAGGGCAGGGCTTGCCAAATTAAAGGGAGCTTTTAGGAGTGTCACACCTTCTATATGCAAAATATTTAAAGGAAGGAGCATCTTCAAGAAGTACAATGAGATGTTTATACAGCAATTTTGTTCCTGTATCCCAGTCTACCTTGGCATCAGTCCCTTTGTTAAATGCAGAAACCCACAAAGGGAAGATGTATAAAAAAAAAACACAACAGTCTAATAACCCATCTATTGCCTCATCCTCACAGGTTTCTTTTTCTGTCTCTCATCAACAATCTTCACATAAAAGAAGTCTTCACAATTCCAGTTCTTCACAATTCGATTTATTTTGTGGACAGGTGTCTTTTATACAGGTAAAACCTAACAGCACTCCCTTTAAGGCAACACTTTATTGTATTTGTCACAATTATGGAATATTTTACATTTGCAATGCAGCACATAGTGTAGCATTCTAGATCAAGCAACACACAGAGAAGCAGTCTCGAGTAAATAGCCTATATATTAACACTATTATGATCTAACAGACCAAGGAAGCAAGCGGTCGAGTATTTTGATACACGGTACTGGACTTAAGTGATCTGGTAGCCATGTGACTAATATTTTGTAGGGCTGACCCAAAAGGTATTTTGGCTTAAAGTGGAATTCCTGCCTAACACTAACTGTGCTTAAAAATGTCTCCTCCCCCCTCCTGCTACCTCTCCTGCCTAACCTGTGTAAAAAAGATGTTTATACTTACTTTTTTTAGTCCACTCTAAACTGGTCACATGAACCACAGTCCTGGTTGATCTGCATCGAGTGGCAGCTGCAGGGGGGAGGAAGGAGTGCTGACAACAGCTGGGCTATGGAAGCTTATGTCTGATGTCATGGCTCCCAGAATTTCCTGTCATTGTTGAGCACTCCCTGACACATTGAAGCCAGGGCTGCAGGACCATGTGACTAGATTGGAGCAGCCTAAAAAAAAGTAAATGTACAGATCTTTTTTACACACGTGAGGTAGGACAGGTAGCAGGAGGGAAAGAGGAAGGGAACAATTTTGAGAATAGTTTGTGTTAAGCAGGAATTCCACTTTAAGTGCTGTTTAGCCAAAAATGTTCCATTAATTCTAATTAAGTCTCTGGAATAATCATTGATAATAGGATGTTTTGTACACCAGTCATTCATCCATGTTCATTAACCACTTGACCACTGGGCACTTAAACACCCTTAATAACCAGACCAATTTTCAGCTTTTGGTGCTCTCACATTTTGAATGACAATTACTCAGTCATGCAACACTGGACGTATATGAAATTTTTGTCCTTTTTTTCACACAAATGGAGCTTTCTTTTGGTGGTATTTAATCACCGCTCGTTTTTTTATTATTTGTGCTATAAAAGAAAAAATACAGAAAATTCTGTAAAAAAATGAATTTTTCTTTGTTTCTGTTATAAAATTTAGCAGATTAGTAATTTTTTTCTTCATAAATTTTGGCCAAAATTTATACCACTACATATCTTTGGTAAAAATAAGTACAAATTGGTGGATATTATTTGGTCTTTGTGAAAGTTATAGAGTCCACAAGCTATGGTGCCAATATCTGAAAATTGATCACACCTGAAGTACTGACGGCCTATTTCAATTCTTGAGACCCTAACATGCCAGAAAAGTACAAATACCCCCCAAATGACCCCTTTTTGGAAAGAAGACATTCCAAGGTATTTAGTAAGAGGCATGATGAGTTTTTTGAAGTTGTCATTTTTTCCCACAATTCTTTGCAAAATCAAGATTTTTTTAGCTTTTTTTTTTTCCACAAAATTGTCATATTATCAGTTTATTTCTCACACACAGCATATGTATACCACAAATTACACCCCAAAACACATTCTGCTATAACTCCCGAGTACGGCGATACCACATGTGTGAGACTTTTACACAGTGTGGCCACATACAGAGGCCCAACATGCAGGGAGCGCCATCAGGCGTTCTGGAGCACCCAGGACAATTCTGACATTTCTCTCCTACATGTAAAAATCATCATTTATTTGCTAGAAAATTACATAGAATCCCAAAACATTATATATGTTTTTTTAGCAAACACCCTGGAGAATACAATGGTGGTCGTTGCAACTTTTTATCTTGCACGGTATTTGCGCAGCAATTTTTCGAATGCTTTTTTTTGGAAAAAAAACACAGTAAAGTTAGCCCAATTTTTGCATAATGTGAAAGATGAAGTTACGCTGAGTAAATAGATACCTAACATGTCACTCTTCAAAATTGCACACGCTCGTGGAATGGCGCCAAACATCGCTACTTAAAAATTCCCATAGGCGACGATTTAATTTTTTTTTACTGGTTATATGTTTTGAGTTACAGAGGAGGTCCAGGGCTAGAATTATTGCTTTCGCTCTAACGTTCGCATCGATACCTCACATGTGTGGTTTGAACACCGTTTTCATATGTGGGCGGGACTTACGTATGCGTTCGCTTCTGCATGCGAGCACATGGGGACAGGAGCGCTTTAAAAAAATAAAAAAATTTATTGTTCATTTTACTTTATTTTAGTTGGACATTTTCTTCCCCAAAAATACATTTTTTAATCACTTTTATTCCTATTACAAGGAATGTAAACATCCCTTGTAATAGGAATATGGCATGACAGGTCCTCTTTACAGTGAGATATGGGGTCAATAAGACCCCGCATCTCACCTCTAAGCTGGGAAGCCTGAAAAAAAAAAAAAAGATTCTGGCTTTGATCGTATTGGCGAGTCGGTAGAAGCACCGGAGGGCGGCGGGAGGGGGGGATGTCTATGGCTGGGTATTGCAGGGTATCACCGACTATGGCTGGGTATATCAGAGTATGGCGTTGCAGAGTATTGTGTTGCAGAACATTGCAGGATATTGGCGGGTGTTGCAGAGCATTGCAGAGTGTTGCAGGGTATTTGCGGGTGTTGCAGAGCATTGCAGAGTGTTGCAGGGTATTGGCGGGTGTTGCAGAGTGTTAGTGTTGCAGGGTATTGGCGGGTATTGCAGAGTGTTGCAGGGTATTGGTGGGTGTTGCAGGGTATTGGCGGGTGTTGCAGAGCATTGCAGAGTGTTGCAGGGTATTGGCAGGTGTTGCAGAGCATTGTAGAGTGTTGCAGGGTATTGGCGGGTGTTGCAGAGCATTGCAGAGTGTTGCAGGGTATTGCAGAGTGTTGCAGGGTATTGCAGAGTGTTGCAGGGTATTGCAGAGTAATGCAGAGTATTGCACAGTAATGCAGAGTATTGCACAGTATTGCAGAGTAATGCAGAGTATTGCAGAGTATTGCAGAGTAATGCAGAGTATTGCACAGTATTGGCAGGGAATTGAGGGGTTAAATTTCGGTGAGCAGCAATGTGGGCACTGCAGATGCAGCCCACATCGCTGCTGACACCGATCTCTTCCCCCTCCGCTGTTCCGATCGGTACAGAGAGGGGGAGGGATATGACGGCCTCCCAGAATTAAACAACCGCCCTGTAGCCGTCATTCGGCTATGGGCCGGTTGTTAAGTGGTTAAAGGTGGTCACACTGTCAAACGTTTTGCTTCTTTCTTTTTTAACTCAAAACGGATTTTATTGGTACAAAAATACAAATGACAATCACAGAATCAGCATAACATACATGTTCATGCAGCATACAAAGAAAGGTACTTCTCACTTGTCAATGTCATGTACCACTATTGGTATAGATATTCTCCTATATAAACAGCATACCAAGTTAAAGAAATAGTATGGTCCATTCGGGCCTCAGCCCCTTTGCAACTGGGCCTGCCCTTACCACGTCAGTTGTTATTTCTCTATAACTCTATATTCTCTGGTATATCTCTCCTTACACTTCCTAAATAAACAGTCTATCCATAACCAGCTCCAGGGGGGACAACAAGCCAAGGACCCCATAGCCGTTCAAATCTTCCCGCCCGACCCCTGTGTTGATAAATGTACTTTTCCATGCTTAACATGTTCCCCATCTAGGATATCCATTCCTTCAACCTCGGGGGGTCGCTCGCTCTACAGTGTTGAAGGATAAGTTTACGTGCCTGAAAGGGGGCTCTACCTATGGCCTCCTTAGAGAACGCCTCCAATGGGACGTCGTCCATTATACCTAAGAGACACACCTTTGGATCTTGTGGCACCTTTACCCTGAAGGCCCCATTGAGAGTATCAATGACTCCAGACCAATATATATGCAATTTGGGGCAACACCATAGTAAATGAATGAGATCTCCCCGATCCCTGGCGCACCTGGTGCATTGATCCCCCGTCCCCAATCCCCATCTTGTACAGTCTGACCGGTGTGCGGTGCACCCTCATTACAATGTACAGTTGTGACAATCGCTGTGCCGTATTCAGCGAGCAACCCTGTATTGCCTGTAGGGCCTCAGCCCATTGGTCCTCCTCAAATGCTCCTACATCTCTCTCCCATGAGGCAGTTACCCTTGTGGGAAAACCAGGCACAAATGCATTAAGTAACATATTGTATTAACTGGATATAAAACCCTTTTAACTGGTGACTTCTATCACATAGCGAAAGATTGGGGTGAGAGATTGTATCCAGGGATTATTTCCTGCCTGCACCTTAACGGCATGTCGCAGTTGCAAATAATAAAAATACATACCCTGGCGGACACCATATCTTTCTCTCAACTCTGCAAAATAGGTTTTGCTTCTTTCTTGGTGGGGAGGTGTTAAAGGGATAAAGAGCTTGCCCTAAGGTTGGTGAGTAAAACATCATTGCCAAAAAGCACATTTCATTCACAAGGAACCTTGCCCAGCCTGCTTATTCCTCCAAAATAAGCCTCCTTGGCTTGTGTCCCTGGCAGGCCAAAACTCCAGGATCCACCGCCTTTGCATGAAGGCTTGCCCCGACCTATGAACAACAAGGCATTTTCAGCCTGTTTAAGACCTGGAGTCATCATCCCACTCTGTCACAGGAGTGCTTCATCTGGTTCTAGTCTGTTGATCGTGCCTAAGAAGGGAAGTATTCAGCTAATCCTGGACATCCTAAATGCATGTGAATACAAAAGATTGATATTAAATTGGTTTGCTTGATGGTTGCCTCTCAATATTCACCTTCACTTGCTCGTCTTTCTTGGCCATCAAAGCTTCTCAAGGATGTTCACTTACGTCCTGGCAGTCAATTCCTGTAGGACTTTTGGGTGTGCAAGATTTACCCCCAGTCCTTACTGACTTAGGACTGTTCCAAGACACTGGTAAAATAAGAGTGCTTCATTCTGTTAAAATAAAAAGATAAGAGTGCTTCTTCTAAAGTAAAAACTGCACTCCATATGCTTAAGCCTCCATACACATGGAGTCAGGAGAAACTGGCCAGTTCAATAAAAAAATGGCCCACATTCGGCCCATGTGTATGCCAGCTGGTCCGACAGAAGAGCGTTGATCAGAGTGTTCTGGTGGTGGGCACCCCCTGTCAGGACACAATAGGTCAGTGGGGCAGATTGCTTTATTTCTTTACTAACGTCAAATCGTTAGTACAGAGGCTTCGAACAGAGCTGACAGTTTTATTTTCATTATATTTTTTCATTATTTTCATTCAACCGAATGACATTTTCATACAAAGCTGTAGGAGGCTACTGGGGATAATACGTTTTGAGGTGGTTCTAATTGCAGTTGAATTTATGGTGAAGGATTCTATTTGCATAGTGTCCAAACCTTCTTAGGGCGGAAGTATACCAACACAAAGAAATTCTGTACTGTGACCTTTAATGAATCTGGATGACAGGATGGATAACTGGTGTACTAAAAATCCCATTATCAATGGTTATTCGAGAGACTGAGTGATACTAGTTTAATAAGGCATGATCACCATACTTCTGTAAATTTGGTTTCTCTCTATAGATATATCTTACCATGCAAGTGCCTGACCAACTGCCTTCAAATTCTAATTTCAGCGCAGACTAATAGCTTTTATTATGGCATTTAATGCACAGTGGGGAAATCTGAGAACTGTTCAGCTAACATTTCTCAAAAAAGTAGATATACAGTCAGTTTTCGCAGAAGCTGAGATATTAATGAAAACATTTACAATATTGCATGATAGATTCAATTCACAGTAGACAGAAACCCTAACTGAATGACATTAGGGTGTGTGTATCAGTAAGCAGTGTGTATCATAAAAGAAAATGGCATTTATTCAACAGAAGCTCCTTTAAGGGAGACAGGGACAGTGTACTGACCCTGTAACAGAAAGTGTCTAAACAAAGACCCTAATGGAAGCATCACCAGGAAATCAGTGTTCTTGCTGTACATAGTACATGAATAGTAGCATTATGATCACCTACCTAATATTGAGTAGTTCCCCAGTTTGGCACCAAAACAGCTCTGGACAGGTGAGGCATGGTCTCCACTAGATCTAAACTTTATATATTCCTACTAAATTGCTCGCCCCTTACAAGGGATCAGTTCACATAGTATTGTCCTGAGAAGGCAATGGATTTGCTATGTTTGTGGGGTACAGATGTAAAAGCACCACCTTCTGCATAGTTAGTATCTCAACTATATTTTTAAAGCAACTGGGCCTGATGCTGAAAGGCTTTTGTTTGATGCTTCACTTTTTCAGTTTTACCTTTAAGTTTCAGGTAGTAAATGATGATTCACCAGAAGAGAGGGTCTGCATGTAGAAAGCTGGACTTACCCCTTGAGAAAGTAGTTTAATTACCTCATGGTAACATTTTCTGATGTTGTTAAGGTTTTCAATATGTTGTAATTTACTTTTCTGTTGTCAAGTTTTGGTTAAAGGAGAAGTATAGCCAAAGTTTTTTTGGCTGTACTTCTATGGATCAGAGGAGTGCAGTTTTATTCTGCACTCCTGTGACACGTTTTCAACTGACAGCGAGATGAAATCTGCAGTTGCCGCTGAGAGCCAGAGTCAGCCACTCTCATCCCCTCCACAGCCCAGTGCTCTAGTGAGCACTTGCGGGGCAGAGCAGAGGGGCAGGAACTGACAGTCGCTGGCTCTCTGCAGCCTAAAGACCGAGAGCTGAGCGATCGGCAGTGTTTGATCGCTCATTTCTCAGTATGGAGCTAGCAGAGAACTGCAGTATCAGACCAAAACTGCATCCACATAGGTAAGTGGGCTTCAGCTCAGTTGGTTGAAAACAGGTCACAAGAGTGCAGAATGAACTGCACTCTGGCTGTATTTTTCCTTTAAAGACTCAATTTAAAAAAAAAAAAAAAAAAATCAGGAAATCGACTTCCTTCTCTCTTCATACTTGTGGGATCCCAAAAATCCTAGAACCTCAGGTTGGTTTAGCAATTCCAAATCCGAGACTATAATTTTGCCTCTCAACTTGTTTATATACATTCGCAGCTTTTCCCACAAATAAATAATGCAGCTACAGTGGTGGAAACTACCTTAGTCTCTTCCTACGAGGGCCTAACTAAACTAATTTATAGGAGAGCTGTCCCGGTCCCTGATTTTTTTAAAAGTTTCCTTAAAAATCTTTGAGCATTGTCTGTCTATGGCTTCTCACTCCGTGCATTTAATTTCCCCCAACCACAGATCAGGTTCAAACTATCTCCGACATTTTTTTTTTTTTTCCGAATGCTTGCTTCTGGGCATTGAAATTTTAGAAATTTGTGCACCACTTATATGATCAGAGTCTGTGTAAATCTTTTATCCAACTCAGGGAGGAATATAGGGTCCCAAACTCCTCGCACATTAGGTACCTACAACCGAGACATGTTGCTTTGGCACAATTCGGAGATCTACAATTTGTAAATTCTACCCTAGAAAAAAATCCTATTTATAGAACTCGGTCACAGAACAATTCTACTCATCTACAGGTTTTGAAAGATCAATGGTCATTAGATATCCCAGATCTTTAAGAGGAAAATTGGGAGGGGCTCCTTTATACCTTTTTTTTCCACTGCTATATCAGCTAGAAACAGATTGATTCAATTGCATATTTTTTACAGGATATTTCACTTAGATTATCTTCACTTAGAGAAAATAAGGTCATTCTGGTCCAATATAACCCCGTTTGTTGCTACGAAATTTGACCTTCCTAATGTGTGCAATCCAAAATGGTGTTCGTTGGGGGGGGGGGGGGGGGGGGTATTGGAGGATATTGATCTAAGTTCCTATTAGAAGCAGTTTTTATGGTTTCTATTGTTTTATTCTAGGAAAACGGTTGTATTGCAGTGGATATATTCTGCGGTAGTGTCCCTTAACCAATGGAAGATTGATTAACCAGGTCTTGCCTATTTATAAACTTACATGCGAGGCTAGGGGTTGAATAGGGGGATTCAATAAAATTTGGGGACCATGGATAGAGCTTTTTGATACCTGTGCAACACAAGACCTAATACCCATATTTGTTACAGGAATGGAGTGGAGAGCATTTACTTTGTTTCTGACTTCAGCTATGTTTCCTTTATTATATAAAAGTGTGTCTCTTCTACTTTTTTGAGTATAAGATCTATGTTTAGTTTTGCAGGCTTGATGATCTACGTTTTGTGTTTATCCGATCTGGGAATGGCAATATCTTGGTACATCTCATTAACTTGGGCAAGGTTTGCGGATCTTTTCTATAAGAAATGTTAAACCTTTTACACATACCCATAAAGTGCATAATAGGGGATTAATCAACAAATAAATGTGTGGTGTGTCAATCCCATGCTACCCTTTACACGTTAAATGTGCGAAAAATATATACAAAACACTACAAAAGCTGTTGTTATAACAATATTTTGGTGGCTGCTAGCAGTAACACCCTGCCTGTATACAGTTAGGATCCAAATGTAACACTGCTGTGCATCCTAATACCTCTACAAATATAATTGTGCGAATTAGCACAGTGCATGCTACAAATGTGATTAACAGTATAAAAAATCAAAATCAAAAACATAATAAAATATTACTACAATGTTCATCAATCACTTGAAATATAAAGTTGTGTGTGTTCAAATACAGTATTTCTTGTCATCTTACACCTCTGGTGATCCAATAAATTTATGCACACTGTGAATCCGACCACCACCCCTAGAGAATAAAATGGCGGTCATTGCAATACTTTTTTCAAAATGTATTTGCTCAGTGGTCCTACTCGGCTTTTGGGGGCTATACCGCGATCATGACCGCAGCTGCAAGCATCATCCTGGTACCGTTGTTTAGAATGGGCAATCGGCTATCCAGGGTTAACAACCGATGCGGCTAAAAGGACACCCCCCCCCTCCCGGGCCTCCTGGTGGCACGGGAGACCCGATTGAACATCTGCCGCTTCTGGTGGCTAGGGACAGACTGGAACGGAAACAGAAAATGGCTTTGTTCCAGCCTCCTGATTGTAAACATGGAAGCAACATCACAACATAATTTCCTGTTTACTCGGCTGCCAATAGCGCCGTTTAAAAAAAAATATATAGTATTCAGAATCGCTGAAAATGGCGATCTGAATATTTTGAAGTGCAAAGGAGGAATTGGGGGTCTTTTAGACCCCCGATTCCTTCATAAAGAGTACCTGTCACCACCTCTTAGTGTCACAAGGGATTTTTACATGCATACGCATACGCAATTCATGCCCGCATATGTAAACGGTGTTCAAATCACATGTGAGGTATCGCTGCGATCGTCAGAGCTAGAGCAATAATCCTAGCACTAGACCTCCTCTGTAACTCTAACCTGATAACTGTAAAAAAAATGTAAATCATCCCCTTTGGATATTTTTAGGTACCGTAGTTTGTCGCCATCCCACGAGTGCATCCAACTATAAAGTGTGACATGTTTGGTATATATTTACTCAGCGTTAAATCATCTTTCACATGATATAAAAAAATTGGGCTAACCTTACTGTTTTGTTTTTTAAAAATCCCTTTTCCCAAAAAGTTGCGTTAAAAACACTGTTGCACAAATACCGTGTGACATAAAATATTGCAACAATCGCCATTTTATTCTCTAGATTCTCTGCTAAATAAATTTATATATTTATTTATATATATATATATATATATATATATATATATATATAAATAACGTTTGGGGCTTTAAGTAATTTTCTAGCAAAAAATATGGATTTTAACTTGTAAACACCAAATGTCAGAAATGGGCTTAGTCTTGAAAGGGTTAAATGATAGAATATAAACCAAAAGTCCAGAAAAAAATCACATGATACAGATGTTACAAATTAAGTTGCATGCTTCACTTTGGTCTGTCATAATGCGGTGGGCAACATGGCAAATGATGCTCAGTGTAGAAAAATATAAAATAATGCATTTGGGTGGCAAAAATACGAATGCAATCTATACACTGGGGGGGGGGGGGGGGGAGAACCTCTGGGGGAATCTAGGATGGAAAAGGACCTGGGGGTCCTAGTAAATGACAGACTGAGCAATGGAATGCAATGCCAGGTTGCTGCAAGCAAAGCCAACAGAATATTGGCATATATTAAAAAGGGGATTAACGCCAGAGACAAAACGATAATTCTCCCACTCTACAAGACTCTGGTCTGGCCGCACCTGGACTATGCCGTCTAGTTCTGAGCACCAGTCCTCAGAAGGGATGTGCTGGAACTGGAGATGGTCCAAAGAAGGGCAACAAAGCGAATAAAGGGACTGGAGGATCTCAGCTATGGGGAAAGACTGCAAGCATTGAACTTATTCTCCCTGGAGAAGAGCCGTGTGAGAGGGCATATGATTTCAATGTGCAAATACTGTACTGATGACCTCACAATAGAGATAAAACTTTTCCGCGCAAGGGAATTTTAGTGAATGGCCATTCACTAAAATTAGAAGAGAAGCGATTTAACAAACTGCATAGAGGGTTCTTTACTGTAACAGAGTTTAGGATGTGGAATTCTCTTCCACAAGCAGTGGTTTCAGTGGGGAGCATCGATAATTTAAAAAAATGATTCGATGGGCACCTAAACGACCACAAATTTTTTATTTATTTTTTAATTGTGAAAGATAATGTTATGCCGAGTAAATCGATACACGTCACACTTCAAAATTGCACCCACTCGTGGAATTGCAACAAACTTTGACCCTTAGAAATCTCTATAGATGACGTTTAAAATTTTCTACAGGTTATCAGTTTCGAGTTACAGAGGAGTTCTAGCAATTATTGCTCTTGCTCTAATGATCGCAGTGATACCTCACGCTTGGTTTGAACATAGTCTTCATATGCTTTTTCTTCTGCAGGTGAGCTCGGCGGGATGGGGCACTTTCAATTTATTATTTTTTTTTTACTTTTTATTTTTACACTGTCCTTTTTTAAAAAAAAATAAAAAATGTTCGGTCACTTATTCCTATTACAAGGAATGTAAACATCCATTGTAATAAAAAAAAAAAGCATGATAGGACCTCTTATTTTGAGATCTTGGGTCAAAAAGACCTCAGATCTCACATTTATACTAAAATACAATAAAATTCCCCTTTAACAATTTCTGCCTTGGAATCTGGATCTGTTGTTTACATAGGCAGATCCACGTTCTGACTCTGTACTAGGCAATCGAGTCCGCCTGGGGCACGCTCCTGCAGCTCGCACAAGCACATGTCCGCACGCAGCTGCGCGAGCCGCCATACAGCTACGGCAATTCGCACAGGAGAGCCGACCTGCCACTGTACAATGACACAGTCTAAGAACAAAACAGTTTTAAGCCTCCGGGTTGGTAAATAGATCTCACTGGGTCTGGTTCAGTCCTGCAGACATGTTCCATCATGCACCAACCCTGATTGACCCAGGAAAGACAAATTATACCCTGGGCAGGGAGCAAGGTGTACCCTGGGTAGGGAGCCCAGTGCTTAACCTTTCGTGTCCTGCTACACACTTCTCACTGCCACCCATTTACCTCATGAACCTCAAAATTCTAAGTGGCAGATACACACCATCAACAACTTACAGGGGCTGTCTGTCAAAATATGTAAGAAGGCTGTGTTTGTTGGAGGAGTCTGAGGCGTACATATTTCTACTCCCCTGTTGGGTCCAGTGTTGGTGTCGCATTCAGGGATTGACGTGGGGGGGGATTTGGTTTCTCACGCCTGCTCCATGGGGGGGCACTCATCTGCCTGCGCACCTCCGGGTACTCCATGTGGGGCATCATGGGGGGGGGGGGGGGGCGCTCGCACGCCTCCCAGTTTTCTCACGCCACTCCATGGGGGGGGCACGCTTACCCGCCTGCTCACCTCCCAGTACTCATGCCGGGCACCAGGGATAGGACGCCCGCATGCCACCCGGCTTTCTCACGCCGCTTCTTGGGGGGGGCAAGCTTACAAGCCTGCTCACCTCCCGGTACTCACACCGGGCATCATGGAGGTGACGCCCCGCACGCTTCCCGGTTTTCTCATGCCGGCTCCATGGGGGGCGCTCTCCCACCTGCGCACCTTCCGGTACTCATGTGGGGCATCATGGGGGGGATGCCCGCACGCCTCCCAGGCATCCACCGCTGTAGTAAACTCTTAGTCCTGGTAATTACGAGTTAAAAGGGGGTGGCAATAACGGGGGCCTTCAGTCCTTAGGACCTGCTTAGCCCAGATGCCATGGATTCTACAACACTTCCAGCAGTTAGCTGTCCCCCATCATCAGATGTCCCCATCTTGCCACACTGCGCTCAAACTGGAAGCAGGAACACAAGCACTGGAAGTGTCACCAGCCACAGAGATGCATTTATTACCTTTTTCTGCCACGGCGTAGACTGCGTGGGGACACTTATAAATTAGTGTTAGGTACCACAGATACTGGGGTGCCTTGGCGGGGCTCTGTGGCTTACGCATGCATTTGAAAATGTGTGCAGACTAAACCCCTGTTTTTAACGCATACTGTTAGACAGGTTATTTGGTTGTCTGTGGGCTGGTGGTAAGCAAAGCTGTTTTTTTTCAGTTTATCCTTGGGTTTGTTTGTAACTGCGTGACCCTCCACTGCAATTTCCTCTAATAGATATGGTTCTGTCTGTACAGTCCAGGTCTGAGCTTTCCTTAGGTCACGGGGGTGTGGGGGGGGGGGGGGGGGGTGCAGGCCATAGGTTACTGTGTGCACACGTGTAAATTCCAATATCCCCTTCCATACTGAGCTACACACCATATATTCTGATCGACTGTAGGCGCATATATCTTCATCTGTTCCTTGTCATCTCTGCAAGTCGTGAGGTCTGCTTGCCTGATGTTCAGGTAAGGGGGGGGGGGGGGGGGTTGGTAGACGGCTTAGTGCCACTGTCAGTTATTTCTTGTGATACATGCGATTTGTCAGAGCATCCAGTCTCAGAGTGTCCAGTCTCAGCGTTTCTGCCTTGCGTTCAGTCTCAGCATTTCTGTCACGACGGGCCATGTCACGACGGGTCATGTCGTAACATGTTCTGTCATAGCAGGTCGGTGCCATGCAGTTCGGCATACACCAACTGCCATTCCATCTTCGTTTGTTTCCATGTCTCATCGTACCTTTCGTTCATGTTTCTGTGTTTATCTGGGTTTAGTTGGCTAGTGCTCACATCGCAGGATCTGTCATGTCTACAGATCCATACGGGCTTAGGCTTCGTTTTTAATGATTATTGACCACAATCTTCTTGTCCGTATAACATGTCATACGATGCATGTTTTTTGTTTAATTTCATAACACCTGTACGACCTGTACGACTACTCACCACGGTCTGTGGGTACACTAGCCCTGAGAGTTACCTGTCTCTGCGCTGCAGGTTACTCTGGCTCACTTGCATCATACACTGGGGGGGGGGGGGCCTGCATAAGGGTCATTCATGTGCTATGATCTGGTCATTACTGTTAACATTCTCTCTCAGATAGGCACAGAGGGGTGGCATTCTCATGTCTGGTTATCTGTTGTCAATTTTTCTCTACCGGCCACAGCTGGGTCGGCGGCGGTACGTTTCAAATTGTTTTCCAATTCTGTCCCAGCAGAAGTTCCAAGGGGGTTTGGTCTGGTTCTTCACCTTCAGTCTGTGGGTAGTAGGTCTGCCCACCGGGGTGTCCTATGGCAAGTTCCGATATTGGCTGTTACTATGGCTGCCTTCTTTTTCTGCGGAAACTTTTCATTGAAATACTCGTCCGGGGATATCATGATTCAGCACTTGCTACAGTTGGGGGGGGGGGGGTGTATTGGCTATTGGAGCTGATATCACCATGCTTGAAGCTACTTTCATCAGACCTGCCATTGGGAGGGCAAGATAATAGTGTAGATGTCCTTTCACCATTGGGGTTACCCTTGGGTTTAGCCATCTTTGCTTCAGGAACCTTTTTCTGGCAGCATTTTTTTTTTTTTATTCATTCAGTTGATTTCATGTTCCATGGAGACCCTGGTTTCAGCCCAAGAATCTGCAGTCCCTCTCAGGGTGTGTGCTGAGCCAACGTCATCTTGACAGCCATCAAAGTGATAGGTCTGGGCCGTTATATTTTCCTGGGTTCCACTCTTGGCTCCAATCTCTTGTTTTCAAGGTTGCCTGCGGAACTGTTCAGGTACATCAGACCATTCATTTTTGTCCTATCCCAAGCCTGTTCTGACAAAGGTGGGCTTACAGTCATTTTGGATATGCTGAATCATGCCACAAGACTTATTCCACAGGAGGGAGTTTGGCCTCCTTCACCTGTTCAGGACTCAGACTCGGTGGACAGGTCACTAGCAGAAGCACGACTTGATCAAATCATGTGGGACCAGTTCCTGAGTGTTTGGCATGGTTTCTCAATTTTTACCAATGCTTATTGTCATAGCGCATTGGCCTTATCCGCCAAATCCAACACTTCAGACCCCTGCACTCCTGCCAGTTCATCCATTTTTCCAGCTCACTCTCTCACTTCCCCATGCCAAGTATAGGTAGGCCAGGGGTTTGTGGACATTTAACAGAGCTACTTACTGATGACCTTGCTCCCTTTCCCCTATGTATCCTCTCATCACAAGCAGTTTATTCTCATGTCTGGGTTGTTTCGGGCATCAGGCTCAATCCAATCATTCACGGGATGTTTAGTTGGGTTCTGGTCAGCCTAGCAGGTTCAATAGGGGGTTCCTTCTTATCACTAAGTCATAAGACAGTGGTTTTCTGCCGTCATAGTGGATACATATACTGTTGCCCGTCCGGACGCGCGGTACTCTACTTGGATTGTTACCTACCATTCTTCACCTAAATATGTGTCCTTTTGCCCTTTTTTCAGGCATACTGACCAGCTAGGCCAAGGCACACCTCAGGCCTTGGTTTTTAGAGTTATCGTATTTATTTTGAGGGGTACATATTCCTGTTGGCGTCGCATTCAGGGCTCTCACCCACCTGTTTTCCCCGCCTTCATACATAAACACATCGTATATTTTTCATATTTCATACATTAAGGATATGCCTTCTTTTCAGGCATGCTGACCAGCTAGGCCAAGGTACACCTCAGGCCTTGGTTGTTAGGGTTATCGCATTTCCTACTTGAAGACTCTGACTACAAATACAATTTCACAGAAAGAGCAAGCAAGATATCACTCCACTGAAAGGAGCAAATCAATGACCCACTTCCAGCACAACACTGTATATAACAAGCATTGTTCTGGAGGGATGTACCCATACATCCTACCAGAAGTGTGCCTCCTGGTCGAGCTTCCAAGGGCAGACAGCAGATCATCAATGGCTGGCTGCTCTGATATCTCTATGTCAGTGCCACCAGCAACTGTGTCTAAGCACTACCACAGCAGTACAATGTCACCAGACCAGTGCTGCCAGGTAATCTCCCTAATCATCACTGTCCACTCACAGTGTATCTAATTTCCGCCACACCAAGTATCCTTGATCTAGTTGCCACACAAGTCATATTATTCTTGATATCTATCACACTAGTTACAGGGTCACCGATCAAGGCCCCACCAGTCCAAGTGTCACCAGATCATAGTTACATAGTAGGTGAGGTTGAAAAAAAGACACAAGTCCAACCTGTGTGTGATTATATGTCAGTATTACATTGTATATCCCTGTATGTTGCGGTCGTTCAAGTCTATCTATCTATTCGTTTCTTGAAACTATCAATGCCCCCTGCTGAGACCACCACCTGTGGAAGGGAATTCCACATCCTTCCAACTCTTACAGTAAAGAACCCTCTACGTAGTTTAAGGTTAAACTTATTTTCTTCTAATTTTAATGAGTGGCCATGAGTCTTGTTAAACTTCCTTTTAAAAAAAAAAGTTTTATCCCTATTGTGTGGTCACCAGTATGGTATTTGCATATTGAAAGCGTCTCTTGTCCAGAAAGAATAAGTTCAGTGTTCGCTACCTTTCCCCATAACTAATATCCTCCAGACCCTTAATTAGCTTTGTTGCCCTTCTTTGTAATCGCTCCATTTCCAGTACATCCTTCCTGAAGACTGGTGCACAGAACTGGACAGCATACTTCAGGTGTGGCCGGACCAGAGTCGTGTAGTGTGGGAGAATTATCGTTTTATCTCTGGAGTTGATCCCCTTTTTAATGCATGCCAATAATCTGTTTGCTTTGTTAGCAGCAGCTTGGCATTGCATGCCATTGCTGAGCCTATCATCTACTAGGACCCCCAGGTCCTTTTCCCTCCTAGATTCAACCAGAGGTTCTTGCCCCAGTGTATAGATTGCATTCATATTTTTGCCACCCAAATGGATTATTTTATATTTTTCTAGACTGAGCATCACTTGCCATGTAGTTGCCCACCCCCATTAATTTGTTCGGATCTTTTTGCAAAGTTTCCACATCCTGCAGAGAAGTTATTGCCCTGCTTAGCTTGGTATCGTCCACAAATCTCTGTGATTAGTGTTCTTTATCACCACCACACCAGCAGCAACATCACCACACCAGTTTAAGCCAGCAAAAGTGTCCCCGATTGTCACCATGCTAGTCCTCAGTGTCACCAGACCAGTGTAAGCCAGCAACAGTGTTTCTGATCATTGCCATACCAGCGCAGTGTTGCCTCTGCCTGAACAAACACTGGCTTGTTTATTGAGCATATTCCTGCCCGTTGCCTAGACTGATCTTTTCCCTGTTTGATGATCATGTCTCTGCCCTGATCTTAACGACCCGCATTTCCAACTGACTGTTCCTGTGAGACACCAATCCCAGACCACTTATGCAGCCAGCTGCACTCTTGGGACCACAGGAACTTTCATGTTCTTCCTTTCTTTAGCCTCCTGTACTTCCTGGCCAGTGAACACGGCATTCCTGGGGCAGCCATGTACCAGTAGACTAGGCTTGCTTTGCTTATAGGAAATGGGACTGCTATAAGTAACATTACACTAAGCAATATTCCCTGAAAAATTGTATAAAAGGTGGACAATACATATATTTTTATATAATTGGTTGATTTGTGTGATACACAAGACACAATGTTCGGTATATAATCAGTCCAAACAGTGAAAAGTCTCATGTGGTATCGCCATACTCACGAGGAGTAGTAAACAGAATGCGTTTTGGGGTGTAATTCTAAGCATGCCTATAATGTGTGTTAGAATTATCTTATTGACAACTTTGCGTTAAAAAAATAAAATATATTCATTTTTTCCTGCATTTTCCAAAAAATTGTGGGAAAAAATAACATTTTCAAAAGACTCACTATGCCTTTCAGAAAATATCTCAAGTGTTTGCTTTCCAAAATGGGGTAATTTTGTGGGCATTCAATTGTTCTGGTATTCTCATTGTAATGCCAACTTAGTACAAAAAATAAAAATAAAAATTTCTCATTATCCAGAAAATTGTGACAGTAAATTAACACTTAAAAAATGAACCATGCCTCATACTCAATACCTTGGACTTTCAACTTTCAAAAAAGGGGTCATTTAAGGGGGGTGAGGATATTTGTACCATTCTGGCATTGTAGTCAGTATTGATCAGTAGTCAGGACTGATCTATTTTCGATTATAAATACCAAAGTTTATAATCTCTATTACTTTCACACAAACAAAATAATATAGAATGATTTGAGTTCTTTTCCCTAACAATGCAAAATAGAACCTCAAATCCCAAAAAGTTGGGAAACTGTGTAAAATCTACATAAAATCTGAATATGCAAATCTCATAAACCGATCATTTATTCATAACAGAAAAAAAGAAATTGTTAAACTGAGTAGATGTACCATTTTAAGGAGAAGAAAGGTACTTTTAAAAAAAAGTTGGGACAGGGCAACAAAAAGCTGGCAAAGTAAGTGGTACTAACAAGGAAGAGCTAGAAGAACATTTTTCAACTAATTAGGGTAATTGGCAACTGGTCAGTAACATGATTGGGTATAAAAAGCATCTTAGAGAGTCAATGTCTCAGAAATAAAGATGGACAGAGGTACACCAATCATTGAAAAGCTGCATCAAAAAATTGTCAAACAATTTCAGGATAAGGCTCCTCAACGTAAAATTGCAAATAGTTTAAATATTACCTATAGTACATATTATCATTAAAAGATTCTGAGAGTCTGGAGAAGTCTCTGCCCAAAGGACAAGGCCAAAATATAGGATTTTTATAACCACTTATCTGTAAAATTATTTTCTTTGACGTACATGACGGGACACAGCGCCATAGTAGTTACTGTGTGGGTTATAGGCCACCTTTACGTGATGGACACTGGTATGCCCCAAGACAAAAAGTGCACTACCCATATAACCCTTCCCACTACTGGGAGTATCTCAGTTATGTAGCAAAGCAATACACGTGTATACCAAGAAGGGAGAGTCCCGTGATGTACTTCAAAGGAAAGGATTTTACAGGTAAGCTGTTATAAAAATCCTATTTTCTTATCGTACATTACGGGACACAGAGCCATAGTAGTTACTATGTGGGATGTCCCATAGCAATGCCAACTGAAGGGAGGGAGACACAACAAAGATAGGGCACTAAGACTAGAGGACTTATACTGCAGCCTGCAGTACACTGTGCCCAAAGTCGATATCCTCATGACCTTTTACATCTACTTGAAAGAATCTGGTAAAATGTATGGACTGAAGACCAAGTTGCAGCCTTGCAGATCTGAGCCATGGAGGCTTGGTGATGCACTGCCCAAGAAGCACTAACAGCCCTGGTGGAGTGTGCTTTATGGTTTAAAAGGGAAAACGTCTCCTTTTATTATTAAGCTTGAACAATCACTTGACAAATCAATTTAGAAATAGTAAATTTAGATGCTGTCTGTCCTCTTTTAGGACCGTCTGGCAATACAAATAAAACATCTGTTTTACGAATCTGAGCAGTCACTTTCAAATAGACCTTGACCGCTCTCACCACATCAAAAGAATGTAGTGACTTTTCTTCCACAGAACGAAATTCTGGAAAAAACTTAGACAGAACAATATCCTGGTTTAAATGAAAACCTGACAGTACCTTTGGTAGGAAATTAGGATATGGCCACAATACAGCCTTATCCTTATGAATAATCAAATACGGCTATTTACAAGAATGAGCAGCCAACTCTGATACTCTTCTTGCAGAAGATATGGCAACCAAGAAAATCATTTTCCTTGTCAAGAGGACCAATAGAATAGCTCAAATAGGCTCAAAAGGCTGCTTTTGTAAAGTCGACAGGACTAAATTTAACTCCCAAGGGTTCAGGGGTGACCTAACTGGGGGATTATGCCGGGTTACCTGAATAAAGTTAAGAACCAGAGAGTGTGAAGCAAGTGGTCGTTGAAAAAATACTGATAAGGCTGACACCTGGCCCTTGATAGTACTTAAGGCCAGCTTCATTTCTAATCCCATCTGTAGAAATTCAAGGATCCTACCTATGACATTTTCTGGGGTGCCAACCCCTGGATTCACACCAGGAGACATATGCCTTCCAGACTCTATAGTATATGACTCTGGAGACTGGCTTGCTAGCATTAACCAAAGTAGAAACTACTGAAGGTGACAGCCCACGGTCCTTTAGAATATGGGTCTCAATAGCTAAACTGTTCAATTTTGCGTTTGTAAGGTAGGATGGAATATCGGACCTTGCGAGAGAAGGTCTGGCCACAGTTGTAGGGTCCAAGGGTCCCATACCGCCTTCTTTATGATCTCGGCAAACCAAGATCTCCTGGGCCATGCTGGGGCCACCAGAATCACCTCATTCCCTTCTTGCTGGATCCTGCAAAGAAGCCGCGGAAGCAGCAGAGCAGGAGGGAATGCATAGATCAGTGAAAACTGATCCCACTAAAAGACCAAGGCATCTGTTACGTATGCCATCGGATCCCTTGTCCTCGTCACAAAGTTGTCGATCTTGTTGTTGAACCTGGAGGCAAACAGATCCACGTCCGGAACTCCTCATTTTTGACATATTGACAGAAAGATGTTGGGATGAAGGGACCATTCTCTCGGAAACAATTATTGGCGACTCAAGTAGTTCGCCTGCCAATTCTCTATCCATGGACTGAAAATTGCTGATAGGGAAGGAATGTTGTTTTCTGCCCAAGAAAGAATATGATTCACTTCTTTCTAGGCCACACGACTTCTCGTGTCCCCTTGGTGATTGATATAGGCCACTGCTGTGGCATTGTCGGATTGGACTGTGAAAGGACAATTTCATATTCTGGACTCGAGGACAAGGCATACTGCCCGAATCTCTAGAATATTGATGGGCAAGGTCATCTCTGATTTGGATCATTTCCCTTGGACGGACTCTTCTTCCGGCACTACTGCCCAGCCCAGAAGGCTGGCATCTGTTACCACCTTCCAGGTAACTGGTAGAAAGGATTTCCCTTTTTGAAGATTCTTGGATATCAACCACCAATTGAGCCTCTGACGCACATCGGGGGGATAAATGCATTGGAAGGTCCAGAGCTTGGACCTTCTTGTTCCAAGTTAACAGGATAATGTTTTGCAGCAGTCTTGTGCATAAGGAATTGCCTTGAAAGAAGCCACCATCTTTCCCAACAATTTCATGCAAAGTTGGATTTCTTTGTTTTGACCAACTGAATCAGTTCCTTTATGGAACTGATCCTTTCCTGGGGCAAAAAGACCCTCTTCTGAGCCGTATCTATGATCAGCCCCAAGTATTGCTATCTCCTTGATGGTTTTAAGGAGGATTTCTCTAGGTTGAGAATCCAACCTAGGTGTTCCAGGTATCTGACTGTGGTGACCAAAATTTGGTTTAAGCGGGCTAAGGATTGATCTATCAAGAGTAGATAGCCTAAAGTAGGCTAGTACCGTTATGCCTTGAGCCCTTAGACTGGCAAAAGGAGGAGCCAGGACCTTTGTAAACACTTGAGGTGCAGTAGCTAGACTGAAAGGCAGAGCTACAAACTGGAAATGAAGATTTCCTACCTCGAAGCATAGAAATTTCTGGTGAGCGAGGAAAAATCGGCACATGGAGATAAGCATCCTTGATGTCGATTGATGGCAGAAGTTCTTCCCCTTATTGGACAGAGACTACTGATCGGATTGACTCCATGCGAAAAGAACTAATATTCAAAAAACGATTTAGATCTTTGAGATCTAAAATGGGCCTGACATCCCAGTTTGGTTTTGGAACCATGAACAGGTTTGAATAAAACCCCAAACCTTGCTCTTCCAATGGGACAACCGATATCACTCTTTGAGACAAGAGATGATCCAAAGCCAGAAAGAGAGACTTCTTTTTCACTGGATCTCTGGGAACATTTGATCTGAGAAAACAACGAGACAAGAACTCTCGGGAACTCTAGTTTGTAACCTAGAGAAATTGAGGAAGCCACCCATCTGTCTTGACACTGTTCCTGCCAGATCGTTGAAAACTGTAGAAGCCTTCCCTCCACTCGAGGAAACGGCGGCACATCTTCATAAGGAGGCTTTAGTATTCTGTTTTGTGGGTTTCTTCCACCAAGTCCCTTTTTGGCCCTGGGACTGACCATGAGGTTTACCTCTTGAACCTGATGGTAGAGGCCATCGTGACTGCCTGGAGGCTGTTGCCCCTGGCACTGGAGAAGAAGCACGTTTAAAAAGAAAAATGCTTAAATTTCTTCTTAAATCGGTAAAAGGGAACTTTTCCCATTAGAAATTCTTTGGATATACTTATCCAGGTCATCTCCAAACAACCTTTCACCATGAAAAGGGAAACTGGCCAAGAGCTTTTTGCATGGCACTTCGGCTGACCAATTTTCCAACCATAGGATTCTACGCACATATACCAGCCCTGGCATGAGCTGTGAGGCCTGCAGAATATAATCTTTTATCGCATCTAGTGTAAAACACAACGCTTCTGATAAAAACACAATATTGGATGCCCATGATCTATTGGCCCTCAGACGGCACTGCATTAAAAACAGGCATGCTTCTGTGATGGACATCAGTGCATGGGCTCAGGAATACACCCAAAAATCACTGAACACAGTTCTTTGTGCTATCCAATAATTCAAGTTAAAGGAGAAGTTCAGCCTGAGCGCATTCAGCTGGGCTTCTACTATGAGCCACAGGAGTGCAATCCGTTTTGCACTCCTGTGACCCGTTTTCAGCAGAGAGCAGTCCGCTCTCTGCCAACATCACCAGGATCAGTCCAGACACTGTGTCATCCTGACTTCAGAAGTCTGGATCCACCAGGTGCCTGGACTGATAGGCTTCTCAGCCTCTTAGTGAGCTGCTGAGAGGCTGAGTTGGCCGCTCCCCGCCCCTCCACAGCCCAGCGCTCTCCAATGAGCGTGAAGGAGCAGAGCAGGAGAGATGCTGACTAACAGGCAGCAGCTCTGCGCTTGGGGAGGTGCGAGAACTGAGCCCCTGGCTCGGTTCTCAGTGAGGTGGCGGAGAGGAACAGATGCAGCATCGCTCCGATACTGCATCAACCTAGGTAAATATGAATATGGGATAAAAAAAAATCTCATACTTTTATTTTAAAGCTCAATCGTGCAAAAAAGAAGCCATATCTGAACATGATCCAGAAATGCATCCACATTCTTTAAACTACCAGCCACTAATTGCTTTAATGCGACTGAAATTAAAACAATGGTCGAGACTACAGCATTCATAGGTTGGTACAGTGGCATTGTTTGAAACGGATATCCTTCCAAGATCTCTGTATAGATTTCAGACAATACCAATACCAGGAGGAAGAAACAAGGATTACTGTGATTACCAAATTTAGCACTTACCATAAAGAAGTACTTATGGTCAGACTCATAGATAGAATATTTTGCTTCAGGGATATCCCCTAAAAAACATCATAAAACTGACTTACTCTTTTTACTGTCACTACTTTGGGATAATTTATTCAAACTATAACTATTTTGAACTACGAAGGCCCAATGCCCCTAATCTTGGGCAACCAAGAATTTCCACCAGGACAGCTTAGACAGGGACTGTATAAGTGGACCTCTTTCTCAATTTCACCGATATTTAATGCCCTCTCCAAGAGCAATTTAAAGTCATTAAAGAGAAAAAATGGCCTTTAAAAAATATAAAGCAGGGGGTATTGTCAACATTGATGACACAGAGAAGGCAACTGTGCTAAATGCTTTCTTCTCCTCAGTTCTTACACTGGAAAAGGAGGGGTATACCGACCACCACAGTATTATCAATAACACATTACATGATATACTCTTGTAGCTAACAAAGGCCAGAATCAAGTGAAGACGAGATAAGTTTAACACAAATAAATCACCGGGACCAGATGGCTTACACCCGAGAGTCCACAAAGAACTCAGTCGGGTTATAGCCAGACCCTTATTCCTAATCTTTGTGGACAGCATACTGACAGGATTGGTACCAGCTGATTGGAGAAAAGCCAACGTGGTACCAATATTCAAAAAAGGGCAGACATATTCCTGGAAACTACAGGCCTAATATCAATAATAGGTAAATTATTGGAGTAGATGATAAGGGATTATAGCCAAGAATATGCTGAGGAGAACAGTATGATTAGTAGTAACCAGCATCGGTTTACAAAGGGTTGTTCTTGCCAGACCAATCTGTTAACATTTTATGAGGAAGTAAGCTGCCATTTAGATAGGGGGAGGCCTGTGGTGTATCTGGATTTTACAAAAGCATTCAATACAGTTCACCACAGAAGCTTAATCTACAAGCTAAGGTCTGGCCCTTAAGGTTTGGTCTTGGATAATAAAAAAAATGGTTATAGGGGCACGACCGAAGGGTAGTTATAAACAACGTGTACTCAGACTGGTCTGGAGTGGTAAGTGGGGCACCCCAAGGCTCTGTATTGGGACAAATTCTGTTTAACCAGTTGTTGGCTGCCCACCGTCAAATGATGGCGGGACGGTGTGGCTCTCGTTCTGGGTGGATGTCATATCACTGCGCATTGAACGGCTGATCCCACGTACCCCTGGGGGCAAGCAGCAGCCGTGTTGTTTTGCTAGGACATGGCCCAACCCCGATCTCTGTAAAGTGATGCTGATGCGGCTCTTTAACCATGTGATCGGCTGTGTTCAATCACGCTGAGTGTGTGTGGCGAGGAGAGATGATCAGCGGCATCTCTTTGCAGGGGACAAGACATGTAATCAGGGCACTGATCATCAGTGCCCTGATTACACTAAATTGCCACCAGTGCCAGCAATCAGTGCCCATTAGTGATGCCAGTCAGTGCTGGCTTTCAGTACGCAGTGTCACCTATCAGTGCTGCCCATCAGTGCCACCCATCAATGCCCACCAGTGCCACCCATCAGTGCCACCCATAAGTGCTCAATGCCACATTTCAGTAATCATAAGTGTGGCATATTAGTGTCTCCTCTCATCAGTGCCACCTAATCAGTGCCCATCAGTGCAGCCTCATCAGCGCACATCAGTGAAGGAGAAAAATTACTTATTTACTAAATTTACTGACAGAAACTAAGAAAAGCTTTTCATTTTCAATATTTCCAGTCTTTTTTTTATTAAAAAAGTTTGTTGAATACCACCAAAATAAAGCTCTTTTTTGTGTAGAAAATTATAAAAATATTTCACATGGTTACAGTGTAGCATGACTGCGCAACTGTCATTGAAAGTTCGACAGCACTGAAAGCTGAAAAATGGCCTGGGCAGGAAGGGGGTGAAATTGCCCAGTATTGAGGTGGTTAATTTATTCATAAATGATATAAAGGATGGGATAAATAGCTCAATCTCAGTTTTTGCGCACAACACAAAAATAAGCAGGGCAATAAATTCATAGAAAGATATTAAAATTTTACAAAAAGACCTGAACAAAATAATGGCGTGGGCAACTAGATGGTAAATGAGGTTTAATGTACAGAAATGTAAGGTAATGCATTTAGGGGCTAAAAACACAAACGTTAGGCTGTACAGAATAAAAGATGTTAAAGGATATCAACGAATATTGGCCACTATTATTGGCAGATACTACAGTACATTGGAACAAACCCACAAATTAACTACTAATGATCAAGATCCCTTAAAGATCGTTTAGTCCAGAGCCACTAAAACGCTTAAAACACCTTCTTTATCACCAGGTACCTTTCCCTGTAGAAAATTTGATTATTGTCGATATATGCTAAATGGCTAAGAGGTCATACTTCCTAATAATCAAATTAATTTAATTAAACAGAGAAGCTTGCCAAACTCCTGGCATTGTAAAACTGATGAAATGCCTTTGTGTGTGCTACATTGGCACAACGAAACAACCTTAAGCCCCGGAAGGATTTATCCCTTTCTGCATTCGATAGTGGCGTGCGTTCCAGGCCTGCCGACCAACAAACCAGAGGGTCGGAAGTGGCGTCGAATAGCGCGCTTCCTGAAGACGTTAACAACGAAACGTACGTCGGAACGGTACTTGGTCACGCTATTCGACGTCACTTCCGGCCCTCTGGTTCGTTGGTCGGCAGGCCTGGAACGCACGCCACTATAGAATGCGGAAGGACCTCTTCTATGATTCGGAGAGTGAGTCTTTTGGTCAGAGCGAGCAGTCCCAGTGCCAGGCTGTCTGTTTTTTTACGTATTTTTTATTAAAGTCAGTATTATGCTATGGATCTTTTTGTATTCTTCCACATTTGCCGCTTGAGTCTGTGAAGAGAGACGTACCAGCTACTGTCATTTGCATCAATATCCATATGAGCAGGCATTATCCTGTACAAGCGTTATTTGACTTACTTTTTAATTAAAGTGGTCAAACGGATCTGGTAAGCAGTTTGGACTTGCATCTTCACAACTGGTGTAGTGCTGCGTTTATGGTGGAGGGAGTCGCAAGCCTTTTTCCCGACTTACTGTTTTATCACGATCAATATTTGTTTTCCATATTCTGGATCGGCAGAATCTATTGTAGAGACATGTCATTTTGGACTTTACTTTGCTAATTATTCAAATTATTTATGGTGGTTCACCAATGTTCACTATTATTACTATTTCAGTGTAATGAATGTTATCATTATATGTGCATATTTTCACTCTAGTGATTATTATATTGTCATGAATTTTTTTTTCAGTGTTTTTGTAAATTAGTGGTTTAGGTAATATTTTTCTGTAGAGCGCCCCTAATCACTGTTATCAATATTACAGTGATACCTAAAGAAGAGAATGATGAGACCGACAGCACTTCTGGACGTACAGTAGTTAGGAAATATACGCTAAGGTCTTAGCTACCAGATTAAAAGAACTAATGACCGATTGGGTCCATTTAGATCAGACAGGGATATCCCAAGAAGAGAGGGTAAAGACAAAGGAATAAGAACATTACCCCTGCTAAATAAACTGAAAAGTGGAAAGGTCCCCACAGTATTTCTGTCAATAGATGGCGTTTTACAGAGTAGATTGGGGATTTATGATAAAAACAATAGAAAATATTGGAAAAGGCATTAAGATGGGTAGGTGGATTAAAGCGCTATACAACCATCCTACGGCCTCAGTGAAAATAAATGGGAGCCTGTCGCCCCTCTTTGAAATGTTAAATGGTACAAGACAGGGATGTCCGCTCTCACCCTTCTTGTTTGTCTTGACTTTGGAACCATTACTGGCAATACGAAACAATGTAGACATAAGAGGAGTGAAGATCGGGAAAGAGGAACATAAGGTAGCAGCATATGCAGAAGATGTCCTGTGCTATGTAACTAATTCTAGAATTTCACTACTAAATCTAATAAACAAATTAAAAAAATATGGAGATCTCTCTAAACTGAAGCTTAATCTGACAAAGTCAAAGATATAAAATATACAGTATCTCACAAAAGTGAGTACCCCCTTACATTTTTCAAAATATTTTATTATATCTTTTCATGTGACATAACTGAAGAAATTACACTTTGCTACAATATAAAGTAGTGAGCGTACAGCTTGAATAACAGTGTCAATTTGCTGTCACCTCAGAATAACTCAACATACAGCAATTAATGTCTAAACATCTGGCAACAAAAGGGAGTACAACCCTAAATGAATTGTCCAAACTGGCCCCAAAGTGTCAATATTTTATTTGGCCACCATTATTTTAAGGCACTGTCTTAACCCTCTTGGGCATGGCGTTCACCAGAGCTTCACAGGTTGCCAATGGAGTCCTCTTCCACTCCTCCATGAAGGCATCATGGAGCTGGTGGATGTTAGAAACCTTGCACTCCTCCACCTTCTATTTGAGGATGCCCCACAGATGTGCAATAGGGTTTAAGTCTGGAGACGTGCTTGGCCAGTCCATCACCTTTAACCTCAACTTCTTTAGCAAGGCAGCGGTCATCTTGGAGGTGCGTTTGGGGTCGATATTTTGAAATACTGCCCTGAGGCCCAGTCTCCGAAGGGAGGGGATCATGGTCTGCTTCAGTATGTCACAGTACATGTTGGCACTCGTACGTCTATTTCCCAAAGACAACCTCTGGATATGACGCTGAGCATGTGCACTTAAATTCTTTGGTCAACCATGGTGAAGCCTGTTCTAAGTGGAACCTGTCTTGTTAAACCACTGTATGGTCTGCGCTGCAGCTCAGTTTTAGGGTCTTGGCAATCTTCTTATTGCCTAGGCCATTTTTATGTAGAGCAACAGTTTTTTTCAGATCCTCAGAGAGTTCTTTGCCATGAGGTGCCATGTTGAACTTCCAGTGACCAGTATGTGAGAGTGGGAGCGATAACACCAAGGACGTTGTTAAATTAGAAAAAGGGGGAGCTCAGCTATCTATGAGGATTGATTAAATAGATCATATTTATTCACAGGACTAAGAAGGAATATGATTAACGTGTACAAATTTATCAAAAGGTGCCAGCAACTGTAATAAATTGTTCACTCTAAGTTTCCTGAAGAGGACGTGGCCATGATTTAAGGTTAGAAGAAAGGAGGTTAAACCTTAGATTGCAGAAAGGATTCTGTATTGTTAGAGCAGTAAAAATGTGTAACCCCCTCCTCTGGGTGATGGTACTACCTGATGGTGTCAACAACTTCAAAAAACCTTTAGATGTCTTCCTCAGGATGCAGAAGGGGCTATGGCAATTGTTAGAGATTAAAGTGGTGTTCCACACAAAAATAAAAATTCCTTAAAAAAGAAAAAGAAAAACACATTTGGAATTTTTTTTTAACTCTCCTCTAAATGCCTGTTGCTAGGGGGTCCCTCGTAGTCTGCCTCCTTCAGTGCCTGGGCTCCTGACGTCACTTCCCCTCAGCACAGGAAGGGCTCAGCTCTGCCCCCTCCTTCCTGTCAGCCATCTGGGAAACGTGACAGGTCCCAGATGACTGCGTGGCCAATCACGGCGCGCGGAGCTGCTCGCACATGCGCAGTGGGTGCCCAGCTGTGAAGCCACAGCCGGGTGCCCAAAGTTGCAATGCCAGAGCCACCGAGCAAAGGGGGGGACGAGCAGGGCCGAGGTAAGTGTCCGATTATTAAAAGTCAGCAGCTGCAGAATTTGTAGATGCTGACTTTTAATATATTTTTTTTTAAGGGGAACTCCTCTTTAATAATCCCACATACATATGCACACATAGGTTGAACTGGATAGACTTGTGTCTTTTTTTAGCATCAAACTATAAGTTACCAACTTGGAAATGTATTAACGACTTTCCGAAGGGAAATTATAGCTATACATCAAGTGATTATAGATATAAGATGTATTTACCGCCAAACGTTTGCACAGCACTTTACAATATAAAAAAAAAACATAGTACAGTTAGATTACATTTAAATACAAAAGGGTTAGGGAAGGTCATGTTTGTGAGAGCTTACAATCCAATAAGCAAGTGCAAGTAGTACAAAAAAATAACTGAGAGGGATGGACTGATCAAAAATGAAACATTCACTTTTTAGGTGGAAGCAGAATAGGCTTTCCTGAAGAGATGGGTTTTCAGGGATTACCTAAAAGTTGGACAGAGTAGGAGACAGCCAAACAAATTGGGATAGGAAGTTACAGAGCATGGAAGAGGCTCTGGAGAGGTCCTAGCATGGGAAGTGGAGACAAGGTAGCTAAAGTGCAGAAGGTCTTGAGTGGAGAGGACTGTTATGGTGATATAGTGAGAAGGATTAGTGATGTAGCTTGGTACAGAGCTGTAAATGGCTTTTTTTTGTTGTTGTTAATATTTAGAATCTTATTTGTTGGGCAATCAGAAGCCAGTGGAGAGATTGGCAGAGAAAGGCGGCGTAGAGGTGGGTCTGTGAGACAGGACTTACAATGGAGGTGAAGTCTGCAAGATTTGCACAGTGATTGAACTTGAAGCTGAAAAAAAGGTCAGAGTCCAGGATTACATATAACGCCCTATTATGATGGGAGGGCCTAATCATTTTATTATTTATCTTGATGAAAAAGTAAGACAGAAGGGCGCAGGTGGGGGAGGGAGTTGTGGGGAATTAAGATCTCAGTTTAAGAAAGATTTCGTTTGAGAAAGTGGTGTGACATCAATACTGACTAACCAATTAGTAATGAGGAGAAAGGAGGAGAAAGAAATGGTAAGGTGTGTAGAGAGATAGCTTTGGGTGTCATCAGTGTAGAGATATTAGTGGAAGCTGTGGGAGGTTTTCAGATGACCAAGGGAAGAGGTGTACATAGAAAAGTGAAGGGTTTGAGGACAGATCATTGGGGAACCACTAAAGTAAGAGGAAGTGAGGAAACAGAGTTGTAGGTAATAATGAAGGAACATTGAATAGATAGGAGAACCAGGAAAGAGCAGCACTGGAGGCCACAGGAGAGGATTTTTTTGGGGGAGAAATTCTGTGGAAGGTTTCAAGTGAACCTGTAAAGGATCGAGAATGCTGTTGTCAGTGAAGTAGCTGCTTAGACGGTTGTAGATTGGGCGTTCTAGAAGTTAAGATGTAAATGAAAGCAAGAATATGGGTCTTAATTTGTTTAAGAGAGCACAGAATAGAGCAAGAGGGTGAACATAGTAGGTTGAGAGGGAAGAAGGTCCAAGAGACAGGTGGTTAGGTGGGCATCTAAGTGAAGTTTGGTAATCTCTTCTGTAGTAACAGGGTAATAAGAGGAAAGTATTAAATGTGATACAAGGCAAGGTATGTCATGTGGGGAAGATATATGTATAGTATAAAGTGAAAAGAAAGGGTGGGAAGGGAGCAAATTGTAGGGTACAGAGAATAGGAAACAGACAGAAAATAAGAGATGCTTTACAAAATGTTAGTTTGCTTGCAGTCTGTCCTGAGCGGTGCATAGTTGTTTCTTATTGTAATTTCTTTCTGCTTGTGTTGAACTTCTGCGTTATACTCGGATACTTGTGCAAAAAAACGTAGGCAAAAAAAGGTAACCGACTTTCCCCATAAGCTGATCTAAATGTATAGCTGATAAAATGGAAGAGGAACTGTCAAAACCAGACCAGCCATAGGCATAGGCCAAAGTCATTAAAATAAAATAGTTTCTGGGATCACAAAAGGCAAATGGAAGTGAATCTCCAAAAATATAGCCCAGTTTAAACTTTTTTTGAGAGCATATACCATATGTACAGCATGGAAATTGTTAACAGTGATATTGAAATATAGTACCCTTGCTATGAAGCATTGGTTGGCAAAGTGTTAGTTTTCATTCATACACATCATGGAGATGGTTAACATGGATATTTAAAATAAAACAGCAGTATCTGCCATGGAGCACTGGTTAGCAAAGTGTCAGTTTTCATTCATACACAGCATGGAGATAGTTAACATGGATATTCAAAAGCAGAAGCATTTACCTGTGAAGGAGCAGAGGAAACACAAGAGAGGTGTTAAACTGTTTGATACTTGTGAAAAAAAATACATCTGCATAAAATGGTAACTGTGACTTTTCCCTGACTTTTCCCTGTCTGATAGTGATTACTCAAGTCTGCATAGACAAAATCATCATCCAGAGAATTAAGAAAGTGTGTCATAGCATTTGCAAAATGGCTTGCAACTGTTCGCAATTGAATGCTGAGCAGTTTAGCAATGTTCAAGCAATTTGATAATGTTCTTTGTAGCACTACAGCATGAGCGTTTTTTACGGCAGAGCATTGGGCACATTAAGGGACACACAGCAGGACACAGGGCACATTATGGGACTCACAGCAGTACATGGGGCACACAGCAGAAAATGGGGCACACACAGCGGGTCATAGGGCACTTTACGGGGCTCGCAGCAGAGCATAGGGCAGATTATGGGGCTCACAGTAGGACACAGGGCACATGAGGGGGCACACAGCACACGACAGGGTACATTACAGGCTAACATCAGGGCATGGGGCATATGGCAGGGCACATAACAGGCTCACAGTAGGGCATGGGGCAAACAGCAGGGCACATTACAGGCTCACAGCAGGGCATTTAGCACATGGTAGGGCACATCACAGGCACACGGCGGGGAATGGGACACATCACAGGGCATGGAGCGCATTGCGAGGAATGGGGCTAATCACAGGGCACATGACAGGACATGGGGCACATAGCAGGGAATGGGGCAAATCGCAGGGTATGGGGCACACCACAGGGCATGGGGCTAATCACAGGGAACATGACAGAGCATGGGGCACACCACAGGGCACATGACAAGGCATGGGGCACATCAAAGGGCAGGGCATGAGACACATCACAGGGCATGGGGCACATCACAAGATCACAATCACAGCAAGGCATGGGGCACACTGGTACACTGTTGTAGACATTTCAAATGCAGAGTAGCGCGGGAAGCTGCTGGAATAAGTCTTCTTTCTCTTATTGCACTGCTCCCCGCCAGCCCCGCCTCGCTTTTTGTTCATCCCAGATGATGTCCCAAGCTGTTGGGGTGGATGCAAGTAAAGGAAGGGGCAGTGGGGAGCAGCGCAATATGAAAGAGAACTTATTACAGATGCTTCCTGCGACATTCAGCATGGGTTTATGGAGACTCTACACGTCAGCTCTCTGTGATTGGGTAGATCGCCGTGGATCGCCTGGGGACTTCTTGCGGCCATGGAACCCCGGTTGAATAACACTGATCTAACCACATAGGAAAAAAACAAGGTGCACAAAAAACTAAGTGCAGCAGCAGATAGCCATTTAGATCTGATGAAGAAGCAGATGCTTTGAAACGTTAACATCCAAACACCACCATCCACCCGGGACCCACTGGGTGACCACAGTATTATACGGTTATATGCCTATTGATCTTTATATTAATGTGAGTAGTCATTTGGCTGATTTTAATTAAATATACCATTCGTTGCATCTTTTTGCTGCACTTAGTTTTTGGTGCACCTTGTTTCTCTCCCATCGTTCTTACAGAGACTGCTTCACTCTCAAGTGAGCTACCACTAATGCTGCATACGTATACTTTCTGGACTTTTATAGACTTTTAGTTGTGTTATTAGTGTGTTTTGGTACCCTCTTGTGCGCCATACTGTTTTTGTCTTGTTATCTAACACATGACCTGGTGTCCAAGACCCTGTAATTGGACCCCTCAAGTTCATGGATAGTGAGCAGCGCCACTTTTTGGGTATATGGATATCATTGCTATAAAATTATGCGGATGTGCATTTTTGATATAGAAATTTTTTTATCGCTTACAGCGTTTAAGACTTAAGCTGGGGTCCTCGTGAAACATGTTGAGGTCAACAATCCCCTGATTGGATATCCTTAGTGTACATTTTTAATCTCAAATCAATATATTATTGCATTCTATCTCACTATTGATGTACATACAAACTTGTTTGTGCACGAGATATCCTAGGATGATATAAATATATTATAATATAGATATATATATATATATAATTTATGATTCTAGGTTGATAGATCTATGGGAGAACTTCATGTAACGTCTTCTCCAAGGAGGGCATCTATCATTTTAATTGCTGCCGTTGGCTCTATGGAAAGAATACTGACAGACGAAACCAGAAATACCTAGCGCCACCCTGGCACTCAGGAGAGGCACGGTTGCAAAAGTAACATAATACTGGGATGGTCCTGCTGGTAGAAGGGTATGGCAGTATGGCTTTGCGTTTTGGAGTGTCCCGCTCGTTTCTCAGGCCATTCCTTTTCATTATTGTTTGGACCTTTTATCTGCTTTCCTTTTATCGTTATATGTTTCCAGAATGCAACTAAAGTTGGTTGACCTAGTGGTGCCTTATCCTTTACACGTCATTTATTATTTAAGATGCTGGAGAGGTCTTCAAAGAAGGCTACCATGAAGTACACACACACATTATAAATAAATAAATTTTATATATATATATAAATACACACACACAGTGCGGACAGAAAGTATTTAGACCCCCTTAAATTTTTCTCTCTTTGTTATATTGCAGCCATTTGCTAAAATCAAGTTCATTTTTTTCCTCATAAGGCTCCATGCACACTGGAGCTGATAAACTGCAGTTTATTGGAGTTTGGGCGTTTTTTGTAAAAGCCCATAAACTCCACTCTATGTTAGCCTATGTGTCCATGCACACATGGACGTTTTTCAGCTTTAATGAGCAGTGGAGTTTATGGGCTTTTTTCTGAACGCCAGAAATTTGCGTTCAAAGTGCAGTTTTTCACCGCCAAAAAACGACAAACGCTGATAAATGCTGATAAACGCTCATAAACACGCGTTAATTAGTGTTCGGCATTCTATTTTTTCAATGCATTGTGGGAGTTTGGAATGTACTGTGGGATTTTTGTAGTGTCCTCTGTGTATTTTTATTGAAAACGCTCATAAACGCCAACGCTAATAAACGCTCATAAACGCTCATAAACGCTAGTACAAAACGCTGTTAAAAGCAAGTTTTTCAACCAGCATTTTCTGCCAGCAATCTGGCGTCCAGAAAAAGCTTTTTTGAGCTTCAGTGTGCATGGAGCCTTAATGTACACACAGCACCCCACAGTGACAGAAAAAAACAGAATTGTTGAATTTTTTTGCAGATTTATTAAAAAAGAAAAACTGAAATATCACATGGTCCTAAGTATTCAGACCCTTTGCTGTGGCACTCATATGTAACTCAGGTGCTGTCCATTTCTTCTGATCATCCTTGACATGGTTCTACAAATTAATTTGAGTCCAGCTGTGTTTGATTATACTGATTGGACTTGATTAGGAAAGGCACACACCTGTCTATATAAGACCTTACAGCTCACAGTGCATGTCAGAGTAAATGAGAATCATGAGGTCAAAAGAATTGCCTGAAGAGCCCAGAGACAGAAATGTGGCAAGGCACAGATCTGGTCAAGGTTACAAAAAAATTCTGCTGCACTTAAGGTTCCTAAGAGCACAGTGGCCTCCATAATCCTTAAATGGAAAACGTTTGACGACCAGAACCCTTCCTAGAGCTGGCCGTCCGGCCAAACTGAGCTATCGGGGGGAGAAGACCCTTGGTGAGAGAGGTAAAGAAGAACCCAAAGATCACTGTGGCTGAGCTCCAGAGATGCAGTCGGGAGATGGGACAAAGTTCTAGAAAGTCAACCATCACTGCGGGCCTCCAACAGTCAGGGCTTTATGGTAGAGTGGCTCGACGGAAGCCTCTCCTCGGTGCAAGACACATGAAAGCCCACATGGAGTATGCTAAAAAAAAAAAAAAAAAAAACACTTTAAGGATGGTGATAAATAAGATTCTCTGGTCTGATGAGACCAAGATAGAACTTTTTGGCCTTAAATCTAAGCGGTATGTGTGGAGAAAACCAGGCACTGCTCATCACCTGTTCAATACAGTCCCAACAGTGAAGCACAGTGGTGGCAGCATCATGCTGTGGGGGTGTTTTTCAGCTGCAGGGATAGGACGACTGGTTGCAATTGAGGGAAAGATGAATGCGGCCGAGTACAGGGCTATCCTGGATGAAAAACCTTCTTCAGAGTGCTCAGGACCTCAGACTGGGCTGAAGGTTTACCTTCCAACAAGACAATGACCCTAAGCACACAGCTAAAATAACGAAGGAGTGGCTTCGCAACAACTCTGACTGTTCTTGAATGGCCCAGCCAGAGCCCTGACTTAAACACATTTGAGCATCTCTGGAGAGGCCTAAAAATGGCTGTCCACTAACGTTTACCATCCAACCTGACAGAACTGGAGAAGATCTGCAAGGAAGAATGGCAGAGGATCCCCCAAACCCAGGAGTGAAAAATGTGTTGCATATTTCCCAAAAAGATTCATGGCTGTATTAGATCAAAAGGGTGCTTCTACTAAATACTGAGCAAAGGGTCTGAATACTTAGGACCATGTGATATTTCAGTTTTTCTTTTTTAATAAATCTGCAAAAATGTCAACAATTCTGTGTTTTTCTGTCAATAGGGGGTGCTGTGTGTACATTAATGAGGGGAAAAAAATGAACTTAAATGATTTTAGCAAATGGCTGCAATATAACAAATGTAAGGGGGTCTGAATACTTTCTGTCCCCACTGTATATACACACAAACAGTTGTGCTCATAAGTTTACATACCCTGGCAGAATTTATGATTTCTTGCCCATTTTTCAGAAAATATGACTGATCACACAAAAACCTTTTCTTTCACTCATGGTTAGTGTTTGGCTAAAGCCATTTATTATCAATCAACTGTGTTTACTCTTTACTCGTGTATTGCCCCCTTTAGCATCAATGACAGCTTTAAGTCTTTTGCTGTATTTGTGGATGAGGCTCTTTATCCTCTCAGATGGTAAAGCTGTCCATTCCTCTTGGCAAAAAGCATCCAGCTCTTGTAAATTCTTGGGCTGTCTTGCATGAACTGCACAGTTGAGATCTCCCCAGAGTGGCTCAATGATATTGAGGTCAGGAGACTGAGAGGGCCACTGCAGAACCGTCACTTTATTCTGCTGTAGCCAATGACAGATCGACTTGGCCTTGTATTTTGGATCGTCGTGTTGGATTGTCAAAGTATGTCCCATGTGCAGCTTCCTGGCTGATGAATGCAAGTGTTCCTCCAGTATTTGATAACATACTGCATTAAATTTGCCATCAATTTTGACCAAATTTCCTTTGTAGCTCACACATCCCCAAAACATCAGCGATCCACCTCCCTGTTTTACAGTAGGAATGGTGTATCTTTCATCATAGAACTTTTTATTCCTCTGAAAATGAAGCGTTTATGGTTGTGGCCAAAAAACTAAAATTTGGTCTCATCACTCCAAATGACTTTGTGCCAGAAGGTCTGAGGCTTGTCTCTGTTCTGTTTGGCGTATTCTAAGCGGGATACTTTGTGGCATTTGCGTAGTAATGGCTTTCATCTGGCGACTCGTTCATGCAGCCCATCTTTTTTTCAACTGCCTCCTTATTGTGCATCTTGAAACAGCCACAACGCGTATTCAGAGAGTCCTGTATTTCATCTGAAGTTATTTGTGGGTTTTTCTTTGCATTCCAAACACATTTCCTGGCAGTTGTGGTTGAAATTTTGGTTGGTCAGGTGGTTTGGTTTCAACAGAACCCATCATTTTCCACTTCTTGATTAGAGTTTGAAAACTGCTGATTGACATTCTCAATTCATGGTTATCTTTTTATATCACTTTCCTGATTTATACAGTTCAACTACCATTTCCCACAGATCCTTTGACAATTCTTTTGCTTTCCCCAGGATTTAGAATCCACCAGAAACATCAGTGCAGCACTGGATGAAAGATGAAAGGGTCTGTCAGGAATACAGAAACTCATTGACCTTTTATACACACACACACACACACACACACACACACACACACACTAATTACAAGCAAACAGATCACAGGTGAGGATGGTTACCTTTAATAGCCATTCAAACCCCTTTGTGTCAACTTTTGTTCATGTTATCAGGCCAAAACAACCAGGGTATGTAAACTTTTGATCAGGGTCATTTGCATAATTTCTGTTGCAATTATGATTTAAAGAGAGTAAACACAGTTAATGATAATACATTGATTCAGCCAAACACTAACCATGAGTGAAAGAAAAGTTTCTGTGTTAGCATTCATATTCTCTGAAAAATCGCCAAGAAATCATAAAACAAATGTGTTTGTGTGTGTGTGTGTGTATATATATTATATATACACACACACACACACTGTATATCAACAAACTCATTCAATAAATCAAATATCAAAAAAATAGGATTTTTGAAACAGCTTACCTGTAAAATCCTCTTCTTGGAGTACATCATAGGACACAGAGCCTCACGTATTTACTTAGTGGGTTATGGGCCCACCTTCAGGTGTTGACACTGGTATAACCAATACAGGAAGTTGACTCCCCTATATAACCCCCCCTCCTTCCAGGAGTACCTCAGTTTTTGTAGCCAAGCAATATACACCCCATAAAACAGAGGGGCAGGAGCTCTGTGTCCTATGATGCACTCCAAGAAAAGGATTTTACAGGTACGCCGTTTCAAAAATCCTATTTTGTTTATCGTACATCATAGGACACAGTGCCTCAAGTATTTACTTAGTGGGATGTCCCATAGCAATGCTACTTGAGGGAAGGGAGACACAAACTATAGGGCAATTACCAGACCTGAGGACTTATACTGCTGCCTGCAGCACACTGCACCTGAAGGCGATATCCTTATTCCATCTTACATCCAACTTGATAAAATTTTGTGAATGTGTGCACTGAAGACCAAGTTGTGGCCTTGCAGATCTGAGCCATGGAGGCCTGGTGACGGACTGCCCAAGAAGCACCAATCACTCTGGTAGATTGCGCCTTAACTTGAAAAGGGGGAATCTTTCCTGTTAAATCATAAGTTTGAATTATAACTTGCCGAATCCACTTAGCGACAGTGGATCATGATGCTGTCTGTCCTTTCTTAGGACCCTCTGGAAGAATAAATAAGACGTCAGTCTTATGAATCTGAGCAGTTTTGTTTAAATAGATTTTCACTGCTCTCACTACAGCAAGACAATGTAGTGACTTTTCTTCCCTAGAACATGGTTTTGGGAAAAACGATGGCAGGGCAATATCTTCATTCAGATGAAAGCCTGAAACTACTTTTGGCAAAAAAACCTGGATGAGGGCAAAAACACCACTCTGTCCTCATGCATAATCAAATAAGGCTCTTTACAAGAAAGCGCAGCCAATTCCGATACCCTCCTTGCTGAAGATATAGTAACCAAAAATACCAGCTTCCTTGTCAAAAGGACTAAAGGAATATGCTGTATCGGTTCAAATGGCTGTTTATGTAACAATGACAAAACTAAATTTAAGTCTCAAGGTCTTAAGGGTGATTTAACTGGCGGATTAATCCGCATCACTCCTTGCATGAAATAAAATAGATAAGGCTGAGACTTGGCCCTTAATAGTACTCAGGGCCAATTTCATCTCTACGTCTAATTGTAGAAAAGCAAGAATTCTGCCCATGATATATCTCCGAGGGTGCCAAGCCATGGATTCACACCAGGAAACATAAGCATTCCAGACTCTATAATATAAAGCTCTGAAAATGGGCTTCCTAGCATTAATCAAAGTCAAAATAATTGACCTGGAAGGCCCAAATTTCTTCAGAATGTGGGTCTCCATAGCCAAGCTGTTAAATATAGCGTTTGTAAAGTAGGATGGAATATTGGCCCCTGTGATAGCATGTCTGGCCTTAGTGGGAGGGCCCAAGGGTCCTCCGCTGCCATCTTCACAATCTCTGAGTACCATGACTTCCTGGGCCATGCTGGTGCTACCAGTATTGTTGGCTTTTTATTCCAGCTTGATCTTGCAAAGAAGTCGAGGCAGCAATTGAATCGGTAGAAATGCATAGATCAGTGAAAACTGATCCCACAGGGTCACCAACGCATCTGTTCCGAATGTGAGTGGATCCCTTGTCCTGGACACAAAGATGACTAGCTTTGCGTTGAATCTGGACGCTAGAAGGTCTACGTCCGGAGTCCCCCATCTTTGGCAAACAGCCTGAAAAAACTCGGGATGAAGAGACCATTCCCCCGGGAATAACGGCTGGCGACTTAAGTAGTCCACCTACCAATTCTCTACTCCTGGAATGAAAACTGCCAATAGACATGAGACATTCTTTTCTGCCCAAGTTAGAATCTGGTTCACCTCTGACTCTTGGTGCCCCCTTGGGAAACTGAAATATGCCACAGCCGTGGCATTGTCGGATTGGATCCTGAGGGAACAATTTTTTAACCTGGAGGTCCAGGATTTCAGAGCCAGATACACTGCCTGAATCTCCAGGATATTGATGGGCAAGGCTCTTTCGGTTCCTGACCACTGTCCCAGGACAGTCGCCCTTTCCAGTACTGCTCCCCAGCCTGACAAGATGGCATCTGTCGTTACTACCTTCCAGATACTTGGTCTGAAGGACTTTCCCTTCTGCTTATATCCTATGAGCGTTTAAATGAGAAAAACGCTCTAACCCTGTGGAGAAGGATCTGAACTGGGCAAGAGGGAGAGATCTAAAGAGCTGTTGACCTCCTGTGTTTATCCCTTTCATGACTAAGCCTATTTTTGGCATTTGGTATTTACAAGTTAAAATCCATATTTTTTGCTAGAAAATTACTTGGAACCCCCCAAACATTATATATATATATTTTTTTTAGCAGAGACTCTAGAGAATAAAACGGTGATTGTTGCAATATTTTATGTCACATGGTATTTGTGCAGCGGTGTTTTAAATGCAACTTTTTGGGAAAAGGGACACTTTCATGAATTTAAAAAAAACTAAACTGTAAAATTAGCCCAATTTTTTTGCATAATGTGAAAGATAATGTTACGCTGAGTAAATCTCGTGGAATGACGACAAACTACGATACCTAGAAATCTCATTAGGCGACGCTTTACATTATTTTTTACGGTTACCAGGTTAGAGTTACAGAGGTTGTCTAGTACTAGAATTATTGCTCTCGCTATGACGATTGCGGTGATAACTCACATGCGTGATTTGAACACTGTTTACATATGCGGGCGCGACGTCCATATGTGTTTTCTTTGCTTCGCAAGCTCGCGGGGATGGCGGGCGCTTTAAAATGTATTTATTTTATTTAAAAATTAATAAATTGTTTTAAAAAAAATTTAAATTTTGATCACTTTTATTGCTGTCACAAGGAATGTAAACATCCCTTGTGACAGTTATAGGTGGTGACAGGTACTCTTTATGGAGGGATCGGGGGTCTAAAAGACCCCCGATCCCTCCTTTACACTTCAAAGTATTCAGATCGCCGTTTTCGGCGACTCTGAATACTGTATATATTGGCAGCTGAGTAAACGGGAAGTGACGTCATGATGCTTACGGCTTCATTCCAGTCCCTGCCCAGCAGCCGGAGGCATCGGATTGTGCATTGGTGCTCCCGATTGAGTGGCATAACAGCCGAGCTGCTTTTAGCTGCATCGGTTGTTATGGCTGGAAGGCCAATCGCCTGCTCTGAAAAACGGTACCGGGATGATGCCTGCAGGTGCGGACATCATCCCGGTATAACCCCCGGAAGCCAAGTACGCACATCTGCGTACGCTCAGCGGGAAGGGGTTATAGTGAGGTTAGACTCAGAAGGTGAGTGCACGTCCACTTGTGCACTGTGGTGGTGTTTTATGACACACCGGATGGAGTAAAGGATCATGGTGAAGACTGTGCATTATTTGCTGTGAACATAAAAGTTATTTTTTTTTTTTTTTTTTTGGATTGTTTCAGAAAGATTATTTTATTTGTTTTGGATTAATTATTATTATATCATGTGTGCTGTTTGAACACTTACTCGCACCATTTGAAGTATTGGATGCGCACATGCATTATTTATGTTTTATCAATAATGCATTTGTTTCATAATTTTTTATGATTTATTGCAGGAGTTTATGTGGCGATATATTTATATACAGTATATGTACTTGCTTTGTTGTATATATAACTATTAAACATTGGTTGTGATATTTGAGGGAATTTATATTTGTGGAGCACTTCTCTTTATATGTGAAGCTCTCCTCCCCAGAACCCCTTATACTTGCTTGAGCCCCACCTTGATCCAGCGATGTGCACTAGAGCAGCGGCTCTACCGGTTCTCTGTCACCTCATTGACTCTACAGATAGATATATTAAGATTTTTGTACTTACTATCAATTATTTTTCATTGAGGGACAGAGGACTGTAGAATTGTCTGACATGTGGTTTATGCAGCCTTGGACACCGGGAAATGAGAAACTATCAGCTATTACTCTGCCTCAAACTGTCATGCCTTGGTTTTGTTAGCAAGCAGTACATAAGGCCAGAAACACAGAGGGCAGGACCCTAAACAGACTTAGACCCGATAAACATTACACAACTTTTGTTGTCTGATTTGCTTTAGATTTACGAAAACCATGTAGTGCAAGGGCCTGCCTCATTGCATACAAATTGAAACTCTTAAGGTATGACCTCGTATTATATAGTTTTGTTAAATCTGAAGGAAAAAATCTACAGAAAATTGTATACTACTATATCTATTCAGATCCCTCCCGATCCCCTGAGGACAAATCACCTATGAAAATTCCAAGGCAAACTTTTGAAATTCATTTAGCGAACCTCAGGTTACTGACTCGCGAAGAGAACTCTATTTAGACCAAGAACACAGGGAGTATTGGGGGTGCCTAACTTACTGTGGTACTACCAAGCGACACGCTTGGCACAACTATCAGTAATCTACATGCAATAGGGAAAAATAAGATTGCGCTATGGACAAATTTACCTGTTCACCAGACAGGTTAAAAATAACTAAAATGAAGTGAACTATAAGGGGTTAAAGCTGCCTGTGCTTGAAACCTATCCCTATAAATGGGAATAGGCTAGAAATCTGAAAAGTAAATTGAGCTTTGGCGCTAAAACCTTTTTGTGTACTATAAATATAAATGCTGATACTCTGAAGAGTTAAACGAGACCTAATGTGGAAATCTCCCAAACTCCACTATATACGTGATATTTAGTGAATTACGTGAAAAAAATATATAAATGAAATGTGTGTCTATTATCTTACAACACAAACATGCACATGTGTAGTGAAAAATATGGTTAATCTGTCACAATTAAAAATATTAGGTGCTTTAGTGGAAAATCATATGCGAGCCAATAATTATGCTCAAAATCCTCAAAAGTGACAATCAGAAAAGCATTGTGAAAATACCAAGTAAAAACAACAAAAAATCATATAATGTCCAACTAAAAATATTCAAAATCGCATCATCTAGTTGCTGGAAAAACGCATGGAACTTTTATCAGATGAGGAAGGTGAAGCAAGGTGACTGGTGTAAAAGGGTTGAATGCATTCCTCTCCGGTGCGCCACTCTGTGTTAGAAAAGAGATATATATATGCGCTCACCAGACACCAAACCCTCAATGGGTTAACCGAACAGTCACAGTATGAGCCACTGTGCAGCTTTCTTTGGGCTCTGCCTCTGCTGTGCTGTGGGGATATTTTGCACTCTTCCTTCCGTAAATAGTCCGTTTAGCGTTTATACATAAAGGGAAACAGAAGTACAGCCATAGTGCAATACTGTTGTATGAACGTTTTTGTTTATTTAAAATCAGGTTACTCACAAAGTCCGAAAAGACAAATCGCTATGAAATTGATTGCGCCGGCGTTGCTGCTTGAATAACAGTGTAAGGTGCACGTCCTAGGCCACGCCCTACGCGTTTCGTCAGAGCGACGTCATAGCGATTTGTCTTTTCGGACTTTGTGAGTAACCTGATTTTAAATAAACAAAAACGTTCATACAACAGTATTGCACTATGGCTGTACTTCTGTTTCCCTTTATGTATAAACGCTAAACGGACTATTTACGGAAGGAAGAGTGCAAAATATCCCCACAGCACAGCAGAGGCAGAGCCCAAAGAAAGCTGCACAGTGGCTCATACTGTGACTGTTCGGTTAACCCATTGAGGGTTTGGTGTCTGGTGAGCGCATATATATCTCTTTTCTAACACAGAGTGGCGCACCGGAGAGGAATGCATTCAACCCTTTTACACCAGTCACCTTGCTTCACCTTCCTCATCTGATAAAAGTTCCATGCGTTTTTCCAGCAACTAGATGATGCGATTTTGAATATTTTTAGTTGGACATTATATGATTTTTTTGTTGTTTTTACTTGGTATTTTCACAATGCTTTTCTGATTGTCACTTTTGAGGATTTTGAGCATAATTATTGGCTCGCATATGATTTTCCACTAAAGCACCTAATATTTTTAATTGTGACAGATTAACCATATTTTTCACTACACATGTGCATGTTTGTGTTGTAAGATAATAGACACACATTTCATTTATATATTTTTTTCACGTAATTCACTAAATATCACGTATATAGTGGAGTTTGGGAGATTTCCACATTAGGTCTCGTTTAACTCTTCAGAGTATCAGCATTTATATTTATAGTACACAAAAAGGTTTTAGCGCCAAAGCTCAATTTACTTTTCAGTAATCTACATGCGCCTGGAAAAACCTGATTGGGTACACAGAGTACGAAATATTGCTCTGATAGCGGCGAACCTCAGAGTGATTACCAGATGGTACTTCACTCCAACTAGATTAGCAAAAATGTTCCCCTCTTGAGACTGTGCATCATCAGGATCAATGATCCACATCTGGTGGGAATGCCCAAAACTGAGGGGATTTTGGAACAGAATCGTCCACATGATCCGCAAGGTAACAGGATAAAAGATCCCCAAGAGCCCCTCTGTAGCCCTACTCAGTGAGAATTTACCCAACAATTGAGCTACCAGAACTTAATCTTCTTTATCTTTTTGGGTGCTAAATTGACCATAGCAAGAGGATCGAAACAGCCAAAGGCCCTTTTTTCGGCAGCCAAAAGGTGAGAAAATGGAGAGCTCCCTGACTGACTCAGTAGCTAGGTTCAATTCTACATGGGATCCCTGGGTGACCTATATAGGTATTTCTTGATGAAAAGGTACGTGTCAGAAGATATGGAGAGCTTGTAGAAGATTAACTGAATTACTTCCTTTTTCTTCTTCTCTTCTCCCTGTTTTGCCTTATAAAAATCTCCTTTGTACTCTCTGGTACTGCACTTCAGTAATTGATCTTACATGCAAGATCAAAGATCAATCTTACAGCTGCATTTCTAATGTAGCCCTATTACCATACAGATTTTGTTCATTCATTTTCCCTTTTAGTTAGTATTCTTCTTTATTATCGAGCAAGGCGATACTCCTTGCTTATTACAGCTAGTCTAGGTTAACATGCGATAGTTAAAATGAGAAATGTTGACTGAAACGATCTGTATGTCCTGATCCTCTTTATTGTCATAAGTGACACGCAGGTAACACCTATAGTTTAACTACTTGCCACCCAGGCCAATTCTGACATTTCTCTCCTACATGTAAAAATCATGATTTTTTTTGCTAGAAAATTACATAGAACCCCCAAACATTATATATGTTTTTTTGACATGTATTTGCGCAGCAATTTTTTGAACACTTTTTTTGGGGGGGAAAAACAGATTTGTGCTTTAAAAAAAAAAAAACAGTAAAGTTAGCTCAATGTTTTTGCATATTGTGAAAGATGAAGTTACGCTAAGTAAACAGATACCTAACATGTCATGCTTCAAAATTGCACACGATCGTGGAATGGTGCCAAAGTTCGCTGCTTAAAAATCCCCATAGGCGACTTTTGAATTTTTTTTTACTGGTTACATGTTTTGAGTTGCCCCGGTAGAAGTCCATTTGGACAAAACGCGTAGGGCCTGGTCTCTTTGCTCCCCATATTGCTTTTTAACAAATTTTGTGATCACTTTTATTTTACTAGTTTGGATCGTTCTTTATGGAAATAAATAGCCATTTTTTTATCTTTTGATCTATACCATTTGGAGCCTGTGTGTGTTTTTAGTCTTACATACCACCTGCTCCCAGCGATTAACAACCACCTTTGGGTGGCACATCCCCTGTTGGTACCTCCTTCCTGTCTTGGGTTTCACCATCCAGAGGTTTTCCGAGGATATCATCATGTGGCCTGAAAGGGAAGATTATCCAGGATCCAGTTCACCATCTTCTCTTCACTGAGAGCCATATATGCCCATACGATCTGGTGATGATGACACGCAGATCCACCGACTCTGGTAAGAGTATCCACCTATATTATTCTTCTGATACTATCAAATTAAAGAAGTCTATACATCTGCTGAAGTTACCCCTCTGGAGGCTGAGTGATTTATGTGGCGGGTCCTTCTATTACTTTGATGGACAATTCTTGGACTTATTCTTTATATGTGTATTTAGTGACTAATTCATATTTTTTACTTCATATGCACTTTATTTTATGACACGAATATTGGGTTTTGTGTTATTAGCGCTACATTTTCACTAAATGTTTTTAGTTACAGAGGAGATCTAGGGACAAAATTATTTCTCTCGCTCCAACGTTTGCATCGATACCTCACCTGTATGGTTTGAACACCATTTTCATATGTGGGCGGGACTTACATATGCGTTCGCTTCTGCGTGCGAGCACATGGGGACAGGGGTGCTTTAAAACATTTTTTTTTTATTGTTAATTATACTTTCTTTTTTTTCGTTTGACACTTTTTGGGGGGAAAAAAAGCATATATTCCTATTACAAGGAATGTAAACATCCCTTGTAATAGGAATATGACATGACAGGTCCTCATTACAATGAGATATGGGGTTGATAAGACCCCACATCTCACCACTAGGCAGGGAAGCTTGAAATAAAAAAATAAAAATGAACCGATCATGGCTTCCCAGCCGAGGCGGCGCAGTTTTTTTTTTTTAATGCAGAGGTCGTCCTAACATTACGCCCAGCCTCTAACGATCATAGAGACTCTTACGACCATCTGGTCCACCGGAAATCTCTATGATCAACATCAGGTGCCAGTGGATCCCGTCTCCGACTCACCAATCGTAGAGGTAAGTCGGTAGAAGGACCGGAGGGCATCGGGGGGGATGTCCCCTCTCACCTCCCGTAACGACTTTCAAGTGGTCAAACAGCCGCTATGATCATTCTTATGGTGTAGGGAATGAAATGTGAATAGGGGTTGGAGAGGTTTTATAATTATCAATCAGCTGCTGCAATTGCAAGGTTCTAAAGATGAAAGTGGCCGGGTCTGCATCCCTTTAGCCATGCTTTCCCTTTAGGAGTATTTCACCAAAATCTGAATCTGTATCTTATTGCAGACTTCTGGAAAAATGACTGAGTCAATCAAACAAGCAGTAAATGACATATTTATGGGGCATTCTGTATCCGTATTGCAGTTTGCAGAAAATGACAGAGCTGCAGATTGAAAAGGAAACATACATTTTCATAACATGACAATATGACTTGTGTAGTAATCGTAAATGGTATGTATATTTTATTTACTATTTAAACCCACAAAAGTAGAGTTACCCTTTAATTTAAAAAATCTTATTTTCTTTATCACCAATTGAGGAATACAGAAATGTAGAATAGCCTATGACTATGACCAAAAGCAATTTAACTGAGAAGAGGGCAAACCACTAGTTATAAAAAATAAAAATTTAAATTGGCAAATTCCAATAAAGAAAATGACAGCTTTAAGGACATACAGGAACAAGTTGGTGTTTCACAGGATTGAGAACTTTAGTATAAGTGAATCTAAAGGAGTCATGAGTATCATCCACTATAAGCAACAAACAGGTGGAACTGAAAGTAAACAAACAGAAAATGGCTTAGACCAAGAGATAATTGATGAAATTGAAACCCTGAAGGATAAGTTTACCTTAAAAAAAAAAAAGAAAATAAATGTTGAATAAATAAGTCTTTTTGCAGGTACAAAACTAAACTGCATTTCATTATTTTATTTTTTTTAATTGGAAGCCTATAAAGCATTACACCCGTGATAAGCAAATCCCAGGTGCACTGCAGGTCTCTTTACAGACTGAGTTAAAGAGGAAGTAAACCCTAATGGGTTTACTTACTCTTTGATTCCCTGCAAAGGTAAAGCATAATGGACTACTATGCATCGCATAGTAGTCCATTATGTGTCACTTACCTGACACAGGAGCCAGCGAAGTCACCGCTGTCCCCTGTAGTCTGGAGCATCCATCTTCTAGCTGGGTCTCGCTGCTCCGCCGCTGTCATTCGACGAAGCCACGATGGCGTCACTCGCGATGATGCCACTCGCGGTATTATCACCGTTGACAGTGGCACGCTCAGTGCGCCTGCGCGCCGCTGTCTACGGCGCATGCGCCGTAGACAGTGGTGCCTGTGTTTTGGCAAATATCTCCTAAACCATGTAGGTTTAGGAGATATTTCTTGGACCTACAGGTAAGCCTTAATCTAGGCTTACCTGTAGGTCAAAGTGGTTTGTAAGGGTTTACAACCACTTTAAGCCTCATACACACGATCGGACTTTAAACAAACTGCCCCGTGGATTTCTGTACAAAGGGCGTTGGCCGTGAACTTGTTAAACATACACACGGCAAGAATTTTTCAGCCAACTTTCACCAAATCACATTGAGTGAAAACACACAGTTTTCTGCTCTTTACTGCCACCCTTTTGTCAACTTCTGTATTGTTGTCCGATTGTTTGCACTGGTTCTGAGCATGCCTGTTTGTATTTTGGACTAAAGTCCTATGGTTAGTTTTACACACAGACTTTGCTCCATCGGACTTTTGTTGCCGAAAAGTTTGTCTGTTTGCAGAGCGAACATTTGTCCAATGAAAAACAAAAAAGTTTGTTCGATGGAACGTACACACGGTCAGATGTTTCCTTAAAACAGCTAATTTGCAGGTTTGTTGTCAAAAAGTCAGACCGTGTGTATGGGCCTTAAGCCGGTTGCTCATTACTCGTACATGCAGGCAGGTACACACTAACAGTAAACATTAATATAAACTACCTAGAGTGCTCAATAGTGCCCTGGTAGCTTACTGAGAACTATAAGCTGACAGCCACAAAGGCAGTCGGTACTTGTAGTTTCCTATTCACAGAACTGAGTGAATGATGCGCTCCGGTAGCCACCAAGAAAGAAAAAAAAGAAAACGAAAGAAAACGAAAGAACTGTGTTCCACAAGATGAGGTAGTATCAATGCTACCACATTTTATTATACCTACAGGGGAAGACAGTGTCTTGGTATAAGTAAAAGGCAGTCACAGCCCTTCCAAGTACAGGAGACCTAGTTGAGATTTACCTTAACAGAAGGAGAAAGGAAGAAACCTCTTCAAAGTAAAGGAGATAACTTTGCCAATTAATAGGGAATTATCAAGGATAATTTTCCAAAATACCCCCAAATTTTTCCAGAACTGCTAGGGTACCGGGCACCCATTATTCAGTATTTGATCACCTCTGGGATTTTTATTGTCTGCTAAACAAATAAAAAAAGACCGAAAATCTTGAAAAAAATACATGTTTTTTTTGTTTCAGTTACAAAACTTTGTAAATAAGTACATTCTCTCCTTCACTGATGGGCACTGACGGGGCTGCAGTGACGGGCACTGATAAGGTGGCACTGATGGGCACCGATGAGGTGGCACCAATGAAGTGGCACTGATAGGCGGCACTGATATGCGACACAGATAGACACTGATAGGTGGCACAAATAGGCACTGATAGGTGGCAAAGATTGGCATGGATAGGCGGCACAGATGGGCATGGATGGGCACTGATAGGCGGCTGGGATGGGCACTGATAGGCGGCATGGATGGGCACTGATAGGCGGCATGGATGGGCACTGATAGGCGGCATGGATGGGCACTGATAGGCGGCATGGATGGGCACTGATAGGCGGCATGGATGGGCACTGATAGGTGGCATTGTAATTTAAAGTATTGTAGGGATGGATGCCAATCAGTGCCAAACAATAATGCATGCCAATCAGTGATGCCCATTGTGGGCACTGTGGCATCCATTATGGGCACTGATTGGCATTCATTATGGGCACTGGCTGGCATCCCTGGTGGTCTAGGGGGGCATACCTGGTTCTGGGCATCCCCTGGTGGTCTGGTGGCGTCCCTGGTGGTCCAGTGTGGGCATTCTCGGGGGGGGGGGGGGGCTGTGCCGATAATCGATCAGCAGAGACCCCCCCCCCTGTCAGAGGAGCAGCCGATCGGCTCTCCTCTACTCGCGTCTGACAGACGCGAGTGAGGAAAAGCCGATCACCGGCTCTTCCTATTTACACTGTGATCAGCCGTGATTGGACTCGGCTGATCACGTGGTAAAGAGATCGTAGTTGCGGGGTGTCAGACTGACACCCCGCAAAAAACAATCAGCGCGCAGTTAATATCCTGATCACGTCATATGACGTCCGGTCAGGATATTAAACCACTTTGCCACCGTCATTTTGCTATATGGCGGGTGGCAAGTGGTTAATGTTAAAGGCAAATAGGAAAAATATGTATTCGTGCAGATATAGGTATACAGTAAATTCATCAGGGAGTGACAGAGCTTGAGGGAGGTAATGTAATCCCAGGTGTACATACAATAGAATGAGAGAAAAACACTACAGTGAAGGGCATTACAGGACCAAATAGGATGTCACTTTTGATGAAAGACATCCAATAAAATGCAGGCGTTTGCCAAGTGAACAACTTGGACTGTAAGAATATGCTATACATTTTATTGTTAAAGATAGTCTACCAAAAAGGCAGAAAAAGGGAGCTTCAGGAGACGTCCTAAGCTCTCCAACTGCTAGAAAAATAAATGTATCTTGCAGAAGCAAAAGCAGACTACTTCCCACATGGAAGTAGGGGTATATCGTTATATGGGAAACTAAGCAGAAAGGATGGAGACTGTGTTCCCAAGAATTGTCACCTGAAAGACAGGTTTTTGAAAGTCAATGGCAGGCTGCCAAACAAGCTACTGACTAGACCAGTGCTTTGAATTCACAGGCAACATAGAAGTGAAGGTTGAATAAAGACAATAGTCCAACCAGTTCAAGTGTAGATGCACGTGTGTCAGTGTCTATAATTATTTCCCATATCTCTGTATGTTGTGTTATCTAACCACTTGCCGACCGCTGCACGCCGATATACGTCGGCACAATGGCAGCGGTGGGCAAATGGGCATGCCTGTATGTCCCCTTTAATTGGTGGGGCTAGCAGGCCTCGTGACTGTGCCCACTGGACTGTCGGACTCGATGTCCACCGGTCTCCCGACGATCTTGTCACGGAGCCACAGAACGGGGAAGTGCCATTTCCCTGTTCTGCCTTGTGACATGACAGAGATCCCTGCTCCCTGTCATCGGGAGCAGTGATCGCTATCGTGCGCGTTGAAGCCCATCCCCCCTACAGGTAGAATCACTCCCTAGGACACACTTAACCCCTTCCCTGCCAGTGTCATTTACACGTAATCAGTGCATTTTTATAGCACTGGTCGCTATATAAATGACAATGGTCCCAAAATAGTGTCAAAAGTGTGCGATGTGTCCGCCATAATGTTGCAGTCACAATAAAAAAAAAAATATATATATATATATATATATATATATATATATATATTTACGCTTATTGCAATTTTTTTTTTTACCAAAAATATGTAGAATACGTATTGGCCTAAACTGAGGAAAAAAATAGTTTTATTAAATATTTTTGGGGGATATTTATTATAGAAAAAAAGTTTAAAAAAATGTGTTTTTTTTTTTTTTTTTTAAATTGTGGCTCTTTTTTGTTTATAGCGCAAAAAATAAAAACCTCAGAGGTGATCAAATACTACCAAAAGAAAGCTCTATTTGTGGGGAAAAAAGGATGTCAATTTTGTCTGGGTGCAATGTCACACGACCGCACAAATGTCAGTTAAAGCGACTCAGTGCTGAATCGCAAAAGTGCTCTAGTCAGGAAGAGAGTAAAATCTTCCGCGGGGTTAAGCAGTTAAGATGTGCATCCAAGAGTCTCTTAAAAATAGCCATACTCCCTGCTGCCACCACCGATTGTGGAAGAGAGTTTTACATCCTTATAGCCCTGACAGTGAAGAACCATTGCCTAGCGGAAGTGGCACAGGGCAGATGGAACTCCCCTTCTCGGGGGATAGTGTCCAACATTCTGGAACTCTGGGCTGCATTCCAAGCGCTACTAGCTTTTCATCATCTGACGTGGAAAGCTTTTGTGATGCTGAGGTTGGACAATAAATCCATGGTAGCCTACATAAGGAGACAGGGTGGTAACCACAGTGGGTCCCTGCTACGGGAGGTAGAGCCAATCATGAGCTGGGCTCAGAAGAACTTAAACAACATTTCGGAAGGCTACATACCCAGAATCCAGACTGTTCAGGCAGATTTCCTCTACCGAGTTTGGATGAACAAAAACAAGTGGGCTCTCCACAAAGAGGTGTTCGAGTGACTCTTGACCCTGGGGGTTTCCTCAGAAGTTGAACTCTGCACCTCTCCATGCAACAGAAAAGTGGGTGAAGTACTATTTGAAGTTCTGGGACTCCCAGGCCTACGGGATTAATGGAGGTTCCACAGGGCCTATGGCTTTCCTCCAGTGCCTGTGATTCTGCAGTTAGAACGGAGACTCAGAACAGAGAAGATGGAAGTGGTAGCAATAATCCCTTTCTGGCCCTACAGGCTGTGGTTTCCTCTCTTGACACTCTTCAGCTACCAGGACACAGTTCCCCTGCCATCCAGGCCAGATTTTCTCTCCCAGAGCATGGATCTAAACTCCTGTCCATCGCTCCTGCACCTCAAGGCTTGGTTCTAGAGAGGGGAAGGCTAGAGGCTCTAGGCTGTCCAGAAGAGGTGATCCCTACCCTCCTGAACGCTGGAGAAAAAGCACCAACTGGGTCTATGAGCAAATTTGGACCAGATTCTCAGATCACATATCTTCCAGGTCCAACCCATCTAGTACCCCCGCAATCAAGGACATTCTTAGCTTCCTCCATGCTCCGTGTGCAGGTGTCAGCCATCTAGGCGTTCAAAGGAGTATCTTGGGCCAAGCACTCCCTCATCTGCCAATTTTTCAAGGGGGCCATCAGAAGCTGAGGTTCCCCAAGTGAGAACTCCCTCTTATTCTAGAGTTCCTCTCCCAGCTTGGATCAGTTTCTGACAAACCACTCTCGATTAGAGAACTTACGCTCAAAACCATATTGTTAGTGGCTGTCACTTCAGCAAAAAAGAGTATCCGAAATCAGGGGCCTGGGTTCTAACTTTCTTTCCAGTTAGAGTGGTGCTTATCTCCATGTTGGGGGTCGAACCCTAAAGTGTCCACCATTTTCCATGAGAATCAAGAGATTGTGCTTCGCACCTTCAGATCAGCGGATAATCTGCACGCCATCCCCTTGATGTGGGGTACACTCTAAAGCAATATCTGGAAGCCACAGCTCCCTTTCGTCAAACAATTTTCCCTTCGTCCTTCTCCATGGGAAGAACAGAGGAATGCAGGTATCAGTCAGATCCATTACTGCATGGATCGTTCAGGCACTTCAATGGTCTTATAAAACGAAGGGCTTGGCTCCTCCGGAAGCAGTGAAGGCGCATTCAACATAGAGCATTTCAACATCTTGGGCAGCTTCACGTCATACTGCTCCTGAAGTAATCTGCAGAGTGGCGTTCTGGTCCTCGATCAACACGTTTATGTCCCATTACTGTGTTGAACCAGCTGCCTTAACCAGTGTCAATTTTAGTTTGCAAGTACTGTCGGTTGACTGTGTTAAATAAATTTTCTTTGCTCAGCATTTGCTCACCCGGGTGTGTACAGCAAGTTATCTCCCACGCGTATGCTGCCATGGAGTCGGTCAGGAAAACTGAAAATTGCCTATCAAATACTTACAGTAATTTTCCTTTCCGGATAGATTCCATGGCAGCAAGAATCCCCTCTCAATGCCTGGCGTAGACTAGTTAACACGGCCCTTTATGGGAGAGGGATCCTATAGGGTAGTTATGGAGGTGGAGCAAACACACATGTATGCTGCCATGGAGTCTATCAGGAAAGGAAAAATACGGTAAGTATTTAGTAGGAAATTTTCCATTATCTGGAACAGGATTTAAAGTCCACTGACACAGGGCCAGCCTTGTGAGGGGAAGCGGAAGCGATCTCCATACCATGCAAAGAAAAGGCTATAGTCACCTCTGAGTATAGACTTTCAAATATATTTGGTAAAATACAATAAATGGCACTCACATTTGGAAAGACAATAAAAGGCACATCATAAGTAGCAGATGTCCGGTAGTGTGTGGATCGCCCTGGTCGGTGCTGAGAGCCATCTTTACCACTCTTATGGATGTTGTGGTCGGGCTGGATGGTGGTGTGCTTTACAAATGAATGCGCATTCCTACCATCCCTTTAGTGTACATGCTCCAAAACATGGCATGAGCACACCAGTGACATCACAACCAGCGCTGCGGTCCAGGGAGCATTCCAGCCCTCGGTTTTGGCTCTCCTCCATCACACCACCATCCAGCCAAAGATGACTCTCAGCACGGACCAGTGTGACCCACACACCACATGACATCTGCTACTTATGATGTGCCTTTTATTGTCTTCCCAAATGCGAGTTTCAATTATTGTGTTTTACCAAATATATTTTAAAGTCTACACTCAGACGTGCCTGTATTTGGACACAGGCACAATTTTAGATCTTTTCAGGTATTTACCAAAATATATTCAAGCTATAGATATATAATGGATTTGGACTAAAAGTGCACACACTCAGGTTTAATTTGAGGGTATATACATCCAAATCGGGGGAAGGGTTTAGGAATTACAGCTCCTAAGAATAGCCATCTCCCCTTTTTCAAGGGACAAAAAGTAATTGGCCAATTGAATCAAAAGCTGTTCCCTGGCCAGATGTGGGCTACTCTGCATTCTTTCTTCAGTAATTAAGCAGGTAAAAGATCTGGATTCTAAGTGTGGTATTTGCATTTGGAATCTATTGCTATGAACCTACATCATGAATTCAAAGGAGCTGTCCATGCAAGTGAAACAGGGCATTGTAAGACTTCATTGTGTGGCACTGATGGGTAGCATGGATGGGCACTGATAGGCACGGATGGGCATTGATAAGTGGCACTGATGGGTGGCATGGCTGGGCATCACTAATTTTTATTGTGCCATAGAGGTGCCAGTCAGTGCCCATTTGTGGGCACTGACTGGCATAGATTTTCACATGTGGATGGCCACGGGGGATGTATCTGGCCATCCACATTTTAGGAGCTTCCCTGGCGATCCTGGCGGCTTCCCTGGTGGTCCAGTGTGGGCATCCGAGAGGGGGCTGCGCTGATAAACAATTAGCATAGACCCCCCCGTCAGGAGAGCCGCCAATCGTCTCTCCTCTACTCACGCCTGTCAGACGTAAGTGAGGAAAAGCCGATCATTGGCTCTTCCTGTTTACATCAAGATCAGCCGTGATTGGACACAGCTGATCACATGGTAAAGAACCTCCACCGGAGGCTCTTTATGGAGATCGGTGTGGCGGTGTGTCAGACGGACACACCGCACCACTGATCGCCGTGATGCGCGCCCCCACGGGAGCGCAGTGGCTGTTATCCTGCAGGACCTCATACAACGCCCAGTCAGGATAACACAACCACCGCCCAGCCATCATTCCACTATAGGCCAGGCGGGAAGTGGTTAATAGCCATTCAAACCCCTTTTTGTCAACTTGTGTACATGTTATCTGGCCAAAATCACCAGGGTATGTAAACTTTTGATCAGGGCCATTTGGGTTGTTTCTGTTGTGATTAGGGGTGCAACGGATCGTCACTAATCGGTGATCCGAACGGGTCACCGCAGTCTCGGCCTTAGGAAAGGCCGCGGCTTCGGCCTAGCTCCGAAGCGGCGGCCATCTTTCTACACCCAGGACGTTTACAATGTGATCGCTCTGTCAAATGATGGAGCAAGCTTGTCATGACGTTGGTTCCTCTACCCCCTCTCTGTACTGATCTGTACAGTGGAGGGGAGAGATCGGATGGAAGCAGCGCTGTGGTCTGGATCTGTAGTGCCCACAGCGCTGCTCTGTGACAGCCATCCCTCCATACCCTGCCAATACTCTGCGATACCCTGCCAATACTCTGCGATACCCTGCCAATACTCTGCGATACCCTGCCAATACTCTGCGATACCCAGCCAATACTCTGCGATACTCAGCCAATACTCTGCGATACTCAGCCATACTCTGTACTCGGTAATACCCAGCCATACTAGGCGATATGTGGATATTACAGAAGGGACTATATGGTGGTGGAATTTTCACAGGTTTTTGCAAATTCAATTATTATTCGCTGATCCGAAAAATTATCCGATCCGTGACTCTGATCCGAGGAACGATCCAATGTTTTTTTGATCCGTTGCACCCCTAGCTGTGATTATGACTTAAAAAGAGTAAACACAGATGTCTGATAGTAAACGGCTTCAGCCAAACACTAACCATGATTGAAAGAAAAATGTTATCATTAATATTCTCTGAAAAATGGCCAAGAAATCAAACTCTACCAGGGTATGTAAACCTTTTGAGCATAACTATATATATATATAGACACACACACACATATATATACATACATACACACGTTACTGTGTAGAAGTGTAAAGAAATGCTGTAAAGAATGCTTTATAAAATATAAAATTAAATTATTTATTTTTATAAACTTACAAAATTCAAAGTGAGTAAAGAAAAGAAACAAAAATCATTTGGCTTCAAACCAGCATCAATTCTTCTAGGTACGCTTGCACACAAATTGTGAACAAACTTGGCAGGTAGGTTGTTCCAAACATCTTGGAGAACTAATCATAGATCTTCTGTGGATGTAGGCTGCCTCAAATTTTTCTGTCTCTTCAAGTATTCTCAGGCTTTATGATGTTGAGATCAGGGCTCTCTGCTGCCTGTTCTTCTTTGAGCTGAAGTTTTTGATGACATTGGGGGCCATTGTCCTGCTGCAGAATACATTTGGAGCCAATCACACACCTCCCTGATGGTATGGCATGATGTATAAGTATCTGTCCATATTTCCTGTACATATGCCATTTTGCTGCACCGCAGTTCCTATGTTTTTGTGCGCAGGAAATAGAAATAAGGCTAAGTGACTCAACTATGCATGAAAACATAGGAACTGGGATGCAAAAAAAAGGCAGCAAGTGCTCTGGACTGATGAGTCAAAATTAGAAACATTTGGCTGTAGCAGGAGGCACTTTTTGTCAGCATTCAGCAAACCTAATGGGCTCCTAGTGCTATACCAATCACTCTTCTATAATCTAATTTTTTATTTACAGGAGATTACAGTAGGCTAATATCAAGTCATACTCGAGTATTTGCACAAGTTGCATTTTAAAATGAATTTTGTTTAACAGATTTTCTACCGCAATATATTTATGAACTGCAAAGTGGTGGACTGTCATTTTCCTAGTGCCATTAATATACAATAGAGAATATACACAGAGATGACCGTTGCGCCCATTAATGGCTGTGAAATGCCAGGCACAGTGTACTGAGCAGATTCAAGTGGCTATATATGATATGATTGTTGTGATGACTTTCTCCTACGCAAACCACCTTTCAGCGATCCCTGAAACTCCATCTCTTTAGAGAAGCTTATCCTGCCTCTTCCTAACAGCTAAGCTATTTTTTCTTGAATAGTATTGCAACTACAATGCCTTCCTTCATTTTATAAAGCACTGCTTAAAGTGCTGGCGCTGTATAAATCCTGTATATAATAATAATAATGACCAATCACAGCAATCCCTCCCCTTCCTCATACAATGCAGGGATAACAGGAAGTAGTAAATCACAATAAATGATAAGGCACCTAAAGCTGCAGTAATATGGATTTTCACTGAGACCTTTTTTTCTTTTCTTTTTTAATGATTCCTTTCACCTACTCCTGCCTTTCTTGCACATCTGATCTCCAATCTGTCTATTGTGATCTGTATATTAACCCTTATGCACATCTGCACATTAACCCCTTCATCTCCATCCTCCCCAGTGTATGTGAAAGGTACATTAAACCCTCACCTTCCCCTCCTCCCTCTGTGTATGACCTATACATTAATGTGTCTAGTGCCTCATTACCAATTTCCATATTTTAACAACTTCAATACCAGCATATTTGTTTATCTGTAAATACTGGTAATTGTGGCAAAAAATTAGATCCCTTTGTAGTGTCTTCTTTCCAAAAAGGGGTAATTTAGGGGTTTTTGTCCTCTTCTTTATTTGATCAATTTTATTACAGAAATAGGGGGGGGGGGACTTTATTATTTCCAAATGTTTGATCTTCTTTCCTTTATATACGATTGATTTATATATATATATATATATATATATATATATATATATATATATATATATATTTATTTATTTTAAACAGCGATTATTAAATAACACTAAAAGAAAGTTCAAGCTGTCAAAAAAAAAAAAACACAAAAGAAAGATTTAAGAATCATTTGCATACATTGTTGCATGACTAATTGTTAGTCAAACTACTGACACTAAACAATATCTTTATTCCCCAAAAAAAATCTACACACAAACAAACACTACTTAATGGCCTCCGTGTAACTTCTTCCTTAAGTGCCTCCACTTCTTTTCCCTCTCACTTCTGTTTGTTTGGAATGCGCAGTACACATCATTTGTGCTCATGCTTACTGCTCTATGCACACTACAAATCCCACAGTCCCTAGTCCATCTTGCAAGTGAGAGTATTCACATTCCTACTTACAATGGAGACCATGGAGAACAAACAGAGCCACCTTCTAGCAAGTCTGATCACAGCAGCATAAAAAAAAATAAAAAAAATTTGCAAATTTGGAGAACATACTTGAATAGAGCCTATGCTTATGGCTAATGCTGGTGCTCCCCATTCACTGTAGCAAGAGCCCATTACAAGTTCCTGCAACATTCAGAAGTGGTGCAAGCCACGCAAGGGGCAGGACACAAGATCGGTGAGCTGAATGATGGAAAAGAAAAACGAGCAAGCAGAGCACCAGATGCGGTTACTGGAATAGGCCGCTCAGAGATCAATTTTATTTTTAGGTGTAGGCTTTATTGAATCCCTACATTCCTTTAACTGGTGTATATGAAATCTGCCTTTGCCCCCAAGACTTTACATTCCTTCAAACCCTTCACACAGATGGAGTGTTAACCCACTGTATAAGAGAAAAACATCATGGAGTAAACATGAGAGAAAGTTATGCAGAGCCAATTCACTAGTGGGCTTTCCTAGAAATCTAAGAAATCAATGGGTGATACAGACTTTCATATCCTACACATAAATAAAACAACTAGAAAATAATACTATAAAATAAATAATACTATACTTAAAGAATAAGGTTACATTAACTGTAGCAATTAAATAGTACTTACAATGAAGGGTCCTGGACTAAATCCTTGAGATTTATGCCACTCCGATCTTCTGCTAGATTCCGAAAACAACTGTCACTTACTGCAGAAAAAAAAAAAAAGAAAAATGGTCAGTTATCTGATTATTTTAATTAGACAACTCAGATAAAGATGTGCTGTAAAATAAATTTTTCATTTACAGAGGATGAATCTTATTAAGAGATCTTTTAGTAAGTAAGAAAAAAAGTCAACGTCTTGATATTTTAAAAGATTTTTGTATATGCATAACTTGTAATTATTGGACACAGTGTTCCTCATATTTTCTTACTACACATGTAAGCTTGCTGTGCTGTTTTTCACAACAAAAGTTCATAGGTAGGAACTTTCTATGCTATATTTTCTTAGCAGTAATTGGAAAAGAGAGTAATTCCAGTGTGACCCTAGATACCTACCTCTAGAGCTTAATCTAAACATCTCTATATTGAATACACTGTCAGGGTTATGGAAAAGAAAATATGTAAAAATGTGAATCATTAAAAATTAGTCTTTTTAAAAAGTCCCTGGTGCCCTACCTGCGGCCGGCAGTCCACATAAGGCCCTTTGGCACTTTTTGTACAGCCTCTGCAGATACTAATCTGTCTTCCCGATCGACTTGTTACAGCGGGCTTATGTAATATGTCTCCAGTCTGACGATCTCCTGAAGCATGTCCCTAGTCTTCAACAACTCCTATAGCATGTCCACAATCTCTGACCATCACTTGCATCATACCTACAGTCTGACCATCTCTGGTTTTATGTCTGCAGTCTCTGACCATCTTTAATATCCTGTTTGCAATTTCTGACAATCTCTTGCATTATGTCCAGTCTCTGAAATCTCTTTAATCATGTCTGCAGTGTCTGATCGTCTCCTGGATTATGTCCATAGGTCTTGAACCATCACCTGTCCACAGTATCGGACAATCTCCTGTGTTATATCCACAGTCTCTGACAATCTCTTGCATCCATAATCTGACTATATTCTGTTGTGTCTCTGCTGTCTCCGATATTTATGTGTGGCCTTTTTGAGATGTCAGGGTTACACCCGATTATCAATGTAGATGTTACCTATGTGGATTGACGCTTATCGGCTTGGCTCTCCTCCAGCACTGTCAGCGCAAGCAAAAGACTGCCAATAACCAAGAAATCCTGTTTACACTGAGATCAGCTGTGATTTGACACAGCTGGTGACATGGTAAAGAGCCACTGTAATTGGCTCTTTATCACGATCTGTCACAGACCCCTGCTGATGTGCGCCACAGGGGGGCACAAGCGTGATTACAGAAGGACGTCAATAGATGTCCTCCTGGAAAAGTGGAACTACGCTGTAGCTGTCATTCAGCTATAACGCGGTCAGGAAGAGGTTAAACTAAACAATACTAACTCAAAACTATTCACTTACTGAAAGGACAATGTACCTGCACTTAAAATTAGAAGAACCCTGTTAACATCACATACAATCACTGTCACCATGACACTGAAGGCAAATCTTTTTTCAACAGAGCCCAGGTAGCAGTTTAACACAAGAAGGGCTCAAATCATTTCTCATTTAATCCAAAAGAAAAAATGAAAAATACGATTTTGGCTGAACATATTTTAATAAACCTAAATCTAAATTTAAATAAACATTTTTGCACAGTAGCTTTAAATCTAATATACAGCTTTAATCTGTGCACTAGAGTTTACCAGTTGTGGATCTTGAGTGTAAAAAGTCTGCTCCCAAAAAGGTTTAAAGGATAACTAAAGGTTCAGCTTTAAAAAAACAAACATGTCATACGTACCTCCTCTGTGCAGTTGGATGGCCCCGATCCTCCTCTTCTGAGGCCCCTCAGTGGTTCTCCTGGCCCCTCCTCTTCTACAGTACCCCGTTGGAGAAGCAATCTCCATAAGGGCACCTGTGTGGGCATACTCCCATGTCCTACTGCTGTGTCCTTTGACACAGACAGCAGGACTCAGCTCTGCCCCCGACGCCCGCATCATTGGATTTGATTGACAGCAGTGGAAGCCAATGACTGCACTGCTATCAATCTATCCAATCAGGACCCAAGGGTCTAGCTCCTGCAACCTGTCCTGAACCATGATCTGTGCAGTAGAGACTCCTGCATGGTGGAAAGGCTTGAGTAGATTAAAGGCTTGTCCTCTAATTGACACAAAGTAAGCTCTACATCCACATACTGTATGAACAAAAACTAACAGGGATTTTTCAATTATTTATGCATCAAATGTACTGTACAACTATAAGGATATGAATGTAAGTTAGTTGCTAGAGGGAGAACATCTGTAGTAATCAAGGGTGGAAAAGGATATAGGGATCCTAAAAGATCACAATAGCATGCTATGCCAAGCTGCAATAATCTTGGTTAGATTAGCATGCAATTAAAAGGGTATTTACTCAAGAGATGAAACAAATTCAACCACTTTACAAAACTCTGCTTAGTCTACATCTTGAGTATGTGGTCCAGTTTTGGTCACTGACCCTTAAGCCACAGACAGAATGTAGAGCGGCATCAGCTGGTTCAATAGCCCGTTATGTTGATGAGGTTTCACCAAAAAAGGTATGACGATCGGGTCCCAATCAGCACTTTCAGCAAATGGCTGAGAGTGCTGACTGGAGTGTTCGGACACTGGGCCATCCCCCTGTCACAACAACAGCACAGCAGGGGAGTTTTCTGTACTAACATCAGATAATCGGATGATTAGTACAGCGGCTCCTCCTAAGCAGTCATTCTTTTTTTGTTTGTTTAGCCTTGCTGGGTTGAATTTAAGTAAAAAATGGTGGCGTGTGCTAGACTTTATACAAGATCTGTTTGAAATGGACAGAGTCCAGAGAAGGGCAACAACGAGCCAAACAACAAAGCTGGACGAGAGGCAGTTGAATCTTAACCGCTTACCGACTGGCTCACGCCGATATACGTTGGCAGAAGGGCAAGTACAGGCATATTAACGTGCCCTTTAAGAAGCGGTTTGCAGGCGCACGTGAGTGTGATCGCGGGTCCCACAGACGTGATCGTTTCACGGAGAGGAAGAACGGGAAAATGCTAATGTTAACAAGCATTTTTCCTGTTCCGCATAGTGATACTGACACTGATTACAGCTCCCTGTAATCGGGAGCGGTGATCAGTGTTGTGTCACACATAGGCCCTCCCCCCAGTTAAAATCACTCCCTAGGACACACTTAAACACCTACAGCGCCACCTTCACTGCCAGTCACATTTTCACAGTAATCAATGCATTTTAAATTGCACTAATCGCTGTATAAATGTGAATGGTCCTGAAATCGTGCCAAAAGTGTGCGACTTCGCCTATGTCTGTCCGCCTTAATGTTGCAGTCACTATAAAAAAATCACTGATCGCTACAATTACTAGTAAAAAAAAATTTTTGTTATAAAAATGCCATAAAACTATTCCTTGTTTTGTAGACGCTATCACTTTTGCACAAACCAAATGCTTATCGCCCTTTTTTTTACCAAAAATATGTAGAAGAATATCAGCCTAAACTGAGGGAAAACAATTTTATATTTTTTGGGGATATTCATTTTAGCAAAATGGAAACAAAAATGTTTTTTTTTCAAAACTGACGCTATTTTTTTGTTTATAGCGCAAACAAATAAAAACCGCAGAGGTGATCAAATACCACCAAAATAAAGCTGTATATGTGGGGAAAAAGGACGTCAATTTTTTTTGGAAGCCACGCCACACAACCGGGCAATTGTCAGTTAAAGCGACGCAGTGCTGAATCGCAAAAATTGCTCCGGTCTTTGGGCAGCCAAATGGTCTGGGGCTTAAGTGGTTAAAGTGGAATTTCACCCATAAGAGAAAGTGCCATTTTTTCGCTTCCTTTCCCCCAGAAGGCTGCGGGGACCATTCACAAAGCAGTGTGGCACAGACTGGCGAATAATCTTTTATTATCTTTTATTAAAAGTCAGCAGATTCAGTATTGTTTTGTATTAACAGATATATAGTTTGCTCACTTGGTCTTTAGAAACCCATACCCCTTTCACATAAACAAATCTAAAACGTTCTTCTTGGGACCATAGGAGATATGAAAGGATTGCCTTCCCCTGAAATGTATCTGCCCTGATAAATATATACTTTAGGTTACAGTAGAACTGGAAGTAGACCCTCAGCAGATGGCAAGTGGTCGAATTCAGTGTGCTGTATACAATGCTGCTGAGGTGAAACAGCTGGACCTAATTCCCCAAGGCTCAATCTGTCCTACCCTACAAAACAAGCAGTGTTCATTTTCCATTAAGAAAAGTTAGTACTGGCTGCATGATTTTTTTTTTTTTTGAAGACAGGTATACTTTATTATTTTTTTTAAAAGGTGTTTGTTTTGGATTTTTCCCAAAAAATTAAGAGGACTTGCAAACATTAATGTGGCTGCATGTGACAATGCATTAACTGAAATAAAAAAAACTTCCATTTATAAACACATTCGTGCACACGCTCCTATTCTCCCCTCTTGCTCTTTTCCAAAAGGGGTTACAGACATAGTAAGACAGGTTTAAAACACAGCAATCAATTATCAGGAGTGGTCACTACAACAAATATTAGCATCCTGGTCCACCATGGTTGCTGCATTTTACACATACATAGATATTTTGAGGACAGGCTCTATGTTAATTCTATATTTGGGTAAAATTTCATTTTTTTTGTCTTTAAGACGTGTGTGACATGAGCGGAATGTGATTTTAAAACAACGAGATTATTTTTATTCTGATAAAGAATTTACCAGTAGTGTTCTTGCATGAGTGGGGGAGAGTTTCCAACCAGACTTAGGAGACAGACACTTCACAAGCATGAATATGAATTATGTTTTTTGAATTATCGTCAGAGCTTAGTGAATGAGGTGAATGCAGTTAAGGTGTAAGGGGTGAAGGTCGGCTAACTTCCATCACGCAATCATATCCAAGAAAAAATGCAGGTATTTTTGTTTTCCTTGCACATAATTTGGTATTCTTTGTAAACTAAAATTTCATCACATTCACTAAACTCTGGAGAAAATCCCAGTTCAAAGTGCAACTTCTCCCGCAAAGTGAACAGCCTATTTGCCTTTAGTAATTCAACCCCAATGAGTTGTGGAAAGTTATAGCCTCTAGTAAAGAATGCATTTGAAACAAGCATGTATGGATAGGCGAACCAAACCCCTTCCACATCTCACAGGCTACCTTTAATATCAAAGAAGTGGAATGCATTGAGGATGCTCATCTGTTGGTCTGCACTCTTCCCTAAGTAATGTATTGCTTTCAAATCTGTGATTTTCCAACAAATAATTAATATACTACTCCTATGAATCCATTATTGTTTTTAAGGGTTAATTTTAGGATGGGGGTATTGTTGTGTCTTAGCACTTAGAGTACTTACACTTCTTCCCATTCAGTAGTTACTATCCCCCTGATTAAGCCCTGCTGTGGGTGAAACACGTTGGGGCATGGCTACAGGAGGGAGTGAGCGGTGTGCTGTCATTGCAAAAAAAAAAAAAAAAAAGAGTTGGAGTGTGTGGGCTTTTATTTGGATGGTGGACTACAGCAGGTACGGATACACAGACAAGTCTAGAAGAAATAAAAGAGTCAGAAAAGACAATATAAGTTAAGATTTTTGTAAATTTGAGCGTCAACGATGTGTATATTGTGTTGTATAATTGGTGTGAAAAGTTGCACTGTGTTTTTCTGCTGTCCTTTTATTGAACACGAACCACAAGGCCAACACTTTTTCCACCACGTTATTCTGTTAATTTATGTAAAGAATCACCGAAGGTTTGGGTGCCTGTGGTTTGCAAGCAGTTGTAAAAATAGAGGTTTTTTTTATTTATTTTTTGGAAATTATTATCCAAAAGATGTTTTCTTGAAGGCATGAGGAAAGTTTGATATCGAGAGTGCCAAACTGGGTTGGCATTGCATATCTAAGATATTTATTGGTTAGCAATATTTGTCATTAGCATTTGCCGCATTCACGTTCTCAAATATAAGAAATATTTCATCTTTACACACTTGAGATAAATATTTCAGTTATGCCTTTACCCATCCAGCACCTGCCATCTTGGTGGCCAAAGAATTTCTTTGTTCTTTGGTTATTTCACAAATGTGTGATCTGTGATATGTAAATAAGGTTAGACAATGCTTTCTTCAGCTTTTACCCTAAGTTTTGCAGAAATGGCTATTGTGGTGGCAGCCAGATAAAGTCAGTGGCCATGGGTGCTGGGGATTAAGCAGTCAAATGAAAGGGACCTTGGGGGCTAAATAGAATTACAAAATTTACAGCTGGTCAATTCCTTATTAGACAACAAAGTCTGGATGGCGGACTTCTTAATATGGGTTTGGATCAGGTTCCAAATAAAACAGGATACTGCAGGCTCTATTTCAGTGTGGGTAAGGGGGAAACTCAGAAAATAGAATAAGAAATCTAAGTAGGTAGACCATTTTTATTAGATTTATTCCTTAGAAGGGAAGATTATAACCTGAAGACAGGATTTTATTTCTGATAACACTGGAGTGATACTCAGTGGCTTTTGCTAAGTCGTTGACACCAAGATATTTTACATTGCCTGGTAGTTGGAGATGTGAGATATAAAAATAGGATTAAAACAGTTTACCTGTAAAATCCTTTTCTCTGAAGAACATCAGGGGACACAGAGCCATAGTAGTTACTATGTGGGTTATAGGCCACCTTCAGGTGATGGACACCTGAAGGGGGTTCTGGGTAAAAAAAAAACGTAGAACAATATCTTGGTTTAGATAAAAATCTGATACTACCGTTGGTAAAAAGTTATGATGAGCATACAATACTACCTCATCTTTGTGAACAAAAACAATATGGCTCTTTACAAGAAAGAGCAGCCAGTACTGATACCCTTCTAGCAGCAGATATGGTTACCAGCAAAAAATCGTTTCCTTGTCAAAAAAAAGGACCAAGGGAATATTTTGTATTGGCCCAAAAAGTCTGTTTTGTAATGCCAAAACTAAAATCAAGTCCCAAAGGTTCAGTGGGTTACTTAACCGGAGATTAAGCCGAATTACCCCTTGAATAAAGTTATGGACCAAAGAATGCGAAGCAAGTGGTCGCTGAAATAATACCAATCAGACCAAGACTTGTCCTTAGAAAGCACTCAAGGCTAGCTTTATTTCATACCCCATCTGCAGAAAAAAAGACTCTACCTCGACTTATTTACCGGGGTGCAGTTCCTGGTTTCATACCAGTAGACTTATGTTTCTCAGACTCCATAATACTTAACCATGGAGGGTGGCTCTGCATAAACCAAGGTAGAAAACTACCAAACCTGACAGCCCATGCTTCTTCAGAGTGTGGGCCTTAATAGCCAAATCGTTAAATTTATCGTTTGCAAGGTAGGATGGAACTTCGGACCTTGCGAGAGAATGTCTGGCCGTGAAGGTAGGGTCCATGGGTTCCCTGCTGCCATCTCTACGATCTCTGCATACCAAGATTTCCTGGACCCCGCTGGGGGTCACAAGAATCAACGACTTCCCTTCCTGCTTGATCCTGTGAAGAAGTTGTGGATGCAGGCAGAAAAGGAGGGAAAGCACAAATCAGTGAGAACCAATTCCACAGGAATAGCAAGGCATCCGTTCCACATGCTAGCGGACCCTTTGTTCTTGACACAAAGTTGTCAATCTTTTTTGTTGATCCTGGACGGAAACAGATCTGTGTCTGGGATCTCTCATCCTTGACATATTGACTAGATGATATGGGGGTGAAGGAGTCATTCTCCCAGGAAAAACTGCTGGTGACTCAAGTAGTCCGCCTGCTAAATTTCTATTCCTAGAACAAAAACTGCCGATAGGCAAAGTACATTGTTTTCTTCCCAAGATAGGATAACATTCACCTTTCTCTGGGCTGCACAACCTATTGTGCCCCTTTGGTGATTAATATAAACAAATTGCTTCCTAGCAGGACAATATCTTAAACTGAACGTTCAGGCCCTCAGAGCAAAGTGTTCTGGCTGAATTTTTAAAATGTTAATGGGCCATTCTGATCTTGGCCACTTCTCCTGGACACCTGCCTCTTTTAGTACTGCCCCCAGCCTAAACAAAAAAAGGTTGGCATATGATGATACTATTCCCCAGGTAACTAAAAGAATGATTTTCCCCTTCACAGATTTTTGGATGTTAACCATAAACTGAGGCTGCTGGAACTCTGTCCAAGTGGAACTGGTCTAAGGCTGGATTCACATTTATGCAGTTTTAGTGCTTTTTGCATTTTGCAGATTTGAACTAGAGTCCATTTACCATGGTTTCCTATGGAACACGTTCTGTAGCGCAAATCTGCAAAATGCAAAAAGCACAGAAAATGCATAGGTGTGAATCCAGCATAAGTGGTGAGTTAAAAACCAGAGTTTAAAACAGGAGGTTATAACAGGGGTCATAGTACCTGTGTAGTGTGAGTACCTGAGTGTTGTCTGAGTAGTGTGTGTGGATCGTTAGTACTTGTGTATTGTGAATGGTCTGCGAGTGCACATAGTTCTGCGAGTGGTCTGTGCATGCAGGTAGTTCCGGGAGTGGTCTGTGAGGTACATTGAGCTACACCAGAAAGGCAGAGGGAGATTAGGGAAGTAAACAAGTGGCTGAAGAGCTGGTGTAGTAAGGAGGGGTTTGGGTTCCTGGAGGACTGGGCCGAATTCTCAATCTATAACTGGTACTATAGAAGGGACGGACTGCACCTAAATGAGGAAGGTGCAGATCAGCTGGGAATGAAGATGGCCAAAAAGTTAGAGGGGTTTTTAAACTAGGCGATGGGGGGGCCAGAGGTAGAGATAGTCAGCACGGAACATATTCTGGAGGGTAGTATTGGGGAAATTAGTGGTAGGTTTTTACCAAAGCACATAAACCCAAGGTAAGTATAGTAGAAAGTCCTAGTTGCGATCTCGGAACACCCAATAAGAGGATAATATGCGACCAGTCTAAACTACATGGCATGTTCACCAATGTCAGGAGCCTTGCGGACAAGATGGGTGAACTAGAAATACTATTCCAAGAAGAGGATTTGGATTTTGTGGGAATTTCAGAGACCTGGTTCAACAGCTCTCATGATTGGCTGGCAAACATTCAAGGGTATACCCTTTACTGCAAGGATAGAGAGTGTAAAAAAGGAGGAGGGGTATGCCTATATATCAAGAATAATGTACAAGTGAATGTGAGAGATGACATCACTAAGGGATCTAGGGAGGAGGTGGAATCCTTATGGGTAGAGCTCCAAAGGGATGAAGCTAAGAGGAAAATAATACTGGGAGCATGCTATAGGCCCCCTAACCTGAGAGAAAGGGGAGACTGATCTGCTACCACAATTTGGATTAGCAGCAAGGATGGCAAGTGTTATCATAATGGGGGATTTTATTTATCCAGACATAGACTGGGTGGAGGGAACCGTGCATTCATCTAAGACTCGCCAGTTCCTATATATCTTGCAAGACAATTTTATGGGTCAGATGTTAGACGCACCAACTAGAAATAAAGCATTACTGGATCTACTAATTACCAACAATACAGATCACGGATGTGGAAATACGGAGCAATTTAGGGAACAGCGACCACAGGTCAATTGGCTTTGTATAAATCACACAAATAGGAAACATAAGGGGAACACAAAGACACTGAATTTCAAAAGAGCCAAATTCCCTGAACTACGAACCTTACTAGAAGGCATAAATTGGGATAAAATCTTAGGAGCAAAGAACGCAGAGGAGAGATGGGTTTGCTTTAAGAGCATATTAAATAAGGGCATTAGCAAATGCATTCCATTGGGTAATAAATTAAAAACAGTGATCTAAAGTCCTGGATGGCTTAACTCCAATGCAAAAATGCATATAAAAGCAAAGGAGAAGGCCTTCAAAAAATACGAGGTTGAGTGATCATCATCATTCAGAATGCAACAAAAAAAATGTAAGAGTGCAATAAGGACGGCTAAGATAGAACATGAAAGGAGAGCAAAAAAAAATCCCAAGAAATTCTTGAAGTTTTTAAACAGTAAAAAAGGGAGGACAGACCATATTGGCCCCATAAAGAATGAGGAAGGACATCTGGTTACAAAGGATGGGGAGATGGCGAAGGTATTGAATTTATTCTTCTCGTCAGTCTTCGCAAGGGAATCGGGGGGGGGGGGGGCTTCAGTAATCAAAACTGCATAGTTCATCTACAAGACGAATCACAGGAAGCACCTCCATGGTTAACAGGGGACAGAATTAAAATTAGACCTGGGAAACTGAACATTAATAAATCACCGGGACCAGGTGGCTTGCACCCGAGGGTACTAATTGGTACCATTAAATTCGGCTTAAAAGACACATTAAATAGATCAGGCTGCCTGGCTAGCCCCAGCAAGCACCTTAGACACTGGCGAAAAAACTGAGATACTCCCAGTAGTGGGAGGGGTTATATAGGGAGTGCACATTTTAACTTAGGGCGTGCCAGCGTCCATCACCTGAAGGTGGCCTATAACCTACATAGTAACTACTATGGCTCCGTGTCCCTTGATGTACAATAAGAAATTAGGGCAGTTTAGGCACTATTGGAAATGCAATCAATTTTTCTCAGCCTACCTTCATACTGGACACTTTACCAAAACTTTTCACTGCCCCTACCAAGCTCTGTAATTATTTGTTTGAGCTGTTGAAATAAACGGCATTGTTTGCATATAAAGTCATTATTTTCTTCTATGCAACCCCAATAAATATCCCCAATCCTGGGGAAATATTTAATGGAATTTGCTAAAGACTGGATAACTTTAGGGGGTGTTCTTTTTTACCTGTCTTATTTCCCATGGCTATGTTATGTTGCCTTTCGAAAATCCCATCAAACATTTGCCCAAAATTAGGGATTTTCAATTCTGTATTACATTAACAGAAAATAATGACAATCAGTCAGTATCCCATACTACAAATGTTTACATCATACATGTCAAAATAAAAAAAAGCATTTTCCTAATGATTCAAAGTAATATGCTGAAATAACAGCATAGATGACTACTTAATTACATTTATATTTTAGTGTAGAAACAAATCTAGTTTCCCATTAGATGCATTCACTTTTTTTTCCTCATGGTTTGGACAGACATTTAAAACAACCTTTTACAACTGGATTTCATCTTGTTTTGGCATCCAAATGTCTACATGATATTATTGATTTTGCAAAGGTTAAGGTCTTAATTCCTGCAGGGAACACAACTTGCTGAGTTGTCATGCTCATTTTTTCTCTGATAAAATAAATACATCACTGCCTGTTACATGTAGCCAGTTTAAAGGGTAACTTCACATTCGTGGAAAGAAATGAATAAAAAATAAATAAAACAGCAAATACAATTGCTACACAGGACATGTGGTAATTCAATGTCATTAAAATCACCTTTCTATTTCCAACTGCAGCACTATAATTTTCTGTAAAAGTATCCAAAATGGCAACCCGAAGCATTCTGTACACAGATGGTATACAGAACCATCCCAGAAATGTAATTTTCTGCTCAGATAACAAATAAAAAAAAAATTGCAGTAATGTACAAGTCAGGTTTTAGGCATCCTCTGCAACAAAAAGGTCATCAGTTTAAAGCTGAACTCTACAAATAAACATTAAACGCTAAACAAATCAACATTGGTGAAGTGTGTGTGCCCCTCGAGTCAAAACTGCAAGGATATGTAGAACTTTTTCACACACCCCAGTGCAGTGCAGTGATCGTCGGACAGTTCCAGCTGGAGTACTGAGATCACATGCACTTCAGCTCCTCCATTCACAAAACAATTTGCATTCTTTGCAATGAATGCAAGGTGCACTGTGATTGAAGGAAAAGCTAATGAAAAAATCACAATTCTCCACTCCAATAAATTTTGACTTCTTGTCAAAATTACCTAATTAACTAATTTTTCTGCACTTGAGATTCCATTCTTTTAAGTATTGTATATAATGTTAGAGCTGCACGATTCTGGCTAAAATGAGAATCACAATTTTTTTGCTTAGACGATAGATCACGATTCTCGAGGCGTAACATCATCTTTCACATTAAAACAAAAAAATTGTGCTAACTTTACTGTTTCATTTTATTTTATTATTTATTAAAGTGTATTTTTACCAAAAATTGCATTTGAAAGACCACTGGGCAAATACAGTATGACATAAAATATTGCAGCAATTGCCATTTTATCTCTGCTAAAAATATTTATATATATATATATATATATATATATATATATATATATATATATATATATATATATATATATAATGTTTGGGGGTTCCAAGTAATTTTCTAGCAAAAAAAATATTGATTTTAACTTAAGAAAGAAGTGTCAGAAAAAGATTTAGGCTTCATGCACACGAGACGCAGATGCAAACGCTGCTGGACACATGTTGAAACCGGCGTTTAGAAACGCGCGTTTTGCTGCGATTTTTACCGCGATTTAGCGGCGTTTTACCGCGTTTGCGTCTAGAAGCCTTTAGTTAAGCTATCATAGACCCTCCCCAGCTCAAAAAAACAGTATTATTAACTATTTCAGCAATTTTGTGAGACCAGAGTGAGTAGCAGCAGCTGTGAGAGCTGCAGTGTACTTGTATTTAGCGTGTCACTTGCCACGGCACCTGCCACAAGTTGTGGATTGTCCACTTGCCACGTCACTTGCCACGTCATCTGCCACAAGTTGTGGATTGTCCAACTGCCACGTCACCTGCCACAAGTTGTGGATTGTCCACTTGCCACGTGACTTGCCACATCACCTGCCACAAGTTGTGGATTGTCTACTTGCCACGTCACTTGCCACATCACCTGCCACGTCACTTGCCACAAGATGTGGATTGTCCACTTTCCACGTCACCTGCCATGCCACCTGCCACAAGTTGTGGATTGTCCACTTGCCACGTCACCAGCCACATCACCTGCCAGAAGTTGTGGATTGTCCACTTGCCACACCACTTTCCACGTCACCTGCCATGTCACCTGCCACAAGATGTGGATTGTCCACTTGCCACGTCACCAGCCACATCACCTGCCACAAGTTGTGGATTGTCCACTTGGCACATCACTTTCCACTTCACCTGCCACAAGTTGTGGATTGTCCACTTGCCACGTCCCTTGCCACAAGTGGATTGTCCACTTGCCACATCACTTGCCACATCACCTGCCACAAGCTGTGGATTTCCACTTGCCACGTCACCAGCCACATCACCTGCCACAAGTTGTGGATTGTCCACTTGCCACGTGACTTGCCACATCACCTGCCACGTCACTTGCCACATCACCTGCCACAAGTTGTGGATTGTCTACTTGCCACGTCACTTGCCACATCACCTGCCACATCACTTGCCACAAGATGTGGATTGTCCACTTTCCACGTCACCTGCCATGCCACCTGCCACAAGTTGTGGATTGTCCACTTGCCATGTCACCAGCCACATCACCTGCCACAAGTTGTGGATTGTCCACTTGCCATGTGACTTGCCACATCACCTGCCACATCACTTGCCACGTCACCTGTCACAAGTTGTGGATTGTCTACTTGCCACGTCACTTGCCACATCACCTGCCACGTCACTTGCCACAAGATGTGGATTGTCCACTTGCCACGTCACTTGCCACATCACCTGCCACGTCACTTGCCACATCACCTGCCACAAGTTGTGGATTGTCTACTTGCCACGTTACTTGCCACATCACCTGCCACGTCACTTGCCACGTCACCTGCCACAAGTTGTGGATTGTCCACTTGCCACGTCACCTGCCACAAGTTGTGGATTGTCCACTTGCCACGTCACTTGCCACGCCACCTGCCACAAGTTGGGGATTGTCCACATCACCTGCCACATCACCTGCCACAAGTTGGGGATTGTCCACATCACTTGCCACGTCACTTGCCACATCACCTGCCACGTCACTTGCCACGAGATGTGGATTGTCCACTTTCCACGTCATCTGCCATGCCACCTGCCACAAGCTGTGGATTGTCCACTTGCCACCTCACCAGCCACATCACCTGCCACAAGTTGTGGATTTCCACTTGCCACGTGACTTGCCACATCACTTGCCACGTCACCTGTCACAAGTTGTGGATTGTCTACTTGCCACGTCACTTGCCACATCACCTGCCACGTCACTTGCCACATCACTTGCCACGTCACTTGCCACATCACCTGCCACAAGTTGTGGATTGTCCACTTGCCACACCACTTTCCACGTCACCTGCCACAAGATGTGGATTGTCAACTTGCCACGTCACCAGCCACATCACCTGCCACAAGTTGTGGATTGTCCACTTGCCACATCACTTTCCACGTCACCTGCCACGTCACCTCCCACAAGTTGTGGATTGTCCACTTGCCACGTCCCTTGCCACGTCCCCTGCCACGTCACCTGCCACAAGTGGATTGTCCACTTGCCACATCACTTGCCACATCACCTGCCACAAGTTGTGGATTGTCCACTTGCCACATCACCTGACACAAGTTGTGGATTGTCCACTCGCCACGTCACTTGCCACATCCCCTGCCACAAGTGGATTGTCCACTTGCCACGTCACTTGCCACGTCCCCTGCCACAAGTGGATTGTCCACTTGCCACGTCACTTGCCACGTCACCTGCCACAAGTTATGGATTGTCCACTTGCCACGTCACATGCCAGTCACCTGCCACAAGTTGTTGATTTTCCACTTGCCACAAGTTATGGATTGTCCACTTGCCACGTCACATGCCAGTCACCTGCCACAAGTTGTTGATTTTCCACTTGCCACGTCACCTGCCAGGTCACTTGCCGCATCACCTGCCAGGTCACTTGCCACGTCACCTGCCACAAGTTGTGGATTGTCCACTTTCTACGTCACTTGCCACTTCACCTGCCACGTCACTTGCCACAAGTTGTGGATTGTCCACTTGCCACATCACTTGCCACCTGCCATGTCACTTTCCACAAGTTGTGGATTGTCCACTTGCAATTGCAATTGTTTAAAATATTTTTCTAATGGTTTTTCATCATTTGCAATCATTTTTTAGATTTTTAATGTAAAAAAAAAGGTCACTTTTAAAAACGCATATAAACGCAAACGCGGCTAAACGCGGTAGCGGTGTTTTGCCGCGTTTTACCGCGTTTTGCCGCGTTTTGCGTCTGAAACTTGGAAATTTTTGCTTCTGAACGCATTTTTTTGCTTCTGGAAAAACGAGATTAAACGCAACTGCATAAAAACGGAAAAAAACGAGACTGTGTGCATGGACACATAAGATAACATTGAATGAGTTCAGGGGCAGTTGAAAAAACTGTCCAACTGCATCTGAACGCGCGTTTAACTGCGTCTCGTGTGCATGAGGCCTTAGACTTTAAGTGGTTAAACTTCCTGCATTTACAGGTGGTTGAAAGCTTGGCAGGCTGCCCAGATTATTTGTTTACACAAGAAGTTCTATCCCTTTGACCCAAGTAGTAAGCATTAGTTACAGTGTTTCAAGTTCTAAACTTGGCAGACTGCCCAGGATGCTTTCTTTTGACACTTGTTTATATGAAAGAAAAGCCTACTCTCAGCAGGAGAGATCGTCGGGGGAGGGGGGGGGGGTTTGGGGGGGAATCGAGATTGCGTTTTTGTAACGATTAATCGTGGAGCTTTATATAATGTTTCTGTAAATCTTTCAATTATGTATATATTTTTCTTCTGTTATGTTACCCTATTAATTTAAATGCCCTACATCTCCTATTATTTTACATTGGTTTTAGTATAAATATAATTTCTCCTGTTTTAACTAATTATGGCCATGATTTACCATTCCCAAATTTATCATGATTTATGATGTATTGTGTTTCAGCCCTGATGAAAGGGGATTGTTGGCCAGTCTTATTTCTAACAACAATACATGAGTCTTCTGGACATATCAAAACAAAATGGCACATCCCCAAGAAGAAGAAAGAAAGGAAGAAAGGATGTGAAACACTGCACACATAAGCCAATGATAGGGTACCAATATATAATCTTATATGCCCAATCGTGTATGTAAAATGTTTTAGAGGTCTATTTGTTGGTGAAATTGGACAAAAATTATGCCAGTCAATTAATCTACACAGACTAACAAAACTGACTTACCTATAGCTGCAAATCTCTTCGTTGATTCATGTATAAAATGTATTGGTCTTAAAATAGTCATACACTTTGCAAATTTTGGCAGGTTCCTAATCAGCTGAAATTTTTTTTAGTGGGCAGTCCAAAGGGCTCCCTCCCACCCAGAAGGGCGATTCGGCCATCAGCACCATTAGGCCTGTTACACATGATACTCCTCTGAGTACCAATTTTTGCAGCCCGCTCCTTTTTGTATGTATTTGCACACATTTTCACGCAAACTTATTCTCGCGTTTACAATAAGTTAATGGTATTTTGCTGTAAATTAATGACCCCAAAAAAAACGGATTTTTCAATTTTTTTTACTGGAGAGTACACAGTGTTTGTTTACACACACCTCTGTGCATAGACACTTTACAATGAATGATTGATAGTGTGAAGGTGTGCTGATTCTAAGTAAAGGGTGGGAAAACCAACAGTGGTATTAATATAATGTACAATAAATTTGCCCAATGTGAACACAATAGGTAAATTGGAAACAAGTGTGTGGTCTGGACTGACCTGTAACACACATGGGTAGGCAAAATATCTTAAAACTGTATGCGCATAATCAAAAAAAAAAACAATGCAATCTGAAAAGGAAATAAAACTGACACGAGTATATGTATCTATCAGCAGTCTCTCTAAGGTTGTGTGCTGATTCACAGCTTAGGAATGCATACCTGTCTACCAAATGTCAGAGATTCACAATGGACAACAGCTCCCAGCAGACCCGAATGGATGTGTAAGCACAGACACTGATCTGCGGCTGATAAAATGGATTCCTCTAGGGCTCAAGCGGATCCCCGATTAACAGCTCGTGATGGATAATAAAAATTTTGGAGGACTGATGCATTATCTTTTTGATAAAAAATCTATTCATTTTAAATGGCACTTAAAAATGTTGCAGCAAAAAATTGTTACGGCCACCTGCAGTGTGGACCGTGCTCTCCAGGCGTTAGAACTGTCTCCTTCTAACGCATTTCCCCTAAAGAAATCTCCAAACCCAGTTGACACCTCCATAAGGCCGTGGCACATTTGGGACTCAAGATAATTGGATGTGTTTTCAATTCAGCCCATTCACTCTGCCAAATTTGATTTGCTTTTATATAGACTTTTTGTAACCTTAGAAAGACTGCTGATATATTTTCTCTTGTCAGTTTTTTTTTCCTTTTCGGATTGCCGTATTTATCGGCATACAATACGCACCCCAAGTTTAGCAGGGAATTTTAAGGAAAAAACGTACATTTGAGGCTGGGATCACACTGCAGCGATGCGGGAACGCCGCGAATCCGCGGCGGGTTCCCGCATCGCATGCCTTCCGGCGGCAGTTCACACTGCCCTATGCGGAATGCTGGGAGTGTCAGTGAAATGTTAATGACACCCCAGATCAGTTCGCATATCGCAGTGCGATCTGCAAACTCGGACAGGAATCGTATCGCATGGTGTGAACACCCATGCGATCCAATTCTGCTGCGGACCAAAAAAAGGGTCCTGTGTGAGTTTGGGGCGGGTGCGATGCGAATTCAGCCATACTATCTGTATGGCTGAACTCGCATCGCACAGAGATCGGATGTGATTTTCACTGCAGTGCGGTGCGAATCACATCCGGTTCTCGTAGCCGCAGCAGTGTGAACCCAGCCTAATTGCTCATCAATGCAGCCTTATCAGTGTCATTTGCAGCCTTATCAGTGTCATTTGCAGCCTGGTCAATGCAGCCTGCTCAGTGTCATTTGCAGAATTGCATTGCAGCCTTGCTATTTAAAAATGATGCTGCTGAGATACAGAGCAGATGTCCTGTGTATCTCCGTAGCTCTCGGACATTTTTGGCAGCTTTTGGCCGCTCTCAGCGGCTTTCGCCGGCTCACGCAAGACTGTGAGCGTCCGAAAGCCGACGAGAATGGCCAAAATCGCTCGAAAGCCGCTGAGAGGCTCACAATTGGTGGGGGATCGGTGTATAACACGCACCCACGATTTTCCCGATTTTAAGGGGAAAAAAGTGTGCGTTATACGCCGATAAATACGGTATATACACGTGTTTGAATTGCATTGTTAATTTTTTGATTATGTACAGCTTTAAGATATTTTGCCTATCCACGTGTTGCAGGTCAATCCAAACCGCACACTTTTTTCCAAATTACCTATTGTGTTCACATCGGGCAACATTATTGCACATTATATTTATAACAATGTGGGTTTTCCCACCCTTTACACAGAATCAGCGCACCTTCACATTATCACTTTTCATGCCTGGTACTCAGGGTTTTTCAGGTGCAACAGACTTAATGAAATGAATAGTCAGCACTTTCCTTCACCTACACACACAGAACATTACAATGAATGGGCTGTATTTTAGCTCAGTAAGAAAACTAAGCTGTACTGAGCTTTTTCATGCTACAGTGTGTGCAAGAGGCCTTAGTGTGGATGGAGGATCCTGTTTTTTTTATTTTTTTTGCTGATCGAAATAAATCTAATAGTTAATGGTTATCTTTAACCCTTTCACTGCCAGGTCTGTATGGAGTACAGACCTACAGCAATTCTTACAGCTGACCAGGTCCATAAACCATACGGACCTCATTCCTCCTCCCGCTTTGAGTTCATGGTAACTTCATTGACCATAAACCTATAAAAAGAATTGTTCAGCATCAAGGATCCTTGAAAAAAACAGTGTAATCTGGTGAAACATTTCGGAGTTAACATTACGACAGAGAGGTTTCCTGCATCACAGATTATGTATTACTCCACACCCGCGCATGCACAGTTGACCAGCTGAAGCTAGGAGGAACTATCTCGTCTGAGGAAATTTGACGGTGGCCTGGATGACCCTATAATGTTATAGCCTGACGGCAGCCATTCACTGGAGCTCTACAGACCCCCGTAAGGCAAAAGGACATATCGGACGACACCATACAGCTTTTGGTTAGCCAAAACCAACCTTTTGGAGTTGCTGGTGTATATGCCCAAAGCGTGATACCACTGCCTCAAAATGGTCAGGTGAGCGGACCATTGGTCCTTAAAAAACTTGACTCCTTTTTTTCCTTGGCGTGCAATAGTCTACTCTATATTGTAGTGACTATTCATGTACTGCTATCCAACAGTGGGATTCCCTGTGAACGAATTCACATTATCTGCTCAATTGTTTATCTGGTCTTCCGGACTGATTATTCACTGTGTATATATGCCACCTTTTACATCCAATTAAACACCAGCTTACAATTAGTTCATTTACTCCAGATAACTATACCATCTCAGGGATTACTATTAAGTAAAAAAAAAACAGCTCTCCCAAAACTCCTCTGCGCATTGCAATGAATAGGCAGTGATTTCAAAGTACCTGAAAAGCACTTTGAAAGCGCTGCAACACGAGCGTGTTTAACCCCTTCTATCGCCACTAGCGGGGGTTAAAAGCGTCAAACTAGCATCCGAAAAGCGTCGCTAAAATGAGCTGCACTTTAGCGATAATGCACGGGTGGCCCCAGTGTGAAAGGGGTTTTAAACTATAGCACAGGGCCGAGCAGCGAAATGGTTAATCCAAGTTGGTAATGCCCGAAGAAGAGGTCCATGTTCTACTGATCTTGTACTACAATCTGTTAAGTTAGCCAAGAAAAGGCCTCACCCTGAATCCAAACTTTCCCCTTTTTTTTTTTTTTGAGTATATAGATCCATATCATACAGGGAAACAGCAAACCACGCTGAACTGCCAATTAAGCTGTATAACATTTATCTCTGTTAAAGTTTATGGACAAAAACAAAAACCTTGTAATGCCACCTAAATTCAAATAGTGTTGCAGTGATATAATTAGTAACAGTCAAATGCATGTAATCACAAGGTTTATCATTGAAGTGAAGCCAAATTAAATCAAAATGAGAGCTCAACATGAGGACTGAACAATTTAAATTAGCTATAACTACCTGAGTTTTTAATTAAACAAATAGAATATGCAAGGGGAAATCATGTCAGAAGGGAAAAGAAAACAACAGCTATTGGATGGAGAGAGACAGATAGATGCAGATGCAGATGTCTAGCAATACAGAAATACTCAAAGTTGGATTTTTTGCAAATCTCTTCAGCCAAACAACTTTTTCCCCTGTTTTTTTTTTTTTTTTTAGCTTCTATGTACACGGCACATTCTACACAGTGTCAATTCTTGGCTCATTCCTGACATCTGTAAGATGGTAGAAATAGAAGTAGGTGCCAGGCAAGATGTAGGTTGTGCACACATGCCAGAATTATAACAGCAGTGGCCAACACTGGGCAAAGGGGCACAGTGGTGTAGTGGTTAGCACTCTCACCTAGCAGGAAGAAGGGTCACTGGTTCGTATCCCAACCATGACACTACCTGCCTGGAGTTTGCATGTTCTCCCTGTGCCTGCGTGGGTTTCCTCCGGGTACTCCGGTTTCCTCCCACAATCCAAAGACATTCAGGTAGGTAAATTGGCTTCTCTTCAAAAAAATTGGCCCTAGGATATGAATGGGGACCTTGGATTGTGGGCTCCTTGAGGGTAGGGACCAACATGAGTGTGCAATGTACAGGGATGGGGACAATTGTAGACACTCACTCAGGTTGAACTGGATGGACTGGTGTCTTTATTCAACCTAACTAACTATGAAACTATGAAAGTATGAAAGTATGAAACTATGAAACTATGAAATGCAAGACACAAAAGCAGTAGTAGAGCAGACAGAGTGCTTGGATGTATCATTGCTGGTGGCGGGCACTGTGATTACTGATCATGTTTTATGATCTATAGTGGGGTACTATATGTATATGCACTATATATAAAGAGCTAAAAAAGCTTCATCAGAGGTGAATTAAATGTGTAAATAAATGATAGCGGTTCTGGCTGCTGTACGGTCTGATGTGTTATTTCTTGATGTACATTCCTTCAATAAAAATATAGTGGCGTAAGATTCCTATAATGGTGTAAATTACCATGTGGCTGCTATCACTTCGTGGTCAAACTAACCAACAAAATGGCCAAGAAAACACATCAGCAGAAAACTATCCTAGTTTAAGCCCTTGTACACACGGTCGGACATTCCGACAAAAAATGTCCCATCGGACCATGTTGGCAGATAATCCGATCGTGTGTGGGCTCCATCGGACTTTTTCCAATGGAATGTCCGACCAATAAAGTTTGAGAGCTGGATATAAAATTTTCCGACAGCATGATCCGATCAGACTTTGTCCGATCGTTTGTAGAGAATTCCGATCGGACAAAGTGCCACGCATGCGCAGATCAAATTACAAGACCAAAGCTATTGGCTACTAGCTGCAACATAGTCCCATTGCAAAGAACGAACATCACGTTCCGAACGATCAGATTTTCCGACAACTTTGTCCGACCATGTGTATGGAACACTAGTTTCGGAAAAAATCTGACGGATTTTGTTGTCGGAATGTCCGACCGTGTGTACAAGGGCTGAGAGTATTTGAAAACATAGGAAAAAAAAAAAAAGATATTCCCTTTGACATGCTCAAGGTTCACTTGCCATAAATTTGTAAAATTTTCACTTAAAAGACATGTTTTTCTTATCAAGAATCATGCTTACCTAGGTGGATGCAGCATTGCTTCGATGCTGCATCTGTCCCCCCCGCTGGCTCTAAGACTGAGGACCAAGCATTTAAACACTGCTGACTGCTCAGTTCTCAGGGCTCCTTGAGCAGAAAGTTGGTGACTTATAGTCACCAGCTCTCTGCTCTGCACCACCCCTGCGCGCTCACCGGGCTCAGGAGGATGGGAGCAGCCGGCTCAGGCTATCAGCGGCTCTCTAAAAGGCTGAGTCAGGCGCAGGTTCAGGTATATGGGTGGATCCAGACTTCATTGTCGCAATCTTGCCCCAGCCTGGACTGGCTCTGTGACGTCAGCCCACTTTGGCTGTACTTCTCCTTTAATCTTTTAGTACTTTGAGAATGGCCCCACTGAACTCCATTTCTTAATGCTCCACTTTCACCTTACTCTCCACAAACCATATCTTCGTGTATACCCCGCTTCCTTGCCATATGTTCAGCTGATTGTGTCTGCTCACTCACCCAATATATTCGTTTACCATGTCTGCTGAACGTTTTCCAGTCATTCTCCCCAGTTTTTACCCACTCTGGCCATGTCTCCTTGTGTATATTTTGTCCAATCTTTGAAACACTGTCTATCTTTGGACCATATCCGTCTACCTTGTGTTGAGAATCAAACAGAGGTATTGACATTAGTTTTACGCTCCTTAGGCACTCGGCTTGAACGAATCAAAGCTATCTTAACCACATGCTGACCAGTGCACACCGGTATACGTCGGCACAACGGCATGGCTGAGCAAATGGGCGTACAGGTACGTCCCCTTTAAATCACAGCATTGTGGGTGCGTGCCGCGTACTCCATGACCGTTCCCATGGGTCCCGCTGACTCATGTTCGCCGGCGGTCTGCGATCACATCACAGAGCGGGGAGATGCCCATGTAAACGAGGCATTTCCCTGTTCTGCCTAGCAACATGACAGATCTACTGCTCCCCGTCATCAGGAGCAATGATCCCTGTCATGTTCTAGTGAGGCAATCCCCTCCACAGTTAGAATCACTCCCTAAGACACACTTAACCCCTTGATCACCCCCTAATGTTTAACCTCTTCCCTGCCAGTGTCATTTACACAGTAATCAGTGCATTTTTATAGCACTGATTGCTGTATAAATGACGATGGTTCCAAAATGGTGTCAAAAGTGTGCGATGTGTCCACCATAAAGTTGCAGTCATGATAAAAAAATAAAAAAATCGCAGATCGAAAAAAAAAATGCCATAAATCTATCCCCTATTTTGTAGATGATATAACTTTTGCGCAAACCAATATCAATATACGCTTATTGCGATTTTTTTTTACCAAAGATATGTAGAAGAATACATATCGGCCTAAACTGAGAAAGAAAGGCTTTTTTATATATATTTTGGGGATATTTATTATAGCAAAAAGTAACAAATATTTTTTTTTTCCAAACTTGACGCCCTTTTTTGTTTATAGTGCAAAAAATAAATAAAAAACGCAGAGGTGATCAAATACCACAGAAAGAAAGCTCTGTTTGTGGGAAAAAAAGGACGTCAATTTTGTTTGGGTGCAACGTCGCGCAATTTTCAGTTAAAGCGATGCAGTGCCTAATCGCAAAAAAGGCCGGTCAGGAAGGGGGCAAACCCTTCCGGGCCTGGAGTGGTTAAGGAAAAGGAGTACTAAAAAATTATTTTTATGTTGTGTCATACTAATGTGAATACTGCAAAAATCAAATGACCTCCTCATATGATTTAGGTCAATTGTTAAAAATGCATTTCTATAGGGATGTCTCTCCTTGTTCCTAGTCCTGGTCTGTAAATGTGCTTTCTATGCTGTAGTTAAATGTATACAAAGTCTGCTTCTTTCCATAGCAGTTTGTGATCCCCAGTGGCTACATGACTCTTGCAGAACACATAAATAATCATGTTTAACGTTAGAAACTGAGGACATTGAAATCCGTCAGAGAAAAAGAGGAAATCGTTATATCAGCAAAGTTGCTGGTATTCCTGGATATATAAAAGAGCTAATCTGTTATCATTTAGAATATGTTTATACAATGGAATTTAAGGCAAAACCTTTTTTTCTGATTGGGGAGGCACAGATGGCAAAAAGAAACCCTTACTTTATTGCCATGGCCAAAACAGGAAGTGAGTGTAAATCCCTCCAAAATAAGGGAATCCCCGGTGTCACCAGAACTCCTGTTATTCCTGTTATGCTGACATCCAAAAATTCGGGATTGTCCTTCACTTTCACTCTCCATAATAACTGTAAACAGGACAAAGTGAGAGAGTGTTAATCTCTTCAACGGGGGCATAGACAGCAAATAAAACCAGACAGGTCTTCAAAAAAAACATTTTGCCTTTAGGTATACTTTCATTTCCCTGGCAAAAAAAATAAATAAAAAAAATAGACAAAACTACTTGACAGGAAAATTTGCATTGCAAGACTTTTTCATTTGTTCTAATATAATATCACAAACGTCCCTTTTCAGTTCTACACACAGAACAAGTTTCATCAACTACTATGAAAGAACAAATAAATTCCAAATATATCACAGAAATAAAAAGCATTACTATGGAAAAAGAAAATCTTTGTATCTTAGCAACTCTAACGATGTGCTGAGCTATTTAATTGTGTCATAACGCCTACTCAACACAGTGCAACTACAGCAGAGCTAGCCGTCCAGTTATCACCCCTTCATGCAAAAAAAAAAAAGAAGCTAGCTTTTGTTTTTCATTTCCTCTAATTTCCTCTTACTATTCACTTCAATTTAATGTGATGGCCTGTTCCAACATTTGTTTCTACTTTAGACTTTAAGACTGGGTTCACACTTTTGCGCATCCAATCCACAATAGCAGGGGATTTTGACCAGCTCTCTATGGAGAAAGTTCACACATCGCTGTGGCCTCGGTGAAAATTTTCCATTTCAGGTCCGAATTCAGACTGAAATGGTGAACAAGGACGGACCGGGTCCCTGCTGTGAGCCGCATGCAAAGATAGGGTGAACAGCCTAAAACAGAGGTGTCACCTACACACAACAGCAAAATAAACCCCCAACTGAGCATACAAATAATAACTAAATTTCTACTAAATTATTCTTATTATGACTGCAGAAAGTTTAGAGTTTAAGTGATAACCTTTAATCGATTCAAGCATGTATTCTCAGATGTAGTACTGCTTTGTGAATTGAGCCCATAGTCAACAGTCAGTGTCCCTGATCATCACCACCATGCCAGTCGTACGATGATGATGTACTTCTCTAGTGACAGTATGTAAAAAAAAAAATTGTGGAAAATTTTATTTTTTTCATGTACAAATTTTTCAAAATAAATGTGCCAAAAAAGTGCAACTTCAAAAAAAAAACTTACTATGCCTCTTTCTAAATACTTTGGACTTCCTAGCTTCCAAAAAGGGGTAATTTGGGGGGGGGGGGGGGGGGGGGCATTTGTACTGTCCTATCATTTTAGGGCCTCAAGAAACGAGATAAGCCGTCAGTACTTCAGGTCTGATCAATTTTCAAACATATATAGCATAGTTTGTAGAGACTATAACTTACACAGGCTAAATAATATACATCAATTGGGGTAGTTTTTACCAAAGAAATGTAGCAGAATACATTTTGGCCTACATTAAGACCCCTTTCACACAGAGGGCATTTTGCAGGCACTGTAGCGTTAGAAATAGCACCTGCAATCCGCCCTCAAACTGCTGCACCATTGTCTCCAGTGTGAAAGCCTGAGGGCTTTCACACTGGAGCGGTGCGCTGGCAGGACGTAAGGAAAAGTCCTGCCAGCAGCTTCTTTGGAGCGGTGTGTTTATCGCTCCTCCACCGCTGCTCCCCATTGAAATCAATGGAGCAGCGCTGCAATACCGCCGGCAAAACGCCACTATTGTGGCGTATTGCGGGCGGTTTTAACCCTTTCTCGGCTGCTAGCGGGGGTAAAAGCACCCCGCTAGCGGTCGAAATGCGCTGCAAATCCGACTGTAAAATGACGCTAAAAATAGCGGCGTTTTACCGCCGATGCTATGGGCGGCACAGTGTGAAAGCCCACTTATGAAGATTTGCTAAATTTTATTACAGAAATGAAGAATAATTTGGGGAAAATAAAAATTAAAAACCAAGAGGTCATCAAATACTACCAAAAGAAACCTATATCTGTTTTAAAAAAAATAAAACTTAATTTGGGTACAGTGTTGCAGGACTGATTAATCTGATTTAAGAGCCAGTTCACACCAGATGCAGTCCCACGCAGTTCAGTTTTTTCTGCACCAATACAGTCAGTTTCGGTCAGTTTCTGCACCAGAAACTGACTGCATAGTGTGAACTAGAGCCATTTGAATACATGGAAAACACTGTGCATGCATTTTTAGTGCAGAGAAAAAGCGCACGGAACTGAACAGAACTACGCCTGGTGTGAACTGGCCCTAAAGTAATTTTCCCACATTAGCTTATGTCCCTGCACCACTCCACAGAACAAAACAGTTTCACTTTCTTGCAGATGGTCTTGGTAATTATTTGTTTATTCTGTATTAATGAGAATCTATCCAAAGAATGCCGGATGTTATGAGCTTGTGGATTTTCTGGCAGGATCAATGAGTATTGAACAGATACACAGATAAAAAATGCTTTCATTGGTTATATTTAACATAGTAAAACAATGTAAAAAGTATAGGGTTTACATACACCCTGAATTTGATTACAAGCAGGTGTGGTTAAGAATCAAAATAAATAATCACTGCATTTGGACCAAGGTGCAGTGGCCCCGGTGACACTCGAAAAAAAGTTCGGAGCCCTTTGGAATACACGGAAATACTCAGAAACACTCAGGAATAGTCCGTTCCCGAGCCGTTCCGAGTGCAGTTAAGGACAGAGCCTCTAACTGAGATTTGATGTTTACAAGTTAAAAACAGTTTTTTTGCTAGCTAGCTAATTACTTAGAACCTCCAAATCAAAAAAAAATTTCCCCCTAACACCCTAGAGAATAAAATGGCGGCCACTGCAATACTTTCCGTCACTCCATATTTGCGCATTTGTCTAACAAGTGAATTTTTTGGAAAAAACACACTTTTTTTAATTAAAGAATAAGACAACAGTAAAGTTAGTTTTTTTTATATTGTGAAAGATAATGTTATGCCAAGTAATTTGATACCCAACATGTCACGCTTCAAATTTGCGCCCGTGGAATGGCGACAAACTTTTCCATTAAAATCCTCCATAGGCGACGTTTAAAAAAATTCTACAGGTTGCATGTTTTAAGTTACAGAGGAGGTCTAGGGGCTATAATTATTGCTCTCACACTGGCAGAGTGTGAGGTAAGGAGAGCCGATCAGCAGCATCTCCTCACAGGGGAGACCTATATGGATAATCAGGGCACTGATCATCAGTGCCCTAATTATCTGTGCAGCCCAAACAGTGCCTATCAGTGATGCCCATCAGTGCCATCCATCATTGTCCATAAGTGGCACCTATTGGTGCTCATCAGTGCCGCCTATCAGTGCTACATATTAGTGCCACTCATCAGTGCCCTTCAGTGACGCCTTATCAGTGCAGTGTCATAAGCTCACATCAGTGAAAGAGAAAGGTCACTTTTTTTTTCTACAAAACCTTGACACAAACCAAGGAAAATATATTTTTTTCACATTTTTCAGTCTTTTTTAATATTTTTTTCGCTAAAAACTTAAAAACTCAGCGATGATTCAAAACAAAGCTCTATTTGTGTGAAAAAAAATGATAAAAATTTAATTTGGGTACAGTGCTGCATAACCACACAACTGTCATTCAAAACGTGACAGCGTGAAAGCTGGCCTTGGCCTGTATTGCAGTGGTTAAGGATTAATATGCATAAGTGTCGGCAATGTTGATATCTTAACTAGATTACCAAGATCGAATGTGGATAGGATGGCAGAACCCTACTGCAGCCTCAGAACAGACGAAGAGAAAATAAAATGCGCTTGTACAAAATTAAAAATTACACTATTTTGAGTTTTATCTCCCTTTACGATTTTGATGCCCCTGCCTTTGAGTCCTTCTTTTGGACCGTGAGCCAAGTATACGGGAGCGAGCTTTTCTTCCCAAGAGCTTTTGAAGCAGCAAGGTCAGGAGGACATCGTGGAATCCCCTCCCCCGTGGCTGGAAGTGGTGCACAATTTCATAGAGCTCTGTGTGACCCTCTGTAGTGGGGGGTCATATTCGTCTGGTAAGCAGCAAATCTCAACACATGTTGGTGGTGGATTGAACACGACTTTTCTCAGTTTGGATTACATGAACATTATGTTTTATTTTTAGAGGTTTTATATTTACAGCCTTACGTCAATCATTTTGGCGTTCTATACACGGACTTATTGTTTATACACTGGGTGTTGATGTTTTATATATTTTTCGTATTTATAAGTTATGTCATGTATTCTTATTATATATAGTGAATCACAGCAGTGAGGTTTTGAATCTGGAACATTAATACATATGTGTTCTATATTACGCACACATTTTTAAAGGGTTGTTGTACCCTATATAGTGTATATCCTGATACTACTGTACCCTATATAGTGTATATCTTAATACTACTGTACAAGTAGCTGATCACATTTTTCTTTGTTTAAGCGCGGCTTATGTTTTTTCGTTTACCTATTTTGCTTGTATGTGATACAGTGAAGCCGCAGCTGAACACCTTTGATACTTTTCATTATTTAAGAAATTCACAATTATTTCACACACTTCACAATCTTTCACCTTAGCGCAGTTTGTTTCCCCCTTTTTTTCTTTTCGTTTACAAAATTAAAAAGGCATGTTCACTAATGCTAGAAATGTGCTTAATAAAATGAAATGGAACTGCTGATATGAGGATTTTGACTCCATGGGATTATCAGAAACCTGGTTTGACAGCTCACATGACCGGCTTGTGACTGTCCAGGGGTACTCACTGTACCCAAGGGACAGGGTTGGCAGAAGAGGGGGAGGGGAGTGCCTGTATTTTAATAGTAATTTGCTAGGAATACAAGAAAGTACATTGTTAACAGGGTAAGGGAGGAGATGAAATGCTTGTGGCAGAAGGGAAGATACAAAATGAAAATTAATAGGGGGCATATCTTACAGGCCACCTAACCAGAGGATGAAGAGGAGACTAATCTCTTCTCACAATCAGTGATGGTGGTGAGGCGGGGCAATGTTACTTATCACCAATTTAAGGCTTGAAATTTCTTTAACCACTTCCGGACCAGCTGTCACAGTTTTACTGCAGCAGGTTGGCTCGGCTGGGCAAATCGGCGTTACCTTACGGTGGTCGCGCCGATCGGATTCGCTTCAGAACCAATCAGTCTCCAGGCCCAGGCCAATGATTTCTTGCCTGGACCTGCGGATTGGTCCTGACAAATAAAATCCTCCCTGCCTGTGTAAGTGTAAACACAGACAGGGGAAGTGATGTCATCTCCCTCTCTAGAATTATTTTCTGTTCCAGAGAGAGGAGAGAGGACATGCAAATATGTGTTGCATCAACACAACCAAAAAATTGCGTTTGAAAAATCCCAGCGCAAATATTGTGTGAAAAAACTAAAATTGCAACATCCACCATTTTAATCTCTAGGGCCTTTGCTTTAAAAAAAATATATAATGTTTGGGGGTTCAAAGTAATTTTTTAGCAAAAAAAAAATATATTTTTCATGTAAACAAAAAGTGTCAGAAAGGGCTTTGTCTCCAAGTGGTTGGAAGAATGGGTGATGTGCGGCATAAGCTTCCAATGTTGTGCATAAAATGCCAGGACAGTTCAAAACCCCCCCAAAATGACCAATTTTTGGAAAGTAGACAGCCCAAGCTATTTGCTGAGAGGCATGTTGAGTCTATGGAATGTTTTATATTTTGCCTCAAGTTTCGGGAAAATTACAAACTTTTTTTTTTTTTGCACAAAGCTGTCAATAAATGATATATTGCTCAAACATGTCATGGGCACATGTGGAATTTCACCCCAAAATAAATTTTGCTGCTTCTCCTGAGTACAGGGATACCACATGTGTGAGACTGTTTGGGAGCCTAGCCCTGTGCAGGACCCCGAAAGCCAATCACCGCCTTCAGGATTTCGAAGGCGTAAATTTTTAATTTCACTCCTCACTACCTATCACATTTTCGAAGGCCATGAAATGCCAAGATAGCACCCCCCAATCCACCCCAGGTTGGAAAGCAGACACTCCAAGCTATTTGCAGAGAGGAATGTGGAGTCCATGGAATATTTTATATTTTGTCACAAAGTGCCATGCCATGTGCATATGTGAAATTACAACCAAAAATTCATTCTGCTTACCTACCTGAAGAGGTTTCTCCCGCACATCTGCATTCTACAGGAGACACACCTTACGGGTTCTCGTATTCTCTCGCTTAAAAAGCCCTGGGTGGGTTCTTACTACCACTCCACTTTCTCCTCCCATTCTAGGGGAGTCAGTGTTCTGGTACATAAGACGCTCCCTTTTCGATTGCTGAATTTACACTTGGACCCGGACGGGCAATATGTTATCTTGCATGCAATCTGTGATGGGGTAGACATGGTGGTGGTTGGACTATGTACCACCGCCGGCGGGCCTCTCGATACTCAGGAAAATTCTCGCCATTGTGGCTAGCTATCCGGTGGCTAATGTTGTTCTTGCTGGAGATTTCAACATGCCTCCGGATCCGAGTATCGACAGACTCGCGGCTGGGCGGATAGCTGATCCAGGTCTGGCTAGATGGGCTGCAACGTTTGGTCTACATGACGTGTGGCGGTGGAAACACCCTGTGGCCAAACAATTTACGTGCCACTCGGCTACGCATGCAACACTGTCATGCATAGACCTGATATATGCGAGTACTCCTCTGTTGCAGAGGGTCTCCGGGGTCTCCATCCTGCCACGCGGCATCTCGGACCATGCCCCGGTGATGCTGACTCTCCAGACGGATTCGGTGGCAGGGTTGGGGCTTTGGAGACTTTCCAGGTACTGGATTACAGATGAAAAGGTGGCCCCGCTGATGTTGTCAGAGCTGGGTGATTATTGGACCCACAATGCTGGCTCGGCACCACCGGCCTCAGTGTGGGATGCGTTTAAAGCATACGCCAGGGGCAGGTATCAGTTTAATATTGCCCAGATCCGAAAGGCCTCGCGATTGATGCTTTCGGAAGCAGAACGTAAAGCAATAACCCTAGAAGACCGATATGCCAGCTCCCCGAGCCCGAGTTCCCATGTGGATATGCTTACTGCATACAGGGAGCTGGCGCTGATCCGCACCGCTTCTTGTCGCCGCTTCCTCCTCTCTCAGACGCAGAGGATTTTTGAACAAGGTGAACGACCGGGGAGGTTGTTGGCCTGGCTGGCGGCGGAGCGGACGGGGAGCTCCTGCATAGCTAACATTAGAGGGACTGATGATACTCTCCTTTCTGACCCAATGCAAATTAACGCTAGGTTTGAGCAGTATTATACTCACCTTTACGAATCTAAAGCTACGTATTCCCAGGAGGAATTGACCTCCTTCCTGGACGGGGAAACTCCCGGAGTTTTACAAAACTAATCTGGAAGTAGTGGTCCCTTATTATCATTCTATCCTCACCAAGGCCTTAGCGATGAATGCCCTTCCTGACTCCTTCTCAGAGGCTGTCATTGTACTAATACCGAAGCCAGGGAAGGACCCAGAACTGTGCTCATCCTACAGGCCGATATCTTTGTTAAACGTTGATGCTAAGATATTGGCGAAGATACTGGCTAGTAGGCTGAACACGGTAATACTCTCTTTAGTTCATGGGGACCAAACCGGTTTCATGCCTGGTAAAGGCACTGATATTAATCTGCGACGTCTCTTTACGAACATAGCGCGGTTGGGAGGAGGGGAGGGTGTGGGGGCGGTGGCCTCTCTGGACGCGGAGAAGGCCTTCGACTCCATGGAGTGGGGCTTTCTCTGGCAGGTCCTTGACCGGTTTGGGTTTGGTCCTAAATTTGTGGCTTGGATCCAACAGCTATATGCCTCCCCTACGGCCCGCATACGCACGGGTGGTGTCATCTCTTCCCCTCTTCGCCTCTGCAGAGGCACTAGGCAGGGTTGCCCCCTGTCTCCGGGTCTTTTCGCCCTGGCCATTGAGCCCATGGCGATTCTCCTTCGCTCCGCGGAGGGGGTGGGGGGGTTGAGGGTGGGTCCCTTGGTGGAGAGGTTGTCGCTATATGCGGACGATGCACTTCTGTACCTCGGGGACGCCTCGGACTCCCTTACGTCGGCCCTATCTATAATTGACGAGTACGGTAAATTCTCGGGTGTCCGGATTAATTGGGGTAAGTCCAGTTTGTTTTTGCTCTCTGATTCTACCCCCCCCGCCCGCCCCCCTCGTCTCCACTGCAGAGGGTTACCCGTTTTCGGTACTTGGGGATTGAGATCTCCAGAGACCTCTCCCAATTTCTGACGGATAATCTGTACCCAATCCTGAGCGCTCTAACGGCGAAATGTCAAATTTGGAAGACGCTGCCCTTGACACCGGTAGGACGAGTTAACCTACTTAAAATGACGTTTCTCCCTAAATTTTTGTATGTGTTTCGAAATACCCCCATCCCGATTCCTGCCATATTCTTCCGCAAGCTGGATGGGGTTGTTTCCTCATTTATCTGGGGTGGCAGGGTTCCGAGGATCTCTAGGGCCAAGCTGCAGCTTCCGCTATCTCTGGGAGGATTGTCGCTGCCCTGTTTCCGACGATACTATTGGGCGGCGGTGTTAGTTACAGTTCGCTGGTGGTTTACTCAGCCTAAATCTAACCCGGCGGTCACGTTGGAGGCGGCAATTCTGGGCTCATACACAACTTTAGCAGGTTTAGTTTATCGGGGAGCCAAATCCAGCCCACACGTAACGATCCCGATGCGGACTACCATCCAAGTTTGGGACAGAGTCGCTGCCACTGTTAAGGCAGCTTACTCTGTCTCCCCTCATACCCCGCTATGGGGCAACCCCAAACTTCGGCATTTTAGCTCTATTCCAGATCCTGGCCTATGGACCAGATTTGGAATAACTAAACTTGAACATATCATGCCTGCTGGGACTCTCGTCCCCTTCCCGGACCTTAGAGAGGCCTATGGCCTTCCCTCCTGGATGCTATTCAGGTACCTTCAGCTAAAACATGCAACGCAGGCTCAGTTCCCCGGGGAGGTTCTGGTGGAGCCTCATGGGATAGAGAGATTTCTCACCTCTCACGGGATGGACAGGATTCTCTCTTCCCTGTATCTACGTTTTACCTGTGAGCGCCCAGGGGGGGAATCGCCCTTATTTCGGGTCTGGAAGGGGGACATCCCATCCCTCACTGAGGAGGAGTGGGATTCAGCTCTGCAGCACTACCTTCCCAGGGTAATCTTCGCAAGAGATAGGTTCATCCAGTTGAAATTCTTACATAGAGCTTATTACACCCCTCAACGCTTGGCCAGGATCTACCCCGCCCAGTCTGAGCTTTGCCCTAAGTGTCAGCGGGCCATTGGTACCTTCTACCATGTTACATGGGAGTGCTCAACTATTCAGGGTTATTGGCAACAGGTACTGGTAGACATTAATGCGGTCACTGATCTTTCAGTATCCATGGATCCTAAGGTGCTTCTCCTGGGAATCACGGATACAGTGGTTCATACTACTTATAAGAGTCTCCTACTGTTTTATCTTTGTTTCTATGCCCGAAAGGTGCTATTGCAGATGTGGAAGCAGTCATCTCCCCCTACAATTTCCCAGTGGCACTCGATGGTGGACTCGGTGCTGCCACTTTATAAGCTTACATATATGGGGCGGAAATGCCCCAAGAAGTTTGGTGGTATCTGGGATCCATGGTTGAGTGCTCGTTCTCTTAATGTATAATGTGTATCACCTTCCATATCCCTTCCTTTGTGGTGAACTAGGATTGAGGTTTGAACTCTGCAAATATAAATGTATCGAGAAATGTGCATAAGTTGTAATGATGCCTTATTTTAATCAATAAAACGTTTCTGTTAAAAAAAAAAAAAAAATACATTCTGCTGCTTCTCCTGGGTACGAAGATACCACATGTGTGAGCCTTCAGGCTTTCTAAGGGTGTAAAATGGTGATTTCCCTTCCTCACTACCAATTAAAGTTTCGTGAGGCCATGAAATGTCAAGATAGCACAAAGCGCCCGCCAATGACCCCACTTTGGAAAGAAATAGCATAATATTAAAGAAAATATATATTTTTTTTTTTCAAAATTTTCGGTCTTTTTCAATTTATATCACAAACAATAAAAAATTGCAGAGGCAATCTAATACCATCAAAAGAAAGCTCTATTTGTGGGGAAAAAAAAGGATGCACATTTTGTTTGTGTACAGCATTGCATGACTGCCCAATTACCAGTTAAAGCAGCGCAGTGCCAAACTGTAAAAAGTGAGAAAAAAAAAAGTGTAAAAAGTCATTGAGCAGCCAAATCTTCCAGGGCTGAAGCAGTTAATGTGTTGTAGGACAATTTAATGTGTCAATTGGTGGATACTCCAACTAGAAATAATGCTCTGCAAGACCTAACAATTACAAATAACACAGAGCTGATTGTAGATGTGGAAGTAAGGGATAACATAGAAAATAGCCATCACAGACTAATTACATGTAACGTAAATCATAGGTAAAGGAGACACGAGGACATACTGCAAGGCATTAAATGAAATACAAAGAACACTGAGGAAAAATGGCAGTGGTTTATGAACATATTAAATAACGGTATTAGCCATTGCATTCTAATGGGCAACAAATATTAAAGGGCGGGTTCACCTTTACAGAAAAATCTGTAAGGTGGAACTTACACAGACCTTCTCCTCAGCACCCCCCAGTCCTCCTGACCTGGATCACGGCCATCTCCTGTTCTGAGCCCTGGCACAGCTGAATCTCCAAAATGTACCCCATCGGGAGGCACGTTTCAGAGCATTCTAACTGGTCAGCGTCGTCACATGGGCGGCGTGACCAATCAGAGCACACGTAGCCCATCCTGTCAGCAGGGAAGAAGACGCGTGAATGCCGAGGGGATTTCTAAGCCTCGGACCTCTGACGTGGCTATACTGGGGCTCAGAACAGGAGATTTCTGTGCAACAGGTCAACGGGACTGGGAGTGGGACTGGGAGTGGGACTGGGAGTGGGACTGGGAGTGGGAGAGGGGGGGGGTGAGGAGGGGGTCCTGTATAAGTTCACCTTAAGAGATTTTTGTGTAAAGGTGAACTTGCACTTTAAAGAACTAAAGTTAAATCTGGGGTGGCTAAATTCTAGCTTAAAAAAGCAAAAACATATTAAAAGAAAAAATGGCCTTTAAAAAGTATTAGTTTGTGGCGTCACAGTTGTCATTCAAACACTACAAAGAATGCAATAAGACATGTAAAAGCATGATCAGGGAAGCTAAAGCTGACCACGAGAACGACAGAGGAAGTGAGAGGAAAAAAAAAAAATTATTAACCACTTTCAGACCGGACCATTTTGCTTGCTTAAGACCAGACCGCTTTTTGCGATTCGGCACTGCATTTGCTTTAATTGACAATTGCACGGTCGTGCGACGTGGCTCCCAAACAAAATTGACGTCCTTTCTTTTGGTGGTATTTGATCACCCCTGTGGTTTTTATTTTTTGCGCTATAAACAAAAATAGAGCGTCAATTTTGGGAAAAAAGGCATTATTTTTTTACTTTTTGTTATAATAAATCCTCCAAAAATATATTAAAAAAAACTGTTTCCCTCAGTTCAGGCATATACGTATTCTTCTACATATTTTTGGTATTAAAAAAAAATCGCAATTATTATATCACGATTATTAATTGGTTTGCGCAAAAGTTATAGCGTTTACAAAATAGGGGATAGTTTTATGGCATTTTGATTAATATTTTTTTTTTACTAGTAATGGCGGCGATCAGCGATATTTATTGTGACTGCGACATTATGGCAGACCACAGTGGAGTGCATTTCCGCCCTTACATGGAGCACTTCCTGTACTGTTAACCAAGCCTCCTTCTCAATCCGTTTCTTTGGCAACCCTGCTTCCCTGTTCATAGCCGACTTGTTTATTTCATAGTATCTACTTGTGCCAATTGTCTAATGTTCGCCTGTGTCAGTCTTATCAGCTTCCGCTGATAAGACTGCAGTAATGGCCAAGTTTACACTGCGTGTAATGTCACATGGGGTGGAGGAGAAAGCTCTGAGGGATTATGCAGCCTCCTGGGAGTTCAGTGGTGTGCCGTAGGATGTCCTGATAATAGATAGACAAGCACATAGAGAGTGTGCCGTAAATCAGGGGGAGATCTGGGCATGCTCAGTGACATCATTCTAAAGAACAAAAAGGATTACAAAAAAAAAACTAAGCAAGTAAGGAGATATCTATAAGCAGTGTTCATTAGGGTTTTTGTATGCTGATTTACATGGGATAAAGTTGAGGGGGAACCACTTTAATAGTAAAAAGTCAAGGTCAGTGCATATTGGCCCCATAGTGGATAATAAGGGGAAGTTGATTAGCAGCGGGAGGGGACATGACCCCCCCCCCCCACCACTCTGCCTGGGTCTCCTGTCCTAACGTGCCGAACAAAGCCAGATTAGGCTTTGATCAGGTCTCCAATGTAGAAACCCAGAAGCCAACAGCACCAGTTTTAAAAACATGGCAGAATTCAAAAACACAAATCTTGGAGTTTTGAATACTTTGAAGTGCAGAGGAGGGGTTTGGGGTTTTAGACCCCAGATCCCTCCATAAAGAGTACCTGTCACTGCCTATCACTGTCACAAGGGATGTTTCAATTACTTGTGACAGCAATAAAAGTGTTCAGAATTTTTTTTTTTTTTTTTTTTTAAAGCAACAGTACAAAAAAAAAAGTTACTTACCGGTAACATCCTTTTCCAGGAGTCTTTCAGGACAGCACCATAGAGAGTCCTTGGCTCCTCCTATTTCAGGAAACACTTCCTTACACTTCAAGATTTAAGCCTCACCGTCCCCCTAGTTCTTCAATAGTACCTCCGGCCAGCTGGGGAGACACAAGAACACGTCATACTAACCTTTATCTTACCTGACGGTCTCGTGATGAGCTCTTCAGGAGTGTCCAACAATTTGGGTGGGTACCGGTGCTGTCCTGAAAGACCCCTGGAAAAGGAAGTTACTGGTAAGCAACTCAGTTTTTCCCCTGTTCGTCTTTCAGGACAGCACCATAGAGGGAATAAGTGAGCCCCTTAGGGTGGGACTACTGCCTGCAGTACTTTACGCCCAAGACCCTGGTCTTTTGCTGACGGCACTTCCAACCTGTAATGCTTCACGAATGTGTCAAAACTGGACCACGTTGCAGCCCTACAGATCTGCTCTGGAGAAACACCAGCCCACTCTGCTCAAGAAGTCGCCATTACCCTAGTAGAATGTGCCTTAATACCCTCCACCCCCCCCCCCCTCAACTACATACGTCTGAATAATAGCCAACCTCAACCATTTGGCTAGTGTACACCTAGAGGCTTTGGATCCTTTCCTAGCCCCTGAAAATAACACAAAAAAGGAGTCAGATTTCCTAGACTGTTTTGTACCAAGTACTGAAAGACGCACCTTCCAACATCCAATTTATGATAAATATGTTCCTGTTCCCTCACGGGAGTTGAACAGAAGGTAGGAAAAATAATTTCTTGCCCTCTATGAAATCTAGAAGCCACCTTTGGCAAAAAGGCCGGATCACACGGTCTGGAAACACCTGGAAAAAGGTGCGCTAATAGAGAGTGCTTAGAGTTCACTCGATCTCCTAGCCGTAGTGATCACCACCAAAAACAGTTTTGAGGGTGATCAATTTTAACGTGCAGGTCTCCAATGGCTCAAATGGTTCTCCCATGAGGGCCTGTAAATCTAAAGACAGAGCCTACACTAGAAATGGGGAGACTCTAGACTGGTTGGTCTCTGCCTGCTTAAAGCTTTAAAAAAAACCTGGCAAACCATGGATCTGTAAGCCGTTTTTCCAGGAAAACGCTCAAAGCGGATACCTGTCCTTTCAGGGTGCAAAGGGCTAACCCTTTGTCCGCCTCTGACTACAGAAATTCTAACACTGCTACTGAGCTGCGTACATCGAAGGAACTTTCTGTGCACCAGCTATTGAAACGTTTCCACACTTTTGGATAGATAGCTTGCGTCTCTTTTTTTCTGCAACTTAGGAGGGTTATCACTAAACGATCCGAGAAACCCTTGCCCCTTAGCAATTCTTTCTCAGTAGCCAAGCTGTCTTCTTATGATCCCTAACACAAACTGGTTGGAGGTGAAATAGCCCCCCTACACCCATCAGTCCCCAAACTTTTTTCTGTTGTTGAGTTTTTGGGGCTTCAAACTTCCTCCAAACTTCCTCATGAGATCCCATGGAGCTTGACCTTAGATGCGCTCTCTCCCCGCCATGTCTTAAGGCCCTCCTTGCTGATTTAGATAAGGATGCAGATCTTGTGGACATGCGCACCGATTCGGCCGAGGCATCTGCATGATAAGCCACCCCCTTAAGGAGCATGGGAAAAGAAGACAGACATTCCTGCTTTGATAAGCGCTTTAATTTGTATCAGTCAATATTCCATGTACCGGGCCACCACTGTGGTCGCCATGACAGGCTTAAAGTTCCCCAGCAATGAGTCTCCCTGGATTCTCTCTGCTCAGAGGGAGCATCCGTTCTGGTGGAGGGTTAACTTGGGGCTGTGGCATCTGGAAGCTAGAAAAAAAAGTGTCTTAAAAGACTGGACAGTGCTAGAAAGCTCCTTGACGGACACTGCTAGATCCGTACATTGTTCCACTGACTGTTCCCTCACTAACCCCTCTATGCACTCCCTACAGAATGCTTTGGCCCAAGATTCCCCCATAGTGACTCTGCATGAAGGAAATTTTTTTTTGGAATTATGGGGCGACTTTACTTTATCCATGGCCTTGCTCTGAAATACAGATCCAAAAAAGAAGAGCAGTCAGAAAAGCCCTTCCTGGCCGCTAGCACTTCACACAGAGGGCCACCACGGGTGCTCTTCCCAGGACCAACCACCACCAGGGTCCTAGTTGCAACCATTCTTCTCCCCACCACCAAGGGGAGCAAACACCCGTGAAGCTTACAGGAAAAGGGTAAGGGAGCACCACCCCAGGGTTCCTCTTACCTTTAAGTGGCTGGTGCTGGATTCTCCAGGAGCAGTTGGAGAAGCCTCCGCTTCTGACATTTCCTGCTGAGGATCTGTGGTCTCCTTTGCCTCCATGCGCTGTCCCCACAGCAGTAATGAAGCCGCACCAGTCCGACGCACGGCCTGCTTTCAAATCCTGTGCCCGGAACCGGAACCCGCGGGTCAGACAGAAGTACTGACCCGCGGCGAAACTGACGTCAACCACCATCTGACTCAGCGCTCAGAGCTCCATCGATGGCTGCACAATTCAGGGCGGTTTCAGTGTACTTCCGTCATGCCCCACTGAGAAGAAAGCGGGCCCCTCCAGACTTACTGCTTCCCCAAGAAAAGCTGAAGGCACACGAGACACAGACATCCAGGTACCCGGGCTCACTAGCCTCTCAGACTGCAGAGTAGAAGAGAGGAAGAGAGAGAGACCGAGACCTTGCCCCCCCTCCGCCCCCCCCCCACCGAGGAAATGATCAGCCTCAGCAGCTGTTTAGCCCGTGGCCAGAGAAAACACCAAAATTGAGGGGTCGGCGAGATGGTGAGGCTTAAATCTTTAAGTGTAAGGTTGTGTTTCCTGAGATGGGAGGAGCCAAGGTCTCTCTATGGTGCTTTCCTGAAAGACAAACAGGGGAAAAAAAATTTATTTGCATATTCTGAATAGTGAAAGCACTCTAAAAGAAACCCTCATGTGTCTATAAGGCTGGTCATAGACAGCTTGAATTTCAGTCTATTCCCACTGAATAAGCCGTGACTGGCCCTGTAAGCACCATCCCGCTCAGCAAAAGTCAATGTAAAAATCTGAGCTGGGTGGAAAATTATCAGTCATCAGATGCAGTCACTGATCAGAAGTGAAATTGTATTGCCTGAAAGGCTGCTAGAATACAATAGCTGGCAGTGGAGATTTCTCCATCCATTTCTGATAATGTGGATAAAGGCATCTGTCAATTTTATTGGGTTCAGCCCGCTGACCTAACCAGAGAAACTCAAGCCTAGTATAGCTACATTCAACTCTGCTGAGAAAATAATTTTCAAACTTAACAACACAGGCAGTGAAATATTTGCTTTTTCTATGCATGCAGATCCAGGCAACCTACCAGCCCTCTAATGTAGACAACCAGCGGGTGTTCCTAAGTTATCAGAAAGCAACCAAAATCTTATTTTAGTCTTTGCTATGATTATTAAAGATTTTTGAGATTGCTTCACATTTAAAGCAGATAGAAAGGTCAGAGCTGGTTTTAAAGCCCCTTTATCATCTGTTAATATATAAATAAATGTCTATAGTCTGGACACAAATAAACATTTAAAGTGATTGTAAAGTCCTGTTTTTTTTTTTAAATAAAAAAAATTAACAAACATGTCATACTTGCCTCCTCTGTGCAGTTGGTTTTGCCCAGAGCAGCCTAGAGCCGCCTCCTTCTCAGACCCCTCTTTGGCGCTCCTGGCCCCTTCCCCCTGTTGAGTGCCCCCACAGCAAGCAGCTTGCTATGGGGGCACTTAAGCCAAGCCACAGCTCCTTGTGTCAATTCAGACATGTGACCATGACCCGGCCCTGCCCCCTTTCTCTCCTGATTGGCTGACTGATTTTGATTGACAGCAACGGGAGCCAATGGATTAAAATGCATTAAGATAAAAAAATAAAAATCTTCTGTCTTTACGTGTGCCTTTCAGTTTGTCCTGTTTTATTTATGTGTGCTCCTACCAATGTATTGAAGATGCTTTGGACATTACAGTAAATATTACATACACCACACTAAGTAATAACTGTCAAACTTTGAACTTTACCCTGTGGATATAAAAAGATAAAACATTTAATTTGATTATCTGTACCTTTCTAAAGCCCTACATTTCAAACATTAATCACTAGAAAAGTTAGAGGAGAACACAAAAAATATACATGCTTGTTGGCAAAACAATAAAAAGTGACTATTTTAATCCTAAGGTTCTCTAGCTGAAGAAAAAAAATATTGCACATCAGTTCCAGAGTGTATTCATAAACTATAATTAAAGAGCAAAGGCAAAAAAAGAAGTAAACTCTAGACCAGCAATTCTGATTCCCAGTAAGGGACAAACTCATCCTCATTTCAGTTGTTTTGCGGAATATATTCTCTCCAAGGTTTAATCAGCAATAAAACCATATTACTTTTTGGTGCACAATAAATTTTACTGCACTGGGCAGCCGCTCAAATTGTCATGAGCTCTAGCAACATATAAAACATGGCGTTGTGATGATGATGATAAAGCGTGGAGCCTTAAAACAAACTTCATGGCATGATTTATTTCCCTACCCTGATGCACAATTCCAGAAACGATCAAGTTCAAAATGAATAAAAAATAAATAAATAAAACAACTGACAAAGTAGCAAGGTTAATGGCAGCCCATTCCCTGAAAATCTGTAGAGGATCGCTTTTCAGAGTGCAGCTAAGCAACTGCTGTCAGGTGTTCAGGAGAAGATTCTGCCACCTCCTGAATGTTGCTTTTTTTTGTTTTTGCCAAATGGCAATTTACCATGGGACTAATGAACCACAATCGCAAGCCAAGTGTTTTGCTCGCAGTTGCAGAGTGGCCCCGTTGACTTGAATGGTTAGGTGTGACAGGCAGTGGTGCCCATCAACTCAACATGAAGTGTATAATTTTCTGTAACATAACAGCCCTCTCCAACTATTTTGGACTTTAGGTGGCAGCTGGAGGGCAGTAAAGCAGCAGATCAACTGCTTCTTTTAACTGACCCTTCCCTGACCACCCTTGTGAAAGACATCAACTTTCACTTTCAACTATATTTTGAAGAATAGTATGCATAAAACTTACTGCTTTATTTCACAACTTTGGCAAAATTCTTATAACCAAAGTAGAATCTGTTTCCAGCTGCTATTATCTAAATTTCAGGGTCAACTATGTTATATAATAAAGGGAAATCAAAAAGGAAACTGTTGCTGGCCTTGTATAAATATCATGCTAGAGCATATAACGTCAGCACTGTGTTTGTCATATACAGTAAAAATCAGCAATCATCTTACATCACTAATATTCCTGAAGTCATACATTATAGACTAAAGATAAAAAAAATCACTGGGTCTTTCTCAAAATAGCATATAGTAGATTCTTTCAGCAGTCCCCTAGTCTCAAATGAGGCCATAAAAATAAAGTAGATAAGGAAAAAAAAAAAAAAAAAGATGGCAAGTGCCCTTTACGACTAATTTTTATGGAAATAAAAGTATACACGCTAAGATGTGCTAAAAGTTAAAGTGGATGTAAACTCACTCTCATCCTTTCTAACTACTGCAATATTGTTTATCTAGAAGGATATACATGCCTCCTGCATGTATACTTATCTGTCAAATGTCTCCCCTCCATCGGCTATGAGACCAGAAAAGCTGCAGATTTTGTGGGTGGGTCTTTTTTTTCCAGGGCTCAGTGGGTGGAGTCGTGATGTCAGTAGACTCCCCGCCCACCTCTACATGCCCCTTAACATGCATTTTCTCCTGTGTATTTCTTATACTGAACTTCTGCTATGATCACTAACATCCAGTCAAAACCCAGAAAAGTCCCCACATGACTTCAGCATGCCAAATCATGCTGAGGTGTGGAACAGCCAAACCTTGCAGAGCAGCAGAAGAAAGGAGTGGGGGTGGGAATTAAAAAAAACAATCCATGTCTTAGGCTAGTGCACGAGATATGTAAATCACCTGTCAATCACAGCAAGGGGGGAGAACAGACAAAGATTTCACAGTTTGTCCGTTTTATTTCACTGAAAATGAGGATTTATGAGGACTGCTCAGAGCTGGATTAACTCTTTGGGGCAAGACTGGGCACAGTTGATCCGAAATCCCATACTCTATATTGTGCCAGACAAAAAAAATTAATAAAACATTTTCGGGTTTACATCCACTTTAATGAAGCAACCCTGTAATTGACTCCTCTCAACTTCCCATTCCACATGACACCAACTCAATGGGGTTGATTTACTAAATGCAAACAAGCTATTCACTTTACAAGGGAATATGCCCCAATTAAGCTGACCATACAGGAGTAGATTCAAATAAATGCCCGTATAAATATTCATACAAACATTTAGATTAAAATTCTTGACTTTTACATTCACTGACTTGATGAAGGTTGTTTGAAAGTACTTCAAGATTGTGTGTTGCTTTTAATATCTGATTTTGGAATGAATATAATTTCCAAAATGAAAACCAAAATACACTGTTGGAAATGTGATTGATTTGAGAAATATAAAATTTTGGACTATGGTCAAACACGAACATCATGCCACACCCCACTAACGAAGATTTTCCATGAAATTCTATTAGTGTATAGCCAGTTTTAGTGAATGTGGTTTACTTGCACTATGCAAATAATACTCAATGAAGTGCAAGGAAAAACAGCACTTTTTCTTGCACATGATTGGATGATGTTAGTCAGCAGTGCTTCATCTTATGCAAATTTCCTTCCAAATCGAACAGCCTGTTTGCCTTCAGTAAATCAACCCCAATGTATGAGAATACACATTAGATGTTACGGCTCTCATGCATACACCAGCAGCAAAACTTGAAAGAAAAAAAAGATTGAGACTTAAGGGAGAGTCCAATTTAATGTTCATTGAGCACACATGTACTTTAAAAAACAAATACCAAAAATATAATAATGGGAAAAGTGACATTTCCTTTTAGACATTCAGGCCATGGCTTCACATGGCTGAAAAAAAGACACAAAGTCCATTTAGTTCAACCAATAAAAAGGGAAAAATCACATGAAAGACACACAAAGGTTTTAATCATGGAATGGGAGAGTTGGCGGTCTTTTGAACATGATCAAAAGTGCTAAGATTTGCCATTTAATAGAACTCCAAATCCAGACCTCACTGCAGAAAGGTCAGCGTTCTTCCCATAAATTATTTACTGAGGTGAAACCTTTCCTTGAACCAAGTGAAGTAAACTTTTCATGTGCAATAGGAGACCTTGCAGGAGGTGGGCATTCTAGCTGATAAAAGCATGGGGAATTATGGAATCGGAGAGACGTCAGGCTCCCAGGGCTTGGGCTAGGACAGTGATGGTGAACCTTGGCACCCCAGATGTTTTGGAACTACGTTTCCCATGATGCTCAATTACACCGCAGAGTGCGTGAGAAATGTAGTTTCATCTGGGGTGTCAAGGTTCACCTTCACTGGGCTAGGACATCTATTCCATTAAAGCCAGCTACCATGAAGCAGTGTGGTAAACTGGTCTCTACAAAAGGATATTCAGATGATCTGGCAGAGCAAATGGGGTCTCTGCCAGGAATCTAATCAAAAGAGCTACAAAAGAGCCACAAGATGCCAGCCTGGTCCACCAAAAGTACTGAACACTACCAATAGAATCCGGGTGGCTGCACTTCTTGATTGCTTTATTGATAAATGAAAGCACTACATGGACATCATGTACACAGTGGGGGACAAGAGAAAATAACGCATTTACCGTCTACCCGACGTTTAGTGTAAAATATGTTTCATTAAGTTTAGTGAGATACACAGGTCCCTCCAGTTTTGTAATCTACTCCTAAAAATTATAGACAAAAAACTTATAACCCCTGTCAGATTTTTTTTTTCTCCATCTGTGACCCATTGCAGAGTTTCCCCTTCATTTCCTGCCCCATAGCCAAGCAGACAGTGAGACAAAGTTCCTGTAAACTAAAGGAATTCCTCTGGGACCCTAGGTCTCCAGAACTAGTGTCCCCATTGGAAGATTTGTCCCTCTTACTTTTCTGGGGATCCTTAATGGGGAAACAGACAGCAATAAAAACTGGCAAGTGTTCTAATCTATCTCCACTCTCCAAAACAAAAACAAAAAAAGGTTTGCCTTTAGTCAGATTTCTTCATACATTATCAGTCAATTCTGTGTCACCAAATCTTACAGAACTGCGTCAATCAAACAGACACATTAAATGTAAAAAAAACAAAAAAACAATCATCTTGAAAAATAAACCGACTTTCAGACACAGTTCGGGGTAAAGGTACAATCACAGCTGCCCTTTAACATGTTATCAGCTGTGTCCAATCACAGCTGATCAAGATGTAAACACATGGTTATCGGCATTCCTTTCCTCACACTGTCTCACCTGCATGGTTCCTATTGATGTTAACTCCTTTCTGTCGCATGTTGACAAGAGCCACACCACAGGATATATACATTTAGTAAATATTGTTATTCCCTATAGGTACATTATATGAATTGTGCTAGGTGCTTACTTAGAAACCGATCCCCGCTCACTGATGGAATGCCTGGAACACAGGCCGTACAACCTGGTCATGTACTTCCAGCTCTGTATACCAGTAGTACCTCATACAGGCAGAGTGTCATCGTGGGACAGGATCTTTCAGCCAGGCCTCTCGACTATCACCAAGGACACCAGTCGCTGTCCAGTCCTGTGAGATGTCACAGGACCGGTGTGAACTATTCCAATACTCCATACTCCCGGGACTAATTATTTGCCTGTATATTTAGCCATCAAGAGAAATTACATCAGTCTCTCGGCATCAAAACAATTTCAAAGGCATGTGCCAATGGCTCCAAGAGCACATGCAATACATCAGTGATCCTTATCACCTTACAGTCACCGGCAAAAAAAAAAAACTGAAGTGCTTCCTGTGCAGGATGGGTTATCTAGGAGAGGACTTGTTTGATTGGTTGGCCAGTGTCCATTCACCTATAGGTGGCATATAACCCACATAGTGATGACTATAGCCTGCTGTGCGTCCCGTGATGTACTTTAAGGCTAGGTTCACACTATAGCGATGCGGGAACGCCGCGAATCCGCGGCGTTTTCCCGCATCGCATGACTCCCGCCGGCAGTTCACACTGCCCTATGCGGACTGCTGGGAGTGTCAATGAAATCTTAATGACACCCCCAGATCCGTCCGCATATCGCAGTGCGATCTGCACACTCGCACAGGAATCGGATCGCATGGTGTGAACACCCATGCGATCCGATTCTGCTGCGGACCAAAAAAAGGGTCCCGTGCGAGTTTGCTGCGGGAGCGATGCGAATTCAGCCATACTATCTGTATGGCTGAACTCGCATCGCTACAGAGATCCGATGTGATTTGCACTGCAGTGTGGTGCGAATCACATCCGGATCTCCCCCCCGCAGCAGTGTGAACCCAGCCTAAAGGAATAGCAGCAATTTAGGATATAGGCCAAGTCCAGTCAAGTCCTTAAGTGGATGTAAACCCGATTCATGAAATTTGAGCTGGGCACATATATCTGCATTGTTTTATTATAGTGCTTCAAAGCACTATGTCCCGTAACTGTTTCCTGCTCCATTCTTCTATCAGCCTGATAACTCCTGACAAGTTCTCCGGCACATGTGATAAAAGCAGCCTGGGTTTTGTGTTGGGGAGGTTGCTATAAGCAGATTAGCAGAGCCCTGAACTATTCAATGATCAGTATTGAAAGTCTCTACCTATGAGGAGAGGGGGTGTGTGCCTTTCCTCCAATCAGCTGTCTTCGCTGTATGCCCAGGCTTCACTGCAGTGCTATTCAGGAAGAGAAAATCTAACACGATGTGCACATTCTAAACAGTATATAAAGCTGAAGACAGCAGATATACATGTAAAAATTAAAGGAGATGTGTTTCATCCCTGTGCTTCATCTGAGGCTGTTCACTTCACCGGGCATATGCAGAGAGTAGACACGGACACAGCCCGCTCTACTTTATGGGCCCCTTGATCCGATCTGCCCAGGCAGTGGATTGGATTGGAGATAGGTGGGTGTAAAAGGACACATCTGTTTACATCTGATGCTCTATAGAGGAGAATGCACCCGATTGGGTGTGCCTGAAAAACAGGCAGGCAGACCCGATCAGACCGATCACGTGAAAGGGGTCTAAGGCTGCTGTCACACTGATGCACTGCAGTTTACCTACACCTCAACTGACCTCAATCGTCGCTTCTTCCTCAGGATTCCTGCAGGTATCGCTGGCTGCTGCTGTCCCCCAGGCTGGTACTGCTGGCTGGTATTGCTGACTGGTTCTCGACCCGCCATCCAGAGCATCAGTGTTACAGGAGCCGATGCTGGAGAAAACATGCAGCTGCAGTATAGAGAACGAGCCAATGCTTTCTGTATAGTGCCGCCTCTGTCACAGGCGAAGTACATTTGGTATCACTCCCTCTATGACAGGAGCGGGCACTATACAGGAAGCATTGGCTGTGCTTCCTCTAGTGCCGGCTCCATTCTTCACACTTATGCTCGGGGATGGTGGGTCAGGAATCCGCAATGTGGGCCTGCCAACCTGTCATCCCAGAGCAGGAGCTGACAGGCCACATCGGAGGGCCCCCATATGGCCTGCGGGCCAGTGGTTGGGCACCCCTGAGATAGACCAATAAACATACATTTTACATTCACAGCCTAAATTCCCAAGGTATTCCACGTCATTTAAAGTTGCCCCCGTGCTTTTTGATCATTGCTAGTGCAAAGGAAAATATACTGAATGTCTACGAGTAAAATATACTAATTGAACGGTCTTTCAAACTAAAAATAAATTTAACGTCATAGCGTGCAATTTAAAAATAAAGGCTTTGCTAAGTCATATCAAAAGAGAGGAAATCTAGACAACCATTTGTTCAATTTGTTTAGTAAACACAAAGTACAAACTTCCCCACACACACTAAGAGGAAATGCTAATGCACCAACTGTTTTCCCTGTTGATATGTTGCAAACCATGAAATTTGACTTTTTGAGGTCTGTCCAAATAATTATGCAAAACATATGCATACACACTTTTGTGCATAACAGTAATTATTAATTTCCAGAGGCTGTTGCTTGGCTGCAAGTTACTGTAACAGTTGCGTATCATCTGCTGCTCTAATCAGTTCATCTAAAAATAAACACTATAGGGAACACCTAGGCATTCCTCAAATCGAATGAAAACATGCTATTTTGACCATTAATTAAAATCTGTTACCTGTCACGCTGCTAAATTTTGTAAGTCTTGAACATAATCATACACTGGAGATTATTGTAATGATTTATTATTATCTTGTGTTTGACAATATATGCACACAACTTATAGTTCTAAAAAAAAAAAAATAAGTATGAAATTAATTACAAATGTTCCAGTACATTAATGACAGGCAGCGTTTGTCCATCAATATAGTTTTGCGTCATGGAACACTGAGCTAAATCCAAAGTGGAGGCCACCCAAGATAAACCCCAAGATACAGATATGTGGGCTCATTCACACCAAGGTATTAAGGGTGGTAACCCGTAGCATCCAACCAAAATTCACTTTATTCAAGTCACAGCAGTACAAGACAGATGCTTATTGGTTACTTACATAACACACCTCCTGTATTAGAGTTACCTTACTCCGGACAAAGGAGTACGGGGACCCCAGCATTGTCAGTCTGAGGGGAGGGAAGTGTTAAATGTACTAACAGATTTAGATACACTAACAAACTGAAGCCAAATGCCAGCTCGCGCTGCAGTTTACACAGGCAGTTACATTAACAGCTTTCTTTTTCTTTTGGGATGAAGATTTTATATAAATAAATTCTGATCATTGTAAGCACCCGTCAGTAGTAAATGGTTTGTCTCAACACTCTAATTGCTACATTTGCAGGTCAGCTTGGTCTTACTGGCTAAATCGCCAAGTGAAAATAAAAAAGAAGAAATCGAATGCTACCATCAAATATAAGAATTGTTTAAGCAGAGAGCCAGCTATTTCAGTGTTCATTAAAAGTCAGCAGCTACAAAAAGTGTAGCTGCCGACTTTTAATAAACACACACTCTCCTGTCCCACATCCAGGGATGCAGCTGCCCAAAGCCACGGTTCTCTCCCCAGCACCGGCATCACTAGCGTGGGCACCCGGCTGTGACAGCTTGCAGCTTCACAGCCGGGTACGCACTGCGCGTGCACATCCTGAATGGCCAGGCAATCTTCTGGGACCTGTGATGTGTCCCAGAAGATTGCAGGGAGGGAGGGGGAGAGGTAATCTTCAGCTCGAGTCGCCTAGGCAGCCAGAGCGCAAGTGGGAGCTGGGTACCTGTCAAAACTAGATACCTGCTCCCACCAACCCCAAAAAAATGACATGCCAAATGTGGCAGGTCAGGGGGGGGGGTCCTTAAAGAGGAAATTCCACTTGTGGGTGGAACTTCGCTTTAAACTGCAATATAATACAGGTTTGCTTTTGGGTTTTACATCGCTTTAATTATACATAGTATGTACTTATTGATAGTTCTGATTTTTACTTTTTTTTGTGGAGTACTCAAATTTTTAGTCCATGCTATGCATATGTGATATCACAGGTACATGCAATCAAAATAAAGTAGTGTAGTATGCAGCTGGACTCGTACGTATAGTTATTTCATTATTCCTTAATAGCTGGCAGACAGCCAGCACATTAAAGTGACTATAAGAAATATTACAACTGCAATGAGGAACTTTCCTTTAACATATAGGACACTTGCAATTCCATTATGTAGGATGTAATAAACAATGGCTGTTCAGAATGAGGGCAGTAAGAGGGCCTAAAACAGTGATTGCGAACCTCAGCACCCCAGATGTTTTTGAACTACATTTCCCATAATGCTCAACTACACTTCAGAGTGCATGAGCATCATGGGAAATAAAGTTCCAAAACATCTGGGGTGCCAAGGTTCACCATCACTGACCTAAAACAACAAAGTGTCCGTGTCATATGAGAAATGGCACTACCTTGGAATCCTAACCTAAAGATGGTTCAGACAATAGACCTGGACACAAGGAAGCAACTGCTGTTATAAACAGGATACACCTGTTCCCAATGTATGTATCTGGAATAAATACTTGAGCATTAAAATAAAAGGACTCAACACAGTAGTCCAAAAGTTAACACATTTCATTTTAATAAAAGAAAAAAAAAGTTCCATATATTTCTGCTGATCAAGTAAAACTGAAGTACAAGCATGTTCCTTGCCCCAAAGTGTTATTTTAATGAATCATTTTGTGCTCCTCTGATCTCATTGACTTGAGCTATTTCAACTTATATTATTTCAGCATAGACCATATCGGCAAAATGTCTGTTCTTGGGATGAGCCTATCAGTTGCCAACATTAATCAAGATTAAATGGAAAGCTCTATTATCTTTCCACTGAGATACATTTTGATTACTACAAGTTAATGAAATCGCACAAATCCTGGATAATTTAAAAAAAATCTTAATTAAACTGTGAAATAGAGTAGAAAAAAATAACACAAGATAAATATAAGACCTATTTTTAAAGATGCATGATGAGAAACTGCTTGATCACTTAAAGCATTCAAAAAAAGACCATAGGAAAGTGAACTGTGTTTCTCTATTAACCAAATGGTGATATATGGACAAATACACTTGCTGAATCCATAATATACAAAATTACAGTATCAAACACAAAATGCTTACTCAGCAAAACATGAAACGATTAATTTCCCCAAGGAAAGATTAAAAAAAAAAAAAAAAAAGTCCTAATACCCTAACTTCTACAATAGTTTACCATGGTTAAAATCCAATCACACGCAGTACACGAAAACACTAGTTAAGCACACATTTAACCCTTTGATCGCCCTAGATGTTTAACCCATTCCCAGCCAGTGTCATTAGTACAGTGACAGTGCATACGTTTAGTACTGATCACTGTATTAGTGTCACTGGTTCCCCAAAAATGTCAAAAATGTTAGAATCCGATTGTCCTCTGCAATATTGCAGTATCGCTATAAGTTGCTGATTGCCGGCATTGCTAGCGAAAAAATAAATAAATAATACATTTTTTAAATTTTAAAATAAATAAAAATTCCTATATATTATACACACACCATAAGACTGAGTAAAACAATTGATAATTGCTCTAGGAGGAAAGGGGTTACATGTCATGATATATACCCCAATGCTTTATCATGGAACATAAGCCAATGTCACATAATTAGTCAGGTTGAAAAAAGACACAAGTCCATCCAGTTCAACCACAACATTTTTTCCAAATTTTTTACATTATTCCGTGCACTTCAGCGCGCCCCTTGAAATCTCCTACCCTTCGGGTGCATCTTCTCTCCCTTGGACATTTGGTGTGCTCTTTATATGGGTCTGCCCTTGTATTAAAGCGGGAGTCCGCTGTTTTTTTTTTTTTTTTTTAAAGCCAGCAGCTACAAATACTGCAGCTGCTGACTTTTAAAATAGTGACACTTACCCGCCCAGCGAGCCAGCGATGTTGTCACCCGAAGCCGATCTCTCGATCATCTCTCAGGTGCTGCCGCCGCCATCTTGGGTATGGGAATCAGGAAGTGGAGCCTTTCGGCTTCATTTCCCGGTTCCCTACTGCGCATGCGCGAGTCGCGCTGCGCAATAAGGATGGTCCCCGCTGTCTCTGGGATCCATGTGTTTCCCAGCAGGCAGCAGGGGACTTTCGGAAAGGGGCGTAGATTCTGCGGAAAGGGGCGTACCTTCTGCAGAATCTACGCCGGAAGTGGGTGCAGATACCTATACTGTACAGGTACCTGCACCCCCTCCCCCCTGAAAGGTGCCAATTGTGGCGCCGGAGGGTGGGGAGGATTCCAATGAGTGGAAGGTCCACTTTAGGGTGGATAAAAGGGGTGGGTCCTGCGCAAATCGTGCCACTCAAATAAAATACACAAATTCAAAATAATATAAATATGTGCATACATACAATGCCGTGAAAAAAAATATAGTCCAAAAAACAGCACTCAAAAATATATAAAAAAATATATTAAAAAATGGAAAAAAGGTTTAATGATAGAACAATAATAAAATGTCCGCTACTCAAGGCTCCCAGAACTCTCACCTTTAAACGAAGTGAATAAGCAAATCAAACAAACTCCAGGATTCTCTTATTTCATTCATAAATAATAAATAATAGCCATCAGGAAATCCAAAGGAGGGATGCAATGATACAATTCCGCCACTAGAGGGCCAGTCCCAGCTTCCAGAATAGGTGAAATGGATCTTCACTTCTATTTCACAGTGTATGGCTCAAAATAAGAGAGAGGAGGGGGAGAGAGAGAAACAGGAGACTTCCATAGTGTAGTAGTTTAAAAAACGGCAGGTAGATTTATTAAAAAGCAGTAAAGACTCTCACATTTTAATTGCAAAAACAAGCACAATCAGGAAGAGGGTATAATGACAACTTCCTCCCGCCTTACTCTACTTCCGGTTCGTCCTCTGGCCAATCCCTACGCGTTACGTCATGTGACTTCTTCATGGGGAACACATCCCCATGAAGAAGTCACATGACGTAACGCGTAGGGATTGGCCAGAGGACGAACCGGAAGTAGAGTAAGGCGGGAGGAAGTTGTCATTATACCCTCTTCCTGATTGTGCTTGTTTTTGCAATTAAAATGTGAGAGTCTTTACTGCTTTTTAATAAATCTACCTGCCGTTTTTTAAACTACTACACTATGGAAGTCTCCTGTTTCTCTCTCTCCCCCTCCTCTCTCTTATTTTGAGCCATACACTGTGAAATAGAAGTGAAGATCCATTTCACCTATTCTGGAAGCTGGGACTGGCCCTCTAGTGGCGGAATTGTATCATTGCATCCCTCCTTTGGATTTCCTGATGGCTATTATTTATTATTTATGAATGAAATAAGAGAATCCTGGAGTTTGTTTGATTTGCTTATTCACTTCGTTTAAAGGTGAGAGTTCTGGGAGCCTTGAGTAGCGGACATTTTATTATTGTTCTATCATTAAACCTTTTTTCCATTTTTTTATATATTTTTTATATATTTTTATGCGTGCTGTTTTTTGGACTATTTTTTTTCACGGCATTGTATGTATGCACATATTTATATTATTTTGAATTTGTGTATTTTATTTGAGTGGCACGATTTGCGCAGGACCCACCCCTTTTATTCATTATTTGATAGTTTGTGCTCACTATTTTGTCCTGCTGCATTATTTAGTTAGCATTTGCACTTTATATCACTCAGGCTCTTTTTCACAGCATCTGTGTTTCATTATATCTGATTTTGGATTTTGTTCCACTTTAGTCACTTATTACCACTTAGCGGCGCGAAGGCTGACCACTTCCACTTTAGGGTGGACCTCCGCTTTAAGACGTTTACTTTGATAATCTTTTGCTACATATTTCTATATCGATTAATATACTGCAATTGTATAGGAGAGTGTGTTAATACATTGTTCTCCTGTAGAATCTGCTCCTTTTGTATTACACCCTGAGGAAGGCAACAAAAGTTTAAATGTGTTGGGGTACTTTTGGGGTACACGCTCTTATTCAACATTTCCTATGTGGTTCTTTGGGGTATTTTGTACTCGCACGTGATTGAAATTGTACAAGGGACATATGCTTTTCAAGTCTGTACCGGTTTTTAATTATGATGTACAATAAACTTTTCATATTTTATTGGTTGTAATATTTTTGGTGCCTGTAAAACCCCACCAATATTTTTCCCATTAGTAGATATAAACCATAGTTTGTAGATGTTATAACTTTTGTGCAAACCAATAAATATACAATTATTAGGATTTTGTTTTCTACCAAAAATATGTAGCAGAGTACATTTTGGCCTAAATGTATGAAGAAATTTGATTTTCTTTAAAACAAATTATTGGATATGCTTGATAGCAAAAAGTTAAAAAAATGTTTGTTTGTTTTTTTTTGTTTTTCTACAAAATTGTTGGTCTTTTTTTGTTTATAGCAGGAAAAAATACAAAAACGCAGGGGTGATCAAATACCAGCAAAAGAAAGCTCTATCTGTGGAAAAATGGGCATAAATTTAATGTACAGCGCTGCATGACCGCTCAATTCTCAGTTAAAGGAACACAGTGCCATATCACAAAAAGAAAAAAGGCCTGGTCATGAAGTGAGGTAAATTTTCCGGAGGTCAAGTGGTTAAAGTCTGTTAGACTTTCTCCCTTCAGTGGCCTCTGGCAAGCCGACAATCCGAAGGTTATTCCTCCGGTTCCTATTTTCGGCGTTGTCCACCTTGTATTCCAGGGAGTGGACCCTGGTCTGGAGAGTGTGGATGGACATTGCATGGTCCTGGACAGCATCCTCCGCATTGCCCACCTCCGTGACTCAAGAACGTAGCTTATCTAAGTCCTGTCGTATCAGCCCAACATCCAGCTGAACTGCCTCGAGCTTGTTCGTCAGCGTGGCTTGGCAAGTAGCAATTGCCGCCATCACTTCCTGAAAGCCCAGCTTCGTCTCCCCAACTGATCCTCCATCTCAGGCTGCAACGCCATATTGTGCGCTCCTTTAGAGGGGGTCGCCACGTGGGTATCCTCCCGCGGAGTAGTTTCCACCGAGCCGGGTGGAAAATAAAGCTTTTTCCCCCTGTGCCTGGTCCTGCCGAGAAAGTTTGGGAGATTTAAATCAAGTGGCAATCAGGATAATTGCCGGATAGCCAGCAGAGCTCTAGCTTCAGTGTCCACTCAGTTCGCCATCCAGGCCACGCCAAAAGTCTGTTAGACTTCAGTTTTAAACCTTCCGTACACTATCCAAAACAAATGTTTTGGCTAATATACACTTTAAATACAGGGATAGATCAGACGATTAAAGAAACTCTCCTGGTGTTCCAACAACCTTGTGTACAAAAAAAAAAAAAAAAAAAAAAACGAATGCAATTATTTTTGCAAGCTACAGTCTAAAATATTTATTTTTTTAATTTGCTGGCCAATACAATATACATATTATAGATACACAGATTAGTCATATAATTATGACCATCAACTAGTGAGTGGGTCCCCTTTTGCTGCCAAACCACACTGACCCCTCGATGATGGACTCCAAAGCAACATACACAAACAGCAGGAAATGCCCGAAGCATCACACTCCCCCTCCTGTCAGCTTGCCTTTCTCCCATGCTGCATCCTGGTGCCATCTCTTCCCCAGGTCAGTGAAGCACATGTATTCCACATGATGTAAAATAAAACATGATTCATCAGAACAGGCTACCTTCTTCCACTGCTCCGTGTTCCAGTTCAGATGCTCACGTGCCCATTGTGGTCAGCATGAGCACCCTGATAGCTGTGCAACTATGCAGCCCCATATGCAGAAAACTGTGGTGCATTTTGTGTTCTGACACCTATCAGAACCAGCATTAACTTTTTCAGCAATTTGGGCTAGAGTAGTTCTTGTCATGAGACAGCCTTCGTTCCCTACAAGCATCAATGAGCCTATTACCAATGTCCCCAGGTAAACCAGTTTTCCATCCTTGGACAAGGTAAAAGAAATGACCCAAATTATGGGTTGCCCCCAGAAAAGTAATAGAGGGGAAATCTTCCAATGGGCAAACTAGTTCTGATTTCCTCTCACTTCCTGTTAGGCTATGGAACAGGAAGTGAAGGGAAATCTCAGCAATGGGACACAGATGGCGAAAAAAAAATCTGACCGAGTTTATAAGTTATTTTAAGTTTTGCCTATACTTTAAAATGTATACAATTTTATGAAATTCAGCCGTTTAAACTTTCCTCTGGTAAACTGCTTAGAAGTGTACCATTACAGACTGTTCACTTGATATAAATCAAAAATATAAGAAGGTAGCCTGGATGCATGCAAGTATAAAGGAAAACAGAGGACAACCTGTACAGGCTGCGAACAATTTCTAATGCAAAAATCTTGATACTGGCATTGATTAAATTCCTGAGTAAGACATCTTGTTTGGAACATACCTAAATTCTTCCAGGCATAAGCTATATGCCTGCCAGATATAAAAACTTCACTTATCCAAGATCAGCCTAGATTATTTTTCAAACGTACATTTTCAAAAATCCTAAATCATACTGTATACAAAAATTCTGATATTTACGACCTTGTATATGTGGCATGATGGCAGCAATTTCTGCTCAAACTTTGAAAAATAAATACTGGATTTAGCCACAGTAGACTTTGTTCACTTGCATTCAACATAGAGAAGTGTGCAGAATATGGAGCTTGTTGCGAATTAAAGATAAAAGAATATCTGCACCTTAATGCAAAAGCATTTCAAGAGTGTGATGGTAATAAAATGGGAAAGGGTACAAGAATGTTAGACTAAAAATAAAAAAAAGGCACCCTAGGTTCTTAGTAACTTCTTTTACATGTGCAAGTGTTGCTTTAGTGTAAATGCTACTGACATTTCCCTATTATCAAGGCTTGAAATATGCACTCATCCAAGATGACTGAAGTATTGAAGTTGACAAGTAAGGCTAGAACATTTATAGATGTGGAAGTACAGAATCTGAGGTAGAAAAGTTCAGAATCACTAATCTCAATGTGCAAATCATAATGCCAAAAACAGCAGAAAGGCCAAGGCTTCAAATCACCAAGGAGTGACATTTAAGATTAACATAAATATGCTCAGATTTTATAAAGACTTGCTTACGTGTTTCCAGAAATCACTGAACAAAGTATACTAAACAAGTCATAACAACAGGCACTATAGCCATTCGTTACTATGGGTGGGAGTACACAGAGGCTGTGTATCCCGAGTGTGGAAATATGCTCACTGTTGGGTTTGCTGCTTTTACCAAAAGCTCCTCTGCTACTCAATCTACTACTGAAGCCCGAGGAACAGTATAAAAAAATTGAGTATTTCCTGGTATTGAACAAAGCATGATAAACATGTAATCTCCCACAAATCAGCTCGCTTTGAGAGTTAAGCTCCATTCACAGACAATTTTAATTGTGGAAGGAGTTTTTTTTGTGAAGCGTTTTTGGAGAGGCACCATTCATTTGAATGGTCCTCCCTCCACTCCAAAAATGCACCAAAGAATCTCATGTACCAAATCTTGGTACAGAGACAGAAGCGTTCGGTGGTGCGATTTTGCCGCAATTGTTGGGCAACAAAATGCACTAAAATCGCTGCAAAAATCACACCGCCGAACACTTCTGGCTCTGTGCCAAGATTCAGAACATGAGCATCTTTGAAGCATTTTTGGAGTGGTGGGAGGACCATTAAAATGAATGGTGCCGCTACAAAAAGGCTCCACAAAAAAAAAGCTTAAAAATGCAGTGCTATGCTCAGGTGTGAATGGAGCCTTAAAGTGAGAACAGGCATACCTTTAGACTTGCAACACCTTTCCTCTAAAGACCAGTTCTCGCACAGTCCAGCATGAAAACAAAAAATAGTTTTTTTTTGTTTTGTTTTTTAATAAACTGTTCGAAAACAAAAAGGTCCCACAGAGACATTAAAGGACAGGAGGAGCCACATATATAACACAATGAAGGAGTGCAAACTACAAAATAGGAGGAGAATAAACTTGAAATGTTCATCCCCTACTATAAAATTAAAAAATTGTCGGTGCGGACAAAGCAAGACATGCAAGTTTGCATCCTCAAAGGTCGACAGACGCCAGAAAATCCAGCTGGTATAGAGATGCCATCACTGTACAAATGGAATCTTTCTTGAATTTTCAAACATTCATAAGCTCATTAGTCGCCTTAAAGAGGGAGTTCACCCGAAAAAAAAATATTAAAAGCCAGCAGCTATAAATACTACAGCTGCTGACTTAATAAATGGACACTCACCTGTCTCAGGGTCCAGCGATGTCGGCAGCCGAGGCCGATCGCTCGGCTCTCGGTTGCTGCCGCTACCATTGTCTGTGAGGGAATCAGGAAGTGAAGCATTGCGGCTTCACTTCCCGGTTCCCTACTGAGCATGCGCGAGTCATGCAGCGCAATGGGAATGGTCCGCGCTGTCTCTGGGACCTGTGTGTGTCCCAGCAGACAGCGCCGCAGGACAAGAAGAAACATAGACTCCCGTGGGAGTCTATGCCTGGAAGTGTGTGCAAATACCTGTCTTAGACAGGTATCTGCACCCCCCTCCCCCCTGAAAGGTGCCAACGGTGAGCGGAAGTTCCACTTTAGGGTGGAACTCCGCTTTAATGTTCAGAATCTAACAAACCCTGTCCTTTTTGGTTGAAATAGGATGGAACAGCAGCAATTTCTCCTCGCTGAAGCAAATCCTCAATGGGCAAGCAGGGCAAGTTGCAGGGGTGAGACACAAAAGGGTTCACTTGGAAGTGCAGTCGCTGTAGATCTGAGGGGAAGATCTGAAACGAGGGGAAGCTCTGCTGATTTCTATCATCCAATCATGTACAAACAAAAATACTGTTTTTTATTTTCCTTGCATGTCCCCCTTGGGTCTACAGTGACTGCACTTCCAAGTGCATTTCTACTTCAAAGGGGATTTGCCTTTAGTAAATCAGCCCCAAAGACTAAGGCCCCTTTCACACGGGACGGATCAGTAATGATCCGCCCCGTGATGATCCGCTTGCTCAGTGGGGATCGCTCCGTTATCCCCGCTGAGCCGGCAGCGGACAGGGCGGTCTCTGCACACTGTGCAGGGACCGTCCTGTCAGCTCTCCGCTCTCCTCTATGGGGGATCGGATGAGCACGGTCCGTCTGTCCCTGTTCATCCGATCCACTCTGCAGACGGATAGAAAAATAAGATTTTCCTCCATCTGCAGAATCGGACAATTGTGGAGGCGGACAATTGCGGAGGCGGACAGTAGCGGGTGTCTGCGGATGTTTATCCGCAGACACCCGCTATCCCATAGGAATGCATGTATGTCCGTATTTCATCCGCAAACGGATGGCTGAAATACGGACATAATGTCTGCATGTGTAAAAGGGGTCTTAAAGGCAAAAAAAAACTGTCTGGCAGATATGGATGAAATGCTATTTTGTAGCATATAGGAATGCAGTTTATTTTTCAAGACCAACAGTTTGCAGACCCAATTTCCAGAGCTATGAGAAATCGATGGATCTGTATACAAGTATAATCATCCTGCCACCTTGAGCTGGACAAGTGTAGGAACCATTTGTTAGAAGAGCTCTTTACAGGCTAATGCCTTGTACACACGGTCGGATGTTCCGACGACAAAATCAGTCAGATTTTTTCCCGGACGGATTTTGGCCAAAACTTGTCTTGCATACACACAGTCGCACAAAGTTGTCAGAAATGCGATCGTTCAGAATGAGGTGACGTAGAACATGTACGACGGGACTAAAAAGAGGCCAGTATCCAATAGCTTTGAGCATGCGTGGCACTTTGTGCGTTGGAATTGTATACACACGATCAGAATTTTCCATCGGAAAGTTCGACCGTGTGTACAGGGCAGTAGAGTTTGCGTGCAATGGACATTTGAATCTGCCATCAGAGAAGAACTTGGAGGATTTAAAAGCCTGTGTGTGACCCACCCTGGGGTTGAAAAAAAACATTGTAAGCAGAAAATGTTGAATGAGCCTGGATGCAAAGACCATGACCATACAGGTCGAAAGAATCAATACAGTGACTCTTTACAAGGATCGTGCGATGGATTCTGCCTTCTTGTTAGCTGGATCCTTAAAAAGGTGGGAGACTCCTCCACCAGGATCACTGTAGACTTATTCAGCCTGGACACAGGTGGGTCCGGGACAGGATATATTTTAAAGAAACTCTCTCAACGTTTCCCAATTTGTTATCCCATCAAAATAAATTTCTTAAGCTAATTTCCTCCTATGATCAAATGTTAGGCACTTATTGCACACACATTACAAACATTATAGGAATTATTTGTATCGCTTGCGTAAAGGTTGAGGCATTCAACAAGCTAGTTTTTGCATAGTCCTGTAAGTGTGAATGCATGTACTATGAATGCATGTACTATTAATTTCAGATAATTTGCATTAAAGCGGGAGTCCACCGGGACTCCGCGTTTTTTTTTTTTTTTTAAAGCCAGCAGCTACAAATACTGCAGCTGCTGACTTTTAAAATAGTGACACTTGTCCAGTCCTGTCCAGCGCGCCCGCTCGAAGCCGATCTCTAGGTCGTCTGTCGGGTCCTGCCGCCGCCATCTTGGGTATGGGAATCAGGAAATGGAGCCTTTCAGCTTCATTTCCCGGTTCCCTACTGCGCATGCGCGAATCGCGCTGCGCAATAAGGACGCTCCCCGCTGCCTCTGGGATCTGTGTGTTTCCCAGCAGGCAGCGGGGCACTTGCGGAAAGGGGCGTAAGTTACGCCCCTTTCCGCAGAGAGCTATCCCGGAAGTGGGTGCAGTTACCTGGATTATCCAGGTAACTGCACCCCCCTCCCCCCTGAAAGGTGCCGATTGTGGCACCGGAGGGGGGGAGGGTTCCGATGAGCGGAAGGTCCACTTTAGGGTGGACCTCCGCTCAAAAATAGTTTACTAAAGAGACGTCATAAAACGTGGAAAATAAATGTTTCAACAAGTCAAATTGTCTCAGTTATTCTGTTAACTTCAGAAAACAGAATTATGAAGGATAGCCTAATTCTTTCTTTGCTTATCCAGTTGAGAAATCATACAAAACACAGCAGCATTTATGCATAATTACAATGTCACAAACTTTATGCTCGTCTATAATGAACAGATCCTATTTGTACTAAAATGGGCATTTAGTATAACCACACTATAAATTTTAGGAAATCACAATCATCTCTCAAAAATCCAATACATTGAGAACACGTATCATTTTTGTTCTGGTCTATGGTCACTCTGCTTTATTCTTTCATCAGTCAGCATTATTTAATCAGACACAGAGTTTGCATGGTTACTGGTACTGGACATTTGCTAAGCTGTGCTGTTATTACAAAGGTAGGTGGGTAAAACATCACATTTAAAGCAGTATTACACCCAAAAGGAAGCACTATATTGCAGCTTACCCGCTGTAATGAAATGGCTGCATTTGTTTCATTTTCATAACCCTTTCATGCCTAAGCCTATTTCGGACATCAGTTACTTACAAGTTAACATCCATATATACACACACACACACACACACACACACACACACACACACACACACACATATATATATACAGAGGCGTAACTTGAAACCTCAGGGCCCCGATGCAAGAAATCAGGAAGGCTCCCAGTGCAGCCTGTGTCGCCCAGTGCAAGTCCCCAGTGCAAGCTGTGTCCCCAGTGCAGCCGGTGTCACCAATGCAAGTTGTGTCCCCAGTGCAGCCGGTGTCACCAATGCAAGTGGTGTCCCCAGTGCAGCCTGTGTCCCCAGTGCAGCCTGTGTCACCAATGCAAGTGGTGTCCCCAGTGCAGCCTGTGTCCCCAGTGCAGCCTGTGTCACCAATGCAAGTGGTGTCCCCAGTGCAGCCTGTGTGCCCAGTGCAGCCTGTGTGCCCAGTGCAGTGGTGGTACTGGAGGGGGGTGGCGGTGGCACTGGAGGGGGGGTTGAGGCACTGGAGGAGGGGTGGTGGCACTGGAGGGGGACTTCTTACTGATCATCCCTTTCCCCCCACCACCTCTGTTGTAGAGGTGATGGGGGGGCAGGGATGAGATGAGTGGTGGTGGTGGAGGTTAGGATCGATCGATTGCAATGCAAAATGGTGACTTACCGTCAATCAATCGATCGGTTCCCCCTCCTCAGAATCATAAAGTATCCTTCACGAAGTTCCTTCTCCAGGAATGCCTTGCCTCAGAGAGCTCCTCCCTCACCTTCCCTGAATAGGTCTGCTGAGTGTCCACCCCACCTCCCTTACAGTCTCTCTGTCTCTGGACAGGCAGGGGCGAAGCCCACAAAGACTCAAAACACTTCTCTCTCTAATGGTCTCTACCCTCGGGTGAAAGCCCCCCTCCCACGGCATGAACCCGACAGTGACAGTCAATCACGGACACACACACTGGACAGTCAAGTGGGCCCCTCACTCGGCGGGCAGCCGGTGAGCCCCCTGAGGTGGCGGAGAACTACGGGGCCCAGTCGGACCTGCGACCCTGATAATTCCACGTGCATGTGTGTGTATTAGGGGTTTTCTTGTGGGTTTTTTTTAGCAGAGGCCCTAGGGAATAAAATGGTAATCGTTGCAATATTTTAGGTCGCACAGTGCGCAGTGATCTTTCAAATGCCTTTTTTTGGGAAAAAAGACACTTTCATGAATTAAAAAAACAAAACAGTAAAGTTAGCCCAATTTTTTTGTATAATGTGAACGATGATGTTGCGCCGAGTAAACAGATACCCAACATGTTAGGCTTTGAAATTGAGCACACTCGTGGAATGGCAACAAACTACAGTACCTAAAAATCTCCATAGGCGAAGCTTTAAAAAAAAATAAGCGGTTACCAGGTTAAAGCTACAGAGGAAGTCTTTTGCTAGAATTATTGCTCTCGCTCTGATAATTGCAGTGATACCTCACATGTGTGATTTGAACACATAGGAGACTTGATCAAAGCCGTTTCCAGCTTTGTTCCAGGAGATCATAAGGGAAAAATAGGGAAAGAAGCCTAAAAAAGAAGAATGAAATGTATGCAGTCACCGCATCTAACGATTGATGAGCTGTAATACAATTTATTTATATTTTTATAGGTTTTTTTTTTCAATTATATTTTAATATATATATAATACATACATATACACACACTTTTTTTTTTTTTGGTTTTGTGTTTAAGTTTCAAGTGTCACTTGTTTACAAATGAGAACAGATTTTGAAGCAGTGAGGAGAGTGTTAGGCCCCTTTCACACATGCGGATGATATGTCCGTATTTCATCCATCCGTTTGCGGATGAAATACGGACATCCATTCATCCCTATGGGATAGCGGGTGTCTGCGGATGAGCATCCGCAGACACCCGCTATTGTCCGCCTCCGCAAATGTCCGATTCTGCAGACGGAGGAAAATCCTATTTTTCTGTCCGTCTGCAGAGCGGATCGGATGAACACAGACACACGGTCCGTGCTCGTCCGATCCCCATAGAGGAGAGCGGAGAGCTGACAGGGCGGTCCCCGCACAGTGTGCGGAGACCGCCCTGTCCGCAGCCGGCTCAGCGGGGACAACGGAGCGATCCCCGCTGAGCGAGCGGATCATCACGGGGCGGATCATTACTGATCCGCCCCGTGTGAAAGGGGCCTTAGATTTACTAATAGATTGAGATATACTGTCAAATTGAAGCTGAACTCCAAACTACAGCGTATAACAGCTTACAGCAATCATGTTTTTCCTTTAAGCATAAAGGTTTTACATAAATAATAGTTGATCATAAAGTAACCTTCTCAGTAGTAAATGGTTTTTCATAACCTTCCAACAGTTACATCTGCAAGTACAGCTTGTTCTGTTGAAAAACAACAGACTTAATAGCTGGATCACCAAACACAAAACAAATACTGCTAGACCATCTAAGAATTAGTAAACTGTAATATAATAAATGGTTGCTCTTGGGCTTAATGCAGTACTGCTTTAAAGCGGGGTTCCACCCTAAAGTGGAACTTCCGCTGATCGGAACCCTCTCCCCCTCCGGTGTCACAATTGTCACCTTTCAGGGGGGAGGGGGGTGCAGATACCTGTCAAAGACAGGTATTTACACCCACTTCCGGGCATATACTCCCATGGGAGTCTCTGCCATTTCCTGTCCTGCCGCGCTGTCTGCTGGGACACACACGGGTCCCAGAGACAGCGCGGACAATTTCTATTGCGCTGCGCGACTCGCGCATGCACAGTAGGGAACCGGGAAGTGAAGCCGATTCGCTTCACTTCCTGATTCCCTCACCTAGAATGGTGGCGCCAGCAGCCGAGAAATCGATCGGCCTCGGCTGCCGGTGTTCTGCCATATACTGTCCGGCCATAATATAGTGTCCGCGCTGTACTGCGCATGCGCAGTACGGAGCAGACGAAGCTTCGGAAAATCTACAAAGCTGAACGGCGCCTGCGCCGTCAGTGGAGGTGGTAGCCCCACCATCCAAGCGGACATAGGGTTGTGAATATTAGAGGGCCCCTCGCGGGCGAGCTTGGCTCGCCTCGCTGCGCTCGGCTCTTTTATATTCTTACTCTATGTCCACTTGGATAGTGGGGATAGAACCTGGACACAGTGTGCAGGCGCCGTTCATCCTTGGCAATTTTCGGAATCTGTGTTGCTGTGTACTGCGCATGCGCAGTACACAGCGGACACTATCCGATGGGGGACCATATGTGATAAGACACCGGCTTCGCTGGACCCCGGGAAAGGTGAGTGTCCATTTATTATAAGTCAGCAGCTGTAGTATTTGTAGCTGCTGGTTTTTAATATTTTTTTCCGCAGTACAGTCCCACTTTAAGGTTAGTGTAATTCTTTAAAATGTAAATAAATGTAAAAACGAACTTCTCTTTCAACCGTTTAGATCAAATCATCAGGAGTTATGCATGTATTATTGTATGCAGTTTAGAGAAACGTATTACGGAAGAAGACACACTGGTGCTTCACCTTCCTTCATTTCCCTTTAGAGAGACAGATCACTAGAACTACTAAATTTTGGGGCAGGCGACTGGTCTCTTATGGCAGCACTGTTGTGTGCAAGTATGGATAGAACATGCCCACTTTCCTTCCTACTGCTCGCCCCCGATACAAGCCCAGTGCAGAAAACTGCAGTTCCTGTACGTGATGCCTGCATTCACCACTAGTCCCTCTCCATGCCCAAATGTGTTGTGAAGATACACTCCTGCTTTGTGAATCTAGAATGGAAAAGGACCTGGGGGTCCTAGTAGAAGATAGGCTCAGCAATGGCATGCAATGCCAAGCTGCTGCTAACAAAGCAAACAGAATATTGGCATGCATTAAAAAGGGGATCAACTCCAGAGATAAAGCGATAATTCTCCACTCTACAAGACTCTGGTCCCGCCGCACCTGGAGTATGCTGTCCAGTTCTGGGCATCAGTCCTCAGGAAGGATGTGCTGGAAAAGGAGCAAGTACAAAAAAAGGGCAACAAAGCTAATAAAGGGTCTGGAGGATATTAGTTATGAGGAAAGGTTGTGAGCACTGAACTTATTCTCTCTGGAGAAGAGACGCTTGAGAGGGCATATGATTTCAATATACAAATATCGTACTGGTGACCCCACAATAGGGATAAAACTTTTTGCAGAAGAGAGTTTAAAGAGGAAGTAAACCCTAATGGGTTTTACTTCCTCTTTTTCCCCTGCAAAGGTAAAGCAAAATGAGCTATTATGCATAAAGTTTCAGAAACCTTTCACTATGGTCTACATGTTATATAAAGCTGCCTCTCCGCCCTCCTCACCCTCGCCCCCCCCCCCCCCACCCCCTGGGCTTTTAGCTGCTTTATTGAAATCTATACAAGGAAAGTGTGATTGTACTTCCCCCCCCAGCGCTGCACCGATCATCCCTGACTGTCCCCCATATCCTCCTCCGATCCCCCTCAATGCTTGATCTGTCAGGATGGAGAGCAGAGGAAGGAGCCAGTAAATCTGTAATTTACCGGCTCCCTCCTTTTTCGTATGAACAGCATCAGTAATCACAAACGCTGTTAATAACTGTCACTCAGCATCATAAACTGTGTTTACGATGCTTCAGTTTATGAATGGAGAGGAGCCGCTGTCTCCTGTCCATTCATCTTCAGTGCAGCTGAGGCTGCAGAGAAAGGTACTGGGGAATCCGTCTCAAAAGGGAGATGCCAGGGGTCTGTTAAGGCATCTGAGATCTCACAACTGTGATAAAATTTTACTTTACAGGAACTACAGAACTACACGGGAGAATCTTGTTAATGATCTCAAGGCAGCTGGGACCATAGTCATAGTTTCATAGTTAGTTAGGTTGAATAAAGACACCAGTCCATCCAGTTCAACCTGAGTGAGTGTCAACAATTGTCCCTGTACATTGCACACTCACATCGATCCCTACCCTCAAAGAGGTTCCCATTCATATACTAGGGCCAATTTTGGACAGAAGCCAATTAATCTACCTGCATGTCTTTGGATTGTGGGAGGAAACCGGAGTACCCAGAGGAAACCCACGCAGGTACAGGGAGAACGTGCAAACTCCAGGCAGGTAGTGTCATAGTTGGGATTTTAACCAGTGACCCTTCTTACTGCTAGGTGAGAGTGCTAACCACTACACCACTGTGCCGCCCTAAACTAGTCACCAAGGAATTAATTGGTAACACAGTATGCTGTGAAGGACTGAAATCCTGAAACGCCCACAAGGTCCCCCTACGGGCAAAAAAGCACATGTACAGGCCCGTCTGAAGCTTGCTAATGAACATCTGAACGATTCAAATTAGTATCTTTTCCTTCTTTATTATAGCCAATTTCTTTTTGATTAAGCTATATAATTATCCATATAAGAAAGTGAAAAAAATATTTATGACTTTCTATTTATGACTTAATGCTGTTTAGATCTTTTTATAGACTGTCGTGTTTATAAAATATTTTTTCTAGAATTTATATATTAAAAGTTTATAAGGATTGGCAGGGTTTTATAACAAAGATACACCTTTCCCAGAGTTCAGCAGGAGTAAGGGAGGCAAATATGGACAAATCTTTTTGTCAAGCTTTAGAGAGTAATAGAAAAGAAAATCAGAATTTTCTGGCAGAAGAGATATTTTGAGAAGCACATAGAAAATAAAGTCACCCCTTGGGGATTAAGGATTCAAATATTCCCTAATTTAAAAAGAGTAGATGATATCCTAAAAAATAAATGGGAATCCAAACTACAATCATGTTCCTTCGAGATTATGTCTCTCTTGAGTGATCAATATGAGACTGAACTCAATGAAGTAGATGAAGAAATTAACAAATGATATACTGAACATGTGTCCCTGATTGGTTTGACCTCCTTTTGTGACAAGCATTGCAAACTAAGGGAGCACATTGAACAGTATAACATTGAGATAATAAACAACAAAGAAACTATATTTTTACGTGACCAGTCTGCACATGACATGGGGTTTGCCTATAAATAGAACCAGTCACCTCAGAAGCAACAAAGATGCCAAACTAAACCTAATAATCAAACGCAATCAAATCATACTACTCACATATATCTGATGCTTGTTCTGTTTCCCCTGCTTCTTCTAGCCAATCTACGGTATACCAAGATATCACCAATGAGAGATCCTCTAAAAAACGTAAAGGCGACTCAAATACTTTGTTCTCCGACAATTCAAAATCCTCACTTGCGCATGAACGTGAATCACTTGAGTTCCGTCGTAAAAATTCACAGCAGCGTCTAAATATTTCTCACCTTTCTATGAAAAATGAACACCGAAATCCGGCAAATCCGTAAGTTTTTGTGATACTATCCCTGAGGAAGGAAAACAGTTTACTATTTTGAACGGTAGACAAATCTAAGGTTCTCCAGTTAGGTTTAAATTTTTGCCCTGATGCTAATGTTGATCGATTTGATATCATTAAGGATAATCATGTTTTTGCTCAACGTTTGATGTTTAAGACCATTTACCACAAACCTGCTCAAATGTCTCATCTCGCCACTTCCACTGGCAAGAATGATCTTACTATTAGAGAAATTCAGGCTATACAGTATCTCATGGAACTTTGGGAGGAGGATGGTGATTCTATTGACTCACCATTTAACCCTATGTTAGTATCCAAAGAAATCCCATCAGAGGTTTCCCTCCCCCATAACTATTTAAGCCCAGATCTAGGAATTTCCCCACCTTGGGCAACAGATAACTAAAGAGGTGGAGGAGATGAGTTGCCCCAGGTTTTCCTCTGACAACCTATCTACACCACTGAGGAAGGCTTTGGTATCTTTGCAAAAAAATAAGAAACTAATAATCAAACTAGCAGACAAAGGTGGAAATCTTATAGTTATGGATCACAGCAATTATGAACAAATGTGTTTACACATTCTTCAAAACGGAGAATGGAATAAACCCATCTTATGGATAGCTATTGAATCATACTGTAGAGAATATAGAAACATTATTACCAGGGCATTATCTAGAAATTTAACAGACAGACTTAGACGTATCTTAATACTCAGGAACCAAAAGTTCCAACTTTCTATGCTTTACCCAAGGTAAATAGATCCCAAACAAACTTCCCTGGCCGGCCCAATATTTCTGGGTGTGGATGCCTGATGGAAAATGCCAGTATCCTAATAGACACCTATTTAGGCCCCCATGTAAAGTCATTGTTTTCATTCATACAGAATACAATTGATCTTATTAAATTGATTAAACGCATCTCAGTTCCTGAAGATGCATGGCTTGTCAGCATTGAAGTGGAAAGCTTGTACGACACAATCCCACATGAATTGGGATTGAAGGTTGTGGCAGAGTATTTTTATGAGCGTGGTCAAACTGCTGACCACTATAATGAATTTATATTGGATCTGTTAAAATGTATCCTTACAAGGAATGTGTTTATGTTTGGTTCCTCCCACTACCTCCAGGTGCAGGGGGTTGCGATGGGGACACGTTGTGCCCCATCGTATGCCAACCTGTACCTGGGGGGGTGGGAGAGGAATCTTTTCGCAAGAGAGGACATCAAAAAATATTTGGATTGTGTGACTTTCCATCGCTACTAATGATTTTGTCAGGCTCCCATCAAGAACTGAAGGAATTTGTGACTGTTATTGGTAACAATACTTATAATCTTAAGTTTACCATGTCATGTGACAAAGAATCTTTCAATTTCCTAGACATTCAGATTTTTGTGGAGCCTAATGGCTCCCTGGGTACTACCTTATTTCAGGAAGCCATCAGCAAGCAATGCGGTACTGCATGCACCCAGTTCTCATCCTAAGTCCCTGATCAACAGTATCCCCTACAGTCAATATCTGAGATTGCAGCATTATTGTACCAGGGACAACAACTTTCAAAATTAAGCAAACCTTTTATATTCTCTTTTACAAGAGGGAGGATACACTCACAGTATCCTTAAAAAGGCATTCAATAAAGTGAAAGCTCATGTTAGAGATACCCCAATTCACAAGGAGAAAAATAAATAAATCAAGGACTCATCTCAAACCTTTAGAATAATTACTTCATATACTAAGTAGCATAAACAAGTGATTGGTCACTATTATTGGCAGACCCGATTGCTAATAAGTACCGTATTTAATCGGCATAAAACACGCACATTTTCCCCTTAAAATCAGGGGAAAATCGTGGGTGCGTGTTATACGCCGATCCCAGTCAATCTCAGCTGATTGTGAACGGAGCGATTGCCGTTGAGTGTACTCTGCTCTTCTCGGCTCCTCAGTCAAGCCCAGTCTCGCCATTGCACCTGTGTTATGTCCATCATAGGGCAGAACTGGGCATGACTGTGAGCTGAGCCGAGAAGAGCCGAGTACACTCGGCTATGTGTATCTCGGCTCCGCCCAGTCCCTGTGATCTAGATGGCGTTCGCTCCGCTCCGGCAAGTCTCGGCGGCATTCTCGGTAGTGCCAATCTTAAATTCATCCAAGGCTGCCATGGACACTGGGGGCAAGGCTGCACTGGGGCAAGGCTACAATGGACACTGAGGGCAAGGCTGCACTGGGGCAAGGCTACAATGGACACTGAGGGCAAGGCTGCACTGGCAAGGCTGCACTGGCAAGGCTGCACTGGACACTGATAAGGCTGCATTGATGGGCATTTAAATGTTTTTTTTTCCTTAAAATTCCCTCCTAAACTTGGGGTGCGCGTTATACACCGATAAACACGGTATATAGAAAGACAACCGCAAATTACATACAGACGAGCAAAATCTTGAAAAGATCGATTAACTCAAAGTGACTATAATATTCCTGTGCCATCTAGTCCATCTCCTGGTACTTTCCCATGCAGAAAATACGATGTCGATTCATGCCAAACAATAATCAAATAAAATTACCAAACGACCAGGTCCATATGATTAGACATAGAGTGACATGTCAAACTGCGGGTATTGTATATCTTATGCAATGTACTTGCAAATGTTTCTAATGTCGGGAAAACGAAACGCCCCTTCCCAAAGAGGATCAATGATCATATATCTTTTAGAAAAAATGGAGAACGGAAACACCAATATATCGTCATGTGGGGTTATTCCATGGCTTTAGCTTAAATACCATAACATTTCTGGCCGTTGAACATATTCCTCCTGATGTCAGAGGAGGTAGCAGTGGCCAAAAGCTTTTGCAATTAGAATCACGTTGGATTTATTTATTAAAAGCCACAATGTATCCTGGGCTAAATTAAACTCTTAGTTATAAACCATTCTTATAATATCCCCGATTATGGTACACTGCTATCCTCCCGTGACCTCCCCTCCCCTATTTTCCGTACACACTCCCCCTTTCCCCTCCTTTTTGCTTACCCTCCCCATTTCCCTCCTCCCCTTCCCCTACCTTATATTTCTATTTTCGTCATGTATTTTAAAGTGTTAACAACACACCCCTCCTCCCTCGTACTATCCCCCCCCATCGGGCCTGTAGTAATGAAATATTATCAACAGCATACTGAATAATTTACTCATAGATTAAGACACAGTGCTGCTCCTTAAGTCATGTGATAAATTCCGAGTTAAAGATTATGTAGCTGTATTTATTTTCACATATCGCTCTAAATAATTGAATTTGTTTATTAAGTTTGCCTTTTTTCCCCTTTTTAGTAATAATAAAGTATTTTGTAAATGCATTTGCGTCTCCATGCCTCTGGTTGTCTATTGTTCCCTAGTATCCACACTTCTCCTATGATTAACCACTACAATACAGGGCACTTTCACCCCCTTCCTTCCCAGCCCAATTTTCAGCTTTCAGCGCTCTAGCACTTTCAGTGACAATTGCGCGGTCATGCTACACTGTACCCAAATGAAATTGTTATCATTTTGTTCGCACAAATAGAGCTTTATTTTGGTGTTATTTATTCACGACTCCGTTTTTTTTTTTTTGCGATATAAGCGCAAAAATAGTGGAAATTTGGAAAAAAAACAATATTTTCTTTTTTCTATTTGAAAAGAAATCCAATAAAATCAAATTTTGTCATAAATTTAAGCCAAAATGTATTCTGCTACATGTTTTTGGTAAAAAAAATTCCGTTAAGTGTATAATAATTGGTTTGTGTGATCACGGACATATGTACGCAAATGATCATGTACATATGTGTGCAGGTGATCACGTACATATGTGTGCAGATAATCATTGGGACATGTGATTTTAGTGGGACATATGTGGGGGACATGTTTTTATTATTAGGGACATGTGTTTTTATTATTTGGGGACATGTATGTTTTGGGGACATGTGTGTTTTGGGGACATGTGTGGGGACTGTGTTTGCACTGTGTTGTGTGTTGTGTGTTTACACTACACTGATGATCAGTGAGTAAAAAGCTGTAAAAAGCAGCCCATACTCACTGATCATCAGCCGGCTGCAGCGTTCTGCTCTCCTCTCCTCAGCGGTGACTTCCGTGTGAGGAGAGGAGAGCCGATTGCCTAGCAACCGGCTGTTTGTTTACATCACATGACGGCCGTGATTGGACACGGCCGTCATGTGATCAGGAGGGCCAATCACAGAGCCCTCCTGCCGATCTGAGATGTGCCGTGTCCGGGTGACACGAGCACATCGGGATCGCGCCGCTGCGCGGGCGCGCGTGCGCGCGATCCCGCTACTCCTGAATGACGTTCCTGAACGTCCTATCAGGAGTAGACGGCTCCCACCCAGCCGTATATATACATTGGCCGGGTGGGAAGTGGTTAACAACAAGTTGATCGCCCTGTCTGTGATGGGGTGTTTCTGCTCATTTGATCCCTTTGTGTACTCTTGGTGACCATATGGACGTCCAGGGTGTTCCTGTCACAATAGGCCGGGCACTCGATTCGCTGTGCAGCTTGCGTGCACTTTGTTGTCTATCCAGGGATCTCTATATGCCTTCTGAAAAGTGAGATTCCTCCCTCCATCCACCAGAGGGAGTGCAGTTTCCATTTTCCGACTGAGCCCTAGGACCCGGCAGGAATGGACGGGATGTGTGGAATGACACAGCTCACGCTTGCGCTGCACGGTCCTTACGTCCGCTTCCGGTCTTCGGACCGGATGGATGGTATATAAGGCCGCTGTGGGCAGTGACAAGACGCTGCGGGAACCAAGGGACATGAGCACGCTGTTATTTTCTAACCTTGTATTTTTTTTTAGCCATTCAAAATTATGGAAAATAGCTTTTTTTCCCCAATACAATACCAATCATAACCTCTATAGTTTTTTTAATTTATTAGCTTTTCTTGCTTGCATTGTACTGCAAGTTGTAACCCTTCTGTATCTGTGCTACTAGATAGCCTTAGAGAGATTAAAGCATTTGCAAGTGCTGGAAGTGTGTGCCCTTGGTATCAAGCCTGCTGCAGAACCTGTTCCTTTAAGTGGACTTTATTATAGCCTTTTTCATTTCTATATCCGGAAGGATATTCAATAATTTCTTCAGATATTTAAAGGAAGTCAATATATTCCTCAATTTTTTTAGTTGGCCCTGGCATGCCATCTATGGTCACCTGCAACACAGGATTCCTTTGATGCAATTAAACACCTAGTTATCCCGGCAGTTCTTGGATCTTTATTCCTAGGAGATATAGGTAAGCAGTGCTGCAGAGGAGATGCACATGCATAATAAAAATGTAACGGTTCATATAGTATATAAATTCTAAATTAATTCAATATAATATGCATATTTGTTTGTGTTTTCTAAGGCTTGTACCCATTAACCAGACAGCATCCCCCGAAGAAGCCCAATATATGGGTGAAACTTGTTGGGAAGTCTATCCTTCATTGCTGTTTTGATGAAACTGATTAACTGTACCATCCATTTGTATTTAAAAGTATATTTTATTTTGCGCCTCAAAATAAAATCATTTTTATACACGATATTTGATATTTTAGCAATTTATTCTGCAGCCATAAAGTCTCAATTTCCTTTTCTTTTTATTATCAAATCCTGGGATGTGGTGCTAAAATTAAATTGGTGTGTTCGTGATCATAACAAACTATTTCATCTGAATGATTCAGTGGTGACCTGGGTGAAAGTGTTGTGGTCAGATGAGACCAAAACCTCTTTGGCCTCAACTCAACTCTCCATGTTTGGAGGAGAAGGAATGCTGCCTATAACCCCAAGAACACCATCCCCACCGTCAAACAGAGGTGGAAACATTATGCTTTGGGGTGTTTTTCTGCGAAGGAGAAAGGACAACTTCACTGCATCAATGGGATGATCAATGGGATGAAACACGTGGCTAAGGCAACAAAGGTGTGGCTCAAGAAGAACCACATTAAGATCCAGGAGTGGCCTTGTCAGCCTCCAGACCTTAATCCCATATAAAATATGTGGATAGAGCTGAAGATTCAAGCTATTGAGGGGCACAGGTAGGCTGCATTGTTGGGTACAGTTGAAGCACCATTGATGGACACAGGTAGGCTACATTGTTGGGCACAAGTTAAGCGGCATTGATGGACACTGATATACAAGTTGAATGTTTTATGCAGAATTATGTTAAAAAAATAAATATTGGGGGGCGTGTCCGGCAGCCGACCTGGAAGGACGCACATTGTGAGTGCTCTCCTCCAGCCCGCCGCTACAAGGCATTAAATCGGGGACCCACCTGCGCCTTATGGGAAGATCACGGGCCACTCGTTCCTCCTCACTCCGGGGAACGCCTCAGCCTCCGCCGGGACCCGCCGCTGCCTTTAAAAGCTACTTCCAGCCGCCCGAGGCCTTGCGGGCGGAGGAAGCAAGATGGCGCCGGACGGCGCGGAGCCTCACGGACGGACTCCTTCGGCCCCCTCTGACTTCCGGACGGATGCCGCACATCAGCCCCCGCTCCCCCCGGAGCCCGCGGGGGAGCGGGAAGCCTTCTACCACCCCCGGACCCTGCTCTGGACTGCCAGGAGGCCCCGGATGGGCCAGCCAGGGATCCTCTCCACGCGCTAGGCCGCAACGACAAGATGGCGCGGATCGGGCACCCGGCGTCCTCCCAGGTATGCCAGCCCTCTCCCCTTCAGGAGAGGCCACCCAGGGTTCCCCATCTCCCACCCCCCCTCTGTGCTCTGGGGGGAGCAGGCCATGGATCCACCACCTTCCCTGCTGCATACCCAGTGCTCAGAGGCCTTCCCCCACCTTCTCCGCTCAGCTCCTCTCCCGAGCACGGCCCTCAGCTCATCCCTGTCCCCCGCATCCCTGGGCGTTTTGGAGGACTCTCGGGAGCGCTCGGACTGTCTCCCTAGTGGGGATGCTGGAACGCCCCTGGCGGCTGTGGGGGGGGGCCCTGGTGACATGGCCACGGCCTGCCTCCCCTAAGGCGCAGAGGCCCCCCCCCCGTTCTCGGGACTCTAGTGAAGTCAGGGTCCGCTCAGATGCCACCCCCTCCTATGCCCAGGTGGCTCGGGCCCCTGGCCGCCTCCGAGGAACTGCCCAACTGGACCCCTCACCCTGCCCCCCCATGCTACCTCCTGGGCTGACCCCAGGGGACCTCTGCCATCGTGGCCCCCCTCTCCCACCCGGGAACTGCAGCGGGGTGAGCCGCCTCTCCACTCTCCGCCCTCCTTGCCTTCATCCCGATGCCATGAGGCCTTCCGCCCTGACTGGCAGATGTACCTGCAATCTATGCCGAAGAAAGAGGACTTTAAACAGCTTATCACGGAGGTACAGGCTACTTGTCGCACTGAGATCCAGTCCCTGCACACTGGCCTCAAACATCTATCTGACCGTGTGGAGATGGTGGAAGAGGAGGTCCAGGAGACCAAGCTGGCGGTCCATCGTGCTCAGGTGGAGACCTCTGACCACCGCCTCCTGCTTCGGGATATGCAACGCCACGTGGAAGACCTCGACAATAGAGGTCGCAGAAACAACATCCGCATTCGCGGTCTGCCTGAGTCGGAGGGCGCCGAGGACCTTCAGTCTTCACTGCAAACGCTATTCAACGAGATGTTGGGGGAAGACCCGGATAAGCACATTGAAATGGATAGAGCCCATCGGGCCCTGAGACCCAAAGGCCCGGCCTCCAAACCCAGGGACGTTATTTGCAGAATTCACTCCTTCCCGCTTAAGGAAGATATTATGCGCAAGTCCCGCACCATCCGAAATCTGGCCTTCGATAACTCACCGATTCAGCTTTACCCGGACCTCTCCTGGATCACGCTTCAAAAAACGGAGGCTGTTGCAGCCTCTTCTCCGTGCCCTGCAAGACAAGCACGTTCTATACAGATGGGGCTTCCCCTTCAGCCTGACCGCGAGACACCAAGGAAAGTCGGCAACTCTCCGCTACCCGGAAGATCTTGTCCCCTTTTGTGACACTCTTGACATCCCTGTCCCTCATCTGCCTGATTGGGATCTGGTCGCCTCTCCCCCTCCGATGCCGGTGATCTGGCAGAAAGTCCCTTCAGCCAAACGGCGCAAAGGCCCGGATCCCCACCGCGGGTCACCCAAGCGTGACTGAAGTACTGGCCCTGTCCAACGGACGTCTCCCCTCTACGGTTTTTCCTTTTCCCCTATTTTTGGGGTTTTGTTACTTTTTTCCCCCCGATTGCCGGAGCTACATATTTTACCAGTTTTTCTTCCTCGGGCTGGCCTAGGTTGAGTCTCGAACCGGATCGACTCCCGGGTTACTGCCCCCCCCCCCCTGTGGTTTTCCACTTGTTGGTTCCTTTGGTGGAGTGGACTGTTGGTGCCTCCCTAACCCGATTTTTTTTTCTTTTTGGGTTGGGGAGTCGATAAGGAACCGTGCAGATCCGGTGTCCCTATAGGACCTCCGGACCTGTTACTTGATAATGTTTTCTTTTATCTTGTACTGTGTTTTTGTTTCTCTTTTTTCCTCTCTTTCTAGGCTCTTTCCTCTTCTTGTCTCCTCAGAAGTGCCATGCCAATGGTCCTCTCGGTCACCGTCTCTCCTCCGGTGGTCGCCGCTCCTCCCGAGGCACCTGGGCCTCCAACGGACCGAGCTAAGTATGCCCTATGCTCCACCCCTACTTGACCATGGCTAGGATCCTGTCCCTTAACGTTCATGGCCTAAACTCCAACAAAAAGCGGCACCTGGCACTTAGTTCCGACAGGCGGGGGCGGATATAGTAATGGTCCAGGAGACGCATTTCAACCGGGGAGACTCCTTTGCGTTTGCCTCCAGGCATTTCCCTCAGGTTTATCAGGCCTTCAACCCGCGGAAGAGAGCGGGAGTGGCCATTCTTTTCCGGCGGGGAGTCCCCTTTACTTGTACCTCTGTGCACCTAGATCCACGGGGCCACTACATTATACTCCGTGGTCTGTGGCGCACGCAGGCACTGACCTTATGTGTCCTCTACGCCCCCAATGTCCATCAACATAAATTCTTGTCTAAGGTGTTTTCCCGTTTGTTTAAGACGCCCCCCGGGCTCCTGGTGATAGGGGGGATTTTAACCTTACTCAGCCCGCACTCCATGATCGCCTAGTGGTGGGCCTCCGGACGCCTCAGGCTAGGACCTTGAGAGACTCCAGGCTCTTCCGCCAAATTACCAGACGGCGGGGTCTTTTTGACGCCTGGCGAGCTCTGCACCCGCAAGACCGCCAGTACACCTTCTCCGCTCCCCACGGCACGCACTCGTGCATTGATCACTTTTTTGTTAATAACGCGACACTGCGGGCGGTCCAATCTGCAAATATACTCCCCATCTCCTGGTCAGATCACGCCTCCATAACTCTGACTCTAGCACTGGACTCCCCCCTTTATAAGCCCTGCACCTGGAGGCTGAATAACTATCTCCTGCAGCATGCTCCGGCAAAGGCAGAGCTGGAGTCTTCGCTCCGGCACTACTTTGTTGAGAACGACACTCCAGACGTCTCCCTTACTGCCCTCTGGGCCGCCCATAAGGCTGTCATCCGGGGGCGCTGTATAGCTCTGTCTTCAGCCTTGAAGCGGGACGCACGGACCGCCAGGTTGCTGGCTGAAAAACGAATTAAGACCCTTGAGGCCCGTCTCTTGGTCTCTCCCTCCGTCCCCATCCTTAAGCGAATCGTCCAGACTAGGCAGACACTTCGGGACCTGGCGTTGGGATCGGTTGAGAAAGCTCTAGTCCGCTTACGACAACTGTACTATGACAAAGGGAACAAGGCACAGTCGCTACTGGCCCGGAAACTGGCGGACCGTACGGCGACCTCTGCCCCGGCCCAAATTAAAAATAAGGGGGGGGACCTTTTGACCCACCCCCAGGCGATAGTGGATGCGTTCGCGGACTATTATACTGACTTGTACAACAGACCGGACATCCCCCACAATCCCCCAACCTCGGACCAGTCCGCCCGTATTACCCAGTACTTGGACAATATAGTCCTACCCCGACTGCAAGACGCGTACCTCCGAGAACTGAATGCCTCTGTTACTGAAGAGGAGCTCTTGGAGACTGTGAAGACCCTCCCTGCCCACAAGTCCTCGGGACCGGACGGGCTCCCCTACGAATACTACAAGGCGTTTATACCCCTCTTAAGCCCGTACATGACCAAGCTTTTTAACTCCTTTCTCCAGCAGACCCCGGTCCCGACCGACATGCTAGGCTCGTTTATTTCCCTTATTCCCAAGCCAGACAAAGACCCGACTGTTTGCGCTAGTTACCGACCTATAGCCCTGCTGAACGCTGATTTAAAAATTTTTACGAAGCTCCTAGCGAATCGCCTTAACACAATCCTCCCTTCCCTAATACACAAGGATCAAGTGGGATTTGTCCCCTTGAGACAGGCAGGGGATAACACTAGAAAGATCATTGATCTTATTGACGTGGCGAATAGGGATAACCTAGGATCTTTGGTTCTCAGTTTAGACGCCGAGAAGGCGTTTGACCGCCTCAGCTGGCCTTTTATGGAGACCATGCTACACCGCATGGGCTTCCGGGGCCCATATCTGCGAGCGGTGCGGCACCTCTACACCACCCCCTCCTCGCAGGTTAAAACCCCCTTCGCCACGTCCTCTACTTTCTCTATCACTAATGGCACCCGCCAGGGCTGTCCGCTCTCTCCTCTCCTTTTTGCTCTATGTGTGGAGCCTCTGGCGGCTGCCGTTAGAAGCAACCCCGATATTCGGGGGATCCCGGTCAGGGGCAAGGAATTCAAGATTTCGCTTTTCACAGATGACGTTATCCTTACCTTGGCTCAGCCTGGGATCTCACTCCCCAACCTCCACTCCGAGCTAGACCGCTATGGGGAACTTTCCGGCTACAAAATTAACCCGTCCAAATCGGTGGCCCTCCCCCTAAACATGGGGGCGTCTGAGACGACCCGCCTACGCTCCGCTTTCCCGTACAAATGGGAAAGCTCTTCCCTTAAATATTTGGGGGTCCTCCTTACGCCATCATTCCACTCCCTGTATCAGGCTAATTCCCCCCCCCCTCTTTCGGGCGATTAGGGAATTACTACTAAATTGAAGGCCCACCACATATCGCTCATAGGACGGATCACGTCTATTAAAATGGTGATCCTCCCCAAGCTCCTGTATCTGTTCCAGACATTGCCGATCCCAGTCCCGTATGCACAGTTACGCGCGCTCCAGAAGGATCTGTTGAAATTCGTATGGAACTACAGAAAACACCGGGTCCCGAGCTCTGTCCTGACGGCCTTGCGCTCTGACGGCGGTTTGGCGTTCCCCGACTTAGTCCGCTACTACCAGGCCACTCAGCTGCGGGCCATAGCCTCCTGGTTTCCGCAGAAGTCTTATAATAGATGGTCGGAGATTGAAAAGATCTGGCTGGCTCCTGTACAGCCGAACAGTTTCTTATGGGGAGCGAAGATTGATATAGATTCGGGTCGACTACTGGGGCCGATGGCCCAGCTTCATCTCCTCTGGCGGAAGCTCTCCCGCGACCACAGTCTCCACTCGGAGTTCTCCCTACTGACCTCCTTCCTCTATAACCCGACTCTACCGACCAGCTTGACCCACCAGATGTCCTGGCCTTGGGCCTCGCGTGACCTGTTCCACTTGGGGCACCTAGTGGACACCAGAACACGACGGCTGTTGTCCTTCTCGGAGCTCCAGGCTAAGCATGACCTCCCCCATCAGACGTTCTACAGCTACCTACAAATTAGGCACTTTGCACAATCTAGGGCCCCTCACCTACGGTTCTCCCCGCCCTCTCCCTTTGAACAGATAATCCTGGCAGGACGGGATCGCAGAGGGTTGATCTCAGACATATATCGCGTCCTCAAAGCATACCACTTTCAAACGAAGGGGAAGCACTCCTACATGAAACGCTGGGAGGGGGAATTGGGTGAGGAGCTCCCCCTTGAGACCTGGCAGGGGGTGTGGCGCCAGGCAGCCAAATCTTCTCTGTGTACATTGTACAAAGAGAATTTCTACAAAATTATTATTTTCTTCTGGTACCAGACCCCGGATATTCTCCACAGGATATACCCCTCTACCTCGGATCGCTGCTGGCGATGTCTGAGGGAGCGGGGCTCCCTGTTCCATATCTACTGGGCCTGTCCCCTGATTGCCCCATACTGGCTTACGACTCGTGGGCTGCTCCAGCGTCTATTCGACGTTCCTGTACCCCACTCCCCCAAATTTTTCTTGATGGGCCTGTCCCAACCCGCTCTGACTAGGCCGGGCCGGAAGCTCCTTAGGCACATCCTGACAGCGGCCCGCTGCCTGATAGCCCTTAACTGGAAGAATCCATTGCCCCCGTCTAGGGAGGCCCTTTACTCCAGGATCAAGGACGTTGAGCTCATGGAGAAGATGACTGCCAGGGTGAGGGACAGGCTTGAGGAGCATGACCTGGTCTGGGGGAGATGGCGGCTGCTGGAGGATTGATGGTAAACCGGTGTGGACATGGTGATGTGGACCGTTGGCACTCTATTCCCTTTTCTATGTCTTTCCCTCTTTCTTTCCTTCTCTCTCCTCTTCTCTCCTCCACTCTTCTCGCTCATACTACTGATGGTCCTTGTTTCGTTTTAAGTTTGGCATGTAAGCTAAGCAGCAGGCCCCGGGTGGCCTTTCGGTTTCCAGCACGGATAACTGACTTTTGGTGTCTTCCGTCCTGCTGTGCACCCTGGGTCGGTTGGTCTGCTCCCGCTGTATTTCCCGGTACTGTACTCTTCTGCACTGTCCACTTACAATGGGCCTCCTGTGTTTTGGAAGCCATGTTACCATTGCTGTATGCCTGCACTACTACTTTTGTTATGCGACCACGAAAAACTAAAATTGTTATTTGGAAAAAAAAAAAATATATATTAAGTGTCACTTCATGAGATCATTTATGAGGGCGTGTTTAGGGGTGGGGCAGCATAGAGGTTGGGCAATTGGTGGAAAGTAACCCTTAAGACCTTAAGGCTAGTAGCTCAAGACTTTAAATTTTGAGGGAATAAATTCCATCTCTTCCCCTAGTAAAAGCACCCACAGTGCAGTAAAACACTGGCTAGGCACACAATTAACCCTTTGATCACCCCTGATGGTAACCCCTTCTCAGACAGTGTAATTAGTACAGTGAACATGCATATTTTTTGCATTTATCGCTGTATTAGTATTTTTACGCTGATCCCCAAAAAGTGTCACACTTTTTTCACACTATCCGCCGCAATATCGTAGTCCAGTGGGACTACGATATAAGTCACTGATCGCCGCCATTACTAGTAAAATAAATAAATAAAAATATCCCATAGCTTGTAGATGCTATAATTTTTGAGCAAAGCAATTAAGATACACTATTTTTTTTTTAACCAAAAATATGTAGCAGAATACATATTGACCTAAATTTATGGAAAATGTGATTTGGTGGTGTGATGGGATAGGTTTTACAGCAGAAAGTAAAATTAGTTTCTTTAAGAACGGTTATTTATAAATGTAAATAATGAAGAGATACCTTAAGAATGTCCTTTTGGAAAGAAAAACTGATGATGGCATTATCAGGGGTGTACTGTGATCTCTGTGAGAGATCATAATTACATTTTATATATATATATATATATATATATATATATATATATATTGTGGTAGCACGCAGGTAAAGTCACCTGGTTGTATCCAGGATGGGAAATGTGTGCCCTAGATTCAGGCTTTATGCAAACCTTTACAATTAGAGGGGAAGAGTTAATGAGCCCAGCTGAAGTAAGTGGGCTCTTTAAGACCTCTACAAAAAACCCCAGCATGCTTAGGGAGATGCTCCATCCTGGAACCAGTTTTGTGTTGTATAGACTGGGGAGTGTGATATCTGTTCTGTGCGGTGAGTTAACGCCTGTGTGGCAAACCTCTACAACAGAGACAGGGACTGGTGCAGCACAAGGCTGCACTCCGTTGTTAGACAGGGAATCTAAGTGTGTAGTTAGAGGTCAAGCTGACCAGGATTTATTTTCATGTTTTATTTTTTTGTTTGGCTGTTATATGCATCACTGCATGTAGCATAAATAAACTGCATCTTTTGTTTTTTGCACCTACAACGCTGTCTGCTGTGCCTGATTTTGTGTTGTGAACCCATCCAGGGGGTCACACACACCCGCTGCCGAGCTAACCCCTCACAATATATATATATATATATATATATATATATATATATATATATATATATATATATATATATATACATATACATATATACATATATATATATACACATATACATATACATACATATACATACACACACACACACAAGGTATCTCACAAAAGTGAGTACACCCCTCACATTTTTGTAAATATTTTATTATATCTTTTCATGCGACAAGACTGAAGAAATTACACTTTGCTACAATGTAAAGTAGTGAGTGTAAAGCTTGTATAGCTGTGTAAATTTGCTGTTCCCTCAAAATAACTCAACACACAGCTATTAATATCTAAATCAAGTACACTCCTAAGTAAAAATGTGCAAATTGGGCCCAAAGTGTCAATATTTTGTGTGGCCACCATTATTTTCCAGCACTGCCTTAACCCTCTTGTGTACTGCATTCACCAGAGCCTCACAGGTTGCCACTGGAGTCCTCTTCCACTCCTCCATGACATCACAGAGCTGGTGGATGTTAGAGACCTCGCACTCCTCCACCTTCCATTTGAGGATGCCCCACAGATACTCAATAGGGTTTAGGTCTCAAGACATGCTTGGCCAGTCCATCACCTTTACCCTCAGCTTCTTTAGCAAGGCAGTGGTCATCTTGGAGGTGTGTTTGGGGTCGTTATGTTGAAATACTGCCCTGCGGCCCAGTCTCTGAAGGGAGGGGATTGTTCTTTGCTTTAGTATGTCACAGTACATGTTGGCATTCATGGTTCCCTCAATAAACTGTAGCTCCCTAGTGCCAGAAACATTCATGAAGGCCCAGACAATGACACTCCCACCACCATGCTTAACTGTAGGCAAGACACACTTGTCTTTGCACTCGTCATCTGGTTGCCGCCACCCACGCTTGACAACATCTGAACCAAATACGTTTATCTTGGTCTCATCAGACCACAGGACATGGTTCCAATAATCCATGTCCTTAGTCTGCTTGTCTTCAAACTGTTTGCTGCCTTTCTTGTGCACCATCTTAGCAGAGACTTTCTTCTGGGACGACAGCCATGCAGGCCTATTTGATGCAGTGTGGACTGAGCCTGGACAGGTTGACCCCACAGCCCTTCAACCTCTGCAGCAATGCTGGCAGCACTCATACATCTATTTCCCAAAGACAACTTCTCGATACGACTGAGCACATGCACTTAACTTCTTTGGTCGACCATGGCGGGGCTTCTTCTGAGTGAACTGCTGTTTGGTCTTGACCGACGTGCTGCAGCTCAGTTTCAGGGTCTTGGCAATCTTCTTATAATATAGGCCATCTTTATGTAGAGCAACAATTCTTTTTTCAGATCCTCAGAGTTCTTTGCCATGAGGTTCTATGTTGAACTTCCAGAGACCAGTATGAGAGAGTGGGAGTGATTACATCCGAGACCTTGTAACACTAACAAATCACATGACACCGGGGAGGGAAAATAGCTAATTGGGCCCAATTTGGACATTTTCACTTAGGGGTGTACTCACTTGCCAGCAGTTTAGACATTAATTGCTGTGTTAAGTTATTTTGAGTTGACAGCAAATTTAAATTGTTATATAAGCTGTAAACTCACTCACTTATTTTTGTCATTTCTCCAGTGTTGTCACATGAAAAGATATAATAAAATATTTACAAAAATGTGAGGGGTGTACTAACTTTTGTCAGATTCTGTGTGTGTGTGTGCGTGTGTGTGTGTGTGTGTGTATGTGTGTATGTGTGTATATATATATATATATATATATATATATATATATATATATACACACACACACACACACACACACATATATATATATATATATATATATTGCACAGACACCAAACAAATTCAACCGCTATGCTGGCTTGTGCTCACTGGTTACTAGATAATGAGATATGCATGGTGCTATCAGTATCTTAACTATCCATTTTAAATTGGCCCCAATTCTAGTTACAAAAAGAAAAAAAAAGAAAAAAACTGAACTAGTAATATAAATTTATCGGTATTAAAAAAATGAATATGCTTGAATATTAAAAACAACAGTTATCGAAAGAGCAGGAACAGCTGACACCAGAAAGTATGTGATTTGGGTTTTTGACACCTAGTAGTCTAAAATAAAAAAGTAAAAATTATATTCTGAATACAACAAAAAAAAAAAAAAAAAGAAAGAACAAGAAAGGTGGTTTTGTGCATCAGTGACTAGTTGTAGAACAACTGCCAGCCCTCTGGATAGCAAGCATGATTCAATTCTCAGAGCCTGACAGTTGAGCAGAAAATCAATGAGGCAGACAGACTCGGCAGCCTTCCAGATCCTTTCTGCCAGGCCAAGGCTCATTTTCTTGCACATTAGTTTGCTCGGGCAGCCAAGAAGAAATGATTTCAATGGCCTACATCACAACACTGAATAATAAGGATGTACAGTAATATAGTTGTCATCGCGATTATAGAAATAAAAGCTGCAATGAAAAAGAAAGACATTTGAACGATGAACCAATATGGCCTCAGCATTTTCATGTGCAAAGCCAGAAAGCAGCAATGGAAAACAGTTGAAACATTTGCCTCATGCAAAGGGGCTGATCGGTAAAAAGTTCAGTAAAGAGTGTGTTGCGTCAAATCAGAAACCCGATTTTGTCATTTTCAAATCGAAGAGCCACAAATAAAGCAAACATATCAATGGTTACACCAGCAACAGATGACATTCTAAGTGCTGATACAACAGATCTAATCGGTGCTGCAAAACACAAACACATCTAAAGTAAGTTTTATTTATTTACACGGGAGTGGTCTAAGGCAGTCAATACACAATCAAACGAAAAAACATATGATTCCCCCATTCACAAATTTGATGTGAATGAGGGAGTACTCCCACTGCGCTATTTTATTCCGCTAAGATGAAGCCTTCCCCACCTGCAGAATACAATCATCAGTGTTGCCGCTATCCCAAGTGTCACTGATCATTTGGGAAAAAACAGGTTGGTTGTAGATGAGTCAATTGATAGATGGACATGTGCACAACCAGCTGTCCCATACATGGTTCAAAATTTGTCCAGGCCCAGCTGAACAGGAAGAATTTTCAATATATGTATGACCAGCTTAAGTATCATCTCCAAGCTGTCCATAAAATCGTATTGTGTTACAACTTAGGAAATGTTTAACTTTGATGGAGAGAGAAGAGACCCAATTTCCCTTTAACAGCCAGTCATAAATTCCAGAGTCTCAGCACTGACTGTTCTCACGGTTTATGCTAAAGGTTCTTTGAAATTAGTTTCTTTGAAATGCATTATCATACTACGGTCGTTTCTCCATCTCCTGCACAAGTGTATACCCACACAGCCGACCGGTTTGTAGACTGCTCACTCCTCCCATCCCAGCCGGTATCCATCCACCTAACCTCTCTCCCCAAGCAGGTTCCTCAGACACCCATGCCCACTTCTCATCAGGCTCTTCCACCTACCCCATGTTCCCCCGGTACCTTTCCTCCAGTCCTTCCAAACTCTTTTCCCATCCTCTGGAACCCCCCAACCCTCCCCCAACACATTTCCTTATCTACCTTTCAACCCCCCCATGCCTCCCTCCAAGTGACCTTTCCAACTCCCCCTTTTCCTACTCTAGTCGCCCCCATCCACCCTTAGCCTTTCCCTCCCACTTACCCTCCCACCCCCCGCCGCATCACTTCCCTCTCCACTCTCCCCCTCTTTCCCCCCCTGCTCCTCCCATAACACCCACCCTTTCTTCCATCCGCCCCCTCCTCTTCTCAAACACTTACGGCAGATGGATTCTTTTCCCACAGAACCCAGCATCAGACACACCATCTGGGGCACATCCCCATCCATCATAGCATAGACCAGCAGGTCAGTTACCATTTTTCTGCCAAAATATATTTATATAAATATATTGTTTAAAGTATCCTTAGGATGTATTTTAGACTACATTTTCATTAGTGTTACCATGCTTCAAGAAGCTTTTCTTATCCAATTCAATATTTTGCTTTAACTTTAGGTCCTTTTATACATTTTTATTAGGTTTTAAATATGTGTACTGTTTGCTTCTCAAACACAGCTCTACCCTTGTATACAATACTCCGACATATATGACACGTAAACAAGTTAAACCATTATTTCCACATATACATCATGCTGTATATATATTTTTATGTACATTTTTATTTTTTCTCTGATAGCCCTAAAGAAGGGGGAGCCTTTGTTCCCCCAAAACACTTTGGTTTTATCATGCTCTACCATTTCCAAAAAAATTAGTATTCACCTTTATTTTACTTCCGATTGAATACTGGACAATCCTTCTACCTATCCTCACAGCTTTGAAATGAGGTGGCATTGAGGAATGCTGGACTTCTTGTAGTTGTTGAAGTCATATCTGATTTGGTTTGTTAATGTACAAGTATTTCTAACATGGCAAACATGCTTCAGAGGCTCAAAGTGACCCCTTTCATCTCAGATTTAGCAGTGCAAAAATAGGATTTTTCTACTTACTGGAGGATTTGGAAACTGGGGAAAAAAATTGTGATTGGCATGGAATAATCTCACTCATTCCCAGCATGTCTCTGTTTGTAGGAATTTTTTTGACCAAGATCAAAAAACTCCAAGAAATGGATGTTGTAGAAGTTCAAAAATCTTATTTTCTTTCTAGTTCATTAAGGAACCCATGATTCAGAGATGATTGGAACATCCAACAATAAACAGTAAAAAAAAATATATAAAACGGGCCCCTTAACAAAGAAATATGAAACTGGAAGTTTCCCGCAACTTAAAGAGCTACCTGAAGGACCTTTATGCCCTTAACTGGAATTGGAAGAAGCCTTAACATCGACCTAGTAAAACATTTAGAACGTGTGAACAGAAGGGCAGGTAGTAGCCATGCAAATCCAGGATACAGCTACCTGATGCTGAAAAGACCAAGAGGCTTTCACATATCTAGTTGAGTGAAAAAAATTTTAACCTTTTTTTTTATTAACGAATGTGCATTACAGTAACAAATTTGACAAAATGCTCAACATGAGCACCATAGCAGTTAAAGTACATTTGAACCGACATGTATCAGGTTATTTGAAAATTAATATACAGCTTGTAGAGTGAACTTTAAAGGAAAAGGGTGACACTTGACACTTAAGCCTTTAAGCTTGAACAATGATCTGTCTGAGCCACTGAGAAATGGTGGAAGCACTGGAAGGAAAAGCTAGCTTTCCATTATAGGGACAATTAGGGATGATAAAAAGAGAGAGTCAAGTCTTGAAGAAGCGGCTGCAAGGTAAACCTGCACAGCATTAACTAAGTAGGAAGGAAGGCTTCTTAGCTTTCAACAGCATTGGGAATTTCTGAGTCAGTGGCAGTGGTCTTTGAAAACCTAGGCTTCAACAACCCTGCCTTTAAAGCCAGCGACATTGAAGCAGGGTGGTAAACTGGACCTTAGGATCGAAGATCTAGTCAATTAATCCAGAATGGCCAACAGAGTGCTTGCCAAGAGTCTGGTCAGAAGTACCACATCTGCCTGGCCAAGTTCAGAGCTACGAGCATCCCCTCCCATCTCAATCCTTGATCTGTACAAAAGTGATCCCTATACACTGAAAGCCAGTGTAAAATAGATGTAAAAGGAAAATGGTTAGCGCTGATGATATGAGTAAAGTTAAGTGAATGTGTATACCTGAAAGTGTATACTGGGACTCTGAAATATTAGTCCAAAGTGTATCCTTGTAGATAGTGCCCCAAACAGTTATACAATCTCACTGTGACTCTAAGGTCTAATGGAGTAACAATTTGCAGTAATTAAAGCTGCACTGACATATACTGAAGACCGGGAATGGGGTTCACATATTAAACATATAAAAAAAAAAAATCACTGTGAGAAACAATTACAATTATGTGGAATAAAGTGCAAAGTGCAGTGGTGAATGATAATGCAATTAAACAATAGCATATATCAAGGTGTAGCAAAGACGAAAATGCCAAACAAAGACAACCAGAAAAAAACTCTCTTAATCAGGATAATGAGTAAAGTTCATAGTTCTTAAAGTGCTGCAATCTGCCAACAAACAAATATAAAACCGGCCAATCTTTCCTGCCATCTTCTATAGCAGGGATATGCAATTAGCGGACCTCCAGCTGTTGCAAAACTACAAGTCCCATCATGCCCCTGCCTCTTGGTGTCATGCTTGTGTCTCTCGGAGTCTTGCTATGCATCATGGGACTTGTAGTTTTGCAACAGCTCGAGGTCCGCTAATTGCATATCCCTGTTCTATACAGTGTGTGCACATCAATCCGTGTGTGATAACACCAAGGGAAGTGCTTCCACCTTCAGAAGGAAACGGGGGGATGGGATACTCTTTCCCTATATGATGGATCCACTCGCCAGCAGTGGTGGATCAGTCAGGCATAAACCGAAATATGGTAAATGGATTCCAGTGAAGGGGATGTCTTCCTATGTCCGTCAGCTATAAACCACAGACTCGGCTCACTCCAAAGATGTAGCAGACACAGCAACCAGGCTTCCGGTTTGGAGGTTGTAAAAAGCGAATTTCTCCTCTGATGGGTCAGATGGATATTCCACCATGCACATACCAGTACTCTCCAAATTACAAGGGTAGTTTTAAAATATATATATAAAAAAAAAAAAAAAAAAAAAAGGAGGGAGAGAAACTTCCACATAGTGTAAAATTGATGGTCTTGAAATGCATTTTAAAAAAATCCAAAAATGTAAAAAATGGATACAAGTAGAATAAAAAAAGGTTCAGTATGAACAGATATTAAAAAGTGCACACCAACAGGTGGCTAGGCAAGCGTAATAACCCAATGCGTTTTGTCTTAAGAGACTTCAACCGGGGTGTAAAATAGACCCTTTACATTGATAATCAGTGTAGACAAGAGATCAAGAGTAACCATTGCTCAAAAAACTCATAGCAACCTCTGGAAGTATTCTAGGGTTCCATGGAAGCCTGGTTGAGAATGGCTGGCCAAGACACTGACTGCCTGGTTGCTGGAAAAGCTTGAAATATAGGTCAGATTTAAGAAAAAGTGACTTAATTAAGTAAAAAAGAATCCTGAAATGTGTCACAAATTGCATACTTGTATATGCTGGCCAACATGTGTACCCTTCCAGTAGCTGTATATCAAACACCCAAATCCACTTGCCTTGCAAACTAAATGCAGGCACTGCCTCAAAATGTTTTATAACATATTTACCAGTTGGTTTTTGTTTTTTGGATCTGGAACACATACAGTGTTAACTGGAAAAGTATGAAAAGTCAACTGTAGTAATTCTGTGTTCACTAGAATGCTCAATTTGTAACGTGTCTTCATGCAAAGAGCTGTGTCTGCAAACAAGTTCCAAAATTTTGTGACAGCTAAAAAAAGAGACAATAACTAAATAACTTAGGATGAAATCTATTGTCTACCCATGACCTCAAACTAAATTTGAGAACTTCTCAGGGGGGCATGCATCAAGAGTTACCGCAGAATAAAATGTGTGACACGTTATCACAGTGCAAATGTCTAGAACTTTCCCAATTCCCAAAAGCGCACACAGAGAAGCAGGTTGTCATTCTGATTATAGGAAGTATGAGTGATAGAGTTTTTGGAAATGATTACTGTTCTTGGCTACTGTAAAGTATAGCCACAATCCATACCACCAACAATGGCACTGGAGATTATGGAGGAGGGGGAAGCACCTTATGTGGAATGTTTGTGTAAAATAGTAAAATTTTAATTTTTCATACTTTATTGAAGTTGGGTACTTGCACCATTTATAGTATTTTTATGAATAGGCATTTTAATATGATTTAAAATGGGATACGCTGTAACTCATGAATGCGGGACAAATACTTTATGCACTGCTTTTACCTATTTATACATGTTTTACAAATGTGTCCTCACAACTTTTTTTTTTTTTTTTTTTTTTTTTTTTTTTTTTTTTTTTTTCCTTGTTCTGCTGCATACTCGCCTATTTCTTTTTTTTATTTATTCTTTATTTTCAGATTTTTCAGAATATACAAACATAAACTATTCAATAAATTGATAAATACAACAACATTTCTTTAAGAATGAACTCCCTTATCCCTCCCTCCCCACCCCTCTCACTCGGTCCCTTCCCCGGGCCTTTTCCATTTTTCCTACTCTGTCTTGTTTTCCCCTCTTTCTGATTTTTCCCTTCTTCTTTACTGACAGTCGAGTAGCTTTAAATAACCTTCAGTTTTTCCAAATTGTATCCACGGTAGCCATTTATATTGATATCTCCCTTCTAGGTTATCCAGTTTATAGATTGTCTCTTCAATATTTCGTGTCCTTTCTAACCTTTCTACCCACTCCTTCATCGAGGGGGGGTCGGGTTTCCTCCATCTACGCGGGATCAGTGCCTTAGCGGAGTTCAATAGGCAAGGAACCAGGGAGTACCCATACTCTCTCTCACCTTTTTCCGAGTCGTGAAATAAGCAAACCCATGGGTCTCTTCTAATCCCTTCCCCTGTTATTTCAAAGATAGCTTTTATAATTTTCTCCCAGAATATCTGTATCTTGGGGCACTCCCACCATATATGAGCAAAGGTCCCCACCGCTGAGCAGCCTCTCCAGCATGTTGCGGGGGTCTCGCTACTAATTTTATTTCCTTGCTGTGGAGTTATATACCACCTTGTTAAAAGTTTATATGACATCTCTCTAGTTTGAAGGTCTTTGGCCACCGAGTACGTTCGTCTAATAATCCTATTTCTATGGAGATCATTATTCAGCGGTCCCAGTTCATTTTCCCACTTCTCCATATAGGGGGGGTATTTTTGCTCTTCTACCTCTATTAAGATGTCATATATTTTTGAGATCCTTTTTACAACGCATTGAGGGTTCCCTATCAGCTTCTCCAGAGGTCTAAGTTGCTCCGAGCCTCGTAGTGGTTGTGTTAAAGACTGAATAAAATAATATAATTGTGAATATCTCCACTTATCTAAAGGCTTGTGCCCCCACTTTTCTATTAATTCCTCATATGTGCATACCCTATTCCCTTCCATAACCTCTTGTAATTTAATTTTATCTTTCTTAGCCCATCTACTATAATATACATATTCCTCTTGCCCTGGTAAAAAAAATTTAGTGTCTAGTAATGTCATAAATGGTGAGTTATGTTCCCACTTGTGTCTTTTATTTATTATGTCCCATATTCGCAGTGACCCTTTTGTCAATAAATTTGTGCTAATCCCTAATTCTCTATATTTTGCGGGTATCCATATTATCTCCCCTAATTCCCTTCTACTTAGCTTAATTTCTAATTCCACCCAATCCTTCCCCTTTTTATTATGTGTCCAGTCTGTGATTCGTGAGATTGCTATGGCCTCGTAGTACTTTTTGAAATCGGGCATTGCTAATCCTCCTCTGGCTTTACTTCTTATCAAAGTATTGAGGGCAACCCTCGCCGCTTTTTTTTTCCATATGAATCTTTTAATCATCATTTTTAATTTATTAAGATATCCCTGTGGTAATATTATGGGGACCATTTGACATATGTAAGTAAACATTGGTAAAATAAACATTTTAACTGTGTTTATTCTCCCTATCCATGATAAAGCTTTGTATTGGATCCTATCTAAATGATGTTTAATTTTGTTCAGTAGGGGGATATAATTAGCCTCATACAAGTCCCCCATCCCTGCTGTAAGCTTTATTCCTAAGTAGGCCAATTCCCTCCCACTCCATCTAAAAGGGTATTTAGTTTGTAGGGTTCTCTGTTCTTCTACTGGTATATTTAAGTTTAGGATTTCGGATTTGGTTGCGTTAACCTTAAAATTGGAGACTTTCCCATATTTTTTTAGTTCTTCCATAATCGCCGGTATAGAGGTCTCCGGGCTAGAGATATAGAGCAGAAGATCGTCTGCAAACGCAGCAACCCGATAATCCCTCTCATCTACCCGTATTCCCTGGATGTTTTGATTCTTCCTAATAGCAGTCAGGAGGGGTTCTAGTGCCAGAATGAATAGAATTGGGGAGAGCGGGCAGCCCTGTCTTGTCCCGTTGCACAGTTCAAGGGGGCAAGACAGGGTCCCGTTTATTCTTATTTTAGCTTTAGGCTTAGTATACAAAGCTTCTATCCACCCTCTCATCCTCTGTCCCAATCCATATCGCTCCAACACTTCGAATAAGAACCCCCAACTAACCCTGTCAAATGCCTTTTCAGCATCTATAGACATGAGTATCGAGGGGATCTTCTGTCTTATGGTTTCCTGGCTTAGCATAATAGTCTTTAGTGCGTTATCCCGACCTTCTCTCCCCTGAGTAAAGCCTACCTGATCCTGCTGTATCCACTCTGGGACATGAGGTCTTAATCGTTCAGAGATAATTTTTGCAAAAAGTTTAATATCTGAATTTAGCAAGGAAATTGGCCTGTAGCTTTCCACTGCCAACGGATCCTTAGCCTCTTTCAGGATCAGGACCACATGCGCCAGTAGTGTCTCTTCTCGAAAATTTCCATCCCTCCCCACTGCATTAAAATACGCGCATAATTTTGGGGTCAGCTGTTTTTGAAATTCCTTGTAGTATGATATCGGGAACCCATCTGGCCCGGGGCACCCTCCCTTAGCTGTATTTTTGATCGCCCATTCGACTTCCAGCTTTGATATTGGGGCTTCTAGTGCTTCCATTTCCATTTGTTTAGCCTTGGGGATATCTATCCCTTTCAAATAGTCCTTTATTGCATCCCGGCCTCCATTCTCTAAGGTTTCCTGTTGGATATTATATAGGGTTTTGTAATATGTATAGAACGTGTTCATTATATCCTCCGGCATATTTTGTATGTCCCCCGCCTCATTTCTTACTTTTGGAATAAAGGTTCTGCTTTTCTTATCCTTCACCCTCTTGGCCAGCCATTTACCGGCTTTGTTTCCCCATTGATACATCTCTGTTCCTAGGATGTGATAGGCGGCCCTCCTGTCCTGTTCTAGAGAGTCTTCTAGTTCTCTCTTTTTTTTTACTAGATCCCGGGTATCGTGCAGTCCCCTTGGTCTGCTGCCCAGCTCCAGTCTCTGAATTTCTTCATACAGTAGGGCTTTCCTGCTCTCTCTCTCTCTCTTTTTCCCTGCTCCGATCCCTATTAATACCCCTCTTATTACCACTTTATGCGTTTCCCATAGTATAGGGCTTGAAATTCCCGGTGTATCATTTAATCTGAAGAACTGTTCTATCTCCCTCTCAACCTTACTTGCAGAGTCCTTGTCCTGTAACAGAGATTCATTCAGTCTCCAATTCAGCCTCGGTCCATGGTCCTCTCCTATCTCCAACCCAATCATAACTGGTGCATGATCTGACACAGTTCTAACTTTTATTTCCGCCTTCTTAAGTGCTTTCAGAAATGAATGCTCCAGGAAGATATAGTCTATTCGGGAGAAGGAACCATGGACCGAGGAGAAGCAAGAGTAATCCCTATCCTTTGGGTGAAGTACTCTCCAGGTATCCTGTAGTTGGAATGCAGCCAACGCCCTTAAAAACATTCTCTGCTTATATACCGATGTCCTTGGGCCTCCTGCTGAAGTATCAACTTTGGGGTTTACACTCCAGTTAAAATCTCCAGCAAGAATTAATTTCCCCTCTTTAAAATCCTCTAATTTGTTCAATATTTTCTTTAGGAATATGTCCGCATTCTCGTTTGGGGCATAAATGTTTACAATTGTGCATTTAAGGTTAAACAACATTCCTTTTAAACACAGGTATCGTCCCTCCGGGTCCACTAGTCGCTCCTCTAAATTAAACCTCGTTGTTTTACTGAAGCCTATTGCAACCCCTCTGGAGTACGAGGATGGGGAATCCCCATAAATCCATACCGGGAAATCAATCGAATTCAGTCTGACCCCTGAGGTGCATGTTAAGTGCGTCTCCTGGAGACATGCTATATTTGCCTCCATATGCTGCAACTCATCGTTTATTCTATGTCTTTTCATTTTTGTATTTAAGCCCCTTACATTATAGGTAATAACGTTAACTATCCCCATACCTCTCTTCCAAGGGGCATTCTCCCTCTCTTTTTGGAGCGTCTAGTGAACCCGTTGGTGACCATACCTGTTACCCCTGTAGAAGGACCGAGTGAGAGCCCATAAAAAACCCCCAAAAACCCAAAACCCCCCTCCCTCCCCCCTCCCTCCCCTTGTCCTATAACAAAACGTCTCGTAAGACTGGGTAGGACTCCCCTTTTCATGTTAAACCTATGGGACTGGTAGGCCAGTGTCGGTGGTCTCCTCTCCCCATAGTGTCCCTGGGGTTCGCCCCCATGTCCGTCCGAAACTTCCCCAGGCCTCCCCTCTCTCCTCCCCTCCTCCCTCCTCCTCTTAGTCCCCTGTTCAAATTTATCTCAGCTTCAGGTAATTGGATTCTTTCGACTCCAATCGCTCGGCCTATCCTGTCTAGTAGTCCTTTGGGTCCCACTCCTCTCACCCCCTAGAACCTCTTCAGTGTCCCATTCTATCTGTGGAGCAGGATGTATCCCTAACTGTTCACAGAATTCTTGTAGGTCCTCCGGGAAACGTAGAACCGCAGATCGGCCGTCTTTCTTCCCTATGAGGCACGCCGGAAATCCCCACTGATATGGGATGTCGGCTGCTCTCAATAGTTCCGTTAGCGGTTTCAACCGTCTCCTTCTTCCAAGCGTCTCCCCCGCTAAGTCGGAGTAAATCTGCAATTCCACGTCTCCGTAGAGCACCCCTGGCTGTGTTCTAACTTTTCTCATTACCTGCATTTTTTCCGCTACGTGGTGAAATCTCGCTATGACATCTCGTGGGGCTTCTGATCTAACTCCAAGAGGTCGCGTCATCCTGTGTATTCTGTCTAGCTTCAGTGGGGTTGTAGCTTCTCTATCTAATAAGGGATTGAGAATCTGTTGGGCTATCTCTCCAAGGGCAGATGCGCTAACTGTCTCAGGTAGACCTTTTATTCGTATGTTCTTCCTTCTGCTTCTATTCTCCTGGTCTTCTAGTTTGTATCTAATTGTTCTATTTCCCCTACGGAGGGCTGTTACCTGCTCTAAGATTCCATCTATTCTGTGCTCCTGGGCCTCTACTTTGTTTTCCACCTCCTCAACTCTCCCCAAAACCAAGCCTATATCCTCCCTTATAGTTGCGATATCTGCCCTTAGAGAGGTCTCCATTCTCATGAACATCTCTGAGAGCATCTCTCTAATCTGTGGGGACTGGTCAAATTCCCTTTGTCCATCCAGACTCCTTTCTCCTGCCTCTAGATGTTCTTGTCCCTCCCTACCTTGAGCTTCATTCTGGCTGCTATCCCCACTGTGTAAGTTCACGCTATGTTTTTTTTTAAGTTCAGTTGCCTTAACGACCGGGTTCTTTGTCCCTCTGCTATCCTCTCCTCTCTGTCTGCCAGGGCCCGGGCGGAGCAGTTTTTCCATCTTGGGGCTACCGGACTCTTCTTCTGCTCTTATGCTAGTGTTTGCGGCCATATATTTTTGAATTCCGACCGGGCTTGCGGCGGGGGTTACTTGTTTATTTATCTTGCCTGCTTTCCCTCTCATCCTGGCAGCCCTATCAAAATTTAATTCCCTTCCTCCTATCAAAGGATATCGGCCTAAATCTTTACAGCCACTTTAAATAGCTCCCCCCAAAAAAAAAAAAAAAAAAAAAAAAAAAAAAAAAAAAAGAACCCTACCGCAAAAACAACAGTCACAGTGTTATTATGTTGTTACATTTGGGGGTGGACAGTACCAATTGAATTTTATCAACCAAAATGTCCAACAAAGCAAAACAAAACAGGATGTCCAACAAAACAAAAAAAAACAGAAGAGAAGAGAAAAAAAAAACAGAGGGTCATAGAATAACCGATGAGTCCTCTATCATAATGTCACAGAGTTGTTCAGATCGAGTTACCCGCAAAAAAAAAAAAAAAAAAAAAAGAGGAAAGTTTCTTTTTCTTTTCTTTTCACTTCTTCCTTCTTCCTTATGATCCGCTCCTTCCTCCTCTTTATATTGGGCTACTAATATTGATTAGCAGACTGTAGGATACATTCATACTATACATTCTTTAAACCATGCAGTATGTTTCCCAAAAAAAAAAAAAAAAAAAAAAAATCAGGAGAGTGTAAATCAGCTTGACAGCGGTAGGGTCTCTTACATCAGCATTTGAACTCCTACAGCAACTATTGTTGGCAACATAACAAATGTCCCTTGCAGACTCTGTTTTTGGCGACTGCCCACAGAAGAAGCTGACCCCTATAGCCAGGGGGGGGAGGGTTTCTGGGAAAACGTCCTTTAGTTAACACTGTTTTTTCCTTTTCCCTCCCCTGGTAGCAAATAGCTCCTGCAATCGAGTCACCTCAACGGCAAAAATGTAGAACCAGCTCAAGCAGCCATTCCTTATATTATTCTGTCAGATCAAATTAAACTTTAAGGCAAAGGAAGGTAGGGCAGGATAGGCTCCAATTTACCCAGGGGTATCTCCCCTTCTCTAGTGTAGCGTCCGTGACCATGCCTCTCACCTCTCACCAATCCAACAAAGACTCAGCAGAGACTCCCCATGCTTCCCCCTCCTGCTGCTTATCTTACCGCTCTGTCGTCTGTGTACTGTGTAACACCTTCTATCAGCCTTTTCTTTTGCTCCGGTGGATCCTCCGTTTCAGGGGTATGCAGTCCGGGTCCCGTCCCGCCTTAGCAGCGGCTTGAAGAACGCAGAACTCCACTGCTGTGCTGCTGTATTCTTGGGCAGCCCCACCGCTGGCGTGGGGTGCGCTGTGTTTGGCGGGGGTGGTTGGTTCCTGGACCTCGGAGCACAGAGTCAGGCCGCTTCAGAGCAGCGTCCCGGCGTCTCGGGAGCACACGGCCTCAGGCAATGTAATCATGGGGAGATGCGTACCGGCGGGAGACAGGGCAGGGAGGCTCGGACGGGCGCTCGGACGGACGGACGCCTGTCTCCTACGTCATAGCTCCTCCTACCATACTCGCCTAAGTGTCCTCACAACTTTAACCCAGGTTTACATTTTTTTTTTTTTCCAACTCCATCCAATCATAAAATTTTGCGAATTGTGGGTGAAAGTTATGTTAATCTTGTGCAAAAACATGGTTAAACTTCATAATTATATTAGTCTATTTTTTATGATATTCTTCTATATATACAGCTGTCTGAGTTTTTAGAGGCACGTTTTTTGTTCATGTAGATGTGCGTAAGTGAAAATTCTTAGGACATGAGTTCAGAATACTGAGTGGGATATGATATTCTCCCTACAGTGTTTCTTTAAGGCATATGCAAAAACTATGCGAAAGATCATGAGGAAAAAAAAGTCTGCCTTTAATTCGTTTTTAAGCGTTTGTAGATTATGTCAGTTTTCTTCAACGGTTTCTAAATTGCATGCATAAAAAATGTGGTATATGTACAGTTGTGTGAAAGAGTATTTGCCCCCTTCAGGGCCGTCTTTAAGGCAGGGCAAAAGGGGCAGCTGCCCTGGGCCCTGTCATTATTGTGGGGCTCAAAGCAACTGCCCCATACTTGCCAACTATCCCAGTATAAATTCCCTTGTCCCTTGAAGTTTTAATCCAGTGCTGTGCCCCAATATCACAGTGTGAAGTTCTGTTACTAATGCTGCCCAGCTCTGCCCTATTGTTGTGTACAGGTGGCTCACCTGCAGACCCTGTGTTTACATGTAAATACCAGCATTGATATGTAAATAGTGGCATTACTCATATGTATATCATGCCCCCCTGAGGTCATATCCACCATCACCTATAAAGAATGCTGCCACTGGGGAGATAAAGGGGCATGCTGGAAATTGATCACACCCACCCCTCCGCCAGCACTGCCACTGATCCCAGGAGTCCTAGGATTCCTAGGAGTTTTCTGTCTATTAATGGGTCCCCTCACCTCCTTGGTGCATAATGAGCAAGCAGTGAGGAGATGATGTGCTGTAATCTCTAGCAACCAATCAGTAAGCAGTAATGATGTGCAGTAACCTCCAGCAACCAAACAAGCATAAGTCATGTGTTGTAACCTCTAGCAACTAATACACGGTGACCTCTGGCAACCAATCGCAATCGCTGCCTGATCTGATTCAGTAAATGGATTTTTAGTCTAGCTGCTATTTATTGCATGTCTCAAAGCAGGTGGAGAACGAACATGCATGGAGGGGGTGGGGGGTCCAGGGACATTTTTGCCCAGGGTCCAATCAATATTAAAGAAGGCCCTGGCCCCCTTTCTGTGTTTTTTTTTTATACATATTTGTCACACTTAAATGACTCAGATCAAACAAATTCCACTATTACACAAAGATAACCCGAGTAAATACAAAACGTAGTTTTCAAATGATAGTTTCCTTTATAAGGCAAAAAAGCTGTCCAAACCCGCCTGGCATGTTAAAAAGTAACTGCCCCCTAAACCTAATAACTGGTTGTACCACTACAATCAAGCGTTTGCGATAACTGGCGATGAGTTTTTCCCATTGCTGTGGAGCAATTTTGGCCCACTCTTCTTTGCAGAATTATTTTAATTCAGCCATTGGAGATTCCAGCATAAACAGCCTGTGTAGGGTCATAATACAGCATCTCAATTGGATTTAAGTCCGGGCTTTGACTAGGCCACTCCAAAACCTAAATGTTGCTTTGTTTGAACCATTTGGAGGTGGACTTGCTGTTGTGTTTCGGATCATTGTCCTGCTGCATAACCCAAGTGCACTTGAGCTTGAGGTCACAAACTGATGGCCAGACATTCTCCTTTAGGATTTTCTGGTAGAGCTCAGACGTCATGGTTGCATCAATTATGGTAAGTCATCCAAGTCTTGAAGCTGCAAAGCAGCCTCAGACCATCACGCTACCACCATGTCTGACTGTTGGTTGATGTTCTTGTTATGAAATGCTGTATGCGTTTTATGCCAGATGGGATGTACACCTTCCAAAAAGTAAATTTTTTGTCTCATCAGTAAACAGAATATTTGCCTAAAAGTCTTGGGGATAATCAAGATGTTTTGGATAAATGTGAGATGAGCCTGTGTGTTCTTTTTGGTCAGCAGTGGTTTTAGCCTTGGAACTTTTCCATGGATGCCTAGTCTCTTTTTTATTGTTGAATCATGAACGTTGATCTTACCTGAGGCAAGTGAGGCCTGCAGTTCTTTAGATGTTCTGGGTTCTTTTACGACCTCCTGGATGAGTCGTCGTCATGCTCTTGGAGTCATTATTGTATGCCGGCCACTCCTAAGAAGGTTCACCACTGTTCCAAGTTATCTCTCCATTTTTGAATAATGGCTCTCCCCGTAGTTCACCGAGTTCCAACACCTAATGCCCCATACACACTATCGGATTTTTCTGCAGATTTTTTCCTTCAGGTTTACCAAAACCATGTAGTGCAAGGGCCTGCCTGATTGCATACAAGTTGAAACTAAGGTTTGACCTCATATTATATGGTTTTGGTAAATCTGAAAGAAAAACTGTATGGGGCTTTAGAAATGGCTTTAAAACCCTTCCTAGACTGATACATGTACATTAATTTGTTTCTAACCTGTTCATGAATTTGTTTAGATTGTGGCATGATGTGTGGCTTTTTGTGATCTGTTAGCATGCTTCACTTTGTCAGACAGCTTCTATTTACGTGATTTCTTGATTCAATAGGTCTGGCAAGTGAATTGAACTTAGATTTCCAAAAAATTGTGGTAAATCACATTTGTTCATTCATGATTCAGCATGGGAATGGGCAATTCATTTTTCACATAGGGCCAGTCAAGTTTGAACAGCTTTTCTTCCTCTTAATAAATGAAATAATAATCTAAAATCTGCATCTTGGATTTACTCGGGTTATCTTTGTATAATATTAAAATTTATTTGATGGCCTGAATCATTGAAGTGTGAGAAATAGGCAAAAAATAAAAATAAAAATCAGGAAGGGGGCAAATAACTTTTTCACACAACTAAGTTTGGTTGTAGTGCTTTATAAGGGAGATCAAATGTCTTCCTTTGGAAAACTGTAAAGATACCATCTCTGACCTAGCACACGTTTATTTTTTGGAGTAAGATAGCCATATATCTATACAAAGTACATTAGAAAACACCATTGTAACATAAACTAGAGTACAGACTAGTAGAATTTTAGTTGTGAGAGCATTTTCAGAATGTTTCCTTGTATTTATAAAATAAAATGAGTGGGGTCAAATCAATGTTCATTTTTGACAGTGATGGGAAAATTTGAAGGATCAGGATGGAAAATGTGTCTCCAAGGTACAAATTCCTAGCAGTGCATGTGGTTTTCAGGCGGTGCAGTCCATTCAATCCCAAATTGAAACTAAATCTTAGTTTCATAGTTGGTAAGTTTGAATAAAGACAACAGTCCATGCAGTTTCATCCTGTGTAGGTGTACATGAGTCATTGTTGATAATCATTTCCCATTTCAATGTATATTGGGTTCTTTAGGATGCACATCCATACTCCTCGCTGACACCACCGCTTGTGGAAGAGTGTTCCACATTCTTCCCTCCCTGACAGTGAAAAACATTCTGCAGCTTAAGGTTAAACCGCATATCTTCACCAATCTCATTGTGTGGCCCTGTGTCTTCTCACACCCCCTGCAATTAAACAGCTTTTTTCCTATGCTGGGGTCACTATTGAGATATTTGTAAATCACTATCATGTCCTTTTCTCCAGTGAGAAGAAATTTAGTGCTTGTAGTCACTCCTCGTATTTGAAATGCTCTAGTCCCCTTATTAATTTAGATGCCCTTCTTTGTACTCTCTCCAGCACATCCTTTCCGAGGACTGGTAACCAGAACTGGATGGAATACTTCAGATGTGATCTTGAACTACTTTCGAAAGACATTTGAAGGTAGCGTGAATTTTCATACAAATTTTCTCAATTCCCCTTCAAAATTAATTATTTTAAGGCCTCTTAAAACAAAACATGCATCAATGTAAATTTTAGAATCGTTAACTTCATTCCTTAAGCTTAGTGCTTAAAACAGTATTAAACCGAAAAACCAAAAATGTAATGTATTCAAATTTACAACTCATAAGATGCGATGGCTGCATTGGTTTTCCATGTTTAGGCTTTTTCCCCGTTTTCACCTCGTGAGCTGGCCAGTAACACAGCTCCTGTATTAGAGTGGCCCCACTCTGAAAAAATTAGCACAGGGGCACCTTTGGAAAGCAGCACTGGAGGGAGGGGAGTGTAAATTAAAGTGAGAATACATTTTATGTCGCAACACTCTTAATTGATACATAATTGATACATTTTCAGGAGAGCTTGTTCTATAGTAAACCAACAGACCTCCTGGTTGGATCACCAGGTGAAAATAAAAGAAAGCAAACCTTAAAAAGGAAACTAATCAAGTCACATGTAAGCTGCTATATACTCAATGCTTGTTTAATATTACTTTAAAGCTTGCTGTTGAAGGGACAAGTAGATGTTCAAGTCATTGGAAGCCAAGTGGTGACATCTCTGGATTGATATTCAATGAAGATTTAATATCTTCAAACTTAACAGAAAAGAAGATATATTGCCTTTCAGTACAGGGGTACCGAAAGAAAAAAAGCAAGATGGACTTTCACATTTTATAAGCAGTAGATAAAACTATAAAAAAAAAAAAAGCCCTCAATGGCCTCTGCAGGTTTTGCAGAAAAACTCATCTACAAAGCCCACAGCAGAGGCACTGAATTGCAGCCCCACCATGGGGCCATCTAATGTAAAGGAACAACAGCTATTTTAAGTTAGAAATGGATTGAAATCCATCTTTAGAGTCCGTTATCAAAATACAAAATTACAGGTTCGTACATGAACAAGGCCTGGTCTCTTTGGACTGGCTTTGCTCCCAATTTGGTCGCTTCCCGCTGGACGAGTGGCTCTATAGACAACTACGACACTTTATCAGTAGTCTGCCACATGGCATCAGACCTCCCTCCTCTATGACCCCGTTTGAAAAGCTGTACAAATCCACTGACCCCGTCCCTCATTCTATTTCAGTACTTTATGACATGTTGCAGAGTGCGGAGTCCCAAAATAAATCAACATACATTCAAGAGTGGGAGAGAGACCTGCAGCATACGTTTACAGAGGCCCAACTGGACAACCTATATCGGCTGACTCACAAAAGCTCAGTGTATACTAAAATGCAAGAAAATAGCTTTAAGCTGCTGACAAAATGGTAAAGAGTTCCCACAACTCTAGCTAGGATGTTCCCTACAGCCTCGGCTGTATGCTGGAGAGGCTGTGGGCTCCGAGGCACGTTCCTCCATATTTAGTGGGAGTGCCTGCTGCTGCGGCCTTTCTGGCAAGATATTAGGCAACAGATTAAGACCATTACAGATGTAGACCTGCCAGACTCACCCATGGTGTTCCTGCTGCACATGCCGCCCACTCTTCTATGTACCTACAGTAAATCAGTTCTTCCACACCTTCTGAACGTTGCCTGGCCATTGGTCCCTATACACTGGAAGTCAACCCAGGTCCCATGTCGCTCCGAATGGGTGCGTTTGCTCAATTCTATAATGGCGGCAGAGGAGTGGATGGCAAAATGCAGGGACAGGTATGATAAATTCTATGCTATTTGGGACACTTGGCTACATTATACATCTTCCATAACTCAGACAGCCCCTGTAGCCATCTAGGCACAAACAGTTCAATAGTCCATATGAGTGAATAGGCTAAGACTAAACTACTCCATTGTCTCAAGGATCCCGATACTGGCTGATGACCCAAACCTATTGCTGTTACACCAAGAGATTAACCTTTGATGTGCCCCTTTTCCCCCACCCCCCTCACTTCCCCCCTATTTGTTACTTCGGGCTGTGCAAGTGGAACCAGGTGAAATGCTATATTTTGCAATTAAAGCTTGACTTTGTACAGCGATAAAGGTCTCTGCATCGCAAACCCCCCCATAATTGGGTATAACTTGATGATGATATATGAGGCACACTCACTTTATGCTGTTCTTTTTAAAACCTCTGTACTACATGCCACTCGAAATCCCCCCCCAATATCTGTCCCCTTTTTGTTTTATGTAACTGTCGTGTTGCACTAGGTTTACTTTTCTGACAAAATCAAATAAAGATTATATAAAAAAAAAATACAAAATTACTTTACAGTGCCTACAGTTACAGAGGGAAGTGAGGGATGGTTTTAAAGGCACCCAATCAGCCATTTTAAAAATAGATCCAAATGGGAGTTCATTCAAACTTTCAAGGAGCGTTGGATGCCTGTGTTAGATCTGAACCATGATTTAGATGGCTCAGATCAAACATGGTCTAGTGCAGGGGTAGGCAACCTTGGCCCTCCAGCTGTGGTGAAACTATAAGTCCCATGAGACATTGGAAGACCCTGACAATCACAAGCATGACTCCTAGAGGCAGAGGCATGATGGAATTTGTAGTTTCACCACAGTTGCGGTGCTGAGGTTGCCTAAATCATGGTTCAGATCTAAGTTGTTAAAGAAGAACTATCAGAGCAAAAAAATCCTGGTTGAATCTGGGTGACAAAGAGCATATAGCTCTTGGTCCCATTTTGATCTGTGGGCCAATTGTATATGTAAAAAAAAAAAAAAAAAAAAAAAAAAAAAAGAATTGCTGCCTATAGCTCCGCCCCAGGTTAAAGCCCAATTTGTGGGCATTTCAATGTGAAAGGTATAGCCAGTATCAAAGCTGCCTCCCCTTCTCTCAGTAAAAAACTGATTTTTTGCAGTGTGCTAGCTTACCCTGCCAGTGTCGACTAATCATTCAAAACAAAGACACTAGTAAAAGATCATTCAGAGCGGTCAGGGCTGTATGATCTGTCCGATTGTGTCGTATGTTTACAAGCCACTAGCAGACATCACATAGCCCTGCCAGTACTGAATAATCTTTTGATTTTGTGTATGAACAGTCAGAGCTCTGGGGGCTGTGAGATCTATCTAAAGCTACTAGTAATCATACAAAGCACCTGCAGATAGATCCTACAGCCCCGATTCACAATAGTAAAAGATCACTTAGCAACAAGGGGCCATTCAAAATTACAGAATTAATAGATTTAGGAGAGGAGGCACAGGTCCCACATAGAGTTTGGATACAGTGGTATTCATTTGATAGTATATATTTTTTTACTTCTCCTACAAGAAACCTACTCATGCCTAGCTGCCAACACCTAACCTTGTACAGAGTATTATTTTTATGCCCGCATGCAATTTCCTTGCCAGGGTGTGTCTCTCCTATTTACAGACAGCATCTAAAAAAACAAAAGGGGAGCACAGTGGAAGAGTATGAGGGGAGAGAAGGAAACTAAAATTTTAGAGTGGTAAAAAGCTTAGAGGAAAAGTGGCAGCCCCAATCACACCACCAGGTGCACCAGATACAGCTAGCAGAGCAGAGGGCACCAGCAGGCCTTGAGAGATGAAGGATGATACCAATGAAGGATGATACAAAGAAAAGTTCAGCAGTTTCCCAACACTCATCATGATGCCCATCTGACAGCAGCCCCAATCACAAAGTTAAAATATCACTAAGCCTTATAAAGCTGTGTGATCTATCAATTGGTTCTGTGTACATTTACTAGCAGCAATAGATAGATCACACAGCCTCAATGGCACTGTTTATTCACAAAAGTAAAAAAAAAAAAATATTTAGCACTGATCTGGCTTAGTACTTTGCCAGCTGCCTGTAAACCTAAACAGTACCGGTAGTTATAGATAAATGATACAGCCCTGCAGTACTCAATGACCTTTAACTAGTGCTTGTGTAAGGAATGGAGCTGACCCTTCCCTGGGCTGGGCTGTATGGCAGAGCCCATCTCTAGGAAACCCCTAATCCAAGTCAACACAGTCAAACAGATTAACTTTTTATCTCCCTGCTAGCAGCGTGGTTGGATAGAAGTATGGGGATAGGGGAACAAGAGGTCAACCATGCTAGCTCTGTAACAAGGCTTTGGATGAGAAAAGGAACAAGTGCTCAATGCACTTGGTCCACTGAGGGATTTAATAATTATTTATAATATATGTGGTGATACACTTTTAAATGGGTGCACTGGCCACCTGCGAAGATTTCTGCAGTGCCTTTTATAAACCGCATTGGAGAAATAAACATCCACCACTCAGCCTCTCTCAAATGTACGGCCTGACTGAGGACCTCAAATACGAGGAACGACTACAAGCAAAGACTGGGCACAGGGGCTCTTTAATATAGTTTAGGCCAGATTACGGATATTACAGTGATAACAATATCTTTTGGTTTCTATGTATAAATTCATAGAACCTCTTTTAAACATGAAAAACCCTTGGGTACTTTTTTTTTTTTTAACACACTGAAGATTTGCTTGAAGAAGAAAATATCATTTATTTATTAGCATTTGCCTGCCATCTTTTTCAAGTGGAAATATCTGGAAGTCCTCTCACTGCAAACTAGATTTGTGAAAACTTGTCAAGAGACAGAGGGGGTTATTTACTAAAGGCAAACCCACTTTGCACTACAAATGCACTGCAAGTGCAGTCGCTGTAGATCCGAGGGGGACATGCAAGAGGAAAAAGAAAAAAAACTGCATTTTAGCTTGCACATGACTGGATGATAAAATCAGCAGAGCTTCCCTTCATTTCAGATCTACCCCTCAGATTTACAGCAACTGCACTTCCAAGTGCACTTGTAGTGCAAAGTGGATTTGGCCTTCGTAAATAACCCCCAGAGACTCAAAATAAATAAGGACTAAATTAAACTACCTGCATTTTGTAGCAAATTAATTTTCAATTTTTTTTATATTTAGTAGTCTGTTCTTTTGTTGCTAAAAAAAAAAAAAAAAAAAAAGGGACAGAAAAAGAGCTGTAACAGAATCTCTTAGGCATGCTGGTAAAACTAGAAGCATAATGGACAAAATAAAAAATAATTAAAGTATAACTGATCGAAGGTGGCACATTTTACCAACATATAGCCAATGAATCAAGTGCCTTGCACTGGCAAACAAAGGGCTCAGTTCTTTTTGACATTCTTCAGCTTGGTATTGGGAGCTAAGACGCTTCTCTGTAGGTGTTAAACACACATGAAATCTTTGTGTGGGGCTTTTATGCTTTACCATTAAGCCAGTGTATCAGCTTTCTCTTTATCCAAGTAAGCTGTCAGGTGTCAAGCACTATGAGATCAATTAGAGTGGCAAGTATCCAAAGAAATGGAGAATGGTCATGGCTGACAGTACAATTCAGCAAGAAGGGTTTCCCACTTTCCCGAAGACTTCTGAAACCCGTTTTAAATGAAACCTAAATCAAAAAATGTCCAGATCCATGAACAAATGCATTATAGAAAAAAATTAATTCCTTTAACAATAACCCCGGATTTTGTATAGCATTTTTTTTTTTTAAGATTATGTGTAGATTTTTTCAAATTTTCTGGTGGTACATGGAAGGATTCGAAGCCGATTTTCAAATATATATATATATATATATATATATATATATATATATATATATTTAGATACTGTAGATATATTATATTTCAAGCATTTCTTTCTTTTAATTTTGATGATTATGGATTACAGCTAGTGAAAACCCAAAATTCAGTATCTCAGAAAATTAGATTACATAAGGACCAATAAATAAAAACTAAAATAAAAAAAAGATTCAATACAGAATTATTGGCTTACTGAAAAGTATGTGCATGTACAGTATAGCATGCATTTGGTTGGGGCTCTTTTTGCATGAATTACTGCATCAATGCAGCGCGGCATGGAGGCGATCAGCCTGCGGCACTGCTGAGGTGTTATGGAAGCCCAGGTTACTTTGATAGCGGCCTTCAGCTCATCTGCATTGTTGGGTCTGGTGTCTCATCTTCCTCTTGACAATACCCCACAGATTCTCTATAGGGTTTAGGTCAGGCGAGTTTGCTGGCCAATCAAGCATAGCGATACCATGATCATTAAACATGGTATTGGTACCTTTGGCAGTGTGGGCAGGTGCTAGAAAATCAAATTCGCATCTCCATAAAGCTGGTCAGCAGAGGGAAGCATTAAGTGTTCTAGAATTTCCTGGTAGAGGGCTGTGCTGACTTTGGACTTGATAAAACACAGTGGACCAACACCAGCAGATGACATGGCTCCCCAAATCATAACCGACTGTGGAAAATTGTGTATTTCATTTGTAAATTAAGGTCCCAGAGTCTTGAGGAAGAGTGGAGAGGATCAGAATTCAAGTTGCATGAGGTCCAGTGTGAAGTTTCCACAGTCAGTGATGATTTGGGGAGCCATGTTATTTGCTGGTGTTGGTCCACTATGTTTTATCTATGTTTTATCAAGTCCAAATTCAGCACATTTTCAGAGATACAGAATTTTAGGTTTTCACTAGCTGCAAGCCATAATCATCAAAATCAAAAGAAAGGAATGCTTCACTTTTAGAACTGAATTACTGAAATAAATTAAACTTTCTTATGATATTCATTTTATGAGATGCGCCTGTATATTTATTGTATGTAGTAAAACACTATGGTCCACTTTTAAACAACGTTAGCCAAAGTATCCAAAGAACTGTCCAGTATTCACTTCCCTCATCTTTTATTGAGCATCTGGATAAATGGTGGAGAGGTGGTGCGGCTCTCGTTCTGGGACAACCTCATATGACGGTGTCTCAGAGCGACCGCTCTAGCGCACCGTGTTGGTAGGATCATCAGTGCCCTGATTACAATAAAACGCCACCAATACCAGTAATCAGTACCACAAGTGCGACCAATCAGTGCCCATTAGTGATGCCAATCAGTGCTGGATATCAGTGCCACCCATCAATGCTAGATTAGTATCTATGTTATTAATATCTTCCCTGATGGGAAGGTAAAATATTCATAAACTTGATTAAATACCAATTTCAAATTTTTAGTTTATTAATAAAGCAAATGAGAGATTCTTTAGTTTGGAATTTTTGGTTTAGGATGTCATACTTGGAAGAATGTGAATTAAGGTATTATGTTGGCTAGGCTGGGTTATTTTTCTCATCTTTCTTAGAAGACCAATGGAGTAGTGCTATTTGCGTCCCCACCACTGGGGGGCAGCGCTGCAGCAGCTTGTAGCAAGATTAAGTTTAATAATGGCCTTGATGTTTTATATTGTTTTTAACCACTTGCCGCCCGCCCTATTACAAATTGACGGTGGCAAAGTGGTTTCATAATCCTGACCGGACGTCAGTCTGACACCCAGCAACTACCCAGCAACTTTACCGATCTCGGTAAAGAGTCTCCGACGGAGACTCTTTACCACGTGATCAGCCGTGTCCAATCACGGCTGATCACAGTGTAAATGGGAAGAGCCGGTGATCAGCTTTTCCTCACTCGCGTCTGTCAGACGCAAGTAGAGGAGAGCCGATCGGCTGCTCCTCTGACAGGGGGGGTCTGTGCTGATCGATTATCAGCACAGCCCCCCCCCCCAGGATGCCCACACTGGACCACCAGGGACGCCACCAGACCACCAGGGAAAAGGTAATCCTCCCTAGACCACCAGGGATGCCCGTCAGCACAATGGATGCCAATCAGTGCCCATAATGGATGCCAATCAGTGCCCACAATGGGCATCACTGATTGGCATCCATTAGTACAGTATAACACCAATGCCACCTATGAGTGCCCACCTGTGCCACCTATGAGTGCCCACCTGTGCCGCCTATGAGTGCCCACCCGTGCCGCCTATGAGTGCCCACCCGTGCCGCCTATGAGTGCCCACCCATGCCCATCTGTGCCACCTATCCATGCCCATCTGTGCCGCCCATTCAAGCCCATCTGTGCCGCCCATCCATGCCCATCTCTGCCGCCCATCAATGCCAATCCGTGCCAGCTATCAGTGCCAATTTATGCCACCTATCAGTGTCCATCCGTGTCGCCCATCCGTGTCGCCCATCCGTGCCGCCTATCAGTGTCCATCAATGCCACCTCATCAGTGCCACTTCATTGGTGCCCATCAGTGCCGCCTTATCAGTGCCCATCAGTGTAGCCCCACCAGTGCCCATCAGTGAAGGAGAAAACGTACTTATTTACAAAGTTTTGAAACTGAAACAAAAAAAAACATTATTTTTTCAAAATTTTCGGTATTTTTTTATTTGTAGCGCAAAAAATAAAAACCGTAGAGGTGATCAAATACCACCAAAAGAAAGCTCTATTTGTGGGAAAAAAATAATAAAAATTTCATTTGGGTACAGTGTAGCATGACCGCGCAATTGTCATTCAAAGTGCGACAGCGCTGAAAGCTCAAAATTGGTCTGGGCAGGAAGGTGTTTAAAGAGGAGCTGCACCTAAAAAAAAAAAAATATTAAAAGCCAGCAGCTACTAATATTGCAGCTGCTGACTTAATAAAAAATCACGCTTACCTGTCCCAGGTTCCAGCGATGTCGGCGGCAGATGACGAGCGATCGCTCGTCTCGCTGCTGCCACCGCCGCCATCCTCTGTCAGGGAATCGGGAAGTGAAGCATGACGGCTTCACTGCCCGGTTCCCTACTGCGCATGCGCGAGTCGCGCTGCGTGTCTCTTATGGTCCCCCCGCTGTGTCTCTGGGAACTGTGTGTTTCCCAAAACACAACGGGGGGGGGGCGGAGCGTCTGCGGGGGTCTGCGGCGGTCTGGCCGGAAGTGGGTGCAGTTACCTGGATTATCCAGGTAACTGCACCCCCCTCCCCCCTGAAAGGTGCCGATTGTGGCACCGGAGGGGGGGAGGGATAAGATTAGCGGAACTTCCCCTTTAGGGTGAAGAACCGCTTTAAGTGCCCTGTATTGAAGTGGTTAAGCTACTATATATGAGGGTAAATGACTAACATGATGTCTGCATATGGAGTTTAATAAGATGTATCTTAATATATGAAAACCATTCTGTATTATAGTTGACATCCTGATTTAGATACATAAATTTTTATATATTTTTTAAGAAATTCTATGATATAAGTTTGCTGTTCTTAACCACTTAAGCTCCGGACCATTTGGCTGGCCAAAGACCAGACCACTTTTTGCGATTCGGCACTGGGTCGCTTTAACTGACAATTACGCGGTCGTGCGACATGGCTCTCAAACAAAATTTACGTTGTTTTTTTTACCACAAATAGAGCTTTCTTTTGGTGGTATTTGATCACCTCTGCGGTTTTTATTTTTTGCGCTATAAACAAAAATAAGAGTGACAATTTTGAAAAAAACACATTTTCTTTTAACTTTTTGCTATAATAAATATCCCCAAAAAATATATAAAACTTTTTTTTCCTCAGTTTAGGCTGATACATATTCTTCTACATATTATTGGTAAAAAGAAAAAAGAAAAAAATCGCAAGAAGTGTATAATTGATTGTTTTTTCTTATGTGTCTTTAATAATTGCCGATATGTGCTAACTGAACCATCTCCACCCAAAAACTGAAACACTGCCACTTCTGTCTACAACGCTTCACTTCTAGCCTCACTGGCCCCCCTTACTACACACACAGAATCAGGCCCCCGACCCCTTCAATATTGGCAAATAGATGATAATAGAAGTCTGAAAAAAAGTAGTCATGCTCATGAGTGCCTATGGCATAAGACTGATGCTGCGTACAAGCGGCCGGACTTGCCAGCAGACTAGGTCCGACGTAATCAGTCCAGACAATCCGATCGTGTGTGGGCTAATCAAATCGTTTTTCATTTAAAAAAATCTGCGGGACCTAGAAATGGAAGATGTTTCAAATCTGTCCGATAGACTCAATTCCTATCGGGAAAACCGTTTGTATGCTGGTCCAACGACGCAAGGGAAGCTATTGGCTACTGAACTTCCTTTTTTAGTCCCACCTTATGTCATCGCGTTCAAAACGAACGGACTTAGTCTGTTCGTGTGTGGCAACATCCATTCGTTAAGTCTGTTGGAACTTCGTGGGACGACCGTCGAGCCTAGTCTGCCGGAAAGTCCGGTCGTGTGTACGCGGCATTAGTCTCAGAGAGATTTCAACCAATATAAATCTTCCCTCCAAAAATACAATTCCAGCATCCTCTCTGCCAAGCAGACCTATTTTATATACTCTCATTATCAACTTATCCCGTCCCCGCCAACTCTTCTCTACCTTCAATCTCTACTTCGTCCTCCACCGCCTCCACCCCCCAACTCACTCACTGCCCAGGAGATCGCCGATCACTTCAAACAGAAGATTGATACAATTTGCGTGGAGATCTCTACTGTTCCAATACCCTCAAGGCTTTACACTTCATGCCCACAGGCACAATCATTACTTCCCTCTTTCAAACCCATCACTATAGACGAGGTTGCTAAACTACTTGGTAATGTCCACCTTACCACCTGGCCTCTGGATCCTGTTCCCTCACAAATGCTACGTTCACCCTCTAACTCTATGCTACACTCTCTAACTCGCATCTTCAATCTCTCCCTCTCTTCTGGCATCTTCTCCAACTCTCTAAAACATGCACTTGTCAGACCCTCCACTGGCTTCCTCTTGGTCAAAGAATTAAATTCAAAATACTAACAACTACGTGCAAAGCCATCCATAATTTCGTTTCTAGCTACATCACTAGCCTGGTCTCTAAATACCAACCTACTCTCTTTGTTCCTCTCAAGACCTCCGGCTCTCTAACTCTGTCACCTCCTCCCATGTTCGCCTCCAGGACTTTTCCAGAGCCTCTCCAATCCTATAGAATGCCCTACCCCAATATGTCCGCTTATCTCCCACTTTATTAGCTTTTAGACGATCCCTGAAAACCCTTCTCTTTAGAGAAGCCTATCCTACCCACACCTAACAGCTGTATTTTCATTTTCTCCATCAGCTCATCCCCCACAGTTATTACCTTTTGTTTCCACTTGACCATCCCTTCTAGATTGTAAGCTCTAATGAGCAGGGTCCTATGATCCCTCCTGGGTTGATTTGTATTGTAAGTGTACTGTCTGCCCTCATGTTGTAAAGCGCTGCACAAACTGTTGGCGCTATGTAAATCCTGTATTATAATAATAAGAATATACAGCTGAGATGCACGCCGAGCACTACAAACACTCAAATGGTGTCGGACCGGCTTCTGCTCTCCTCCATAGCTGCATCTTATATTTCTGCTGTACCTTACCCTGACCATACTGGATTTTTGTAAGTGCTGCTTTTTAAGCCATTAAAAAAACTACACACACACTATGTGTACTTGGATTTAGATACGATTTATCTACATAACAGCTGGCCTATGCTGTATAATCTATGAAGGGGTACATCGGATGAAACAAGTATTCTCTTTGCTACATGCCTGGTGGTCACTTGGTGGCCGATGTAATCTGGTGAGCGCTTTGATATACCACTTCTGGTGAAGCAGTTTATATGAAGCACCTTTGCGCTTTAGTAATAACACAGTGATTGGAGTATATATAGAATATCTGTTTATTTACGTCATACAGCAATGTTTGATAAGAATATGGACTTTTATTCACTATAATATATTGTTTGTACACCTTTATTTAAATAATGATCATTTTTTTTTTAACTTTATATGTGTTGTGCCCTTTATTTTCTGCTTATCCGTGCCCACCAGTGCTGCCTCTCAGTGCTCATCAGTGCCACATAGTGCCCATAAGTGCGGCATATTAGTGCCTCCTTGTATCAGTGCCACCTAATCAGTGTCCATCAGTGCAGCCCATCAGCACAGCCTCATCAGCAGAGAAAAACTACTTATTTGCAGTTAAACTAAGAAATACTTTTTCTGTCTTTTTTTGTAAAAGATAAAAAAAAAAACAGCAAAAGAAAGCTCTATTTGTGTGAAGAAAATTAGAAAATGTTATAATGGTTAGTGTAGGGTGACCACGCAATTGATGAAAAACTGAAAATTGGCCTGGGCAGGAAGAGGGTTAAAGTGCCCTGTAGGCAAGTGGTTAAAAGGGAGAAGGGATATCCAGGGGAAACGCAAAGTAGCAAGTATCCAGTGAAAGAGTTGAGGATTAATTCAGCCAACAGCCAGTTAAGTCCTGATGAATAGGAGAAACAATTAATAAAAGGAGCAAAAAGTAACACACCATTCACATTGTCTACCCTAATCTACTGTTTAGAAAGACTGGCAGACAGGTTGTAAAGATTTGCACACTTTCAACAATTGGGAGCTTGAAGGTCAGAGCATTGAGATGTCATCAGTCTTATTACTGCCTCTACATTTTCTCCTTCAGTCACACATCACATGAATGAGCACCATTACCACAGTTTCTGGGGTGTTGCAACTTTAACAATAAAAGATACATGTGTGGAAAAAAAATTGAAAGCCTAACATTATGCTGTTTTGATTTAACGGATAAGTGTAACTTTGTTTAAGGCTGGATACAGACGGATTGATATTCTGTCCATTCAGCAGGGACCCGGCAAATTTCAATTGGTGTGAGGCCCTCCCTGAAGAAGTCAAACATTAGATCAACTTTAGTCAACTGTACACACTGGAAAACTTTCATTGATCAGTGGCTAACCCTGCCTAATGCAGACTTTTGACCCATGTATGGCCTGCATAATTGTTATCATCTGCTCCAAAGGGTATTTCATAGATTATCGTGCAAAAAGGAAATTGAGATATTTGAGGTATGGTGAAACCACCATTTGCAAAACTTTGGTTTTAACAAAATTCACTGAGCAACAGACATGGTCAAAAGCAGCGAAGCATAAAAATAAATAAAATCAATAATACTAATGACAAAAAGAAAAATAGCTCCCCCTCTGCTGTCAAGCATTCAAGTTTGTTAACCCAGCATTTCAAATTCCTGATATGTGCCTGCTGTACCATGTACTTGTATGAGAATGTATCCGGTTTTCTTTTTTTTTGCTTCCTTTGATGTTCCTGCCAGTCCCTCTGCTTTCCTGTTAGCTGTGCTTACGACCCGCACGAAATGAAAATTGGAAGTAAAATTTCATCCTATTAATGATCTGACGATTTTCGGATTGTTAGTATGGTGCTTTCGACAGCGGATTCCAATTTTTCGTCTGACAAAAGCTGGATGTGCAGACTCTGAAATTTTGTTTGTGTGAACACAACGTCCAGTTTTCATTTAATTAGTATGGTTTTCATCCGAAAAAATTGTAAGGCTACCCATGCTCAGAAACGAAGAAACACATACAAAACTATTCAACACATTATGTCACATAATAGAAGACAGCGGTGGAGAAGACCCGGAGAGGGAAGAAGAACCAGCAACCCGACGTCCCTAGGAGCAGCTGTAAAAACGCCCATTGTGCATGAGGCCCAACACTCCCAAAATGTTAAATCTATATAGTGCAGCAGCTACAATCATATTTATCATGCAAACTAGGGATGCACCGAAATTTCGGCCGCCGAAACATATCGGCCGAAAATGCCCTTTTCGGCAATTTGCCGAAAGGAAAAAACGGCCGATAATTGAGCCGAAAATGGGGCGGGGCCTGGGGCGGAACTCCGCCCCCGCCCCACCCCTGGTGCCTCCCATGATGGGGGTGAATAGCGCAGGACTGATGCAGCCAGCGATGCCCCTGTGCAGTGAAGAGAGCCGCCTGGTTGAATAGAGCGCCGGGAACATCACAGCTTTAATTTCAATAGCTGTGTGTTCCCCGTCGCGCGCCGTCACACACAGCCCCTCCCCCTTGTCCGGGGTTACTTTGATAGACAGATCACCCGTCCAGATTGGACGGGTGATCTGTCTATCAAAGTGCCTGGACAAGGAGGAGGGGCTGTGTGTGACGGCGCGCGACGGGGAACACACAGCTATTGAAATTAAAGCTGTGATGTTCCCGGCGCTCTATTCAACCAGGCGGCTCTCTTCACTGCACAGGGGCATCGCTGGCTGCATCAGAGGAAGGAGATTTTCACAGCATTGCCACATTTTTTTTTTACATTAGACTGATGTGTTTATCTAAGAAAACTATTGATAAGAGATGACATTCCCTGTAAGTAAACACAGGATCACCTCCCAGAATTACACCTACAACTGGGGATGCACCAAGACAGTAAGTACTCGCTGATTACCTGGCTGCATCACAGGGGGCAACACTGGCTGCATCACAGGGGGCAACACTGGCTGCATCACAGGGGGCAACACTGGCTGCATCACAGGGGGCAACACTGGCTGCATCACAGGGGGCAACACTGGCTGCATCACAGGGGGCAACACTGGCTGCATCACAGGGGGCAACACTGGCTGCATCACTGGGGGCAACACTGGCTGCATCACTGGGGGCAACACTGGCTGCATCACTGGGGGCAACACTGGCTGCATCACTGGGGGCAACACTGGCTGCATCACTGGGGGCAACACTGGCTGCATCACTGGGGGCAACACTGGCTGCACTTATCTCTTTTATCAGGTCGCCAGTCTCTGACCACCTCCTGTACCGTGTCGCCAGTCTCTGACCACCTCCTGTACCGTGTCGCCAGTCTCTGACCACCTCCTGTACCGTGTCGCCAGTCTCTGACCACCTCCTGTACCGTGTCACCAGTCTCTGACCACCTCCTGTACCGTGTCGCCAGTCTCTGACCACCTCCTGTACCGTGTCGCCAGTCTCTGACCACCTCCTGTACCGTGTCGCCAGTCTCTGACCACCTCCTGTACCGTGTCGCCAGTCTCTGACCACCTCCTGTACCGTGTCGCCAGTCTCTGACCATCTCCTGTACCGTGTCGCCAGTCTCTGACCATCTCCTGTACCGTGTCCCCAGCCTCTGACCACCTCCTGTACCGTGTCCCCAGCCTCTGACCACCTCCTGTACCGTGTCCCCAGCCTCTGACCACCTCCTGTACCGTGTCCCCAGCCTCTGACCACCTCCTGTACCGTGTCCCCAGCCTCTGACCACCTCCTGTACCGTGTCCCCAGCCTCTGACCACCTCCTGTACCATGTCCCCAGCCTCTGACCACCTCCTGTACCATGTCCCCAGTCTCTGACCACCTCCTGTACCATGTCCCCAGCCTCTGACCACCTCCTGTACCATGTCCCCAGCCTCTGACCACCTCCTGTACCATGTCCCCAGTCTCTGACCATCTCCTGTATAAAAATATTTTTTTTAAACAGTCATTTTCGGTATCGGTGCTGTTTCGGTATCGGTTTCGGTTTTCGGCCTAGTGTATTTTTCATTTTCGGTATCGGTTTCGGCACCAAAAAACCCATTCGGTGCATCCCTAATGCAAACACATCAAAAACCAAACATACATCATAAATAATTATTAGACCAAAATTTCAAATCAATCAAAAACAAAACACCACAAATAAACACCTTTGTGTCATAACATAACAAAAAAAAAAGGACAGATAAAATAACATATGCTGTACATAAAATTATATTTAGATTAATATTAAACTTGTTAAAAGTGCTCCATAGTCCCTTTAAATGTTTAATCACCCATGCTCTTTAATTCCCATAATTCTTCAGTTAAAATTACTCAGTCGTTTCCAAGGTTCACTTCTATGCCACTCGGCCGGTAGTGATCAAGTATTCCACCTCCACCTAAAATTGGAATCCTGCAAATCTTTTAGGTGGACCTTATGTCATCACTCAGTAAGTATACGAGGTGTGGCAATTTAATTCTTTGAATGTCCACGGCGTAGCAATATGGTGGCAAGTGACGCAGTCATTTGCACTCAAACGCGCTCTAACCTGAACACGCCTGGGTTGCACACCAGCTTATTTAGCCTTTACGGCAGAAAGGAATCTAGAGCAGCAGATCAAAATTATGTGTGACAATTATCAAAAGTGCATGTGAAAATTTAGCTCTGGTACAACTGGCTTATGGTGAACATTCCACAAAAAAAAAATATATATGTTTTTGAATGGCATAGGTGGTTTAGGGAGGGGCATGAAAATGTCCACAATGAAGGACAGTTGCACATTCAGACAGAGTGAGAACCCTCATACACTCATGCTGGTATTTTTTTTGTTTTGTTTTTTTATCACAAGATACGTGTTCATAGTACACCAGTCAACCAACACGGTTTCTAAAAATCTCAACAGAATCTGAGATTTGGACCACAAAGCTATATACAATTTTAGTATGACTACACAGATTACTGCTCTGTTTTTATGAATTTTGTATAATAAAATATGTATGGAAAAATCTTTTATTTATGAATATAATTTTGATTCTTTGCACCATTAATGTCCCATTTCCTAGGTTTGGTTTACCTAAAAAAAAACTTCTTTGATATTCCTAAAAGGGATGAGGTGCCATTTAATGGGGTGCTGATGGAGGTTTGAATCATTTCCTTTTGATACTATAAGGGATTGTTTAAATTTCCAACAGTATTGCTACCTTTTCCTGAAGGATTCCAGCACTAGACTACAATGATGCATAATGATGCAGCTTTTTCCCGAGTGCCCTGTACCTGCTCTCTTGACAAGTGAAAGCTTCCTTCTTTCACTAAAATGCTATACTCTTTCTATAGTAGAAATTACATCTCCAGAACGATGGACTGTGATTACCACTCGTAGCCCAAAGTCCTAGGCTAGCACACAATATAGGGCAGTGGTTCTCAAGCTCAATCCTCAAGTAACCCCAACGGGCCAAGCTTTCAGGTTTCCTTTATTCTGCACAGCTGCTTTAATATTAATATCAATGATATGGTATTGATAAGAGCTATTTTATCTAAGGGAAGTTCTCAAAACATGGCCCATTGGGGGTACTTAAGGACTGAGGTTGAGAACCACTGACAGAGGAACACAGGAGTCATTTAGGGAACATTTTATGTGCTTGTAATGCCACAGTTTTTTTTTTTTATGAAATTTTTCAGCTGTTTGAATATTATTATCCCTATTAAAGTGGTTGTAAAGCCTAGGACAAAAAAAACTGCAAGACAAAGGCATAATGAGCTAGTATGCATAGCATACTAGCACATTATGAATTACTTATCTGAGATTGAAGCCCCTGTAGCTGTCCTCATGCACTGCTCCAGCTGCCAAAATCGCTCCTGGAGTTACTTCCAGGTATCGCAGGCTCCAGCACTGTGATTGGCCAGAGCCGTGATGACGGTTACGTGCCATTGCTTCAGTGCAGATGACGTTGGCACATGCAAATACTGGGGATAGCTCCTAAACCATTTAAGTTTAGGAGATATATGGGTAGCTACAGCTAAGCCTTATTATAGGCTTACTTGTAGCAAAAAGTATGCTGTAAGGGTTTAAAACCACTTTATCCGCTTCCCAACTGCCTCACACCGATGCACGTCGGCAGAAGGGCACGTACAGGCAAAATCACGTACCTGTACGTTGCCCTTTAAGAGGCAGCGGGGGCGGCGGGAAGCTCCGTGAGAGGTAGAACGGGGAGATGCCGATGTAAACAGCATCTCCCCGTTCTGCCTAGCAACATGTGACACTGATCTCTGCTCCCTGTGATTGGAGCAGAGATCAGTGTTCAATAACACACAGCCATGCCCCCCACAGTTAGTAACACACCCCTAGGACACAATTAACCCCTACACTGGTCCCAAAAATGTGTCAAAAATGTCCGAGGTGTCCGCCATAATGTGGCAGTCATGATAAAAATCGCTGATCACTGCCATTTAAAAAAAATATATATATATTATATATATATATATTAATAAAAATGCCATAAAACGATCCCCTATTTTGTAAACGTTATAACTTTTGTGCAAACCGCAATCAATATTCGCTTATTGTGATTTTTTTTACCAAAAATATGCAGAAGAATACGTATCGGCCTAAACCAAGGGAAATTTCTATATATATATATATATATATATATATATATATATATATATATATATATATATATATATATATATATATATATATATATATATATATATATATATATATTTTTTTTTTTTTTTTTATATATATATATATTTTTTTTTTTTTTTTTTTTGGGGGGGGGGGGGATATTTATTATAGCAAAAAAGTAAAAAATAATGCGATTTTTTCAAAATTGTCGCTCTTTTTTGTTTATAGGGCAAAAAATAAAAACCGCAGGAGGTGATCAAATCCCACCAAAAGAAAGCTCTATTTGTGGGGAAAAAGGACGTCAATTTTGTTTGGGTACAACGTTGCACGCCCGCGCAATTGTCAGTTAAAGCAACGCAGTGCTGAATTGCAAAAAGTGCTCTGGTCAGGAAGGGGGTAAAATCTTCCAGGGCTGAAGTGGTTAAGCAGTGTTAATTTTGACGTAAAATTTCAATTTAGCTTTAGTAATAGTCCTGACTAAAACGCTATTTAAGTTTTAGTCATATTTTTGCTCCTATTTTAGTCATCTGAATTGTTTTAGTTGTATTTTAGTCAACTAAAATAGTGTTAATTTAGATGACGAAAATATTTTATTCAACAAAATGAACACTTCTATTTTTAAGAGACATTGTTGTTAAGCAATGCATGGTACACATGTATAGCAAGCAGAGACTACTTCTGTCTTTGGTTCAGCATGGTGCAGAGCAGCGAATGTTACAGCCATAGGCAAAAGAAAGGTTTAGCGATAGCGGTGACAGACATCGTGCTGCCGAGCTGTGGAGGTTATATAAAAAAGTGATTTCTCTGTGCTGTTAATGATTGGGATTTACAGTATATTGTGATTAAAATAAATGTAGCTAATTTCCCAGCACTGTATGTAACAATCCTTGTCACAAAGTCTGTAGTCACACTATTTCTGCATAACTACAAAGAGTATTATACTGTAAGTAAAATCAATACAAATACATAGAAAACCAAACAGAGCCATTCCAAAAAACAGTTTGTGAGAAATAAGACCAGTTAACAAAAGACACATAACACTATCACATCACTATTAAATATGGTTGTATACACCGATATTCCTGAATGCTACTGAAAGTGTGCCAGTTTGAACACAGACATATGACAACTGAAGCAATCTGTTGTCTGACATGCCAGGGGGGAGAGGGGTGGGGGACAGAAAGTGCCATACAATAGGAGTGTGCAGAACTGGAGAGCTGTGGGGTGTATAATGTGGGCCATGTGAAGCATACAATGTACAAAGCGAACAGGGTGAAGCAGCGGGAGCCATAGAACACAAAACCAAAAACATCTGAGATTAATGGGCTTTCAAGGTATAGAAATAATTCCTATCATTGGAGAAATGTAAAAAAAATTCAAAATAATTATTCAGTACAAAAGAATGTTAAAAATAAATAAATAACAAAAAATACCTAAGGCCTCATTCACACAGGCCTACTTAAAGAGGAGCTGCACAAAAAAAAAAATATTAAAAGCCAGCAGCTACTAATATTGCAGCTGCTGACTTTTAATAATATCACACTTACCTGTCCCAGGTTCCAGCGATGTCGGTGGCAGATGACGAGCGATCGCTCGTCTCGCTGCAGCCACCGCCGCCATCCTCTGTCAGGGAATCGGGAAGTGAAGCAAGAGGGCTTCACTGCCCGGTTCCCTACTGCGCATGCGCGAGTCGCGCTGCGCTGGTTCCCCGCTGTGTCTCTGGGAACTGTGTGTTTCCCAGAACACAACGGGGGGGGGGGGCGGAGCCATGCGGCGATGGGCGGAGCCATGCGGCGGTCTGGCCGGAAGTGGGTGCAGTTACCTGGATTATCCAGGTAACTGCACCCCCCTCCCCCCCGAAAGGTGCCGATTGTGGCACCGGAGGGGGGGAGGGATAATACTAGCGGAACTTCCCCTTTAGGGTGAAGAACCGCTTTAAAGTGATTGTAAAGTCTTTTTTTTTAGATAACATGTTATACTTACCTGATCTATGCAGTTAGCTTTGCACAGAGCAGCGTTGCTACTCCTCCTCTCAGGTGCCCGTTTGCTGCTCCTGGCCCCTCCCTCCTGTCGAGTGCCCCCAGTCAGCAGCTTGCTATGGGGGCACCCGAGCTGCAGCTACGCATGTCCATTCAGACACGGCGCTGTCATTCGGCCCCGCCCCCTCTCTCCCCTGATTAGCTAACTGCCTTTGATCATGTACATTGCTGGACAGAAGGGGCTCAGGTAAGTATTAGGGGGTTGTGGGGAGGCTGCTACACACAGAACGATTTTTATCTTAATTCATAGAATACATTAAGATAAAACAAACATCTGCCTTTACAACTACTGTAAAGTGGAACTTTAGTCCTTTTTTTCATCTTTCCATCTATTAAATCATCTGCCCTTCTTTTTTTTAACTTTGGATAGTAAAACATTTTTTTTTTTGCCAGTAAATACCTTATACAGCCCACTTCCTATTTCTTGTCTGGAAAAAAGCCTAGGCCAGGTATGTGCAATTAGCGGACCTCCAGCTGTTGAAAAACGACAAGTCCCATCATGTCTCTGGGTGTCATGCTTGTGGCTGTCAGAGTCTTGCTATGCCTCATGGGACTTGTAGTTCTGCAACAGCTGGAGGTCCACTAATTGCATACCCCTGGCCTAGGCGCATGACATCATGCACAGCTCTCACTCTCCTGAGAGTTTGCCAGAAAGGGAGGGGGGATGAGTCATAAAATGGCCAATGAGAGCTGCAGAGCTGGAGGCGTGTCTCTGTAAATCCAGGTAGTGAACAGGCAGCAACTTCAGCTTCCCACAATTAAAATGGATGCAGCTAGACTCAGTGGAGAGATATTTCTGCAGCATATTTGGCAAGTGCAGGATCCCAGTATATATAAAATAATATGCAAATTGGTTGGAGGGAAGCTTCATAATGGCAAAGATCTTTTTATTACAAATTATGTGAGCAGACTGCAGTTCCTGTTTTAACCACTTGCTTACTGGGCACTTAAACCCCCCTCAGTCCCAGACCAATTTTCAGCTTTCAGCGCTGATGCACTTTGAATGACAATTGCGCGGGCATACAACACTGTACCCAAATGAAATTTTTATCATTTTTTTCCCACAAATAGAGCTTTCTTTTGGTGGTATTTAGTTACAGCTCGGAGTTTTATTTTTTGCTAAACAAACAAAAAAAATGCAAAAAAAAAAAAAATCATGTTTTAGTAGTTTGTTATAAAATTTTGCAAACGGGTCATTTTTCTCCTTCATTGAAGTGCGCTGATAAGGCGGCACTGATAGGCTGCATTGGTGGGCACTGATGGGCTGCATTGGTGGGCACTGATGGGCTGCATTGGTGGGCACTGATAGGCATAGTTAAGGCGGCACTAATAGGCACAGATAAGGCGGCACCGATGGGCACAGATAAGGCGGCACTGATGGGCAAAGATAAGATGGCACGGATAAGTGGCACGGATGGGTGGCACGGATGGGCACTGATAGGTACCACAGATAGATGGGACTGATGGGCACTGATAGGTGGCACTGATAGGTGGCTCTGATGGGTGGCACTGCTGGGCACTGATGGGCGGCACTGCTGGGCACTGATGGGCGGCACTGGGGTGCAGCACCTTTGAGGCAGATTGGGTGGCACTGTGGGTGGCACTGTGGGTGGCACTGTGGGGTGGCACTGTGGGTGGCACTGTGGGCATTATGGGCACTTACGGGGGGCACTTACTTTTACTTTGTTAAACTTCAGGATGGCACTGCGGGAGGCAGGTGGGCACTGGCAGGTGGCATGTGGTGACTTTCATTGCTGGCCGTGATCGGGACTGATGTCCCGATCACGGCCGCCGGTGATCGGCTTTTTTTTTTTCTCCTCGCGCTGTCAGCGCGAGGAGGAATAATAGCCGATTACCGGCTCCGTTCTATCACATGATCAGCTGTCATTGGCTGACAGCTGATCACGTGATAAGGGGTCGGGATCGACCCCTTACACGGATCGGTGATCAGGCGAGTCTCACGGACTCGCCGATCACAGAGCGCGCCGCGCGCGCCCCTCAGGGGGCGCGCAGGCCGCTCGTAACCGGGACGACGTCAATAGACGTAGTCCCGGAAATCTAGGTCCGCGCTAATGCCGTCATTCGGCAATAGCGCGGTACCCAAGTGGTTAAGCATACACCCATGTAAGTGCCCATGTAAGTGCCATGTTTGCCCTCACGGGGATACACGGGTGTGATGTGCATCACTCTGCATTAGTTCCATTCGTGTCAGTTGGGAAGCAGTGACTGCATAGACACAGTCCCAATTTTACAGAATTATATAGTTAAAGCGGAGGTCCACCCTAAAATGGACCTCCGCTCATCGGAATCCCCCCCCCTCCGGCGCCACAATCGGCACCTTTCAGGGGGGAGGGGGGTGCAGTTACCTGGATAATCCAGGTAACTGCACCCACTTCCGGGCTAGCTCTCTGCGGAAAGGGGCGTACGTTACGCCCCTTTCCGCAAGCGCCCGCCCCCTTCAGCAAGTGCCCCGCTGCCTGCTGGGAAACACACAGCTCCCAGAGGCAGCGGGGACCGTCCGGATTGCGCCGCGCGGCTCGCGCATGCGCAGTAGGGAACCGGGAAATGAAGCCGAAAGGCTCCATTTCCTGATTCCCATACCCAAGATGGCGGCGGCACGAGCGAGCGATCGGCTTCGGGTGCCGACATCGCGGGCGCGCTGGACAGGTAAGTGTCACTATTTAAAAGTCAGCAGCTGCAGTATTTGTAGCTGCTGGCTTTTAAAAAAAAAAAAAAAAAAAAAAAAAAAACGCGGAGTCCCGGTGGACTCCCGCTTTAATCTGGTTGGGGGAAAAAAAAGACACTTTTTTGAACCGAAGACATCCAGTTCAAGCAACATAAAAAAAAAAAAAAAACAACTCAAAAATAGAAAAACATCCATATACTGTACACTATCCTTTACCCACAGTTGTTCCAGATGAAGGCAAAAAAAACAAAACCCTCAAAGCACAAACCAATTTGCTCCAGCGGGGGATAAAATTCCTTCCTGATCCCTCAAGAGGCAATCTGATATTCCCTGGATCAGCTTTACCTATAAATATTAGCATCCAGTTATATTTTTGTATCTTTAGGAAAGAAGCTAGACTTTTTTTTTCTACTGAGCTGGGAGTCTATTCCACAATTTCACAGCTCTAATGCCTCGTACACACGATCGGACTTTCCGACGGGAAATGTGTGATGACAGGCTGTTGGCGGTAAACCCGACCGTGTGTACACTCCATCGGACAACTGTTGTTGGATTTTCCACAGATAAATGTTGGCTAGCATGTTTTAAAATGTCTGTTGTCAGATTTTCCAAGTATGTGTACACAAGTCCGTCGGACAAAAGTAAAGTACAAACACTAGCATTCGTAATGGAGAATTAACATTTGTGACGTGGCAAATTATGAAATCTCCAAATGCAGCGCACAATTCTCTTCTTTAACCACTTTCAGACCGAACCATTTTGCTGGTCAATGACCAGAGGTCTTTTTACAATTTGGCACTGCGCTGCTTTAACTGGTAATTGCGCGGTCGTGCAATGTTGTACCCAAACAAAATTTGCGTCCTTTTCTTCCCACAAATAGAGCTTTCTTTTGATGGTATTTGATTGCCTCTGCGATTTTTATTTTTTGCGATATAAACGTAAAAAGACCGCAAATTTTGAAAAAAAATGATACTTTTTGTTATTAGAAAAATCCAATAAACTCAATTTTAGTCATACATTTAGGCCAAAATGTATTCAGCCACATGTCTTTGGTAAAAAAAAAAAAAAGTCAATAACTGTATATTTATTGGTTTGCGCAAAAGTTGTCACATCTACAAACTAAGGTACGTTTTCTGGAATTTACGCAGCTTTTAGTTTACGACTGCCTATCTCATTTCTTGAGGTGCTAAAATGGCAGGGCAGTACAAAACCCCCCCAAATGACCCCATTTTGGAAAGTAGACCCCCTAAGGAAATTGATAAGTGGCATGTTGAGCCCATTGAATATTTTATTTTTTTGCCTCAAGCGATTGAATAATGACAAAACAAAAAAACTTTTTTTTTTTTACACAAAGTTGTCACTAAATGATATATTGCTCACACATGCTATGGGCATATGTGAAATGACACCCCAAAATAAATTCTGCTGCTTCTCCTGAGTACGGGGATACCACATATGTGGGACTTTTTGGGAGCCTAGCCGCGTACGGGGCCCCGAAAACCAAGCACCACCTTCAGGCTTTCTAAGGGCGTAAATTTTTGATTTCACTTCTCACTACCTATTACAGTTTTGAAGGCCATAAAATGCTAATATGGCACAAAACCCCCACAAATGACCCCATTTTAGAAAGTAGACACCCCAAGCTATTTGCTGAGAGGCATGTTGAGTCCATGGAATATTTTATATTTTGCCACAAGTTGCGGGAAAATTACAAACTTTAATTTTTTTTTTTTCACAAAGTTGTCACTAAATGATATATTGCTCACGCATGCCATGGGCATATGTGAAATGATACCCCAAAATAAATTCTGCTGCTTCTCCTGAGTACGGGGATACCACATATGTGGGACTTTTTGGGAGCCTAGCCGCGTACGGGGCCCCGAAAACCAAGCACCGCCTTCAGGCTAAGGGCGTTACAGTTTTGAAGGCCATAAAATGCCAAGATGGCACAAACCCCCCCCAAATGACCCCATTTTGGAAAGTAGACACCCCTAAATTTAGGGGTACACTAGTGAGACTAGGTAATAAATGGCGGGTGCCCTGAAACTATAAAAAAATAACTAACCAACCAGCGTCACCTGTAACAGTTATATGGTGATCACTGGTGAAAGGGTTAACTAGGGGGCAATCAGGGGGCTTTATGCGGTAGTATATGGGGGTCCCTGGCGCTATAAAAAGCTGCGGCGAACCTAAATACCTACCTGCCTAACTAGCGTCACCTGTGACACTAATACAGCGATCAGAAAAACGATTGCTTATTAGGCTGGGTTCACACTGGAGCGATGCGCGAACGCCACGAATCCGCGGCGGGTTCCCGCATCGCATGCCTCCCGGCGGCAGTTCACACTGCCCTATGCGAACTGCTGGGAGTGTCAGTGAAATGTTAATGACACCCCCAGATCAGTTTGCATATCGCAGTGCGATCTGCAAACTCGGATCGCATGGTGTGAACACCCATGCGATCCGATTCTGCTGCGGACCAAAAAAAGGGTCCCGTGCGAATTTACGGCGGGTGCGGCGCGAATTCAGCCATACTATCTGTATGGCTGAACTCAAATCGCACAGAGATCGGATGTGATTTGCACTGCAGTGCGAATCACATCCGTTCTCATAAACCGCTGCAATGTGAACCCAGCCTTAGTGACACTGGCGACGGGGGGTGATCACGGGGTTAAACCTTTATTGGGGGGGTTAGGGGGGTACCTTAGAACTAAAGGGGGCTAACCCTAACTGCCCTAACAGTTATTACAGTCACAAATGACACCCGCCGGGTGATCAGGGGGTTAAACCTTTATTAGGTAATAAATGGCGGGTGCCCTGAAACTATAAAAAAAAATAACTAACCAACCAGCGTCACCTGTAACAGTTATATGGTGATCACTGGTGAAAGGGTTAACTAGGGGGCAATCAGGGGGCTTTATGCGGTAGTATATGGGGGTCCCTGGCGCTATAAAAAGCTGCGGCGAACCTAAATACCTACCTGCCTAACTAGCGTCACCTGTGACACTAATACAGCGATCAGAAAAATTATCGCTTATTAGGCTGGGTTCACACTGGAGCGATGCAGGAACGGCACGAATCCGCGGCGGGTTCCCGCATCGCATGCCTCCCGGCGGCAGTTCACACTGCCCTATGCGAACTGCTGGGAGTGTCAGTGAAATGTTAATGACCCCCCCAGATCAGTTCGCATATCGCAGTGCGATTCTGCTGCGGACCAAAAAAAGGGTCCCGTGCGAATTTGCGGCGGGTGCGGCGGGTGCGACGCAAATTCAGCCATACTATCTGTATGGCTGAACTCGAATCGCACAGAGATCGGATGTGATTTGCACTGCAGTGCGGTGCGAATCACATTCGTTCTCATAAACCGCTGCAATGTGAACCCAGCCTTAGTGACACTGGCGACGGGGGTGATCACGGGGTTAAACCTTTATTGGGGGGGTTAGGGTGGTACATCAGAACTAAAGGGGGCTAACCCTAACTGCCCTAACAGTTATTACAGTCACAAGTGACACCAATGCAAAAAAATAAAAATGACATTGGTGTCACTGTGACTGGGGGGTAGGGGTAATTGGGGGGGTGATCGGGGGGGTGCGAGTGTGCCTGGCATGTTCTACTGTGTAGTGTCGTGTTGGTGCAACTCACCGATCCTCTCTCCTCGGTGTCGGAACGAAAAATACCGACACAGAGGAGAGATTACATCACTTCCTCTCCTGTGTTTACATTACAGGAGAGGAAGTGATGTCACGGAGCATTTCTATTCGTCGGGAACGATCGCGAGGGGGTGGCCATGAATGAATGGCCGCCCCCTCATCCCGGATCGCTCCCGAACGAATACCGACCGCCGCAGGCACCGGGGGGGTGCCTGCCCGTGCCATTCTGTCGACGTATATCGTCAGTGCGGCGGTCGGCAAGTGGTTAATGGGACAATAATAAAGCTGCTTTGCTGGTGATACTGATGGAGTTATGGCAAAAGAATTTTCAAAGTCTTTTTTTTTTCTAGTGATAAAGATTATTATTAATTATGCTTTTTTTTTGGTCAAGTTACCACAACACTAGAGGTCGACCGATATATCGGCCGATATTTGCCGTTTTTTAAATAATCGGCATCGGCCGATTGTGCTGATAAAAAGCCGATTTAGAACTACAGCGGGACTTTGAAATGACTTCTGTAATAGAAGTCAGTGTAAGTTGCCTGAGTTGTCATAGAAAACCTTTCCTCCTCTCTGGGCAGGCTGCCAAGAAAAGAACAGAAAGATACAATGTTTACACTTGAATGAATGAAATCATCTCTGTGTGTAGAAGTTCTCAGTTTAACCATTTAAAGACTAAATCTTTTCTGACACTTGTTGCTTACAAGTAAAAATCCTGTATTTTCTGCCAGAAAATCACTTAGACCCCCCCCAAAAAGTATATATATTTTTTTAGCAGAGATCCTAGGGAATAAAATAGCGGTTGTTGCAATATTTTATGTCACACAGCATTTGCACAGAGGTCTTTCAAATGCATTTTTTTGGGAAAAAAATACACGAATTAAAAAATAAAAATAAATTAAAAACAGTAAAGTTAGCCCATTTTTTTTTTTCGTCCAAAAGTTTTGACTACCTGTTTTTATTTAATATATAGGTTTTTTTTTGTTTTATCTAAAGCATACATACAAGTAAACTGATTGGAGGTTTGTTTTGTTTAATAAATGTTTAAATGTAAGAAATTTTCTGTATCACTTATGAAGGCTGCTTTCACACTGGAGCGGGCAGGCGTTGATGGTAAAACGCAAGTTTTAGCTGTGCTATTTGGCTGCTAGTGGGGCACATATAACCCAGCTAGCGGCCAAGGAAGAGGTTAAATGCGCCCATGAAGCACTGCTGCCAAATCGCATTGCATGCGCTTCGGCAGTGGTGCCCATTCATATCAATGGGCAGGAGTGGTGGAGGAGCGGTATACACCACTCCAAACGTGCTGCTTGCAGGACTTTTTTTTTTAAGATCCTGCCAGCGCATCGCCTCAGTGTGAAAGCACTCTGTCTTTCACACAGACTGCAGGGGAGCCATTTTGCAGGCACTTTACAGGCGCTATTTTTAGCCCAAAAGCGCCTGAAAAACGCCCCAGTGGGAAAGGTGTGTTAGATCAAGGGGGATTAAAAAAAAATAATAATAAAAAAGGAAAAAAATAAATAAATAAAATAAAAATCGGCCTAACATATCAGCCCCAAAAAATCGGCATCATATATCGGCTATCGGCCGCCATGATTTCTAAATATTGGCATCGGCCAGAGAAAAACCCATATCGGTCGACCTCTACACAACACCATTATCCTGTCGTCTTTAAGTTCAAAGATACAACTATTTTGGTTTTCCTTGTTAATTTTACATTGTATTTTTTTAAATGTAACTTCCTACTCCCAAACTGTCATTTGAAGTAAAACACATAGCCAAGTATTATTCTCCACAATTTTTTTTATTGTGCATTAAAAAAAGAAAACAAATAAAATTAGACATGCTATCTGCCAATAGAACATATCCAAAAGTGCATTCTATGCATCCAAAAACATACCAAATCAAATCATTATTCAACCAAAAAAATGTCAAAGCAATAACTCCAAGGCCAATAATAAATAACACGTTATCTCCTCTGACTGTGCAACATAGCTGGTTGACGAACAGCCGCTCAGAAACTAAACTGAAAAGCGCAAAATGAAAAGTGTGAATCAACACTCACCAAACGTCTACTAACAGGAAATTAGCAGAAGGAGCCCAAAGGGTGGTGCTAAAGAGCTGAAAAACAATGTAGTACGTCACTACGTTCGTATTTGTTGGCCGACAATTCCTTGCAGTTTGTATGCAAGAGAAGTTTGGGCCAACACCCTTCGGACAAAAGTCCACGGTTTTGTGTACAAGGCTTTACTATGAAGAAGCCTTTCCATATATTTTGAGATTAAAATTCTTTTCCTCCAGATGTAAAGAGTGCCCCTTGTCCTCTGTGATGACCTTAAGGTGAATAATTCTACACTGAGCTCACTATATGCACCACTTATGTATTTATACATATTGATCATTTCCCCTTTTAATCCCCTCTTCTTAAGAGAGAATAAATTCAGTTCAGTTAATCTTTCCTCATAGCTCAGCATTTCCATACCTTTTAACAGTTTGGTTGCTCCTCTCAGCACTTTTTCCAGCTCCCCCAACATCCCTTTTATGAACTGGTAACCAAAACTGAACTGTATATTCCTGATGAGGTTTTAATAATGATTTCTACAGGTAAAATGATCTCTCTCTCTGCAGTCCATACTGTACCTCTTAATACAAGAAAGGATTTTGCTTGCTTTGGAAAGCACAGCTTGCCATTATTAAGCTTCTGATATACGAGAAACCCCAGATCCTTCTCTGCCATTGACTCCACCAGTTGTACTACCCCTAGTATGTATGATGCTTGCATATTCCCATAACTTAAAGTGATTATAAAGTCTTATTTTTTTCCTATAAAAATAGCCAACATGTAATACTTGCCTGCCCTGAGCAGTGGGTTTGCACAAGGCATCCTGGATCCTCCTATTCTCGAGTCTCTATTTGGTGCTCTTGGCCCCTCCCTTCTGTTGAGTGTCCCCCATAGCAAGCAGATAGCTATGGGGGCACCTGAGCCCGAGCTGCAGCTCCGTGTGTCCATTCAAACACGGAGCTGTGGTTCGACACTCATGGACATCAGTGGACAGAGATCGGGCTCAGGTAAGTATTAGGAGGGCCAAGGGGACTGATGCACACAGAAGGCTTTTTATCTTGATGGATAAAATGCATTACAAAAAAAAACCTTCTGACTTTACAATCACTTCAACATTTATCAACATTAAACCTCATTTGCTACATAGTTACCCAATTAAACTGTACAAGGAGGTTGGCTTGTAAATTGGAGACATTATGTAAATAAGTTATTTCACTGCATAGCTTGGTGTCATCTGCAAAGACTAAAATGGTACTTTTAATCTCAAACCCTATATCATTTATAAATATAATAAAAAGTAAGGGTCCCAACACTGAACCTTAGGGTACACCACTAACAACCCTAGACCATTCAGGGTATGAATCATTAACCACTACTCTCTGAATATGGTCTTTTAGCCAGTTTTCTATTTTTCTATCTATATTTCTAACTGATCTTTTCCCATGTGTGGGGGAACTGTGTCAAATGATTTTACAAAATCACAGTATACCACGTCCACAGCCACCCCTGTCCAAGGTTTTGCTCACCTGCTCAAAAAGAAATCAGACTGACAACTTCTCCATTTCATGAATCCATACTGACTTTTGCTTAAAATGTTTTTTTTTCCTAGCAAATTCTCATCTATGTGGTCTTTATTGTTTTTTCCAGGCAGAGACAGAAAATGCAGTTAAAAATCACACCTTTAGTGAAATAGCACAATATAACAGCGTTCAGGAACGTAGTAAAAAACTGAAGCCGGGGTTTAGATGCCAAAGCGAGTAAATCAGACGAGCTGGAGTCAGGAAGCAAGAAGTCAGCGTAGTAAGGAGCAAAAACAAGAATCGGGAAAAAGTCAGCCGGGCCAAGTCACACACAGGAACACAGGCAGGGACACACTGGAGATTAGAGGTCGACCGATATATCGGCCGATATTTGCAGTTTTTTAATTAATCGGCATAAAATAATAAATAAAAAAGGCAGATTTAAACCTCAGAGCGACTTGCAAATAACTTCTGTAATAGAAGTCAACGCAAGTTGCCTCAAGACTTCCGTGGAGCGACTTGTCCCCTATCTGGGCAGCCTGCCAAGTCTGAGAAAAGAAGCTAAAGAGATACAATGTCTCTACTTATCAATGGACTGAAATCTGTGTGTAGGAGTTTTCAGTTTAACCATTTAAAAGACTAAATCTTTTCTGACACTTGTTGCTTACAAGTAAAAATCCTGTATTTTCTGCTATAAAATCACGTAGAACCCCAAAACATTATATATTATATATAATTTTTAGTAGAGACTCTAGGGAATAAAATAGCGTTTGTTGCAATATTTTATGTCATATGGTGTTTGCGCAGCAGTCTATCAAACACAATTTTTGGGGAAAAAATACACTAATGAATTATAAATAATTGAAAAATATATAAAAAAATAAAACAGTAAAGTTAGCTAATTTTTTTTCATCCATTATCTGTTTTGTGTATTTAATATTTAACCACCTTCAGACCGGACCATTTTGCTGGTAAATGACCAGAGGTCTTTTTACAATTTGGCACTGTGCTGCTTTAACTGGTAATTGCGCGGTCATGCAATGTTGTACCCAAACAAAATTTGCGTCCTTTTCTTCCCACAAATAGAGCTTTCTTTTGATGGTATTTGATTGCCTCTGCGATTTTTATTTTTTGCGATATAAACGTAAAAAGACCGCAAATTTTGAAAAAAAAATGATATTTTCTACTTTTTGTTATTAGAAAAATCCAATAAACTCAATTTTAGTCATACATTTAGGCCAAAATGTATTCAGCCACATGTCTTTGGTAAAAAAAAAAGTCAATAATTGTATATTTATTGGTTTGCGCAAAAGTTGTCACATCTACAAACTAAGGTACGTTTTCTGGAATTTACGCAGCTTTTAGTTTACGACTGCCTATCTCATTTCTTGAGGTGCTAAAATGGCAGGGCAGTACAAAACCCCCCCAAATGACCCCATTTTGGAAAGTAGACACCCTAAGGAAATTGATAAGTGGCATGTTGAGCCCATTGAATATTTTATTTTTTTGCCTCAAGCGATTGAATAATGACAAAAAATAATTTTTTTTTTTTTTTTACACAAAGTTGTCACTAAATGATATATTGCTCACACATGCTATGGGCATATGTGAAATGACACCCCAAAATAAATTCTGCTGCTTCTCCTGAGTACGGAGATACCACATATGTGGGACTTTTTGGGAGCCTAGCCGCGTACGGGGCACCAAAAACCAAGCACCGCCTTCAGGCTTTCTAAGGGCGTAAATTTTTGATTTCACTTCTCACTACCTATTACAGTTTTGAAGGCCATAAAATGCCAAGATGGCACAAAACCCCCACAAATGACCCCATTTTAGAAAGTAGACACCCCAAGCTATTTGCTGAGAGGCATTTTGAGTCCATGGAATATTTTATATTTTGCCACAAGTTGCGGGAAAATTACAAACTTTAATTTTTTTTTATTTTTTTTTCACAAAGTTGTCACTAAATGATATATTGCTCACGCATGCCATGGGCATATGTGAAATGACACCCCAAAATAAATTCTGCTGCTTCTCCTGAGTACGGGGATACCACATATGTGGGACTTTTTGGGAGCCTAGCCGCGTACGGGGCCCCGAAAACCAAGCACCGCCTTCAGGCTTTCTAAGGGCGTTACAGTTTTGAAGGCCATAAAATGCCAAGATGGCACAAACCCCCCCCAAATGACCCCATTTTGGAAAGTAGACACCCCTAAATTTAGGGGTACACTAGTGAGACTAGGTAATAAATGGCGGGTGCCCTGAAACTATAAAAAAAATAACTAACCAACCAGCGTCACCTGTAACAGTTATATGGTGATCACTGGTGAAAGGGTTAACTAGGGGGCAATCAGGGGGCTTTATGCGGTAGTATATGGGGGTCCCTGGCGCTATAAAAAGCTGCGGCGAACCTAAATACCTACCTGCCTAACTAGCGTCACCTGTCACACTAATACAGCGATCAGAAAAATGACCGCTTATTAGGCTGGGTTCACACTGGAGCGATGTGGGAACGCCACGAATGCGCGGCGGGTTCCCGCATCACATGCCTCCCGGCGGCAGTTCACACTGCCCTATGCGAACTGCTGGGAGTGTCAGTGAAATGTTAATGACACCCCCAGATCAGTTCGCATATATCGCAGTGCGATCTGCAAACTCGGATCGCATGGTGTGAACACCCATGCGATCCGATTCTGCTGCGGACCAAAAAAAGGGTCCCGTGCGAGTTTGCGGCGGGTGTGGCGGGTGTGACACGAATTCAGCCATACTATCTGTATGGCTGAACTCGAATCGCACAGAGATCGGATGTGATTTGCACTGCAGTGCGGTGCGAATCACATCCGTTCTCATAAACCGCTGCAATGTGAACCCAGCCTTAGTGACACTGGCGACGGGGGGTGATCACGGGGTTAAACCTTTATTGGGGGGGTTAGGGGGGTACCTTAGAACTAAAGGGGGCTAACCCTAACTGCCCTAACAGTTATTACAGTCACAAATGACACCCGCCGGGTGATCAGGGGGTTAAACTTTTATTAGGTAATAAATGGCGGGTGCCCTGAAACTATAAAAAAATAACTAACCAACCAGCGTCACCTGTAACAGTTATATGGTGATCACTGGTGAAAGGGTTAACTAGGGGGCAATCAGGGGGCTTTATGCGGTAGTATATGGGGGTCCCTGGCGCTATAAAAAGCTGCGGCGAACCTAAATACCTACCTGTTTAACTAGCGTCACCTGTGACACTAATACAGCGATCAGAAAAACGATCGCTTATTAGGCTGGGTTCACACTGGAGCGATGCGGGAACGCCATGAATCCGCGGCGGGTTCCCGCATCGCATGCCTCCCGGCGGCAGTTCACACTGCCCTATGCGAACTGCTGGGAGTGTCAGTGAAATGTTAATGACACCCCCAGATCAGTTCGCATATCGCAGTGCGATCTGCAAACTCGGATCGCATGGTGTGAACACCCATGCGATCCGATTCTGCTGCGGGCCAAAAAAAGGGTCCCGTGCGAATTTGCGGCGGGTGCGGCGGGTGCGACACGAATTCAGCCATACTATCTGTATGGCTGAACTCGAATCGCACAGAGATCGGATGTGATTTGCACTGCAGTGCGGTGCGAATCACATTCGTTCTCATAAACCGCTGCAATGTGAACCCAGCCTTAGTGACACTGGCGAGGGGGGGTGATCACGGGGTTAAACCTTTATTGGGGGGGTTAGGGGGGCACATTAGAACTAAAGGGGGCTAACCCTAACTGCCCTAACAGTTATTACAGTCACAAATGACACCAATGCAAAAAAAAAAAAAAAAAAAGCAATTGGTGTCACTGTGACTGGGGGGGCAGGGGTAATTGGGGGGTGATCGGGGGGTAAAGGGGGGGTGTGAGTGTGCCTGGCATGTTCTACTGTGTAGTGTAGTGCTTGTGCAACTCACCGATGCTCTCTCCTCGGTGCCGGAACGAAAAATACCGACACGGAGGAGAGAATACATCACTTCCTCTCCTGTGTTTACATTACAGGAGAGGAAGTGATGTCACGGGACATTTTCATTCGTCGGGAGCGATCGCGAGGGGGTGGCCATGAATGAATGGCCGTCCCCTCGTCCGGGATCGCTCCCGAACGAATACCGACCGCCGCAGGCACCGGGCGGGGGCCCGATCCGGCCCCCGACCCGCGGGCAGGCAAGGACGTACATGTAAGCCCTTATGCCTGCCCGTGCCATTCTGTCGACGTACATCGTCGTGCGGCGGTCGGCAAGTGGTTAAGATATCAGTTTTTTTTTTTTTTTCCTTTAATCTAATCTAAATTATACATACAAGTGAACCGATTGGAGGTTTGCTTTGTTTAATAAATGTTTAAATTTAAGAAATTTTCTGCATCACCAATTACTTAAGGCTGCTTTCACACTGGAGCGGGCAGGCGTTGACAGTAAAACGCTGCTAGTTTTAGCGGCGCTTTACTGTCATTTTAGCGGTGCTATTCGGTTGCTAGAGGGGAGCTTATAACACGGCTGATGAAGGGGTTAAATGTGCCCGTGTAGCACCGCTGCTGAAATGCTTTGCAGGCACTTCGGCAGTGGTGTCCATTCATTTCAATGGGCAGGAGTGGTGGAGGAGCGGTATACATCATTCCAAAGATGCTGCTTGCAGGACTTATAAAAATAAAAATAAAATAATTGTCATCATATAATCGGTCGCCACAATATCTAAATATCGGCATCGGCCAGAGGAAAAACCCATATCGGTCGACCTCTACTGGAGATCATAGACCACGTAAGGGCAAAGGAGGAATAGAGCATAGCTGTTTAACCACTAGCCGCCCACCCACTGTCATGACGACAGGACAAGGCAGCTCTCATTCTGGGCCACCGTCATATGATGCAATCTCCTTCCCGGGCCACTAGGAGGCGCACGCACGCGCAACCCTCCACGTCACTGGGAATCAGATGCGATTGAACGGCGGCCACGATATCCGTCGGGGACCCGTGATTGCCCAGTAACTGAGCAGGACCGTGGATCTGTGTGTGCAAACACACAGATCCACAACCTGTCAGAGGAGAGGAGACCAATGGTGTGTCCCTTGTACTTAGGGACACCGATCGGTCACCTCCTCCAGTCATTCCCCTCCCCCCACAGTTAGAATCACTCCCTGGATACACATATAACCTCTCGATCCCTCCCTTGTGTTAACCCCTTCCCTGCCAGTCACATTTACACAGTAATCAATGCTTTTTCATAGCACGGATCACTGCATAAATGTGAATGGTCCCGAAAATGTGTCAACAGTGTCCGATATCTGCAGAAACCTTGGCAGTGTCGATCCGTGCAGACCCCGAGATCAGGGGGCTGACAGTAGGACATCTGACTGAAAAAATCAGTCTATATGCAGATAACACTCTGCTATACCTAACGGATTCTGGCCCCTCCCTTGCAAAAGCCCCACGCACGATCGAGTGGTTTGGTAGCTTCTCCGGTCTTCGTATAAACTGGGGGAAGTCCCAAATCTTGCCCATTGACAGTTTTCCACCCTCAGAATCTCAAGCCAGTCCGCCCCTCCAGCGGGTTGGAACTATTAAGTATTTGGGTGTACATGTCTCTAGGAATCCGGCAGATTATATAGCGTTGAATATAGAACCATTATTCTCCCTAGTTCGCACTAAAATTCAAGCCTGGTCCTGTCTCCCCCTTGGGATTTGGGGGCGCATTAATTTGATTAAAATGGTCTTATTACCTAAGGTATTATATGTGTTATGGCACACCCTGGTCTATTTACCGCTAAAATATTTTAAATCCCTTGAAAGTCTTCTTAGGCCCTTTGTATGGGTGACTAATAGACACAAGCTTACATGGCAGGCTCTGAAAAGCCCGACAGATCTGGGTGGTACGGCCCTTCCCGATCTAAATCACTATTATGTTGCCTCACAACCGTCCCAACTCTTTCATGTGGATAAGACCGATAAACAACGCTTTCTCACCCTTCTCTGCCCCCCCTTGGGGCGCAAATTGCTGACGATCCGATAGCTGCTATATCGGTAGGAGTCGGAGGCTCGTCACCAGGGACAAGTAAACACTCCATGCTTTTTCACTATAGAAGAATATGGGAACTAGCGTCAACCAAATTAAATGTAATGTCACCAAATGACTATACGCCACTTTGGTATAACAAACAATTACCAAAATTAAAAAAAAAAAATCCAGAGTGTTATGCTATGGGTCTCAAGGGGAATATACTACATGCATCACCTGATTCACAGAGGAATCGTCAAAATGTTCCAAACAAATCAGGAGGAATTTGGTGTTCCCGACAATATGCTATTCCAGTACCTTCAGGTTCGGCATGCACTTCGAGCACAGTTTCCACAGTCACTGCCACAGCCTGCTCCCAACCCTATTATTGCAATAGTGAAGGATACGGATTCCAAAAAGCTTATTTCATGCTTCTACGGTATGCTCACGGCTCCCGTCTCAGCGAGGCTGGCGTATGCTTTAAAGTCTCGTTGGGAGGGCGATGTGGGAGTGCTGACAGATGAGGAATGGGAGGAGGCTCTGGAAACGTGCAAGATGGTGTCCCCCAGACTCCAAGATATCTCAAATCTACATAATTCATAGGGCATACCTTACCCCCCTCATGACCGCCAAGTATAAGACAAACCAATCTGTGTTATGCCCTGTATGTACGCTTGAGAGGGGGACGTTCTTCCACCTTATCTGGTCTTGCCCTAAACTTCAGGAACTTTGGAAACAAATAGTGTCCTTTCTACATGACGTCATGGGATCACCCCTAGCCCTTGACCCCAAACCCTGTCTCCTAGGGATATTTCCCAAAGTATTGGATAAATTTGCCAAAACTTTCTTACAAGAAACCTTGTTTTCCGCTAGCAAATTGATAGCTAGACAGTGGATGAGATCCCTTCCACCCAAGGTGGCAGATTGGAAACGGGAAGTTAATCTAACACTCCCATACAAAAAAATTAATATATAAAAATAGGGGATGCCCAGCTAAATACAAAAAAAACTGGGATAGGTGGTTGCAAGAGGCTGGCACATGTAACTAGGAAATTTGGAGTACTGTTGAAATGGATGACATGTCTATGATGTTACATTGCTCAGCTATAATACCTATTGTCTATTGCGATGAAGAAATTTTCCTTTATGTACTGTTATGACTATGGTGAAGAACTTCCTGAATGTTCGGTGCTTTCTGCTATGATTGGAATCTTTGCAATAATGTTCAATAAACAACACATGTTTAAGTAAAAAAAAAAGAAAAGTGTCCGATATGTACAGCGCAATGTCGCAGTCAAGATAATAAAAAAAAAATATAAAAATTTGCAGATCGCCGCCATTACTAGTAAAAAAAAAATAATAATAATAAAAATGCTATAAATCTATCCCCTATTTTGTATAACTTTTGTGCAAACCAATCATTATACGCTTATTGCGATTTGTTTTTACCAAAAATATGCAGAAGAATACATATGGGCCTAAACTGAGGGAAAAAATTGTTTTAAAAAAAATTTGGATATTTAATATAGCAAAAAGTAAAAAATATTGTTTTTTTTCAAACCTGTCCCTCTTCTTTTGTTTATAGCGCAAGAAATAAAAACTGCAGAGGTGATCAAAAGCCACCAAAAGACAGCTCTATTTGTAGGGAAAAAATGATAAAACTAATTTGGTTACAGCATTGCATGACTGCGCAATTGTCATTCCAAGTGCGACAGCGCTGAAAGCTGAAAAATGGCTTGGGCAGGAAGGGGGTGTTCTTGCCTAATAGGCAAGTGGTTAAATAGCCAAAAGGGGCTGGCTGGACTAATGAGGCAGGTAATGATAACACAAGTGAGTCACTGTGGAAATGAATGGCAGATAATTACCGTATTTATCGGCGTATAACATGCACTTTTTCCCCCTTAAAATCGGGAGAAAGTCGTGGGTGTGTGTTATACGCCGATCCCCACTGTCTGCGAGTCTAAAATACTGAGCGCCGCCGAAAAATACCGAGCGCCGCCGAAAAAGACCGAGCCGACTGTCCCGTGTACTCAGCTCGGCTCGGCTTGCAGTCCCGCCCACACTGGGCGGGACTGCGAGCGGAGCCCAGCCGAATACACAGTACAGAGGGATACAGGGTAAAAACATGTCATGGGCTCTGGCATGCACGCAGGGACAGGCGGAACTATCAACCAACATCAAGCTAATTGTACAGTCCCTGTATGGTGGGAAATGGCCTTATGAGCTGGCGTCACAACTCAGTAAGATCTTACCAAAACACATCTCTTACACTAATCCAAGTTGGTGGTCGAATGCCTGGATCGGATGTACTGACTTGGATTATGAGAGATGTTACGCTTCTTCATTGATCCCATATACAGAAGTGCAGACCCAATCTGTGTATTCGGTGATATCAATGGGCTTACTGACTGGGGACTCTACTGTATTGCATCTGAGGCTAACGTACCCACATGTGATCAGAGAGGATGGCAGCTGGAAGCAGGTTGATATTTCCCTCTGTCGGAGGCATGACCATGACGTCCTTTGTATGCCGGGCCAATACACAGTGGTGAATGAGAAGTGTTGGGAGGACGCGTCACTCTGTGTGCTGGATGGGGAGAACATTGCCGGGAAGGGAATACCAGTGTATTATTTGGGACATGGGAGAGTTTGCTTCTTTGTCCTAAAGGATACTACTGTGACATTAGTCATGAAAATAGGGTGTTCGGTGAACCTGACAATGGCAAGGGGAGCATGGTGTACCCTTGGCGGTGTCTCTGAGATCCAGACACAGGAATGGAATTATGTGGTACCGCATATGGCCAACCTGTCGGTGGATATCAACCAGAACCGCCCGGTTAATCTGAGAGCCCTTAACCTTGGTATGGGAAATAAGATACAAGAATGGTTAGCAGATTGGGATAAAGATGAGAGCCTCATGAGGATGCTGCAGCAAGAGAGAGCTAATGCTACTATAGCCATATATCATAATCAGAAGGAAATAAAGGAGGTAGTGCATCAATTAGATACTGATGTGGGAGGGTCTTGGTGGGAGGTAATCTTCGGACATTCCAATAAGGCCAATAGCATTTTGAATTATTTGATACATCCCGTTGTGGTATTACTCATTATTGCTGCAGTGTCGTCAATTGGTTCAAGTTGTTATGTGTTGTTGGACCAGACATTTATATAGGAGGGTCTCGCATCTATCTATGCAAGTGGAGGGACGAATTGACGGTAAGGTCTCTGCATATGTGGTAGAAGCTTTGCTGCCAGCTCAGAGCCCTGGAATAAAACTGACGTGCCAAAATTGCGGTAGGGAAGGCCATCGTGAGCAAGCCTGCCTAATCCCGACCCGTAGTTACGGCAAGGATGTATAGGAGGTGGGGAGCGGGATACGCAAATTGAGAGGTCCTATGTATATATGTATATTAGGGTAATGGGCTGATTTATGTCATGGCGTAGTGTGATAAAGGTGTGTTTTAGGTTAAAAACATGTGCGAAAGGCCGTCCTCGTGACTCAGGGTCTGAAAGCTGGGCGATATGTTGCTCTGAATGGGTGCTGGTGAATGGTGAATGAATGGGCACCCCTTGCCTGTACTGCCGTCCTGAAGATACCCAAGGTGCAGAATGGTGACATGGAAGCTGCCGCTGAAGAATGGTGGAGATGTGTCACTCAGTGGCAAAGCGGCACGTGTTGGGAAACATCACATGGTAAAACAATTATGGGCTGCTCCATAGGACCTGTTTCTGCACACGTTGAAAACCCAGCGTGGTAGGACAATTGTGTACTGTTCCATGATAGATGTCTCTGGAGCGCTCGTTGAAAACAACCGCGCGTTATACCAGCTAAGGACTGTGCCACAGGTACTGGTTCAGAAGCACATGTTGGGGAACTACACACGTTAAGACAGTTATGGACTGTTCAATAGGAGCCGTGTCTAAAAAAGGGTGGTGTGCGCCTTTTAGGTGCAAAGCGGAATATGTTGGAATCAGACAGGAATTAATATTATACATCTACACAGCTGTTTGTACAGCCGAAATCAGCCATATTGATGCCAGGCAGTCTCACATGTTTAAAAGCAAGGAATGTGACACAATTTGAATAGCAGAATGAGTTCTATTCAGCCCACCTGGAATGTACTGAACTTCAAAGACAATATGGTGCCGACTTGTCTGAAAGAACAAAGGACAGCTGGTGGGGCGTCCGAGATCAAGCCACAAGATGGCAATCCAGTCGGAGCAGTTGCAATTCATGGGCAAACACTGCCCCCCAGAGGCCAAGTATGGCAGGACTGTTAGCCTGGGGGAGGAAACGCCCCAGAGACGCTGATTGGTCTACGGGAAAAGTAGGATGGGCTATGGGGTGTGGTATGGCTGAGGTATGTTTAACAAAAAGGGTTGCAACCATGAGTTGGGTCTCTTTATTCCATCAGGAGACCCAGTCACGAGGATCGATAAGTATAAGGCTTATATTGCACTTTGATTGTATGCTATGTATTATTGTAACTTCTACTGATACTTGATGCACGTTTTCTTATTTCCTTGGGAAATAAATGAGATTTAATTGACCTTAGACCGTGTGTTGATTTCATAGCCAATGGTGGTAGTATTGTGATATTAACGATAACATGTGCTTGCCGTATTGATTGATAGCTGGACTATAGGGATTAGACAAAGTAATACATGACTGATAATAATAACAATAGATTGAATTGATCAGTTACTTCAGCCGATCACGTGGTAAACAGCCATGCACAACGATTGCGTGCATTCCCTGTTTAAATGGGATAGACATCATATGATGCCTGCCCTGAACCAGAGCCATGCCGCCTGGCCATGATATGATGGCTGGCGGGCAGCAAGCGGTTAAAAATTAGCTCTCTAATCTCATAGATATAGCTGTATCAGTGGGTATCTTCACAGAAAAATAAATATTAATTTCTGATTTTCCAGCAATGCCAATATTTCACCATCTACCGAAGATACATAAGGGGTTAAACCCCTTACCGGTAGACCCATAGTTGCCTGTATAGGCTCTTTAAAGGAACGGTTGGGTCAATGGTTAGATCAACAACTACAGCCATTAGTAATGGTTTTCTCTGTGACACTAAACTCCTGTCAAAACTAAAAGATTTTAAGTGGAGCAGCAACTACAGTTGGATTTCTTGTGCTGTGTGAAGTTTCTATTCTTCAATCCCACATACTTTGGGCTTGCATGCCGTTTCCTACTTCCTAGGTAGATCGGGAAGGTTTTTATTACTACCCTCAGGCCAGACAGATGTGAGGAAGAGAAGACTTTCCAAATGAAAATAGAAATTAATAAGGTCCTGGTACCGACAACCTGTTATAGTGTTAGAGGTCATCTAAGATTGGAGAATGGTGTGAGTGGTCCGGACAAGAGTGGGCATCATACTGACAACATTGACATTTTTAATTTTTGTCTAGGGTTAAACCCTTCCTGGCCACCCTGGCATCCTTTTAAATTGTTCAGAACACCTAAGGGGGGTGGGGTGGGGTAAGATCGGCAATCATATGCACACTCTTTGCTGAAGCACGTATGTGTTGGATGGTCGTTAAGGTATTTTTTTTCCAGGTGTTTATACAAATTTTTTTGGAGGCCATTTTTGATATCCAATAAAAAGATCACTAGCTAAATTGCACTGGTCCTAATAAATAACCTCCGGGCTGTGACCACTATGTGTTTATACGTTTATACAGTAGAATTTTTTGCTTGGTTACCAGGACTACATCCTAATCGGATTAATAAATTAAAGCCTGTACTAGGATGGTTACTCCTAATAATTTTTTAGTGTCCCACAGCTCCAAAGTGTGAGTGCAGTGTTTAGTGCAGAGGTATATGATGTAGTGATGAATTATAATTTTTCGCATATATATATATATATATATATATATATATATATATATATATATATATATATATATATATATATATATATATATATATATATATATATCTATCTATCTATCTCATACATACATACACACACACACTCCAAAATCGGACTCTCTACACGCATGTGCAGTTTTATTTTGGGACTCACCAGCACAGCATAATAAAAAGGAGACACCAAAGACGGGAAAAGGAGTATTAAAGGGCAGGAGTGGGGGAAGGGTGACAGATTATGTCTGTAAGCATTCATGAGTGCTCAAAAATGCCACATGCTTTCATAGGTTACACTGCAAGCAAAGGGAGAATGCTTTATCATCATTCTTTTCTAAAATGTCACTGAGAGAGTTTGCTGGGATAATGCACAATATATCAATACAGATCCAGCAAGTAGAAGACAGAATTGTAATGCAATTTTAGGACCTACAACAGCATTTTGATACTGTGGCTACATATACAGTATGCACACATACATTTATAAAGCATGTGCTTTTGCTATCTGTTGATATTTTTGGGTACTTTTTGCAGTTGTCAATTTGTCTTTTGCTTGTTATAAATAATGTGGGTACTAACAATACCAAAAGAAATTGTATTAATATGGTACATTTGTGTGATATTCATACATAATAAGCCGTGAGGTTCAACTGGTTCTACTCATAATGAAATATCACTTTTGGATGGGCTGTTCCCTAAATGCCAAGAGTACCCCAGAAGGTCTTCACTTAGGTATCCCAACCACTTTGTATCAATGAAATAAGAAAATGCATTATAACTGAATTAATACCTTTAGACCCCTTTCACACCAGGGTGTTTTGCAGGCGCTATAGAGTTAGAAATAGCGCCTGCAATCCGCCCTAAAAAAGCTGCACCATTGTCTGTAGTGTGAAAACCTGAGGGCTTTCACACTACAGCAGTGCGCTGGCAGGACGCCAGGGAAAAGTCCTGCCAGCAGCTTCTTTGGAGCGGTGAAGGAGCGGTGCACTTAACGCTCCTCTACCGCTGCGCCCCATTGAAATCAATGGGGCAGCGCTGTAATACCGCCAGCAAAACGCCGCTATTGCGGCGTATTGCTGGCGGTTTTAACCCTTTCTCTGACGCTAGCACTTCAAATCCGGCGGTAAAACGCTGCTAAAAATAGCGGCGTTTTACCACCCACGCTACGGGCGGTGTGGTGTGAAAGGGGTCTTAAAAACTACATGTTGAATCTCCCAGCCCCTTACAATTTAACCACTTCCCGACCGCCGCACGACGATGTACGTCGACAGAATGGCACGGGCAGGCATAAGGGCGTACATGTACGTCCCTGCCTTCCCGCGGGTCGGGGGCCCGATCGGGCCCCCGCCCGGTGCCTGCGGCGGTCGGTATTCGTTCGGGATCGCTCCCGACGAATAGAAATCCTTCGTGACATCACTTCCTCTCCTGTAATGTAAACACAGGAGAGGAAGTGATGTATTCTCTCCTCCGTGTCGGTATTTTTCGTTCCGACACCGAGGAGAGAGGATCGGTGAGTTGCACCAACACGTCACTACACAGTAGAACATGCCAGGCACACTCACACCCCCCCCGATCACCCCCCCAATTACCCCTGCCCCCCAGTCACAGTGACACCAATGTCATTTTTTTTTTTTTTTTTTTGCATTGGTGTCATTTGTGACTGTAATAACTGTTAGGGCAGTTAGGGTTAGCCCCCTTTAGTTCTAATGTACCCCCCTAACCCCCCCAATAAAGGTTTAACCCCGTGATCACCCCCCGTCGCCAGTGTCACTAAGGCTGGGTTCACATTGCAGCGGTTTATGAGAACGAATGTGATTCGCACCGCACTGCAGTGCAAATCACATCCGATCTCTGTGCGATTCGAGTTCAGCCATACAGATAGTATGGCTGAATTCGCGCCGCACCCGCCGCAAATTCGCACGGGACCCTTTTTTTGGCCCGCAGCAGAATCGGATCGCATGGGTGTTCACACCATGCGATCCGAGTTTGCAGATCGCACTGCGATATGCGAACTGATCTGGGGGTGTCATTAACATTTCACTGACACTCCCAGCAGTTCGCATAGGGCAGTGTGAACTGCCGCCGGGAGGCATGCGATGCGGGAACCCGCCGCGGATTCGTGGCGTTCCCGCATCGCCCCAGTGTGAACCCAGCCTAATAAGCGATCGTTTTTCTGATCGCTGTATTAGTGTCACAGGTGACGCTAGTTAGGCAGGTAGGTATTTAGGTTCGCCGCAGCTTTTTATAGCGCCAGGGACCCCCATATACTACCGCATAAAGCCCCCTGATTGCCCCCTAGTTAACCCTTTCACCAGTGATCACCATATAACTGTTACAGGTGACGCTGGTTGGTTAGTTATTTTTTTTATAGTTTCAGGGCACCCGCCATTTATTACCTAGTCTCACTAGTGTACCCCTAAATTTAGGGGTGTCTACTTTCCAAAATGGGGTCATTTGGGGGGGGGGGGGGGGTTGTGCCATCTTGGCATTTTATGGCCTTCAAAACTAATAGGTAGTGAGAAGTGAACTCAAAAATTTACGCCCTTAGAAAGCCTGAAGGCGGTGCTTGGTTTTCGGGGCCCCGTACACGGCTAGGCTCCCAAAAAGTCCCACATATGTGGTATCCCCGTACTCAGGAGAAGCAGCAGAATTTATTTTGGGGTGTCATTTCACATATGCCCATGGCATGCGTGAGCAATATATCATTTAGTGACAACTTTGTGAAAAAAAAAAAAAAAAAAAGTTTGTAATTTTCCTGCAACTTGTGGCAAAATATAAAATATTCCATGGACTCAACATGCCTCTCAGCAAATAGCTTGGGGTGTGTACTTTCTAAAATGGGGTCATTTGTGGGGGTTTTGTGCCATCTTGGCATTTTATGGCCTTCAAAACTAATAGGTAGTGAGAAGTGAACTCAAAAATTTACGCCCTTAGAAAGCCTGAAGGCGGTGCTTGGTTTTCGGGGCCCCGTACGCGGCTAGGCTCCCAAAAAGTCCCACATATGTGGTATCCCCGTACTCAGGAGAAGCAGCAGAATTTATTTTGGGGTGTCATTTCACATATGCCCATGGCATGCGTGAGCAATATATCATTTAGTGACAACTTTGTGAAAAAAAAAAAAAAAAAGTTTGTAATTTTCCTGCAACTTGTGGCAAAATATAAAATATTCCATGGACTCAACATGCCTCTCAGCAAATAGCTTGGGGTGTCTACTTTCTAAAATGGGGTCATTTGTGGGGGTTTTGTGCCATCTTGGCATTTTATGGCCTTCAAAACTAATAGATAGTGAGAAGTGAACTCAAAAATTTACGCCCTTAGAATGCCTGAAGGCGGTGCTTGGTTTTCGGGGCCCCGTACGCGGCTAGGCTCCCAAAAAGTCCCACATATGTGGTATCCCCGTACTCAGGAGAAGCAGCAGAATTTATTTTGGGGTGTCATTTCACATATACCCATAGCATGTGTGAGCAATATATCATTTAGTGACAACTTTGTGTAAAAAAAAAAAAAAAAATTTTTTTTTTGTCATTATTCAATCGCTTGAGGCAAAAAAATAAAATATTCAATGGGCTCAACATGCCACTTATCAATTTCCTTAGGGGGTCTACTTTCCAAAATGGGGTCATTTGGGGGGGTTTTGTAATGCCCTGCCATTTTAGCACCTCAAGAAATGAGATAGGCAGTCGTAAACTAAAAGCTGCGTAAATTCCAGAAAACGTACCTTAGTTTGTAGATGTGACAACTTTTGCGCAAACCAATAAATATACAATTATTGACTTTTTTTTTACCAAAGACATGTGGCTGAATACATTTTGGCCTAAATGTATGACTAAAATTGAGTTTATTGGATTTTTCTAATAACAAAAAGTAGAAAATATCATTTTTTTTTCAAAATATGCGGTCTTTTTACGTTTATATCGCAAAAAATAAAAATCGCAGAGGCAATCAAATACCATCAAAAGAAAGCTCTATTTGTGGGAAGAAAAGGACGCAAATTTTGTTTGGGTACAACATTGCATGACCGCGCAATTACCAGTTAAAGCAGCGCAGTGCCAAATTGTAAAAAGACCTCTGGTCATTGACCAGCAAAATGGTCCGGTCTGAAAGTGGTTAAAGAGGAAGTAAAGCCTGATGGGTTTTACTTCCACTTTTTTTTCCCCTGCAAATTAAAAGCATAATGAGCTAGTATGCATCGCATACTAGCCCATAGAGCTGCGTGATTAATCACGCAGAATCGTTTTCGCAATTCTCCACCCGCCACAATCGCAACTTCGGATTTGAACGATTCTGACCATTCAGTAAATTGTCAGTTTAAAAGTGCACGCCACTCAGTGATTCGATGGTGTCCCCGGGATGTTGTCTGTTTCGAAGCGGAGGGGAAGTCGTCTGAGCCAGCGTTTAACATCTGACGTCAGCAAAGAAAAATGCGATTGGTCAGTAAGTATGTTTCTTCTTTCCAGAGGGGACAGCGCACCAGCACAAGCGTGACTGCAGCACTGCGTGGCACTGGCAAAATGTGAGCTGCCTGCTATACTTTTTTTGTTTTGTTTTTTTAAGAATCAGCAAATGCTTTTTATTCTCTCTTCCAATCAATCTTTTTCAATCAATCAATCTCTCTCTCCTTTCAATCAATCTCTCTCTCTCTCTCTCTCGCTCTTTTTAAATCAATTTAAAAAATGTGAGGGGTGTACTCACTTTTATGAGATACTGTACATACTTTTTTGCTTCTCTTATTTTAAAGAATGGTATTTTTAAATTTCAAAGGCCAATTTTAATTGCGTTTTAAATGTGTTGATAATGTATTTTAGCTCCAATGATTATTGCTTACAAAACAGGCTTATTGTTTTTTCTTATTTTGGGTTTAATATAAAAGTTTTGCCTAATAGATGGCTCTTTTTGTGGTTGGCTGTGTAGAGCACTGTTTGCTCTGCCTTTAAAAGTGAGGATGGATATGACATCAGCTTTTGTTACTATGGTGAGCGCTTCCTTGGCCTTATCTTATCTTATCATATCTTTGTTATTTGTTATGTGTGATGTGTGCCTTCTGGACAATCGCACCCCCGACAATGCCATTTGGTGATGAAACGGGTTGGGTGCTGCTCAGAGGTGACATCACCTGCAGGTAACATCCTGGCATTCTGTAGCAGCCTGGTTTGAATTATGCTATAATGTGTGGGCAGGAATGTTTACCATGGACATCATTTTTTGGCACAATAAAAGTTTTTAGCATACTACACTATGGTCTGCAATGGTGAAAACATAGGAACTGCAATGTTAACTGCCTGACGGGGCAGCATTATTGACCATTTCTATGCTAAATGATCCACAATATCCAGTAAGAGGCTTGTGTTTTTATCTTCACATATGGTGGTGGCACTATTGTGGAGATCTGTATCGCACTGGATGATGGCTTCTATATTTAAAGTGCTGTTGACCATTTTTTGCACACATGGTCTATTCTATCTGGTAAGAGACTCACAAACCTTCTCTACTTGCTGGGGAAGATGCACTGAGACTTGCAGTTTATTCACTAGTAATACTGCTAGTGTTTTATTGGTCTGTGGATTGGTCTGTTGAAGAATATATGGGACATTTATACATGAGTTTATTATGACCATTGTAAAAATTCCTGTCAACACAATATAGCATCAAACCAGGCTGCTACAGAATGGCAGGATGTTACCGGCAGCTGATGTCACCTCTAAGCCACACCCAACCCGTCTCATCACCAAATGGCATTGTCAGGGGGGTTGTCCAGATGGCACACATCACGCACAACAAAGACATAGGGCCAAAGAAGCGCTCACCATAGTAACAAAAGCTGATGTCACAGCCATCCTAACTTTTAAAAGGCAGAACAAACAGTGCTCTACACAGCCAACCACAAAAAGAGCCATCTATAGGGAAAAACTTATATTAAACCCAAAATAAGAAAAAACAAACAGTTTTGTAAGCAATAATCATTGGAGCTAAAATACATTAGCAACACATTTAAAACAGAATTAAAACTGGCCTTTGAAATTAAAAATACCATTCTTTAAAATAAGAGGAGCAAAAAAGTATGTACAGTATCTCATAAAAGTGAGTACACCCCTCACATTTTTGTAAATATATTATATTCTTTCATGTGACAACAATGAAGAAATTACACTTTGCTACAATGTAAAGTAGTGAGTGTACAGCTTGTATAACAGTGTAAATCTGCTGTCCTGCAAAATAACTCAACACACAGCCATTAATGTCTAAACCGCTGGCAACAAAAGTGAGTACTCTCCTAAGTGAAAATGTCCAAATTGGGCCCAATTAGCAATTTTCCCTCCCCGTGTCATGCGACTCAATAGTGTTACAAGGTTGCAGGTGTGTTAAATATAGCAAAGAACCATATGGGTATCTGAAAAAAAGAATGCTTGTGGAAAATGTCAAGGGGTAAAAATACTTTTTCAAGGATATGTATGTATTTATTTTTTATTATTTTAATACACCTTTATTGAGAACACATGAAGCTCTGCCATTTAACCTGAAAGACTGAGCCCAGACCCACATGCCCTCCCGTCAGCCAGCCAACAGCTATTCACTGGAGGAAAGACTGAGACCAGACCAACTCACCAACCTTCAGCTATTTTAGCTAAATACATTACAGTACTAGTTGGCGGCATTTGTGTTGTGAATGACGATGCATTGGAGGCAAACAGCATTAAATCACAACACAAGTCCACCACAACACACGCTGCTAATTTCTCCCAGAATAGTAGTGGGTGGGTCTGGGCTTGGTTGTCTGCAAGAGACTAGAGTACTATTTTGTGTGTGTTGTTGTGGGCTTGTCTTGATGTAAATGACGAGGCTCCTCTCCAGCATGTCGCCATTCACAAAACCACAAGCTGCCAGCTAATACTCTAGCTGCACGTCTTTCTGGGATACCAGCTGGCAAGTGGGCTCCGAAACAAACATACTACATGAAAGGATTCTGGAGCTGTGCAGGCTGGGGGTCCACATACAATATATAGTATCCGGCTCAATAAAAATGAGGAGTGGACAGTGGCTGTAGTGCTGGCTGTAACTCCCCCATGAAAGCTTCCACAATTTGGGCTTCAGCCTAGGGTGGAGCAGACAGCCAGCATAAACTTATAAAGAATGCACTTGGTCCCCTGGGTTTCCAAAGGAATTTAAAATCAATGGTATTTCTTCCTTACCTGCATACATTCTGGAGGAGTGGGCATACAGTTGTGCTCATAAGTTTACATAGCCTGACAGAATTTATGATTTCTTGGTCATTTTTCAGAGAATATGAATAACACAAAAACATTCCTTTCACTGGTTAGTGTTTTACTGAAGCCATTTAATCAGACAACTGTGTTTACTTTTTTTAAAATCCTAATGACAAAAGAAATTACCCAAATGACCCTGATCAAAAGTTTACATGCCCTGGTGATTTTAGCCTGATAGCATGCACACAAGTTGACACAAAGGGGTTTGAATAGCTATTAAAGGTAACCAGCCTCACCTGGTTACATAGATAGATAGAAGAGCAATGAGTTTCTGGACTCCTGACAGACCCTTGCATCTTCCATCCAGTGCAGCACTGACGTTTATAGATTCTGAGTCATGGAGAAAGCAAAAGAATTGTCAAAAAATCTGCGAGAAAAGGTAGTTGAACTTTATAAAACAGAAAAGGGATATAAAAAGATATCCAAGAAATTGAGAATGCCAATCGGCAGTGTTCAAACTCTAATCAAGAAGTGGAAAATGAGGGGTTCTGTTGAAACCAAACCACAGTCCGGTAGACCAACTAAAATTTCAGCCACAACTGCCAGGAAAATTGTTCGGGATGCAAAGAAATCCATAAGCAACTTCAGGTGAAATACAAAACTCTCTGAAAACATGTGGTGTGGCCGTTTCAAGATGCACAATAAGGAGACACGTGAAGAAAGATGGGCTTCATGGTCAAGTTGCCAGAACAACGCAAATGCCACAAATTATCCCACTTATAATATGCAAACAGCACACAAGCCTCAAACCTTCTGGCACAAAGTCATTTGGAGTGGCAAGACCAAAATTTAGCTTTTTGGCCACAACCATAAACGCAACCTTTGGAGAGGAGTCAACAAGGCCAACGATGAAAGGTACACTATTTCTACTGTGAAACACGGAGGTGGATTGCTGATGTTTAGGGGATGTGTGAGCTACAAAAGACACAGGAAATTTGGTCAAAATTGATGGCAAGATGAATGCAGTATGTCATCCAAAAAAACAGGAGGGACATTTGCATTCATCAGCCAGGAAGCTGCGCATGGGATGTACTTTGACATTCCAACATGACAATGATCCAAAACACAAGGCCAAGTCGATCTGTCATTGGCTACAGCAGAATTAAGTGAAGGTTCTGGAGTGGCCGTCTCAGTTTCCTGACCTCAATATCATTGAGCCACTCTGGGGAGATGTCAAATGTGCAGTTCATGCAAGACAGCCCAAGAATTTACAGGAGCTGGCTGTTTTTTGCCAAGAGGAATGGGCAGCTTTACCATCTGAGAAGATAAAGAGCCTCATCCACAAATACCACAAAACCACTTCAAGGCGCGACCCCCCCCCCCCAGCCAACTCCCACTGTGATTAGATACAGCTGGATTTTGTCAGCAGGTCCTGGCCATGAATCATTGGCCAGGACCTGCTGATCAACTGTGTCCAATCACAGCTCAGAGGCCCTGTGTTGGCAAACACCACAGAGGTCTGTACAGAGGGAACGATCCGTTTACAGATATTTTCTAAAAAAGTGGCACACACTACCCATTGTTAGGCACAGAGTTTGCCCTTTGATTGCCTTCCCAGCCAGTGTCATTAGTACATAGTTAGTAAGGTTGAATAAAGACACCAGTCCATCCAGTTCTACCTGAGTGAGTGTCTACAATTGTCCCTATCCCTGTGCATTGCACACTCACATCAGTCCCTACCCTCAGGGAGCCCACGATCCAAGGTCCTCATATACTAGGGTCAATTTTGGACAGAAGCCAATTAACCTACCTGCATGTCTTTGGAGTGTGAGAGGAAACCAGAGTACCCGGAGGAAACCCACGCAGGCACAGGGAGAACATGCAAACTCCAGGTAGGTGGTGTCGTGGTTGGGATTCGAACCAGCGACCCTTCTTGCTGCTAGGCAAGAGTGCTAACCACTACACCGCTGTGCCGCCCGGCGTATATTATCACAGAGCACTCCATTGATTTGGGCTTACCGTTAACAGACTCCTCCTTGTAGCTCATCGTTCTTGTCTAGGGGTTCCCGAGGTTGATGGCACAATAATTGCAGAGACCTACACTTGAATTCCTTTTGGAATTTTTATTTGCTTAAAATGTTGAACAGGTAGCTGTGCCTGGGATATACCTCTCCATCCCGGCTGGAATACACCGTGGAAGCTATATTTTCCCCCTCGTTTTGGGGGGTTTTTGTTTTTGTTTTCTGTTCCCCTTTTCTTTTTTTTTTAAGACGCACTCGAGGTACTCGGGTTAGCATGGAGTGTTGTTGCTAACCTGCAGCGGACTGCCCCCCTGGAGGACTTCTACACGTTCTTACGCACGGCATTGAACTGTTGCCGTGCACAGTTTAAGGGGTTAAATTGTTATTTTTGGGGTATAGGCCCGATCTGATCGCTCCCCAGTTTCCAGGGATGCCACCAGATATGGGCAGGGTTGACCCCTGGCGGTCACCAAGGGTACTTTTGTTTTTTGTCTATGTATTTACTTTTTTGTTTGTATGGTTAATGTTTGGTCACGACTCTTCCTACAATGGGCTCTCTGGGTCTAGGCGGCTCTTGGTACACAATATTAACACTTGTGGGCTTCTCCTTGACATAATAATGGAACTATCTGATGGCCACACGTGACATGTCCTCTTTTAATATCCTATCCTGGAATGTCCGGGAGCTCAATTCTAAATTTAAAAGAGCAGTTCTATTTAAATATCTTAAATTGCACTCCCCCCATATGATACTGCTTCAGGAGACGCACCTCATGGGCAGCAAACTGTTGGCACTAAAGAAGCCGTGGATCCAGAGAGCCTTTCATGCCTCCTATTCTACCTATGCCAGGGGGGTCTCGGTGCTGATCAGCAAATCCTTTCCCTGTGCAGTGGAGCAGATTCACACCGACCCTCAAGGCAAGTACGTGATAGTAGTTTTCACAGTTTGGGGTACGAGATATATTGTGGTAAAATGTATACCTGCCTCCTCCCTTTTCAGCATCCACCTTATACACTATCCTGGAAAAGGTTACCCCATACTGCCCCGCTAGGCTGCTACTTATGGGCGATTTTAACGCCATTCTAGCCCACTTAGACAGACCGGTCCCCCCCAAATAATGCTCCTCAGACCTATCCAATTGGGCGCAGGCCATGGGAGTGACGGAGGTCTGGAGGTGGAAACACCCCTCGACTAGGGCCTACTCCTGCTTTTCCACCACCTATAAAACATCCTCGTGCATCGACTTAGCTTTTGCCAATCCAGCCATGCTATCAGACGTGCTAGACGCCACATACTTGCCCAGCGGGCTGTCGGACCACTGCCCCCTCCTCCTTAATGTCCGCTCCCCCACTTCCCGAACCTCAGCCCTTTGGCGCCTGGGAACCCACTGGCTCTCCCACGCCGATTTGACCAACACTATCCCGCCCCACCTTGCCGAATACTGGCAAATTAATGCAGGGTCCTCCTCCCCAAAGGTTACTTGGGACGCATTCAAGGCCTTCAGTAGAGGTCATTATATCTCCTCCATAGCTGGGATCCGTAGAGAACAAGCCGCCACCACGACTGAGCTACAGAGCAAGGTAGATACCCAGACTGAGGCCTACACAGCTAACCCCACCGACTCTAGTTTTGAAGCCCTTAATGCGGCGAAACGAGAATTACACCTCCACCTCACAGAACTTACCAGATTGGATCTTTACCGCAACAAGCAAAGATTTTTCAAGCAGGGGGACCGGAACGATCGCCTCCTGGCAATGTTAGCTCAACACGACCTGCCCCTGACGGTGATACCTAGTGTGGTGTCCCCTTCGGGTGAATCGGTCTCCTCTCTCCCAGACATATTGGATGCATTTCGGCAATACTATAGTTCCCTTTATACCTCCGTACTGCCCTCGGATCTCAGGCCACAGGACCTGGCACCTTGGCTGGACCCCCTGGCACTCGGCTGGCTCTCGGACCCCGAGAGAGAAAATTTGGTGAGACCCATTACTCCGGAGGAGGTACAGAGGGCCATTTGCTCCTTTCCTGCAGGAAAATCCACGGGTCCAGATGGTCTCCCTATAGAGTTCTACAAAACCCACGGGGCCCTACTTGCCCCCCAGCTGGCCCAGCTCTATACTCACTGTCTGGCGGAGGGCACCCTTCCCACCTCCATGAGCCATGCACACATAATACTAATCCACAAAGCCCCTAAAGGACCCCACATCCTGCGCCTCATATAGGCCTATCGCCCTCCTAAATGCAGACTTCAAAATCCTTCACAAATTGCTCACTACGAGACTACAGCCCCTACTGCCGTCTGTGATAGAGACGGACCAGACCGGTTTTATGGCTAATAGAGCCACTGACATCAACTTACGACGCCTGTTTACCAAAATCCATGCACAACACCTCAACGAGGGTTCCCGGGTGGTAGCCTCCCTGGACATAGAGAAGGCCTTCGACACTGTGGAATGGCCTTTTCTGTGGGAGGTCCTCCGCAGAATGGGGTTCCCCTTGGTATTTATTACGTGGTTACAGACACTCTACAAGCACCCCACGTCAGCCATTAAGTTGGGGGGGGGGGGTCTCTCACGGCCCTTCCCTCTGTCCAGGGGCACGAGACAGTGCTGCCCTCTTTCTCCGGCCCTGTTCGCCATCGCAATGGAACCACTGGCGGAGGCCTTACGTACCTCCCTGCACATTAGGGGCCTGCGTGTTGGCTGGCTGGAGGAGAGGGTCGCCCTTTATGCGGACGACCTCCTTCTCTTCCTCAACGACGCGGACTCCTCCCTCAGAGGGGCATTACAAATTCTGAACTCATTCTCCACGATCACGGGCCTTAAGGTTAACTGGTCAAAGTCACTTCTGTTCCCTATAGACCCAGCAGCTCACGACACGGCCCCCCCCCCCCGCCCCGATATACCCCTACAGTGGGTGGAGAGCTTCCAGTACCTTGGGGTGGTGGTCTCGAGGCAGGCTTCGGACTTCTTACCCCTGAATCTATCCCCAGTGGTTCAGGATATACGGCTGAGACTTTAGGCATGGGAATCACTACCCCTATCATTGCTAGGGCGGATAAACCTGATAAAAATGAAAATCCTACCCAAATTTATCTACCTACTTCGCCAATCTCTACAATGGATTCCTAAATCCTTTTTCTCCCGACTGCATAGCCTCTTTACCTCCTTTATCTGGGGAAACCAGTCCCCCAGGTATGGATGGTCAACACTTACACGTCCGTCCTCCCAGGGAGGACTGGCGTGCCCTGGCCTGTACAAATATTTTCTAGCCACCCAGCTGGTTACTGCGGTTTGGTGGCTCACTCCTGATAGGACAAACCCTGCCACCTTGGTTGAGGCGGCGGTGGTGAAGTCACTGGAAGCGCTGAAGTTTTTACTTTATCGTGGCCCAAAAGCCCCATACCCGCTGACCCCCTCCATGCGCACCACATTACGTGCATGGGGGGCAGGACTTAAAATTGAAAAATACCCTACCAATGCACTTTCTCCAGCTGCCCCCTTGTGGTTGAACCCCACCCTGGAGCAGTTTTACAAACTACCTAAACCCCATGCTTGGACTAAGTTCAACATTAAAACAGTGGACCAAATAATTTCCGACCAATCGCTGGCTCCACTCCCCTAGTTGATTTCTGATTTCAACGTCCCGCAGAGCTATTTTTTTTTTTTAGGTATCTACAACTCTCCCATGCCTTCAGATGCCAGTTCTCCAGCTCTCCCCCCCAGGTTGTCCAATCCACACTGGAGGACCTCCTCAAGTCCAGATGTGAAAATAAGCCCACCTCGAAACTTTACTCCCATTTGATAACGACCTCCCTCCCTACCTTGGGAAAACTCAGACACAAATGGGTGCGTGACATTCCCACCTTTGATAATGATGATTGGGATGACATGTGGGACTTCCCTTTCAGATCCCTGGTCTCCCTGAGAGACCGGCTAATACAGTTTAAGATGGTCCACCGAGCATATTTCACCCCATACAGATTGCACAAAATGAACCCCGCCTCCTCCCCCCCCCCCCCCGGGGTGTTGGCGTTGTGGGACAATACCGGGGGACTTCACTCATATTTTTTGGACCTGCCCAGCCATTGTCGACTATTGGAAAGAGATACTAAGGGTCATAACACAGGTCACCTCCATATCGCTCCGACCCTCCATAGAAATTTGCATACTGGGCCTGATAGATCATGTAATTCCCACTGTGGTGCGGCGCACCCTGGTTGGGCTACTTCTCTTCTACGCCCGCAAGGCCATAGCCCTCAGCTGGCGTAAGCCAACTCCTCCTCCTCTCTCCCTGTGGAAAAAATTGGTCAACGGCAGCCTGCCTCTTTACAAAGACTGCTATGGTAATAGGGGTTGCCCGCAAAAATATGACAAGGTCTGGTCCAACTGGCTGGCAGATGCCTCCACAGCCTCTGACCCGCAGCCTGCTTAACACGTTATCTTCTGATAATAAATAGGAATCTGCACCAGTAAAATGTCCTATATCTGAGTAGCATGTTTTAGCTCCAAGCTGTCCTGCTGCACATGGAGACAGCTCTCTGTGGCCGTTGAGGTGCCATTGACTCTCCGACATATTTTGTATATACCAAACTGTCTTATCTTACAACTCTGCATACGCCACGCCTGTAACTCTAGTCGTGACCACTGTATGTGTTCTTTTTTTTTTGTTAGTCTGCTTGCTGTTTGTTTACTGTCTAAATCTCAATAAAAAGATTTGCAAAAAAAAATGTTGAACAGAAACACAGTCTCTCAGTTGGGAATAGAGGGTATAGGTATGGAAAGCTCAGGCACTTTGAAACTGCTGACACTTAATAAATGTCTCTCTCTAGGTAATCCAGGGAGTAGCCACTCGCAGCTGGATATTTCCCCCGTCGGATAAGTCCTGGTTTTAGGGACTTAGCAGCCGACACATGAATCAAACTTAGCAAAGTCTCTGCCACAGACTTGGTTGCAAACTTTTAAGTGAACACAGAAAAGTCTCTCACAGGAACTTAGTTGTAACATAAGGATAGGAATAAGAACCTTCTTGCCGTACCAGTATCTTGCAGCCGGTCCGGTGATACCGTAAGAAATGTGGATTCAATTAGTGTCCATACAGCTCAACATCCAGGCTCTTACCGAGCAACCAGCCTCGTGCGTGGCCCCCTCCCGAAGAGTCCTCCCCTGGTTGCATGACGAGTTGCTGGGCCTCTCCAAAACCCGAGACGGCACCGGACAACTTTAGAATCCTCCTTTCAGTTACTGTGCCTCAGACTAGCCAGTTCCGAGACTCAGAAAGGGATGGATCTGCACCGCAGGCCATGAGGGCCTCTGGGGGCTGGTCAGGAGCACCAGGACCATGGAGTCAGAACATACTTCTGGACCGGAACCCAGTAACACGTGACTTCAGAACCTTAAGTACCCTCTCCCGGAATACACAGCGAGACAACGCACCCACCGATTAGCTCCGAGAGAGAGATTGGTACCCAATGCGTCCAACCAGACTGCTTTCTAATGCCTGTCAAAGGTGTTAACTGCACCTATGACCAGGCAGAACATTAGTACAGCCCAGCCAAACTGATGCCAAAACCACAATTTAGAACAAATAACCCCAAGACTCAACTATAGTCTTGGGGAAAAAAACTAAATTTATACATTATATATTTTAATATATATATTACACACACACACACACGCCATAGTTTGTAGATGCTGTAACTTTCACACAACCCAATTAATATACACTTAATGGGATTTTTTTTTTTTTACCTAAGATATTTAGCAGAATTCATTGGGATGAATTGTGCCCCTTTGTTTGTGTTGGAGGGGGACATTATGCCCCATTGTTGGCGTTAGTGAATTAAATGGTCAAACTGAGCAGGTATTCCAAGAAGAAAACACCTAAAATACTGAAACCAGTAAAACAAACATATTCAGTAGTAAACTCCCAAACTAAAAACTTAATACATATCAGTTAACCAATCTTTAGATGTGGTGCCTGCATTAAGTTTTCTTTTATTCCGTTTTCCCCTGGTGATCTGGCCAGTAAACACATTTCCTGTATTAGAGTGCCCCCCCCCCCCCCCCCCGTGTATGAAGAAGCACAGGAGCATCTATGGACGATGTACTAGCAGACTTGGATACACTAACAAATTGAAGCCAAACTTCAGTTAACACTACAGTTACAGCAAACTGTTTTTCTTCTTTTGGGATGAAGATTTTACATGAATAAATAAAAGCTAATCATTACATGGTCCCCTGTCAGTGGTAAATTGTTTGTCTCAACACTAACTTCTACATTTGTAGGAGACTATGTTCTTTTAAAGCGGGGTTCCACCCTAAAGTGGAACTTCCGCTCATCGGAACCCTCCCCCCCTCCGGTGCCACAATTGGCATCTTTCAGGAGGGAGGGGGATGCAGATACCTGTCAAAGACAGGTATTTGCGCCCACTTCCGGGCATAGACTCCCACGGGAGTCTATGCCTCTTCCTGTCCCTGCGCGCTGTCTGATGGGACACACATGGGTCCCAGAGAAAGCGCAGACAATTCCTATTGCGCTGCGTGACTCGGGCATGCGCAGTAGGGAACCGGGAAGTGAAGCCGCAACACTTCACTTCCCGATTCCCTCACCTAGAATGGTGGCAGCAACAGCCGAGAGCCGAGCGATCGATTGGCCTCGGCTGCCAACATCGCTGGATCTTGGGACAGGTAAGTGTCCATTTATTAAAAGTCAGCAGCTGCAGTATTTGTACCTGCTGGCTTTTAATATATTTGTCACAGTGAAATCCCTCTTTAAAAACATAACAGACTTACTGGCTGAATCAACACATGAAAATAAGGGAAAGGGAAAACCTAAAAAATGTAAAAACAACCAACATAGCTATCACATCTAAGAATGTATAAGCTGCAATATAATAAATGTTTGCTTTTGGATTTAATACCACTTTAGTATTAGTTTAACTATAGGGAAAAAGTAGTAAAATTATCTTTTAAAAATTGAGGGAAAGCAAAATGCTTTTATCATTCCCGAGAAAACATCTTTAAATTATTACAGAATTAAAATGATACATTTGTTACAATAGACATCAAATGAAAAGTGGTTATTTACAATATGCCAAAAATAGGATTTTTACATCATACTTACCTGTAAGATCCTTTTCTTTGAGTACATCATGGGACACAGTCAGGCTAATATTCCATTACCTGCTGGGTTACACTCCATCATTAGGTGAATGGACACTGGTAGACCAAAGGTCTTCAGACAGGAAGTAATCCCCTATATAATCCCTCCCATACAGGAAGTACTTTAATTTTGTAGCAAAGACTAAATCCTCAAAAAAGAGGGGAGGGATCTTTGTGTCCAGTGATGTACTCAAAAGAAAAGGATTTTACAGGTAAGTATGACGTAAAAATTCTATTTTCTTTTTCATACATCATGGGACACAGAGGGGCACAGTACACGGCAGCCAAATCCTCGGCTGTTCTAACATCCACTTGAAAACAATTTTGTTAACAAGGTAGCAGCCTTACAAATCTGAGCCGCAGATACCTGATGACAAAAAGCCCAGGAGGTTCCCACACCCCTGGTAGAATAAGCTCTCACCCTAAAAGGAGGAGCTTTATGTTTCAGACCGTAGACCTGAATGACTAATTGACGGACCCAATTGGCAATGGAAGCTTTGGATGCTGCCTGCCCCTTCTTGGGTCAGTTTGGTAAAACAAAAAAAACAAAAAAAAGTCTGATCCTTAGATCTCCACAGATCTAGACAAATATACCTTGACTACCCGGACAACGTCCAAAGAATGCAGTCATCTCTCCGCCGAACAAGGCTGAGAGTAAAAAGAAGGTAAAATAATATCCCGATTTAAATGAAAGGCTGACACCACTTTTGGCAAAAAGGATGGAACAGGTCATAACACGACTCTGTCATGGTGAAGGATCAAGTATGGTTCCCTGCATGAAAGGGAACTCTGTCACCCTTCTGGCCAAGGTTATAGCAATCAGGAAGGCTAGCTTGCGTGACAGCAAGTCTAATGGAATTTCCTTAATAGGTTCAAATGGTCGTTTCTGTAACACAGACAGAACAAAGGTCAAGTCTTAAGCACCGGATTGAATCAGTGAATGGGAGACTAAAGGCCCTTGGAAGAAAACATATAGGGCTGAGACTTGACCTCTGATGGTACTCAAAGCCAAATTTGATTTCCACAGCTGACTGTAGAAAAGAGAATTCTCCCAATCACATATTTCAGAGGACGCCATTTTCTGGCTTCACAGTGACACCAAGCAATAGAAGTCTTCCAGATCTTATGATAAATCTTCCTAGTGATGGCTTTTATAGCATTCACTAATGTAGACACCACTAGTCCCGAGATGCCATGGTCCTTTAATACCCAGGCTTCAATAGCCATGCCGTCAAATTTAAAGACCGTATATTGGGGTGGAATATAGGACCTTGAGACAATAGATCAGGGCGTTGTGGAACCGTCTATGGCCTGTCTATTGTCAGTCTCACAATCTCTGGGAACCAGGGCCTTCTGGGCCAGGCTGGTACCACCAGAATGACTGGAATCCCCTCTCTCCGAATCCTGCTCAACAAATGTTGAAGGAGAGGGATCAATGGGAAAGCATAAACCAGGGAGTACTGGCTCCATGGAACTATCAGAGCATCTGCTTTAATTGCTAGAGGATCTCTTGTTCGAGACAGAAACTGCTGTAGATTTTTGTTGAACCTGGATGCCAGTAGGTCGACCTCTGGCCATCCCCAACTTTGGCAACTTTGACTTTCCTGGAACACCTCTGGATATAGGGACCATTCCTCCAGGCAGATCTGCTGGCGGCTGAGATATGGACTGCCAATATCATTGGCACATGTCCCTCTGCCCAGGCTAGTATGTAGCTCACCTCCTTCAGAGCTGAACGACTCCTGGTACCACTTTGGTGGTTTATATAGGCCACTGACTTGGAATCGTCAGACTGAACCCTGATGGGGCAGTCCTGAAGCTCCACCATCCAGGATCGTAGGGCTAGACGTACTGCCCATAATTCTAGGACGTTGATGGGCAGGGTCTGCTCTGTCCCTGACCATTTCCCCTGGGCTGTGAGCCCATCTAGGGTCGCTCTCCAGCCTGAAAGACTGGCATCTGTAGTTAGTACTCTCCAAATTATCGGGAGAAAGGATTTTCCCTTTCGCATGTTATGATCCTGTAACCACCAGTTAAGGCTTAAGCATGCCTGAGGAGATAAGCACATTGGATAATCCAGGGCTTTTCTTCCTCTGTTCCATGCCAAAAAGATAGATGTCTTGTTGTAAAGGCCTGGAATGGAACTGGGCATAGGGCACTGCCTCGGAGGAGAAAATCCTCCCTAGAAGACTCATGCAGAGCCAAATGGAGGGTTGTCTGGTGCCCCTTATCGGACGCACCTGATCCTTCAGGGCACAGATTCTTCAGGGTGGCAAGAATACTCTTACCGTATATACTCGAGTATAGGCCGACCCGAGTATAAGCCGAGGCCCCCAATTTACCCCCAAAAAACTGGAAAACTTATTGACTCGTGTATAAGCCGAGGGTGAGACATGGCTGTCCATCCCTGTGTGTCCGTCCATCCCTGTGTGTGTGTCCGTCCATCCATCCCTGTGTGTGTGTCCATCCATCCATCCATCCCTGTGTGTGTATCCATCCATCCATCCATCCCTGTGTGTGTGTGTGTGTGTGTGTGTGTGTGTGTATCCATCCATCCATCCATCCCTGTGTGTGTGTGTGTGTGTGTGTGTGTGTATCCATCCATCCATCCATCCATCCCTGTGTGTGTGTGTGTGTATCCATCCATCCGTGTGTGTGTGTGTGTGTGTGTGTGTGTGTGTGTGTGTGTGTGTGTGTGTGTGTGTGTGTGTGTGTGTGTGTCCGTGCAGCCTTGTGTGTGTGTCCAGCCTACCTGTGTCCCAAGCCTCCGTCCCGAGCCGCCGTCGTCCCGAGCCTCCTCCGTCCCGTGCCGTGCCTCCTCCGTCCCGTGCCGTGCCGTGCCTCCCCCGTGCCGTGCCTCCTCCGTCCCGTGTCTCCTCCGTCCCGTGCTGTGCCGTGCCTCCTCCGTCCCGTGCCGATGGATCGCCGCTCTTCTCGGCGGCCATTCTACAATTCAAAATTCCGCCTCCGCCTGTGATAGGCGGAACACTCAATTTCCCAGCAGCCTGTGTTCCGCCTATCACAGACATCCTCTCATACTCGTCCGTAGTATGAGAATGAGCGGATGTCCGTGATAGGCGGAACACTGACTGCTGGGAAATTCAGTGTTCCGCCTATCACAGGCGGAGGCGGAGAAGGAGGCGCGGCTTTTGAAAATTAATGTCCGCCGTCTGTCTGCTCGATACGCTGATCGAGCAGTCAGACAGCGGCGACTCGAGTATAAGCCGAGGGGGCACTTTCAGCCTCAAAAAAGAGGCTGAAAATCTCGGCTTATACTCGAGTATATACGGTACTTGGTCTGTGTTTAGAATCAGACCTAAATATTTTAGACTTTGAGCTAGTCAAGACTGACTTTTTTCTGTATTTATGATCCAGCCTAAGCTTTTCAAATACCTCACTGTGTATATTATGCTCTGTCCTAGAACCTGCACTGAGTGATCCCTGAGCAGGAGGTCATCAACAGATACCCGAGCACAAGGATCCCTTGGGCCCTTAAAAGACCCAGTGCTGGTGCTAGGACCTTTGTGAACACCCGGGGAGCTGTAGCAAGCCCGAAGGGTACAGCCACAAACTGAAAATGACGTTCCTCTACTGCAAAACGTACGAACCTCTGATGACGCTGAAAGATAGTTATGTGTAAGTACACGTCCTTTATATCGATGGAGGCTAAAAAGTATCCCCTCTGGAGTCAAGTTACTACTGAGCAGACAGATACCATCCAAAAGGATTGTATCAATAGATACTTATTCAGGGACCTTAGGTCCAAAATGGGCCTTGTGTCCCCGTTTGGTTTCTGAAACATAAGCAGGTTTGGTCCCTTTTGGACACCAGAACTTCTACAATCACTCCATGATGCACTAGATGATGTAGTGCCTGAAGACATAAGTTTATTTTTGGAGGATCCGAGGGAATGCTGGATCTTAGAAACCTCTGAGGGAGCACCCCCTTTAACTCTAGCTTGGAACCGCAAGATATAAATTGAGGTGACCCACTCATCCTGAATTGTTGTTTTCCAAATGTCCGCAAAGTGCCGCAGCCCCCCCCCCCCCCAACCTGATGGAGTGGGGGCATCCTCTCAAAAGGAGGGCTTGGTGCTGGGTTTAAAAGAATTTTGGACCCTGGGCCTTCTCCGGCCCTAACTCCCTGTTTGCAGCGGAACTGCCCTGACGCTGAGACATTTGAGGAAGCAGTCCCTGGGTTTTTTAACGAGGGACATTTGGTGCTTTTCTTCACAGGAAGTAGAGAACTCATCCCTCTGGAAATCTTTTGGATATATTTGTCCAAGCTCGGCTGACCAGTTCTTAAGCTAAAAAATCTGTGCATATGTACAGACGAGAGAGACAGACGAGAAACCTGCTGTATTGAATCCTTTAAAAGCATCAACAGCAAAACACAGCACTCAAGGAATATCTGTCCTACATTCATCAGGCAGATCATCCTCCTGGTTAGGCCTATCCGCCCATTTTACTTTATCCTTTATGGACTGGCAAATACCAATTGCTGCAACAGCTAGCTGAACTGGCCAAAGAAAAGGAAGCCTTTTAATAATAATTCCAATTTCTTGTCAACAGGGTTTTTCAAGCCCTGTGCGTCATCTACCGGACAAGTTAAGTTCTTGTTTAAGGAAGAGACTGCTGCATCTATGGCTGGCATGCTCCATTTTTTAACAACTTTTCTTCCATGGGGTATAAAAGGGAAAATCTTTTAGGAGGCAAAAAAGTCCTGTCAGGATGTTCCCAATCAGCATGCACCGCCTGTTCCAACAGGGGGTTTAGCAGGAAAGTCTGTGTGACATGAAAAAGGTCTCAGAGATTCCAAAGAGGACCATGGGAGCTCAGTCACCTCTGCAAGAGGTAACTTAAAGGCAGAACAAACCATTTCGGTCAGCGTCATGATCAAAAACCTCTGGGACTAAGTGGCAGACATCAACTGGATATTTTCTTGTCCAGATTGCTCGGAAGCAGACTCATCTGCCGGGGACTCCAACTAATCCTGAGCTCTTCCCCCAGCCTCAACCCATTCCTGCTCCAGACGAGGAGACTCTGGGGAGGGAGATCTGTCACGCTTTCTGCCACTCTGCGGGATGGAGGCATGCTCGCAATCCTGTGCTCTAACCCAGCTAGGGCTGAGGAAAGTTAATCCTTAGTGATAAAGGGTGAAGCAGCAGCGTTGACTGTAGGCACAATACCAGATAGGCGCAGTGACTTAGATTGCCCGGGAGCCTCTGGTCTTTCAGGGGATACAATACTAGGGATACAACTAGGTTCATCAGGAACTCCTGATGACGTAGGTATGCCCTTCCCAGTGGTGTTAATCAAACTCCTCTTTTTGGAAGACATTCAATGCCACAGAGTACTTGGGTGTAGTTAAAACACCTTAAAAGGGAGACCCTTTAATAGGGCTCACCAAGCCCCTATGCAACAATCCTGCTAAGCACCTTTAGCCTGCCAAGCAACACCTGGTGACTCGCGTGACCTGGATAAGGAGTAATGAACCACTGCAAGTGTCTGTTTTGGAGACTGCTCTGTGTCCCACAGCTGCCTTTTGGAAGCACCACATTCTTGGCATACACAGCTTATATAGACTGGGTGTGCGCCGGAACGTTCTATGCGTGCGTACGCACGTGCACAGTCCCGGCGAGCGGGCATGACTGTATTCGCATATGACGCAAATTTTCGTGTGCCCAGATTAAGGCTGCAGCACATGGATGGCGAACCCGTGTGCGCCCTGGCCACAAAACAAACTGCTTGCGAACACACGAGCGCCATGGCAAACCAAGTCGAAATTGTAGAGGTAAAAACAGCCAGACAATCAAAAAAAGGTACACTTTGCAAACCCCCACAGCTAGCCAGGACCTTTATCTCACTTGACTGATTGTTACAATCACTTGGACACCCAATAATAATAAAATAAAGGTTTCACTTACCCGTCCAGGCACAGGGCCACTTAGGAACTACAGGCCCAATCTTCACCCTTCACGCCGGGTTCCTGTCACTTGGGCCTTCAAGGACTAGGTACCCTTTCATGGTTTAGGGTCCACTCCCTTGGACCTGTACAGCACACTGCAGGAAATGCCTTAGCACTGTATGTAGTGTCAAGGATTTCCACTCAGCAGGGTCCAGCACCCGGAGGCCACATTACAGGCAAAACCTCGCAAGATCTTCAGTCTTCTTTGCGAGGCTTATTTATCTAAGCATAAAAGCCTGTGTGAAATGGATCAGATCGGTCAAATGATTTATTTTTGGAACAGTTTGTGGGACTAGAGACCTGGACTTCAGGGAGCTCAAACAAACCATGCCATCCACCTTGCAGACACTGGTAAAAAAAACGAAAGTACTTCCTGTATGGGAGGGGTTATATAGGGGAGCACTTCCTGTCTGAAGACCTTTGCTCTACCAGTGTGTATTCACCTAATGATTGAGTATAACCCAGCAGGTAATGAACATTAGCCTGACTGTGTCCCATGATGTATGAAAAAGAAAAAAGGAATTTTATTTGAAGGCTAGAAATAATTTTTATATCAAATCCCCTCAAATGCTGAAGATCATTCAAGGATATTTTCAGTTACTTACATTTTCTCTTGTTTTTGCTTATAGGAGACCTGTACTCAGAGAAATACCGGAGGCTGCCATTGCTGACCTCATGCTAAAATTCTAGCTGCCCGGATGCCTCTGGTGTCAGTACTTTGAGACCCTTAATTGAAATAAGAACGGCAATAAGAAAAATATTGAAGCCACTGGATCACATTAACAGCTAAGATACTTCTACGTAAGTTTTCTATAGTAGCAGTCCCAAACCTTTTTTGGTACCAGTGACCAGTTTGGTGACGGACAATTTTTCCAGGGACTGTGGGGGGGGGGGGGGGCTGAACATTCATGGAGTCCTTAGTCCCCCTTCAAACCACAACCCACCTTTACAACCCAGTTTCCCCTTTAAAGCAGTCCCACAGTGTCCTACACTTCCTTTCACAGCCCCCCTTTACAGTACTTTGCCAATTTGCATTAATGTAAAGGGGGTTGCACTGTAACAGGGCACACTGATGTAAAGGGGGCTGCACTTTAAAGGGGCACTGTGAAGTAATGGGGACTGCGCTGTAAAGGGGGTACTTTGATATAAAGGGGACTGTGATGATTGCGGTGTTCCTTTACAGTGCAGTCCCCTTTATATCACAGTGCCCCTTGCAATTACAGTCCCCGTGTCATGGTGCCCCTTGCAATCACAGTGCCCCTTGCAAACATAGCCCCATCACAGTGCCCCTTGCAAACATAGCCCCCTGTCACAGTGCCTCTTGCAGTCATGCTTCCCTCCCACCTTCCTCTCTCACTGCCCCATTCCAGTGTCTGCCTCCCCTGCGCAGTCCTACCTGTGCAGGGGAGAGGCAGTTTTCAGCAGCGTTTTCTTTCCTGGGTCTCCCCCACATCCACCAATGTTAACCTGTCAGCAGGGCAGGAGGAGCTGTAGATCTGGATGGAGGGTGGAAGCTGCCAAAACTTATGTTAACAAGTGGTTCAATTATCGGCTTGTTAATATGAAAGTCTCACGCCCCCGGCCCTGTTGACAGGTTAAAATTGGCGGCGGAGCGATAGACCTGGGAGAAGAAACACGGGTTCAGTGACACAGCTGCACAAGGGGTGAGTGGCAGCCACAGTCTGTGATAGTGATGTCTGATCTCGGTCGCCGCTCATCTCTCACTGCGCGGCCCAGCCACCAACAGGTCCGGGGGTTGGCTTCCTTTAAAATTAACCAGCTAGAACATGTACCGTAATATAGGAGCCAGTAGAGTTGTACTGTGCAAAGATTTATTCACAAAGTAAAAAAGCTGTGTTCTAATCTGTTAAGTGTTCATTTTCTTCATGGTTCTGAATGTATAAGTATTGTATAATATGGGCCCAGGCACAAAACTGTACCGTGCCCAGTAACCGAATACTGTAATCTGCTAATTAAAATCCTAAATTGAAAATTCTGCATCCACAGTCAGCATTTCTGTGTAATTTATGCATGCTTGCATGTAACAACACCTATACATACTAGGACTAAAATGTGCTAGAAAAATGAAAGACGATTTTTTTTCATAGATGTGAATGTATTACAGAAAAACCTTATGGACTATTACATATACTTGAGTAGGGTTAGGCTTGAAAAAGGCCACGTCTCTCGGATTACATCAATGTACTAATCCCAACGCACATATTCCTGTAGAAATGGCTGTGCACATAAATGGGTGCTGTAGCGACCAACGGCTGGAACCATGTCAAGTCAAGGAAAAAACAATGTTACCAGCACACCAAGGATCTCCAGAGTGGGTCCAGAGCATTAATCAGTGATCACATCGTTACAGCAGATTGCAACATTTCAAAGCCATGCAGGACCCCTTCATCAGGCTTGTGATCAAGTTCAAAAGGGAACAAAAATGAACCTAACATCCTCAGAACCCTAAGGCCAGCTATAGATGGTTCACATGTCAGCTGGTTCAGTACCCAAGTAGATCCACTAGCAATAATCACTCTTCTCCCGGCCGGGATGGCGCCTGGGAGAAAAACAATCTCAGCGGGAGGGATTCCGTCATCAACACTGACTGTGCTGATGGGGGAAATCTAGCAAATTTATTCCCTGCAAACCATAGTTGCACCATGTATGGCCTGTGTGAGCCTGCAGTTGAGCAAAAGGAAGGCATAAATACATTATAAAGCATGAACCAGTTTATTCCTGTTCCCCAAAGGTAGACACACCCTCAACAACAATCTTTAGTGTTATAGTTTATACAGATTAAAAACCAGTAATCTTTGGCAAAGTTAAAAACACATGCAGCTAATGATGAAGCAATCTACTACATAGGCAAGCCAGAACTAGTTCTTAAAGAAGACTACATTTTTTACGGTTCTTAATGTACAAAAAAAAAAAACATACCTTTCTGTATGTGGAGATTAAACCTATTTTCCTTCAAACTTTTTTAATAACCCTTTACTTCCATACCTTGGTTTACACTGTTATAAAATGTATGTAAAATATCGATTGCGCAGAAAAATTAAACAGAAGTTTCCTGGATTTTTGGGGGTTCAAATCCCTTCCCTAAGCCAAGAGAAGATGATGAACAAATAATGCTAATTCTGTTGGTTCCTGATGACACATTTGTAATATTCTTATGAAATCGAAATCTCTACCAAAAGCAGCAATTTTAGTTTTAAAAGAAAATATTCAAACATAGAACAAGCAATGCACTTGAAAAGCAATTATAGGAGGATAACATTTTAGGGCGGCACAGTGGTGTAGTGGTTAGCACTCTCACCTAGCAGTAAAAAGGGTCACTGGTTTGAATCCCAACCACAACACTACCTGCCTGGAGTTTGCATTTTCTCCCTGTACCTGCGTGGGTTTCCTCTGGGTACTCCGGTTTCCTCCCACACTCCAAAGACATGCAGGTAGTTTAATTGGCTTCTGTCCCAAATTGGCCCTAGTATATGAATGGATTGTGTGCTCCTTGAGGGTAGGGACCGATGTGCAATGTACAGAGATAGAAACAAGTGTAGACACTCACTCGGGTTGAACTGGATGGACTGGTGTCTTTATTCAACCTTACTATTTAACTATGTAAAATAACTCAATATAAATGGTATGATATTACATAGCTTTTGGACGATGTCTTGTTACTAGAGTTGCACCAATATTAGTATCGGTGCCGATACCAAGCATTTGCACAAGTATTTGTACTCGTGCAAATGCTCCAAAGTTTTATCAGATACCTGGGCAGCCTCACAGATGATCGGTGCGGCGGTAGGGGCAATTATAAGCACCAATCTCCCTGTATAGTTTTCAATAAAGCAGCTGACAGACACTTCTCCTCCCTCCCGTGGCTTTCAGCTGAAAGCTATACAGTGAGATCAGCGCTTGTAACTGCCCCCACCACCACACCGATCAGCCCCAACTGTCCCGTGTCCTCTCCTGGCTCCCGGGTCCTCCTCCTGTCCCATTCCCCCACCCATCAGTGCTGCATATTAGTGCCATTGTCAAATAAAAAAAAAAAATTATCAGTAATAGGTATTGGTGAGTACTTGGAAAAAAAAACCTCCTTTGTTCTCTTGCACTGTATGGCAGATGTTCATGCATAGATTTATGCATCAAAAGCTGCCAGTGTGCACAGTTTCCATATTATAAGCGTGGTATTGGTAAATACAACTATATGGCAGACACTTGCACAGTAACATATGTCTATATAATTGTTATTCCAAGTCTTATCTAGAATACATAAACAATGTAACATTAAGCTATACACAAATCATCAGAGTTCCCATTTGGTACACAGAATAGTCAGACATTTCCAGCCATTTAACACAACATCGGTAATAACCAGACAGATCCTTTGGCAACAAACGTGGACTGAGCCGTTTCTCTAATGTCTGTAAAGTACACAGCTCCAATCTTTATAGGGGCCGTGGATTTTTCTGAAAACTATTATCCCACGCTTATCATTCTCCAAATACTCCATCTTGGGTGTCCTTGTCTAGAGGCTCATACACACACACACACACACACACACACACACACACACACGTGTGTGGGCACACACCCCCAACACAGACTTTAGGAAGTAGACACTGCCATTGTCACCATAAGTGGAGAAAGAATAGTGTCACCGCTGGCTTGGGGGATCCATTCATAAAGCAGTGGCATTGCCTTACTACTACTTTAAATAAATAAATAAATAAATAAATACAAGAGTGCCACACATTTATAAATCACTACAGCATACTTTACAAATCTGAATTGCAGTTTATATACAGTGGATATAAAAAGTCTGCACACGCCCATAAAAATGTCAGGTTTCTGTGATATAAAAAATTGGACAAGGATAAATAATTTCAGAACTTTTTCCACCTTTAATGTGACCCATGAACTGTACAACTCAATTGAAAAACAAACTGAAATTATTTAGGAGGGGGAAGTAAAAAAAATATAAAAATAATGTGGTTGCATAAGTGTTACATTCAAACTTATGTTAAATAGGAGTTAGTACACACCTGCCATCATTTAACCACTTGACCACTGGGCACTTAAACCCCCCTTCCTAACCAGACCAAATTTTCAGCTTTCGGTGCTCTCATAATTTGAATGACAATTACTCAGTCATGCAACACTGTACCTATATAAAATTTTTGTCCTCTATTTGTGTTAAAAAAAAAAAAATAAAATAAAAAGCTCTCTTTTGGTGGTATTTACTCACCGCTGGGTTTTTTCTTTTTTGCGCTATAAATCAAAAAAAAGGACTGAAAATTCTGTAAAAAAAATAAAATAAAAAATATATATAAATTCTTTGTTTCTGTTAAAATTTATTGCAGAGTATTGGCAAGTATTGGCACAGTGTTGCAGAGTATGGGCAGAGTATGGGCACAGAGTAGCGCTGTGGGCACTACACATCCAGCCCACAGCGCTGCTGCCATCTCTCCCCCTCTCCCTGTACCGATCGGTACAGAGAGGGGAGGGAGGAACCAGCGTCATGACATGACGCCGGTTTGTTTACAAGCGATCGCTCCGTCATTTGACAGAGCGATCACATCGTAAACGGACGCTACCATGGACTGTTTCACGTGATCCGTGATGCTTGCGGGAGCACGCCCCAGGGGGCGTGCGAGAGCAAGATTCTGGAAGGACGTCCCTGGACGCCCTCCCAGAAAAACACGGCCGCGCTGTAGCCGTCTTTCGGCTATGGCCCGGTAGGCAAGTGGTTAAAGTGCCTCTGATTAACCCCAAATAAAGTTCAGCTGTTCTAGTAGGTCTTGCCTAACATTTTCTAACTCACATCCTACAGCAAAAGCCATGGTCCCCAGAGAGCTTCCAAAGGGTCAGAGGGATTTCATTGTTAAAAGGTATAAATTAGGCGAATGGGTACAAAAGAATTTCCAAGGCATTAAGTATAGCATGGAACACAGTGAAGACAGTCATCATCAAGTGGAGAAAATATGGCACAATGACATTAGGAAGAACTGGGCGTCCCTCCAAAATTGATGAAAAGACGAGAAGAAAACTGGTCAGGGAGTCTGCCAAGAGGCCTACAGCAAAATTAAAGGAGCTGCAAGAATATCTGACAAGCAGGGGCGGACTGACCATTCAGGCCAGCAGGGGGTCCCACAGGGAGCTAAGAGCAGGATCAGCAAACTGCAGCAGCGGTCCATTGTGAAAGTGACTATGAGAAGCAGGTCTTACAGATTTGGCTGAAAGAAATCTGTAGTAGCAGTGGATCGGAACAAGAAGATGAATGTCAAAGGATCGAGTGTGGTGAGCTACAGATGGCTCCTTACACAGGCTTGTGTTTCAACTGAGTGACAGTCAGTGTATAAATCTCCTCCAGACTCTGCTCCTCTTATCTGTGCACTCACTATCTCTGACCAGCCACTGTTTGCTCCCAGTACACTGATCTATTTAACCCTTGATACACCAACCAGTTTTACAGTTTACGAACTTGATGCTTCACAGATTTAAATAGTGTACTGGCTCCAAAGCTCATACAATGGCTGACAGACATACAGTATCTATTCTCCCAGTCTCATGAAGGGAGATGAGCTGCAGCTGCTCAAACATGCATTTTTTGTTTACTAACCTGATTACCTGCTAACTCCTTCAAACCCAGCAATATACTTCAGCTTTTATTTTATGTTGGTACTTCGGTACTCTGCCACAAACTGCTTCACTATTTCTCTGCTAACTCCTGCAAATGCTGTTAAATAGAACAGAGCATGCACTTAATGCTTGCACCTCTGCATATTGCTGCAATTTCCTTATCTCTGTGATCCATAGTATATGACAGAATGCACTAAAATGCCAAGTCACATCTATTTTGATCATTCCTGCTTGCAATTCTCATTCATAGCAAAGGTATTCACATAATGATGTCCTAATATAACTGGACATTAATGTCCCGTATAACATATATGCCACATCAGTGTTCAGTAAATGAACTTTATGACATCTTCAGTTAGAGGTGGTTATTACATTCGTTCAAAGAATTCCTATAGGCGCACTGTTATCAGGGAGCATTCGGTACACAAATATTCTGGAGCAATAAGAAGGAATTCCCTCTTCTATTATCCAGCAGTAATTATCCATGATATGCATTGGTATATCTGATTAGAGCGACCACACATACATTTTGAGTTGGTGCTTAAAGTCATTATTGGAATGCTACTTACTGTATCATTATTGTTTTTGTGTATGTATCATTCTGTAGGGGGCCTAGTCAAACAAGGGGGCCCAGATAGCAAGGGAATCAGTGCAGCAGACAGGTGAGGACCAATAACAGTACGATGCCCTGTGCAGCTCTCTGCAGCAGCTCAAAGCAAGCTTTTCACCCTCTCCCTCCTGCCATCTTTGAGCTGCTGCAAGGAGACACATATTTAGGTCATTGTCCCTGTAACTGCCCCTCCCCACGCTACACACTGATCCCCCTCTTTGTCCTGCCTACATCTGATTTCCCCTGCTGTATGCCCCCCTGTGTGCCCTGGCTCCTTTCCCTTTCCTGCATGCTTCCCTGTCCCACTGGCTGCTGCAGGTAACATGGAGATGTTTAGATTTTGTGGATGGGGCCCTTCGCTGAGACTAACATGGAGATGTTTAGGCTGGAGAGCAGTGAAAGGGGGGCAGAAGATATGTAATTTACCGGCCTATTGCTTTTCTGTGTGGACACCGTGAGTGATCTGCACTGATCACTGTGTGTTCATTCATAACTGAGCATAATAAACTTGTACTTTGCTTCAGTTTATGACTGAACAGAATTCATTCATCTTCAGTGCATCTGAGGCTACAGAGAAAGGAATGAAAAAAGATGTCCTCAATTCCTTTCCTTGTCTCATCAATGCCTCACACCCCCCCCCCCCAACAGAATTGTAAAAAGAAAAAAAAAGTAATTTTTAAAATTCATAAAAATATCATTCACCATTATAAAACATAAAGGGCTCATTCACATGGGTTCTTGGGCCCATACAGTGTGAATTAGTGGTTTGTGCGGCAGGAGGCATCTGCTACCCTGAGGATGCAGTATCTGTATGAACACAGCCACAGGTCCTAATCTGTAAGGCCTCTTTCACACGGGGCGGATCAGTAATGATCCGCCCCGCGAAGATCCGCTCGCGCAGCGGGGATCGCTCCGTTGTCCCCGCTGAGCTGGCTGCGGACAGGGCGGTCTCCGCACACTGTGCAGGGACCGCCCTGTGTTCGTCCGATCCGCTCTGCAGACGGATAGAAAAATAGGATTTTCCTCCGTCTGCAGAATCGGACTGTTGCGGAGGCGGACGAAATCGGGTGTCTGCGGATGTGCATCCGCAGACACCCGCTATCCCATAGGGATGAATGTATGTCCGTATTTCATCCGCAAACGGATGGATGAAATACGGACATACCATCCGCATGTGTGAAAGGGGCCTAAGTGTGTGGGTGAGTGGCTCCAAATACACACTGTCAGTGTTTGGAGGCCGTACAACTCCATCCACACACCTGTCATATTATGACCTGTGTTCATAAAGTTGCTGCGTCCCCATAGCACAACATAGGCTTCCTTAGGCTTCCTGCACACAGCAATAGTCGCATAAAAACTAAAAACTAAAAACAAACCACTGATTCACACAGTACAGGCCAAAGCATCTACAGGGTCTTGCAAAAGTATTCACCCCCTTTGCATTTTTTGTGTTTTGTTGCCTCACAACCTGGAATTAACATGGTTTAAGGATTTGCATCATTTAATTTACAGAAAATGCCCACAAATTTGAAGATTTTTTTTTTTATTATTGTGAAGCAAACAAAACAACAACAAAATGAAAAAAAAAGTCAATGTGCATAACTATTCACCCCCCTAAAGTCAATACTTTGTGGAGCCACCTTTTGCAGCCATCACAGCTCCAAGTCGCTTTGGATAAGTCTCTATGAGCTTGCCACATCTTACCACTGGAATTTTTTTTGTCTATTCCTCCTTGCAAAACCGCTTCAGCTCCTTAAAGTTGGATGGTTTGTGCTTGTAAACAGCATTCTTTACGTCTGACCACAGATTTTCTATTGGATTGAGGTCTGGGCTTTGACTAGGCCATTCCAACACATTTACACGTTTCCCCTTAACCACTCAAGCGTTGCTTTAGCAGTGTGTTTGGGATCATTGTCCTGCTGGAAGGTGAACCTCTGCCCTAGCCTCAATTCACACACAGCGTGGTACAGGTTTTGCTCAAGAATATCCCTGTATTTAGCACCATTCATCTTTCCCTCAACTCTGACCAGTTTGCCCGTCCCGACTGCTGAAAAACATCCCCACAGCATGATGCTGCCATCGCCTTGTTTTAGTGTGGGGATGGTGTCCTTTGGGTGATGTGATGTGTAGGGTTTGCGGGAGACATAGCGTTTTATTGATGGTCAAAAAATAAAATTTTAGTCGCATCAGACCAGAGCAACTTCCTCCATATATTTTGGGAGTCTCCCACATGCCTTTTCGCAAACTCAAAACATGCCATTTTGTTTTTTGCTGAAAGTAATGGCTTCTTCTGGCCACTCTGCCATAAAGCCATTCCATGCCTGTTTTTAACTACTCAAAATTTAAGTGCAAACTTTTTAATTATGATTAAAGCAAAGTTTAAAACGGACTTACTACTCTTAGAGCGGCGCTGCTCTACCTCTCTCTTCTATGTTACAGAGTCCCTTCTGCTCTTAGGGGCTGGCTGCCGCTTACCACACACCAGAACTTATAGGTCTGGACTTACAAAACTGTCTATCATGAGGAAATCCCTTTTTCCTGACAGGCTCCATGGCAGCATACGTGTGGGTAGCCCTGCCTCCATAATTACCCAATAGGACCCCTACTCCCATAAATCTTTGCTCCAAGCTGCTATCCGTGTTCCTTTTTTGTCCTCCTCCATAGGACAGGTGTTTCCTATCTGAAGAGATCTTCACTACGATCAAGTCGGCCGACTATCAAGCTATTTTCCTCCGATAGGCCCTGTCTGTTAAGCATGGGTATGGAGTATATGGCAGAGTAGCGCTGAAGGCTTGGTTTGTCCAAAGATAAGTGCGCACGGCTTATTACCTGCTATGTAAGGTGGCCATTATCTTCCCGGTGGATCGGTGGTGTGTGCTTGAACCTGTTCGGCCAGATGATCGTTGGTGGAGTGGTGAGCTGTAAAATTTCAGTTTTTCATGGCAGCAGTGTTTATGTGTTTTTCTACCTGTGTCTCTTTCATGTGCCCATCTGGTTCTTGTGCATAGGTGCTGACGCTTCCGCGTTCCAGCAGCCTTTCTCCGCCTGTTTTCCGGTTCCAGCGCTGCGTTCTGCGCATGCGCGGACCCAATCCAAAGCGAGGCTTGGTTCCCGCGCATGCGCGCGGGCATCTCGCGCCTGACATCGCTGATGACGTATCCCCCTCCGTTTATGGTTCAGAAAAGAAATGGCGCATGGAGGCCGGTGATAGATTTGACCCACCTCAATTCCTTCATTCGCAAGGAAAAGTTCAAGATGGAATCTCTTCTTACGATCCAGCAGTCGGTGCATCTGGGGGATTGGTTAATCTCAATCGATTTGAAGGATGCATACTTTCATGTGCCAGTAGCAAGGGATTTCCAGCAGTTTCTCCATTTCGCAGTTGGCGAGCAACACCTACAGTTTACCTGTCTCCCATTCGGGTTAACAACATCTCCTCGGGTCTTCTCCAAGGTACTCCTAGCGATAGTAGCTCTTTTACGAGTCAAAGGAGTTAGTCTCCATCATTATCTGGATGATTTGCTCCTATTATCTCAGGACAGAGATCAGATTCTGGAGCACAAGAGTTTAGTCATCTCCACTTGGTTGGCTCCTGAACCTGGAGAAGAGCCATCTGGTTCCAACTCAAGTCATCGTGTTTCTAGGGGCTCAGTTCGACACATTAAAAAGGCACTATCTCCCTACCGGAGGAGAAAATCAGTGTGATCCGAGACAGGATTCACACGGCTCGGGAGTCATCTCATCTTTCGGCTCTACAATGTTTAAAGGCGATTGGCACAAGGACAGCCACCATCCCTATGGTGAAGTGGGCCCAGTGGCACACTCGTCCCTTCCAGAAAGGGTTTCTGCAACAGTGGGACTCGTCCAGTCAAACAACGCATACTCCTTACTCCAGCGATGAGGATGTCTCTCCTCTGGTGGCTCCAAGGGAAGAATCTATGCAACCATCATTCGATAGTCCCCATTTCCTGGGTAATAGTAACTTCAGATGCCAGCAACAAAAGTTGGGGCGCTCATTGCCTTACGGAAGTAGCTCAAAGAAGGTGGTCGTTCCCGTCGCTGTGTGTGGTCTCCAACATCCTGGAGTTGAGAGCAGCCTTCCAAGCGCTCCTAGCGTTGCGCCATCTGGTGGCAGGGTCGTCAGTAATGTTAAGATTGGACAACACAACTTCGGTGGCCTATATAAAGAAACAAGGAGGGACTCGCAGTTGGTCTCTATTACGAGAAGTAGAACCAATAATGAGCAGGGCCTAGAGGCGATTCAGTTCGCATTGTGCGCTATATAAGTATTTCATTCATTCATTCATTCAGGGCTCAGAAGAATGTGGTCAACATTTCTGCTGTATGCATCCCAGGGGTCCAGAATGTTCAAGCAGATTTTCTGTCACGGGTCAGAATAGACAACTAACGGTCCCTCCACAGGGATATCTTCGAGTGGCTTCTGACTCTGGGAGTATCTCCAGAGGTCGATCTGTTCGCTTCGCCGTACAATCGCAAAATGCACAAATACTACTCAAGGTTCAGGGATCCTCAGGCGTTCGGGACAGATGCCCTCACGGACTGTTGGAAGTTTCAGAGAGCCTATGCCTTCCCTCCAGTTCCTGTAATCCTACAGTTTCTTCGGAGGCTCAGAGGAGAGAAGGTGGAGATCATTACGATAATACCATTCTGGCCCAACAGGCGTTGGTTTCCTCTGCTGTTGCTCCTCAGCTATCATGATCCAGTTCCCCTGCCTCTTAAGCCAGATCTACTGTCTCAGGACACACTATTACACCCGTGCCCATCCTGTCTACACCTCAGGGCTAGAAGCTCTGGGTTGCCCAGAAGAAGCGATTCCAACCCTTCTTAGTGCCAGACGGAAGAGTACCAATAAAGTATACGAACGCATATGGGCCAGGTTTATGGTCCACATGTGTTCTAGGTCAAATTCATATAATTCTCCGGCAGTTCAAGATATCTTGTCCTTCCTTCAGTCAGGGTTAGACTTGTCTCTGGCAGTTAGTTCTGTAAGAGTACAAGTTTCAGCCATGTCAGCCTTTACAGGAGTTTTGTGGGCGATTCATACCTTAATATGACAATTCTTTAAAGGAGCCATCAGGCTTAGGCCTCAAAAAAGGCCCAGGTTTCCCAAATGGGACCTTCCTTTAGTACTGGACTTTCTTTCTGATCTTGGAAGAAGTTTGGACGCTCCCCTGTCTTTAGGAGATCTCACTATCAAGACGGTGTTTTTGGTGGCAATAACTTCAGCCAAAAGAGTGTCGGAAATTAGGAAACTTGGCTCTGTGGAACCATTTCTAACCTTCTTTCCGGACAGAGTGGTCCTGATCCCTATGCTTGGGTCAAATCCAAAAGTTACATCAATATTTCATGAAAATCCGGAGATTGTGTTACCTACGTTTAGAATGTCAGACAACCAAGAGATTCAGCCCTTGGATGTTGGTCGCACCTTGAAGCAATATTTGGACACTACAGCCTCGTTCAGACGAACAGACTTTTTTGTCCTTCTCCATGGCAAAAATAAAGGGATGCGAGCATCAGTAAGATCAATCTCATCTTGGGTGGTCCAAACGATTCAAAGGGCATACAAGGCAAAGGGCCTGGTTCCTCCTGAGGCAGTGACGGCTCATTCAACTCGGGGCATCTCGACCTCTTGGGCAGCAGTTCGACATGTCGCACCAAAAGTTATCTGTAGAGCAGCTTCCTGGTCTTCAATTAATACTTTTGTTTCCCATTATTGTGTGGAGCCAGCTGCGCTTTCTTCTGTTAATTTTGGTTTACAAGTATTGTCAGTAGACAATGAAAAATAAAATTCTAGTTTCTTTGCTCAACATTTTTAGCCCACCCGGGTGTGTTTGGCGAGTTATTTCCCACACGTATGCTGCCATGGAGCCTGTCAGGAAAATGGAAAATTTATATCAGATACTTACCGTAATTTTCCTTTCCTGATAGGCTCCATGGCAGCAGGAGTTCCCTTCCAAATGTTGGAGTAGGCTAGTTACGGAACACGGATAGCAGCTTGGAGCAAAGATTTATGGGAGTAGGGGTCCTATTGGGTAATTATGGAGGTGGGGCTACCCACACATATGCTGCCATGGAGCCTATCAGGAAAGGAAAATTATGGTAAGTATCTGATATCAATTTTCCATTTTCCCCCCTTTTCCAGCTTTATTACTGCCCCAGAACATTTCACTAGCAGCTTCCACCAGCGCTCCACTCTTCCCTTTTTTTAAATCTCTGATTAATACCCTCCTTGCCCGTTCCATGAGTTTTGGTGTGCGGCTGTCTCTTGGTAAGTTTTCTGTTGTGCTATGTTCTTTCCATTTGGTTGCGATAGATTTGATGACGCACCTATGGATCATCAAAGATTTGGCGCTTTTTATTTTTTATATAACCTAACCCTGTACTTAACAACATTGTCCCTTACTTGCTTGGAGAGTACCTTGGTCTTCATGGCAGCGTTTGGTTAGTGGTGCCTCTTGCTTAGGTGTTGCAGCCTCTGGGGCATTTCAAAAAGGTGTGTATATATTATATATAATGACAAACCAAGTGACCCTTAGATTGCACACAGGTGGACATCATTTCACTAATTATGTGACTTTTGAAGGTAATTGGTTGCACCAGAGTTTTTTTATGGGCTTCAGAACAAAGGGGTTGAATACATACACACATGGCAATTATCTTTTTCTATGTACATATTTTTCAAATTTTATTTCACCAACCTAGACTATTGTGTTCCGATCCATCACACATCATTCAGATTAAAAAAATATTGAACTAAAAGTGCTAAAATCTGGAGACCAGGGCTGCTGGCACATTAACTCTAAACAAACTAGGGACCTACTTTTTCTGACCTAGCATCAGACCAGCTCAAGGAAGAGGATTCACGTGAACGCCTGCCCTGCAGAACCGGCCTGCACCAGGGCCAAAGTGGGAAGTTGCCTTTAGAAGATTAAAGCTAAATGTCACGTTTCCCAAGCCAAGCCCAACCTATATCCTCCTCCACTTATTTTATAAAAAGTTCACCCTATACATGACCATATTCTCTATACATATCTGGCCATTCTGGTGATATCGTGGATCCTCCCATTTCTTCTCAGGTGGTGGGTAGTCCTTATATGTCTGTCCAGTGCAGTATGCACTAAATAGAGTGTGAGCACACAATTGTCAAGGAGTACTGTGAGCCCAAGCTGGCATGGTGATGCTCCCCCAGTGGTTGTGTCCATGATGGCCTGATGCTGTGTACAAGAAGAATGCTGGATGACAGTGAGTCAAACAGTTTACACTCTTTTCCCCCTACATTTAGTTCTAGTGAGATGACACACTTGATTAAACAATTACTGCCCAGCTAAAGTGTTGCCTTATTGGGTAGTAATACTGTTAAACATTTACATGCCAAAACCTATTTAACTTTAATCAGTTAATCAAAGCCTAGTGGAGAAGCAACCATATATCCTGTGCCTACTATGGGGACAGACACTGAAGGAGGAGGAGCGGACAGCGCCGGCGAGGGAGCAGAGAACAGGAGCGTCAGGAACACTGCTTTTATCCCCTAGCCCCCCACCCTTCTGCCACCATCTATAGCATTCCTTTAGGTTCCTCCTTAAAGTGGTTGTAAACCCTTACAAACCACTTTGACCTACAGGTAAGCCTAGATTAAGGCTTACCTGTAGGTCCAAGAAATATCTCTGGATCTCCACTGATCACTCCTTCATAAACGGACACCTTAGCACTTCCCACCCGCCCACTGTACTTAAACGGCGAGCTGGGAGTTTCGTCGCTCTGAGTCGATGCACCGTTATGTCAGAACGGGAGGCTGTTCTTTGGATACAGCCCATCCCAGATCGGAATATGAGCACTGTGATTGGCCCTCCCGATCCCATGATGGCTGTGTCCAATCACAGCCTTCACAGTGTAAACAGACATGTGTCTCTGTTAGTTTTCTCTGTGAGAGCTTTGTGTGTGGGGGGGGGGGGGGGGGGGGGAGGGGGGTGCTGCAGCCTGTGCCGACAGCTCTCTGTGTAAGGGATAATTTTACACAGAGAGCTGTCACAGATCACACAGACTGAAGCCACCCCCACACAGTAGACCAAGCACCACTGTCCCTGTCCCATGAACATCTGTCCAAGTGTCCCCATGAACATCTGTACCAGTGCACAAACATCTGCAATAGTGTTCCATGGCAACATCAACAGCTGTCACAGTGTACAAGTGCACAAAAACATCTGCTAGTGGACCAGTGTCCCACCAATAAATAAAAAATTAAGAGCGTCTCCCATGAAAAGGCAAATGCAAATGTACACGTGAGGTATCGCCTCGAATGTCAGAGTGAGAGCAATAATTCTAGCACCAGACATCCTCTGTACGTCTAAACTGGGAACCAATAAATGCTTATAAAGGGCTGCCTAAGGAAATAAAATACCTACGTTTGCCGCCATTTTACAGGCATGCGTATTTTTTAAAGCGCGACATGCTTTGTAAGCATTTACCCAGTGCAAAATCATATTTTATATTTTACCAAGAATGTGGGTAGTAATATTGTCTATGTGTGCATTGAACTTCATTAACATTTATTTGTGCGTTCGTGTGTAAAATTGCATTTGAAAAACTGCTGCCCAAATACAGAAGGACTTAAAAATTTGAAAAACCTCACCATTTTATTCCCTAGGGCCCAGCTACAAAAATATATAAATGTTTGTGGGTTCCAAGTAATTTTCTAGCAAAAACACAGATTTTTACTTGGCCTGGTCTTAAAGTGGATAATGCCTGAAGGCATTTCTTGCATGTTGCACCTCTATGTGGCTAGGCTGCAAAAAAAGTCTCAGCCCTTGTACACACGGTCGGACATTCTGACAACCAAATCCGACGGATTTTGTCCGAAATTGTTGCATACACACGGTCGGACAAAGTTGTCGGAAAATCCGATTGCACATAACGTGATGACGTTATGTCGTTACGACGAGACTATGTTCAGGCTAGTAGCCAATAGCTTTGGTCTAGGAATTTGATCTGAGCATCGGAGTAGGCTACACATGATCGGAGTACAAACAAGTTGGAAAACTTAGTCCGTCAGATACTCCGACATAAACAGTCCGATGGAGACCACACACAGTCGGATTATCCGACAAAACGGTCCGATAAGACACATTCCGTCTGAATCTCCGACCGTGTGTACAAGGGCTCACACGTGGTATAGCCATAGTACGGAGCAATAGCAGAACGTGTTTTAGGGTGTAGTTGCAAGTATGCCTATGCCGTGTATGAGAAATAAAAATATATTATTTCTTAATTTTCCAAAGAATTGTGGGGAAAAAAAATACAACTCCTAAAAACTTGCCATGTCTTTTACTAAATACCTTGGGATGTTCTACTTTCCAAAAATAGGTAATTTGGGGGATATTTGTGCTGTCTTGGCATGTTAAGGCCTCAAGAAATGAGATAAGCCATTGGTACATCAGGTGTGATCAATTTTCAATGATTGGTACCAATAAATAAAAATACCCTAAATCAGTGTATTATTACAAAAGAAATGTAGCAGTATACATTTTTGCCCAAATTTATGAAAAATAATTACTTATTTGCCAAATTTTATAACAAAAAAAAAAAAAAAAAAAAAGGCATTTTTCATTTTTAGCATAAACAATAAAAGCAATGGTGATTCAATACTGCCAAAAGAAAGATCTATTTGTGTGAAAAAAAATGATTAAAATTTCATTTGGATACAGTGTTGTATGACTGAGTAGTTATCATTCAAAATGCAACAGTACTGTAAGCTGAAAATTGGCCTGGGCAGGAAGGGGGTAAAAGTGGCCAGTATTGAGGTGGTTAAAGAAATTGGGTTTATCACAACACTTTGTATCATTTTTGATGTATGGGTAGACAAAACTCCTTTCAATTTAGATCTACGTAAAATAGATCTCCCTGTTCTAGGGGGTTTTCTATGACACACAAAGCATGTAATGTTTACTTTAGTTTGTGGAGTTCCCTGTGAATGACATGAGTATCTCATGAATGGCATCTCAGGAAGCATGTGAATTTTTCTGCATTTTTACCACCTATTAGAGATATTATATAGGTGCTCCACTCCAGGAGCACAAAGGTGGAGTTTGAAAGGAAAGACTTTTAGTTTTCCTGGAGTTCAGCTTTAACCACTTCCCGACTGTCTCACGCAGATATACTGTGGCAGAATGGCACATACAGGCAGATTAACGTACCTGTATGGGGACGTGGCTTAGCGGCTGATGTAGGAGGACGTGTATGCCTTGAGCTCCGCCGGCCATCCGTGCTTACATCCTTCCAGGCTTGTCCGCAGAGCTGATTTTGGAGCCATTACACCCCGCTGCATACGGGGAGACACCCCGGACCACCGCGGCGTGCACAGAGAATCTCGCCGCTATGTCTTGACGCCATACCGGAGGGAAGGGACAGACGGACCCCCCCAGGCCAAGATGGCGCTGGCGCGAGGCGTGCAGCCAGGGATCATTATAAGGAGGCCGCACAGAAGCTCCTGTATGGGGGAAAACATATAAAGGACACCTTGGCTGGCCAGCCCTCGCCCCGGGGTACCCCTGGAAGTTCCCCAGAGGCAGATGATACAGTCCTCTTGGAAGATGAAGATGGATTGTCAGCAGCATGGTGCGCAGTGAGTACCCCTAGAGATAATAACATGCCTGAGACACAGATCATCATCTCTAATGCATCTGAAGGAGAGCCTACACTGAGGGACATATTGTAATCAGTCCATTGCTGCTCTCTCAGAGGATATCAAGGGGGTTAAAGCTGAAATCACTTTTGTTTGCCATGATATGCAAAAACTCAGAGAGAGGACATCTGCCCTGGAAGGCAGGCCGAGTACAGTAGAGGATGATCTGGCGCCCATGCAAAGGGACCTAAAATATAATTGCCATCTTACTGAACAACAGGCTATGCGACTTGATGAGATGGAAAATCGCATGAGATGAAATAATGTACGCGCCTTGGGAATTCCAGACTGTGTAGAGGGTAAAAACCCGGTTGACTTTATTGAAAAACTGGTTAATCACCACATTTGGTAGAGACTCCCTCTCACCACTTTTTGCCGTGGAACGTGCCCACCGGGTACCCTCTCGTCCCTTACCTCCGGGCAACCGCCCCAGACCCTTTTTGTTTAAACTACTTAATTACAGAGACAGAGACACCATTCTTTCTAAAGCAAGGGGGCTGTCCGAAAATCTCGCTCTTTTCGGCGGAGCTTCAGAAAAAGCGAGCAACATTTATTGACGTCAAGCGGAGACTTTCGCGACCTTAACATTCAATATGGTATGTTATACCCAGCCCGACTCTGTGTTACTGCTCTGGGCTCTACGCACTTTTTTGACCGCCCCGCGGTGGCGGCACAGTGGCTAGACCAAAAAAATAACGCACTCAAGGCTGCAAAACAGCAAAGATCTCCTTCATCGCAGTGTAACTTAAAGACAAGTCGACTGGACTTACATATACACAGGCTAGATGGAGGGCAAAAGACTTTATTCCCGTAATCGACCCACCAGTGCTACATGTTACCTGCGCATGTGAAACCCTATCTGTCAACTAGAAATACTTTCGATGGGTGTTTCCATGGCCTTACCCCCCCCCCCCCCCCCCCCGAGTTCCTGTTGGGGGCTATTTCTATTTTGTTTCTCATGGTTGAGAGCCCTTTTGGCTCCGGAGCGGAAGCTACTACAGTTTTATATTGTTTGACTGGTCTTTTTTTCTATTTTTTTCTCCCTCAGATCCACACAGGACACTGACTTTCTACCCGAACATCTGCAACTGCATATGCGACTTCTTCATGGCATTACTGTTATTTTTTTGGGGGGAACCTCAGGTACTGCGACTTGTAAGTCGCTAATAGATACTGTATACGTGTTAAGTGTGTTTTCCTACCCTAGTTTATTTAGATCGGTAGTCAAACTACCTCTGTTTACATTTGTACTCTACCAATGTTCGCAAAGTTTAGATTCCTTTCCGGGAACGTTAGGGGGCTAGGCAGCCCGGTAAAGAGATTGGCAGTGTTTGGACACCTCAGGGATATGATGGCTGGAATTATATGCTTGCAGCAGACTCATTTTGCTCCTGCTGGTATGCCTAGTTTTGGGCCTAGAGTATATACTACTCAATTCCACTCTACATACTACGCATATGCCAGGAGAGTGAGCATCCTGATCAGGCAGAATACACTATTTTTTTGCTCCCAACAAGTTATTGACCCCGGAGGAAGGTACATTTTTTTGCTGTCTAAGGTTGCTAATGTGACTTGTATTATCGCCAACATATATATACCACCTCCGTACTCAGCTGAGGTTCTCAGGCGCCTGGCTGGGTTTATGGCACAGTTCCCTAATGTACCTCTGCTGGCAATGGGAGACTTTAATAATTGTGTGAATGGTATTTGGGATAAGGTTCCCGTGCCCCCCTTAGTGTCCTCCCGGCCAGGTGGTGACACTCCCTTTGCTGCATTACTCGCTGAGCTCGGTCTGACGGATGTGTGGCGGAGAGCCCACCCCCGAACCAGACTATACTCCTGTAGCTCCACTGCGTTTGGGAGCTTGTCTAGGATTGACTTGGGGTTGGGGAACTCCACCTTACTCCCGCTAATAGGAGATTCTGGATATGGGGATAGGAACATATCTGATCACTCTTCTCTGTGGATTGAGATGACCCTACCCACTGACGTTAAACCCAGGAGCTGGAAGCTTAATCCTTTCTGGCTCACACTCTTCCCGCAGCCTGACCCCATAACAAATAACCTTAAATTTTTTCTACAAGATAATATAGACTCGGCCCCAATAGGCACGGTATGGGATGCGGCTAAGGCATTCCTCAGGGGACAATTTATCACTGCCATTAACGGTATTAAAACGAACACTAAGGCCTGGGAAGTCGAGGTATGCAGAGCACTTAGAGAATCGGAGTTGGCCTATATCACCAACCCCTCAGAGGATACTAAAAGGGCCTGGTTGGGGGCGCAGTCTATGTCTAGACATCTAAGGTACAACCAAGTGACGGGGATATTGTAAACTTCCTGGACGGATGTGAACTTCCATGCCTGTCTGCCTCGGATGGGGAGATGCTAAATGCCCCCATAACAGAGGGCGAATTGGCCTCGGCACTGGAACACACTCATAACAACAAAGCCCCAGGGGCTGATGGTTTTCCATCCGAGGTATACAGGCGATACACTGCCGTTTTATTGCCCACTCTCTTAAAAGTATTTAATAATGCCTTGGAGACAGGTGCCCTACCTGACTCCATGAATGAAGCGGTTATAATAGTACTTCTAAAACCAGGCAAAGTAGAGACATCCCCCGACTCCTATAGGCCCATCTCTTTACTTATGACGGATGTTAAGCTGCTTGCAAGAGTATTGGCAACAAGACTGTCCCAGGTAATACAAAAATTGATTCACAAAGATCAATCTGGGTTTATTCCCACACGTTCTACTGCCCAAAACATTCGGCGTCTATTTCTAAATATCCAGGTTCCCGTGGACAACCCCGGTAATCAGGCCATCCTCTCGCTGGAAGCAGCTAAGGCCTTCGACATTGTTGAGTGGCCTTACCTGTGGAAGGTCATGGAGAGAATGGGGCTACATTTATCCGTTGGGTTAAACTGCTATACGCTAAACCAACGGCCCGAATCCGAGCTAAAGCAGAACTGTCTGAGTCATTCCTGCTGTTTAGGGGCACGAGGCAGGGGTGCCCTTTGTCACCCCTGCTTTTTGCTTGGCGCTCGAACCACTGGTGGCTAGAATGAGAAAGGATCGGGAGATTGTTGGATTTAGAAGGCCCACTGGTGCAGATGTGGTGTCATTGTATGCAGATGACACACTTATCTATTTAGGTGATACTCAGGGCTCCCTGACAGTGACCATGCACCTGATTAAACTGTTTGACACGTTATCCGGCTTCTCGATAAACTGGGACAAGTCAGTACTATTTTCCTTGACCCCACTGACGGTACCTCTTCCTGCATGCGCGACCATGATTCAAACAGTCACGTCCTTCAGATACCTAGGGGTGCTGGTATCTCCCGAGGTCACAAACTATGCCACTCTGAATCTCCTACCTCTATTGCTTAAATTCAGGGAGAAATGTAAAACATGGTGCAAGCCACCGCTCTCTGTTGTGGGAAGGGCGAACCTTATAAGGGTGGCTGGGGATTGGATGATCCCCCTGGATCCGGTACGTAGGCTGCTTGACAACTTTGACGATCCGGACACGACATTAGCTAAGCTAAAAGTAGGTTACACACACATGGACAGGAGTTCCCCAACTATCATCATGCTAAATACCCTATGGTCCTATGTTAAACGGCTGCTACAGATGCGTGTTTTTTTTAAGTCTCACCCCTATCTGGAGAAATGCTAATTATGGTGAACTCTTTAAACTTAGGGGCTTTGGCTCATGGAGGGTGAGAGGTCTTCGGTACCTTCCACAATTGTACAGTGGACAGGTGCTGAAGTCCTTTATGGAACTGCAGGCTGAATTCGGCATACCGCGCAGAGACTTCTTTAAATATTTACAGTTGCTACAGTTGCGCCATGCGCTACAGGTGCAATCTCGCAGTGTGTCACTTCGCCTGACGGACCATGCTGTGGTACAAGGGATACTAATGGAAACTGAAAGAAAGGTTATGATATCTAGAGGGTATGACATTCTCCTTAATGCAATGCAAGACTCGGCAAATCTCCCATGTCGGCGGAAATGGGAGGCGGACCTAGGACCGATGGACGTGGAGACTTGGAATCTTTGCCTGTCCTCCTCCCCCTTGGTGTCGGTTTCGGCCTCCCATAAACTATCACATCTCTATCTACTACATAGGGGTTTATAGGACACCGGTTAAATTACATAACTGGGGTGTCCGGGATACACCCCTGTGTCCTAAATGCATGAGGGACCATGGTGATCTCCTGCACATGTTCTGGAGGTGCCCAAAACTAAAGCGATACTGGGATGGGATCCTCGAGACTATCTCTTCTGTATTTTCGGTTAACATTCCAAGGAGTCCTTAGCCAGAAAACTAATAGCACGATTGTGGATCACACACAGGGTTCCCACCAAGTAGCAGTGGATTGAACAAGTGAATCACATGCTAATCAGGGGAAAAAAAACGAACCTACCAGCATAGGAATGCACCACACAAATTCTATACTATGTGGCAGAGGTTGCTCGAGGTTCCAGGGCTAGCTCCTCATCAACTAATACAGGATAGATTATCGCAGGGTTGAATATGAGTAACTGGTCCTATGCACTGAGTAAATTAGAAAGTAATAAGTAAATAGTATTGTTATTTTTTTTTTCTGTCTGTACGTGGGAAGAGCAGAGACTGGTATAGCTGGGTATTTGAGAGTCGAGGGTTATGTCTGATTCTATACATATATGTTATATGTAAAGTATGATGTGGACTCAGAGGGAATATTATTACTTTTTGTTTTGTTTTTTTCCCTTTTTTGTTCTGTTTTTCTCATTTAGCCTGCACTCCTTTTGGGGTTTGCTGCTCCACATGTTGGATACATTATATGTGCTGTATTGCCATTGTCGCTGCTTTGATTTCATGTACAACTGTCCCAAGTGGCCTTATGATCAATGTTTGGCCGAGGAACCAGCATTATTGTACTACTACACTCTTTGTCTATGTATGGCTTGTACCATTTTATTTTGTAATAAAAACTAATTTGATTTAAAAAAAAAAAAACATATCTGTATGCTGCCTTTAAGAGGCGGCTTGCGGGCGCGCGTGCGACAGACAGGAGCTCCATGACCATGATGACGGGTCCTGCAGACTCGATGTCCATGGGCATACCCACGATCATCTTACGGTGAGGAAGAAGGGGGGGGTGCTAATGTAAACAAGCATCTCCCCATTCTGCCTAATGACACGGTCACTGATCAGCGCCCCCTGTAAGTGGGAGCATGATCAGTGGCATGTCACACACAGCCCCCCCCCCCAACAGTTAAAATCAGGACACACGTAACCCCTGCAGCGCCACCTAGTGGTTAAGCCATACACTGCCAGTGACATTTATTTTTTTCACTGTAATCATTGCAATTTTTTAGCATTTATCGCTGTATTAATGGCAATGGTCCCAAAAATGTGTCAAAATTTTTTGATGTGTCCGCCATGTCGCAGTCACGATAATAATCACTGATCGCCGCCATTACTAGTAAAAAAAAAAAAGTATCAATAATAATGCCATAAAACTATGCCCTATTTTGTAGACGCTATAACTTTTGTGCAAACCAAATAAACACTGATTGCGATTTTTTTTTAACCAAAAAATGTAGGAGAATACATATCAGCCTAAACTGAGGGCAAAAATTTTTTTTTTTTTATATATATATATATATATATATATATATATTATATATATTTTTTTTTTTTTTTTTCTGGGAGTATTTATTATAGCAAAATGTAAAAAAAAAAAAGTGTTTTCAAAATTGTTGCTATTTTTTTTGTTTATAGCGCAAAAAATAAAAAACATAGAGGTGATCAAATACCAGCAAAAGAAAGCTCTATTTGTGGGGAAATTTGTGTGCACGACCGCGCAATTGTCAGTAAAAGTGATGCAGTGCCGAATCGCAAAAAGTGCTCTGGTCAGGAAGGGGCTAAATTCTTCTGGGGCTGAAGTGGTTAAAGGAGAAGAATGGCCAAAGCTTTTTTTGGCCATACTTATGTAGCTCACAGGAGTGCACTGTGACCAGATTCAGTAGAGCCACTACAGGCTCAGGAAGGATCCCGATCATATTGTTGGGATGCACCTAGATGCCTAAACAGCAGCTGGCTCAGCCTCTTGGTGCACTGCTGAAAGCCTGAGTGAGCAACTCAGTGAGTGCTGCAGGGGCAAAGCAGAGAGTTGGTTATTGACAGTCACTGCTCTCTGCTCTGTTTAGACTGAGAACTGAGCTATCAACATTCATTCAAGGGACAGCTGCAGCCGGAGATCCTCTCAACAACAGCACTTCCTGTTACAGGCTGACAACACTAAGCTGCTGCCTTGCAATTAGCCCAAGCTTTGTTAGGCTTCTTTCACACAGGGCATACTACAACGTACACCCATGCAACAGCTGGGCTTACCCCCAAGAGAATGCACAAGTATTCTGTGCATCCCTGTGTAGCCAATCCCAATGATGTCATGCATGGACAATGTCACTGCTCTCAATTTGACATCTGTTCCAGGTAAGGATGAGCTCTGGTGTGTTCGTACACTCCACGTTCAGAACCCGCCAGGAAGTCGGCATGGTGCTGTGCTAATCACAGATAGTGAGACATTTTCCTGATGTGCAGCTGCAGAGATCGGGAAATGTCTCACTGCCTGTGATTAGCGCAGAGCTGACTTCCTGGCGGGCTCTGCATGTGCAATGTGCGAACACACTGGAGCTCATCGTTAGTTCCAGGGCAGTGCACTGCCCGAATGCAGACAGTGGGAATGAGACCTTTGTATGCCTTCCATAGTCCTCCACTTGGGTGTTGGGCTGCCTGAAAAAACTGCCCTTCTACCATATTGCAACTGTACACCATACACTTCTTGTTGTGGACACTGTGACTGAGTTTTAGTATTTGTAAGCAAACTAAATAAAAGATATGTTTTGTTTTAATACACCTAAATTGAAGTTCAAAAAAGAATGATTTTTACTGCATCAGATCACACAGCAAAGCGTGTCAAAAAACAAAATAAAAATGTGTGCATAACCTACTGATAAGCCGCCCACTGGTCAACTGAAGGAGCTGGCATAGCAAACCAAGAGCAATGCTGCTGATTGTAATGTAGCGGATTAATAATGTCAACCATCAGCGTAAAATTCTGTCATCAACTGAGTGCTGGTTCACACAGGGGCGACTTGTCAGGAGACTTAGCCGCCTGACAAGTCGCGATCTGTTATGTACTATGCAACCATTCTAATAGCAGCGACCCAAAACACTCTGACTTAGAAAAAGGTCCCTGTACTATTTTGGGATGACTTCAGGACGACTTGCATTGACTTCTATACAGAAGTCATTTTGCAAGCTGTCGCTGAAGTCGTGTGCAGATCGCCTTGCACTAGTCGCACTGTAAGTCAGGTTGCCCCCATGTGAACCAGCACTGACTCTCCAGGTAAGAGAATTTGATACATATACAGCGAGACATAATGGCAGACATGGTGGGGGGGGGGGGGGGCAGAAAACAGTCCTTTCATGTAATGTAAAAAAACATGCAAGCCATGGCAAAATAGTCTAAAAAAAAAAAAACCTAAACAAATATTATGGCGGTGAAGTCTTATCAGTGAAACTTAGGAGTAAGGCCTCATTCACATGGTCCACCAAGGTCATACACAGCTAAGGATCAGCATACAAGCACAAGGTGCTGTGGCTGTTTACACGTAAATGGGCATCTGTCTGGAAGGATAAATGAAGAATGGCCGCTCATCTGTCTCTAATGGCACACAACACCTTGGATGTTCATTTGGATGAGAAGGAACCGTGGTGCCTGTAAGGGCCGTCACTGATCTGTACAGCCTTCCTGGCTGCGGATGGTAGCAAACACCTGTGATCCCAACCATGGCAGTATGCCGATTCTTGGGCGGTGAATGGACTTGATCAGCTATATAAATGAGGCCTAAAACAGGGCTCGACAAAACCCGGGCGCCAGGTCGCATTGGCGACTAGAATTAGCGACTGGCGCCTGGGGCAGCACAGCTGGGGGTATCCTGTCTCCGTGGACCCCCCCAGCGTGATTGCGTCGGGCCGCGCCGCCGGCGGCCGGTAATTGAGCCCCCGGCTTTGAGGCCTTCTGTGATGCTATTCCCTTCTGTGATCCTATTCCTTCTGGAATCTGGCGCCCTCTTGTGGTGGCCGTTGGAATTACAACCATTAATGCCAATGGATCTCCTTCCATTTACTTAGAACACCTAAACATTACATATACATACATATTACACACATATATATATACACACACACACACATATATATACACACACACACACACACACACAACTTTTTTTTTTCTTTTTTATTCTAACACCCTAGAGAGTAAAATGGTGGTCGTTGCAATAATGTCTGTCACACCATATTTGCACAGCGTACTTACAAGCGCACTTTTTTTTGGGAAAAAATAATTTATTTAATAAAAAAAAATAAGACAACAGTAAAGTTAGCCCAACTTTTTTTATATTGTGAAAGATAATGTTACGCCGAGTAAATTGATACCCAACATGTCATGCTTCAAAATTGCGCCCGCTCATGGAATGGCGACAAACTTTTACCCTTTAAAATCTCCATAGGCGACGTTTAAATAATTCTACAGGTTGCACGTTTTGAGTTACAGAGAAGGTCTAGGGCTAGAATTATTGCTCTTACTCTACCGATCGCAGCGATACCTCACATGTGGTTTGAACATTGCTTTCATATATGCGTTCGCTTCTGCACGCAAGCTTGGCGGGACAGGGCGCATTTAAAAAAAATTTTTTTTTCTTATTTTAACTTTTATTTTTATTTTTTTTCACTGTTCTTTTAAAAAAATAAATGTGTGTCACTTTTATTCCTATTACAAGGAATGTAAAAATCCCTTGTAATAGAAAAAAGCATGACAGGTCCTCTTATATATGAGATATGGGGTCAGAGAGACCTCACATCTCATATTTACACTAAAATGCAATTTAAAAAAAAATCGTCATTTGAAAAAAATAAAACAAATAAAATGTCCCTCTAAGAGCTATGAGCAATGACTTGGAGACAGGTGGGGGGGCTGGAGGCGCCATCTTCCCCTCACTCGTCTCCATGTCAGGCCAGGGACAGGTCCAGATCACCGTCACGGACCTGGCTCCTAACTTTTTTAGCTGGCTCCTAGATTCCAAGCAAATTTGTCAACCCCTGGCCTAAAATGAAAAAGAACAAATTACAGTCATAACACATCAACAAGCTTGGACAACCGTCCACCAATACTGCTCAGTCATATCATTACCAAATTTGTGTGACCTCCCAATACAGGACTAAAGTTAGCTTGTAAAGCTTATCATTGCCCTTGCAGTTGTGCAAACATGATAATCCGCCTCCACAGTGTATGCTCTGTCTGTTCTGGCAGAAGTGTGCAGCATGTCCTGTTCAGACAATGTCACCAAAATATAAAAATATTCAAGCATGAACTTCGACTCCACAACACAAAAAAAAGTATTACATATATAAATCCAGTTGCCTATTTTTGCATAAAAGTTTTGTCATAGGTTTTGTAGAAGAGAAAAAAAAAACACCACTTTTTGTGCCCTTGGTTCTGATGCCTCTTGTAGCACCAATTTCCCTCTCCATCCCCCGAAAGTGTGATATTTACAACACTGAAACAAACACAATATTCCCAATTATATTTGGGTTATACTGCCACCTTTTGCGGGTTTGGATACTTTATCTTCCACTGAATGACCCAGGAATGTAGTAACTCTTAGACATTTGGGATATCCAAAAGCAATCCAACTGAGAGTTCTAATATATGTGGAAGCGTGCTACAAAGAATATCTAAAAGAAAGAATGCCTGAAAAAAGGTTAGATGAAAAAGGACCAAACAAGGAACGTTTAATAAAAAGTAAAAGGCTGAAGTCTAGGTTACCAAAGCCTGGGAAAGCCAGTGAAAGGCAGGCTTGACAAAGGTATGTCCATACCCAAAGACCAACCAGTTCACAGCTAGAGGCATAGGCTAGGTTCACATTACTACGTTGTGGGAACACAAGCGCTAATGAAACAAATGGCACTGCATGCTACTTGCATTGGTGCAATGAAGGCTCATTAATTTTTTCAATAATGCTCCCTGTTAATCATGTTACATGAATTGCAGTTAAAATGCACTGCAAAAAAAACCAAAAAAACAAAAAGGTGCAGGACCATTATCTGAGCCGGTGTTGTCTGTCTGCCCATTTATTTCAAATGGGCATGTAGTGCATGTTAAAGCACAGCGTTAACGCACATGCATTACTGCAACTAGCCTTAAAGAGAAGACCCTTAACTTTAGGGAAAGGGAGATCTATAAATATGATAAGCAATCTCTCAACGAGATATGCATATCATATAGCAAGCCCCCCCTCAGCAGCAAATCTAAAATGGAGAGATGGAAGGAAACCTAAATGCTGAAAAAAAAAAAAAAAAAAAGTATGTAGTATCCTAAATTCCTTTAGCAAAAAAAAACACTTTAACAAAAGAGTTGGGTGATCTACAACATCCATATAAAAGGGCAAGAAGAGTGAGGAGATATTGTAATGCAAATTGGCATACAAGGATACCAGGATGAGAAGGAGTCCATTCCAAATCGAACTCAAAAGTGTCTTAGGGTGCAGTAGCTACACCACAACCTACAGGATCATATATTACATATATGATTCTAGGAATCAGTAAGCATATTCCTGTAAAGGGTAGAATCTTCCACAGAGGAGCTATGGATCAATGTACTAGCACTAGAAATAAATACTAAAAAAAAAGTCTTGTTTTTTTCTTTAAAAATAACAAACATGTTATACTTACCTGTTTTGTGAAATGGTTTTGCACAGAGCAGCCCAGTTCCTCCTCTTCTGGGTCCCCTCGCTGGCACTCCTGGCCCCTCCCTACTGTCGAGTGTCGTTTTGCACTCCTGTGACCCATTTTCACCAGAGAGCGGACTGGACTCCGCTCTCTGCTGAAAATGGGTCACAGGAGTGCAAAACCTATTCCACTCCTGTGATTCATATAGAAGAAGCCCAGCCGAACGAGCTTTGGCTGAACTTCCCCTTTAACATCCCAACATTCTGGCTTTAAGAAACAGTTAAAAAGAAAGAAACCTGTAGTCAGTCGCAACTGTTTTTACAGATCAAGCAGAGGAAAAAAAAAATGGAATTACTCAGTGCTGAAGAAAATATTATGCAATCACCATGTATTTTGCAGTTCTAAAACAAACATCTGCATCAGATTACATCCTGAAAAATGTCATCACCAAACATCCTTTCAATTGATGCAAAAAGAAAAAAAAGTCTGCAGAGAAACTTGTGCATTTATTGAAGATTTAATGACTGTCACTTCCCTGTACCCTTACATGACATGCAAACCCATATCAAGGATTGTGGAAATTTGCATGTTTTCTTCAGACATCCCAGGATGAAGGGAACAAACTATTCTGTAAAGGTGTACAAAGGGGTGCAGGAACACCAAAAGGAGCAGCTATAAAGAGATGATGTCTGATCCAACGGTTTAGAGTAGAAACTACAATGAAAGCCCATGCATCCAAACTGTGTACCTCTACAGGAACTGTAGGAGCAAATGAAGAATGGATTTCTTCATACCCCATCTTGAGATCTCCTTTATTGAGGCAAGCGCACAGCCCAAGCAGCAGAAGCATCAAGAATAACAGTCTCCTGGTTAGAACAAAAAGAGATATATAAAAAATTTGTGCAGAGCTAAAATAAATCAATATAGCTTTCACCAAGGATATATAGGTGCAAAGACAGGGCTCGACAAAACCCGGGCGCCAGGTCGCATTTGCGACTAGAATTAGCGACCTGGCGCCTGGGGCAGCACAGCTGGGGGTATCCTGTCTCCGCAGACCCCCACCCGGCGTGATCGCGTCGGGTCGCGCCGCCGGCGACCGGTAATTGAGCCCCCGGCTTTGAGGCCTTCTAGGATCCTATGGTTCCTTCTGGAATCTGGCGCCCTCTTGTGGTGGCCGTTGGAATTACAACCAGCAATGCCAATTGAGCTTCCAATGCCTGCCAGCCCATCTCCTTCCCTTTACTCAGAACTCCTATATATATATATATATATATATATATATATATATTTTATTCTAACACCCTAGAGAATAAAATGGTAGTCGTTGCAATACTGTCTGTCACACCGTATTTGCACACCGGACTTACAAGTGCACTTTTTTAGGGAAAATGTATTTAATAAAAAAATAAATAAGACAACAGTAAAGTTAGCCCAATTTTTTTTTATATTGTGAAAGATAATTTTATGTTGAGTAATCGATACCAAACATGTCATGCTTCAAAATTGCGCCCGCTCATGGAATGGCAACAAACTTTTACCCTTTAAAATCTCCATAGGCGACGTTTAAAAAAATTCTACAGGTTGCACTTTTTAAGTTACAGAGGAGGTCTGGAGCTAGAATTATTGCTCTCACTCTACTGATCGCAGCGATACCTCACATGTGTGGTTTGAACACCGCTTTCATATATGCGTTCGCTTCTGCACGCAAGCTTGGCGGGACAGGGGGCGTTTAAAATAATATTTTTTCTCTTATTTTAACTTTTATTTTTATTTTTTCACTGTTCTTTAAAAAAAAAAAAAAAAAAAAAGTGTGTTACTTTTATTCCTATTACAACCCCTTGTAATAGAAAAAAGCATGAGAGACCTCACATCTCATATTTACACTAAAATGCAATAAAAAAAAAAAAAATGTCCCTCTAAGAGCTATGGGCAATGACTTGGAGACAGGTGGGGGGCTGGGGGCTATCTTCCCCTCACTCGTCTCCATGTCAGGCCAGGGACAGGTCCAGATCGCCGTCACGGACCTGGGTCCTAACTATTTTAGCTGGCTCCTAGATTCCAAGCAAATTTGTCAACCACTGTGCAAAAATATATATACAATTATAAATGAATACTTTAAAGTGCAATGTGCAAAAAGTTCTCCACCCAATGTCCTTCTATAAATCAAACTTTCTGATGTGCAATAAAGTGCCCAGTGCACAGATCAGTTACACAGCGCCCTTACATAAATTAAATTGATGATGAAAACAGAGTGTCGGTCCATTTTGTGAATATTGTAATTGTCATACAACAAATATACACTCACATTTAAAATTATTAAATCAGGCCTTTTTGTATATGCCAATGGTGCTAGAATGAATGTATAACCTCTCAACCTTCTCTGCAGCCCCACCGTCAATGCTCCCTCCATCCGTTACACACTGAGTATCCCTTCTTGGTTCCATGTTCGTCAGCCTCTCAGGTCCCTCCTACTAGTTTTGTCACTCCTCGTGACTTCCCAGAGGAACATCTGATTGCTATGCATGTGGCAGATGAGACTGGAGTTCACGGGCAGCAAAAAGGAGGCATTATACTAAAAGGTGATCAATGTGACCTGAGCTTGTGGGCAGTTTATAAGGAGGAGGAATATCAGAAGGAGCACCCCAGAGGATTGACTATACACAAAGGAGCATTGGATAACCTTTAACAGTGATGGCGAACCTTGGCACCCCAGATGTTTTGGAACTACATTTACCATGATGCTAATGCACTTTGCAGTGTAGTTGAGCATCATGGGAAATGGAGTTCCAAAACATCTGGGGTGCCAATGTTCGCTACCACTGGCCTAAAAGGTGAGGGCACAACCAGTGTAGGAAGCACAAGAATTTTGAGTATATATGCAGATGATGGATGAGTCTGGAGAGACCGTTTAATGTAACTGTTTCTAATATTGACAAAATGGACTGACACACTGTTTTTAATTTTTATCATCAATTTTATTTATATAAAAAGGACACTGTGTGAATTATCTGTGCACTTTGTACATCAGTTTGATTTAGATAAGGACAGTGTGTGGAGAACGTTTAGTGCATTGCACTTCTTAAGTAATAATTTATAATTGTATTTATCTTTGCACCTTATATCCTTAGTGGATACTATTATGATTTATTTTAGCGCTGCACTAATAAAACATTATTAGGAAGCGGCTTCTATGGATTAGAATAGTGGCTCACAAGGTTTTTACATATAGAACAAAAAGAGGCCTACCTAAGAGTAAATAAACCAACATCACCAGTATGCCAGGTATGTAGCCAATGTGCCCTATGCATCTGGACAGGCATTACACCCATGCATGAGATAGGCTTAGACGCTTGCAAGAGTACATCGCAGCTGAACTAAGGGGGTTCAGGCATTTCATCTAAAAGATTCAGAAGACAAGGGTGTGTGCTTGTGACAGAGCATGGTAGATTTGATCTACCATGACATGGATTTACAAACCTGAGCCACTATTAGAGATGAGCTCAGGCGTGTTCGCATGGAACACGTGCAGATCCCGCCAGGAAGTCGGCAGGGCGCTGCGCTAATCACAAGCAGTGAGACATTGCCCTGATGTGCAGCTACAGAGATCGGGCAATGTCTCATTGCCTGCGATTAGCGCAGCGCCGACTTCCTGACGGGCTCTGCACATGTTCCATGCGAACACGCCTGAGCTCATCCCTAGTCACTATTGTTGTGGAAAATTTGATTGTATAACATTTTATTCTAGGATGTGTGTTTTATAGTTTGCCATCTGTCTCCCTGTGTCTGGTTTGATAGAGGAGCGCTCTATCAGAGCGCACTTGGGTCAAATTGAGACCAGTGGTAAAAAGTCAGTATGAAAACCTTCTCATCGGATTTGAGACGTGTTCTCTGTGTCTGTGGATGTTTGTAGGCATCAAGCACAATGCGCTGGGCTTTTTGCCTTCAAATGAATATGGGCATTAGAGAAGCGAAGTCTACATAACGAGATAGACATATTATTTTATCTCTGTGTGGCTACGTTATCCTTTTTGGATACATATCTGCTTTAATGAGAGGACATTGGTATCTGCCTTGTTAAAATACTTGTACCGTATGTTAACAACACCAGTAGCAAAGTCCCCGCAGATTGTCTCAAGCTTTTAAGAATCATAATGAGCTCACCCCATACTGTTTACTTTAAAAGCACTATGGTCTGTGCTCCATTCTGACTAAAAGGGGGCGTGTGCATTTCCTCTTGTGAATGCCCTCCCCTTTAATGTATGTCATTTCCTTTGATGTCATTTTCTGTACTAAGGAAGTGCTTGCCTATTGGGGGCAGGACTTCCTGTTTGTCATTCTTTGGGAGATAATAAAAGGCGATGTTGAGCCCCCAGGGGGGGGGGGGGGGGGGGGGCAGAAGCATGGAACTGAGAACGTAGAAGGATGGTTGAGTCTGTTCATTGGGATGAATGTGTTGGAAGGTAAGCCTGAAAGCATTATATCATTAAGACGGAAATGGGTGCTTATTGGAAGCACAGCGGTAGATGGGGCTGTGTGCATAGCATATAGCCAAATTTCTACGACACTATCCATAGGGAAAAGAGTTACTGCAGCCAATGCAAACCGAGACCCAAGTAGGGAATCCATCTGTCATTGAAATCCCTAAGGGTAGTATTTGTTTTTTAGGGGAAAAGGGTATCCACAGTGGGCAGAGAACACTTATCAATAGCTTTCCCTTTCAGATGGAAAAAGACAGTTTGTTTCCAGTCCTCATAGGAGGAACGCTTTACACACCAAGTATATTAGGAAAGTCCTTGCAGAGCAGGGTAAAATGCACTACATCAATTAGATAATAAAGAGTCATATGGAACTTGGAAGGCTGGCACATTTGATTCTTAATCAGAAATGGTAATAGGGGCCTCAGGCACACTTAAAGATGGAGGTTCAGTAGGGACAGAATCAGATTCAGTCATGGATGGGGCTGAAGACTCATTAACCCTAGCAACAATGGAGGAGTATGGGTTGAGTTCCCCTGCTGCAGAAGGACTGTTTCCTTTAAAAGACATGTTGCACAGCAAAGCAGACAAACAACTAGACCCAAAGTGAAGAAAGGCCTTGGGTACTCACAAACCAAAACATCTGATGCCCGAAGAGGGTAGTGGATGGTCGAAAGTGACCAAGTCACTGAAAACAGGCAGTGGAGCAAGAATGGATAAATGTTTGATCCACAAAGTACTTCAAGACAGAAGCAGCAGTGAGAAGTTGCCTCCACCAGATTGGATGGCAAAAGAAAAAGCCTTAACCATTACCTCTGTTAAATGGCAGTATGGGAACTTTGTAAATCAACTGTAAAGCAACACCTAGTGCTACTGCTCCTCAAGTCTTCAGAGACTGGGTCACACCAGAGGCTGTCCCACAGCTCTAAACCTTAAGCATGCTCTGCAGAAAACAGTACACAAAGGTCTGTAAAGCACCCCAAGCAGAGTCCATTGTCCAAAGGTCACATTCCAGGTTAACCTCATTATGACCAGAGGGCTATTCACACATGAGTTAAGAGACTGAGTCACAGAGGCTCAGCAATAGCTAACAGGGACACACAATACTCATGGTGAATAAATCTATGATAGGCCAAGGTACCACATCTGTACTGTTAAGTTTACACAGCAACCTACTCAAATGTCAGACTTTTACGGTACCATTAATAAATGTCTAATTATAGAAAATATGTTACATTTATTGAATATGGATAAAAATCCCACAATAAAAACACATTACACACAGTGCATGTTTTAATCAGCACTTGCCAAGCACCTCACACAGGTGGTACAGAGACAGACCGGCTTTCCTGCGCTGGATTACGTATCCAAGTAAATAGTTAGCTTTTTTTTCTGCTCCTAGAAGCTAAATAGTGTTATCCTATGTGTCCATGCACACTACTTTAGGCTATTAGCATTTCTTGAGCTTCAGCATCTAGAAAAACAGAAAAACAAATTTTTTGTAGAGTTTCTTGGAGCGTTTTTCCAGCAGAGAAAAAAAAAAAAAAAAACACTGAATGTTTCTAAATACTTCTAAGTGCTATGAAAAAGTTTTTTTTTTTTTTTTTATCCTCATGTACTGCAAAAGTGCTAATAAAATACTAATGCTCCTAAAATGCTACTAGAAGATGGCACCAAAATGCTATTATCAGTCTTTTTCATCCAGCATTTTTTTTCTAGCTTTTTTTGAGTTTATGAAAAACACTAGTGTGCATGGAGCCTGCAGGTTTCACAATTTTTCAGGCCGGAGGGGTCTGTTTATGAGCACCAAAGCTGCTACTGAGGATACGCTGAACCTTACTCCAAACAACTGTTTTATAGAGACTAACTCCAGCAGCATTTATTGTTTTTTTTTTTTGTGGGGGGGGGGGGGGGTGAAAGGGGGTTGTTCTTTGGGTATTTGGCTAAGATTTTTTTTTTTTTTTTTAAAGCCGTTCAAGCTCCCACACTAGTATAAACTAGGCATGATTGTTGGAGGCAGGGTTATACAGGAGCTGCCAGTGTGTAAAACTCCCTGAAGGAGGCAGTATAACCTGAATGTCTAAGCAATACTACATTTCTGTGTCCCTCAGTGGAATTTAACCTTTTTTCTGTTCTTTAGATTTTTTTTTACACATCCTTCAACCTCCTCAAATATACCTATATACTTTTACTAGTTTTATTTTTATTGCGTCACTCTGATAGAAAGAATATCAATATTATTATTAGATCACTAGCAACCATAGAAAGTGTCTGAACCTTTTTATTGTCACACACCCCTCACATAAGCAAGGTGGGTTACATATTTATATATTTTTTTTTAAAAAAGGTGCCTTTGAAATGAACCTTGTAAACCACTCTCACAGGATTATTTATTAATCCTGTTGGGGGACTTTGCTCCTAAATCTACCTCTCAGATTGCTCTAAAAATTGACTCACATCCTAGCTCTGTCCCCCACAGCTTTTCTCTAACACAGTAGTATGAACTATATGAAAATTTGCACTCAAAATGATCACAACGGATAAAAACAAATAAATTAACTAAAAAAGCAATTTGTTGATTCGACAAGTCTTTAATCAGTAAAACTGACATAGCAAAAATGAGACACAGTAATAAATATCAGACAATACATAATAAAATACAATTGATACTTTTTGGGGACCAGTGACACTAATACAGAGATCAGTACTAACAAATATGCACAGTACTAATGACACTGGCTGGTAAGGGGTTAACATCAGGGGGCAATCAAGGGGTTACCTGTGTGCTTATCTAGTGAGTGTGTACTGTGGGGGAGGTGCTTTTACTAGGGGGAAGCCACTGACCCATGCTCCTGCTTTGCAAGAACACAGGATCAATTGCCTTCCCTATTGACAGAATGACGATCTGCCTTATTTACATAGGCAGATCACCGTTTTGGCTCTCTGCCCAATGATCAGCGGGTGCAAATCAACTCCTGCTGTGTATAACCTGTGGGGCGAGTCGCAGGTGGCATGCATGTGCGACCTGGAAGTGCAGGATCGTGTACTAGGTACGTGATCATGTGCAGAAGAGCCACCCTGCCGTCATTTATGTAAGCTTTATGGTCGGCAAGCGGTTAATAGTTGGCCTGTAGGCTTAGTTATATAAGTGACTTTAGAAAGCTTCACAAAATGTTGACCCTGGCTGGTTTATTGTTGAGACTTCCTGCCTCATGCCATCTCCTCCTACACCTCAGTGCTGTTTAGTTAATTAGATTTACATATACTGTACTTTAAATAAACTACTTTGGAACTCCAGGAATTATCTTTATTTTTTCCATATTAACCACTTGCCGCCCGCCCTATAGGCAAATGACGGCTGCAAAGTGGTTTCAAAATCCTGACCGGACGTCATATGACGTGATCAGGATTTTGAGCCTCTGCGCACGCCCGGCGGCGCGCCTCGCAGCGATCGTTGTTGCAGGGTGTCAGTCTGACACCCTGCAACTACGATTTCGGTAAAGAGTCTCCGACGGAGACTCTTTACCACATGATCAGCCGTGTCCAATCACGGCTGATCACAGTGTAAATAGGAAGAGCGAGTGATCGGCTTTTCCTCACTCGCGTCTGTCAGACGCGAGTAGAGGAGAGCCGATCGGCTGCTTCTCTGACAGGGGGTCTGTGCTGATAAGAGCAGCCCCCCCCCCCCCCCCCCCCGAGGATGCCCACACTGGACCACCAGGGACGCCACCAGACCACCAGGGATGCCCAGCACAAGGTAATCCTCCCTTGACCACCAGGGATGCAAGTCAGTGCCCACAATGGATGCCAATCAGTGCCCACAATGGGCATCACTGATTGGCATGCATTGATTGGCATCCATTAGTACAGTATAACATAATACAATGCCGCCTATCAGTGCCCACCCGTGCCGCCTATCAGTGCCGCCTATCCATGCCCATCTGTGCCACCTATTCATGCCCATCTGTGCCGCCTATCCATGCCCATCCATTCCAGCTATCAGTGCCAATTTGTGCCACCTATCAGTGCCCATCCGTGTCGCCCAGTGTCCATCAATGGCACCTCATCAGTGCCACTTCATTGGTGCCTATAAGTGCCGCCTTATCAGTGGAGCCCCATCAGTGCCCATCAGTGAAGGAGAAAACGTACTTATTTACAAAGTTTTGAAACTGAAACAAAAGAAAAAAAATTTCAAAATTTTCGGTATTTTTTTTTATTTGTTTAGCAAAAAATAAAAACCGTAGAGGTGATGAAATACCACCAAAAGAAAGCTCTATTTGTGGGGAAAAAAATGATAAAATTTCATTTGGGTACAGTGTAGCATGACCGCGCAATTATCATTCAAAATGCGACAGCGCTGAAAGCTCAAAATTGGTCGCAGGAAGGTGTTTAAGTGCATGGTATTGAATTGTTTAACATTGGTCCAGCTTGGTGTGATTAGACGAGGTGGCAATCGTGAAGTCATCCACCCCTCCTCTTTATTTTGTCAAATAAAAGAAAGCCCAAGGCTACTGCTGGTGAGCAGATTTCCCTAAACTGATGACAAGACTACAGTTTATACTATATAACTATTTTTATATAAAAAGGTATGATCTCACTTGAAAAAAACTTATTTTAAGTTAAATAAAAAATAGGATTTTTATAACAGCTTACCTGTACAATCCTTTTCTTTTGAAGTACATCATGGGACACAAAGCCATAGTAATTACTATGTGGGTTATAGTCCACCTTCAGGTGCTGGACACTGGCACACCCTAAACGGGAAGTTGCCTCCCTATATAAACTCTACCATACCTGGAGCATCTCAGTTTTGTAGCAAAGCAAAACACAGGTATACTAAAAAGGGGGGCAGGACGTCTGCCCCATGATCTACACGTGATCTACAAAAGAAAAGGATTTTACAGGTAAGCTGTTATAAAAATCCTACATCATGGAACACAGAGCCAATATTAATTACTATGTGGGATGTCCCAGAGCAATGTCAACTGAGGGGAGGGAGACAACAGAATTAGGGCACCATGAGATCAGAGAACTGATACTGCTGCCTGCAGTACACTGCGTCTAAAGGCGACATCCTCATGTTTTTTTACATCCACCTGATAAAATCTGGTAAATGTATGGATTGAAGACCAAGTTGCAGCCTTGCAGATTTGAGCCATGGAGGCTTGGTGATGCACTGCCCACGAAGCACTAACAGCCCTAGAGGAGTGCGATTTGATTTGAGAGGGTAGAAACTACCTCTTTAAACCATAAGCTAGAACGATTACTTGTCAAACCCATTTAGAATAGTAGATTTCCATGCTGCCTGTCCTCTTTTAGGACCTTCAGCAATACAAACAAAACATCAGTTTTCCGAACCTGAGCAGTCATCTTTAAGTAGACTGCTCTCACCACATCAAGAGAATGTAGTGGTGATTTTTCTTCCATAGAACAGGGTTCTGGAAAAAATGAAGATAGAATAATATACTGGTTTAGATAAAAATAACACTTTTATACTCGCTGTAAAATCCTTTTTTCTGTTCATTGACGGACACAGCATCTTCATCCTGACCTTAGGGTTATATCTCCTCTTCAGGAGAGGACTAGGCAGAACATGTTAAAAACAGCAAAACTGGTGGGCGTGGCCTAAACCGGCATGGTGTAGGGAGTGTTAGACGGGAGCTCCGCTTGCCTAAACTCCGTTCTATCTCATCCTGGGGACTAAAACATTATTTTTTTGCCTCACATCGTGTGCTATCTACTAGGGAACATGTCACCACCAAAGAGGGCGACTGATCCGGCGGCCAAACTGGCCAAATACCGTCACAGCGAGGCGGGAGGCCTAGAAGAACATGGCGCCGGCGCGCCTCCCGCGGAAGGTTCGGCGGCTGCCGACACTGCCCGGGTGCTGGAAGCCATCTCCGATTGCAAGAGTACCCTGACCTGCAAGATCGATGAGGTGAAGGTCGATGTCTCCCTGATCCGCCAAGACATGCAGAAGCTTAGGGACCGTGTCACGGAAACGGAGGCCCGCATATCCCAGGTGGAGGACGACGTCTGACCGCTTCAGACTACCACCGAACGGCTACAACATCAGCTTACCATGGTCCTTTCCAAACAAGACGACATGGAGAATCGTCTTCGTAGATGTAACCTGCGGTTCGTGGGCTTGCCAGAAGGTGCGGAAGGATCGGATCCCGCCTCGTTCCTGGAAGACCTTTTGTCCAGTACGTTCAGGAGGACCGAATTCTCCTAGTCGTTCGTGGTGGAGAGGGCTCACAGACTGGCGGGACGAACGCCTCCCCAGGGCGCACCTCTACGTACCTTCATTGCGAAGCTGCTGAACTTTCGTGACCGGGACGCGGTCCTTCGCCTTACCAGGTTGAAGGGGAATATACCATTCCGAAACTGCGAAATTCGAGTTTTCCCCGACTTCTCCGCTGAGGTGCAGAAGAAGAGGGCACAATTTACGGAGGCCAAGCGATAGTTGCGCATCCGCCACTACTCCTATGCAATGCTCTTTCCCGCTCGACTCCAGGTCGTGGGAGAGGGCAAGACGCATTTTTTTGACACACCAGAAGCGGTGTTTGCCTGGCTTGAGGGGAGAGTGGAGCGGGCACGAGACCAACCCTGATTATGTGGCATACTTTCCTGACGACCTTCAGGACCCCTTCGTACGCTGAACACTGCTTTTATCAGTTCATCAGGTACCGTTTTGCACGTCTTCTCCTTGCCTTCTATTGTCGCCATCAGTGAACTGTGGTTTCCCCCCCCCCCTTCCTTTTATCTTTCTATTTTTTATCTTTTTCTTCTGCACAATCCTACGGATGTTTCCCCCTTGTTTTCTCCCCCCCACTCACCTGCTTGGCAAGCTAATACCCACTGTGGCATCCGTGACCTGGACTCAATGTTCTTCATTCTCCTGTGCACTGATCCTGCAACATCCTGGAGTCCTTGGCTTGGAGACCACCCTCCCTGTGCTGCTGCCTGCTTTGCAGCGACGAATCGCCCCCCTAGGCGAGGGTGCAGTTCCTGGCCCTGCTTATAGTAATTTTTTAAGTTCTGCTCGTCCTAGAGCGCAAGCAATGTTTCCCTGGACTGATCGGACCTGGCGACTCACCCCCCGATTGTAGTTGGGGGGCGCTGGCGTTCCGACCCGGACAGTGAGTTAGAGTTCAAGTTTCTGTTCTGCTATAAGTTTTGCATGTTTTTTCTCATTTTTTTTATTGGTGCTGAGAAGTACAGTGTGATACGCTACCAATGGTTTTGTATATATTTTCTTATGTGGGATGCTGGATGTGGATATATGGGAGGGGTGCCCTGTGTCGCAGTCGTGGGAGGGCCCTGGGCCTCCATTTGGGGCTAGATACGGAGGACGGATGGTGGCGGAGGGATGGGGGGGAATGCTACATATGTTCTTATTTGCAAATGTCTGTCCTGAAATGCTTAACTTGGAATGTGAGGGGAATTAGGGCCAAGCCCAAACGAAATGCAGTCTTATCGTATCTGAAGGCGCAAAGGGCTGACTTGATGGTACTAGTTGAGACGCACCTGACTGGCCAACTGATGCTATCCCTCAAAAAACCGTGGGTGGGCTGGGTATACCAGGCACCATACGCCAATAACGCTAGAGGGATCGCGGTGTTGGTGGCCAAGACCGTCCAGTTCTCTTTGCTCACTATCAAGTCTGATCCGCAGGGCCGGTTCCTTTTCTTACACGCTAGGGTGGGTGGTCTGGAGGCACTGATATTGGCGATATACATACCGCCACCTTTCCAGTTCGCTGTCCTCACAGAGGGGCTGGCGTTTATGGCTCAATTCCCCACCGTACCAGTTATTTGGCTGGGGGGATTTCAATAATGTGATGGACAGGGTGCTGGATAGGTTGCAGGCAGTCCCGCTGAACCCATCTGCACACTCGGGCACCCGTTTTGGGAAATTTCTTACTGAGCTGTCCCTGGTGGACACTTGGAGGCACTGTCACCCAACTGAGAAGGTTTTTTCTTGTTTCTCCGCGACGTATGACAGTATGTCCCGTATTGACCTTATCTTTATTTCCCGGTCCCTTCTTCCATTGCTGGGGGGGTGGGTTTCTGCCCCCGAGTGCTCTCGGACCACTCGCCCTACTGGGTCGAGCTTTCCATTGCTTCCCTACCCTCAACATATAGTTGGAGACTCAATCCCTTTTGGTTGACAGTGGTCCCTGATTTGGAGGAGGCGGGTGGTGAATGGGATGTGTTTTTCCAGGCCAACATGGGCTCAGCCTCTTTTGGGGTTGTGTGAGACGCTTTTAAATCTCATGCCCGTATGACATTAGCCCACCACATAGCCAGATACAGGAGGACCTCTTCCCAAGCGGTTTACCAGGCGGAACAGGCTCTGACAGCGGCTGAGCTGGAGTTTTCTAACGACCCCTCCCCCCTTAATGCCGATAAGCTAAAACTACAGACCCGTATTGTGAACAATCTTTTATTTGAGAAAGCCGAACGGAAGATTTTTTACAATAAGCAAAGAGCATATGAATTTGGGGAGCGGGCGGGGCGGTTACTGGCCTACTTGGCACACCTGGACCACAGGCCACCGACGGTGGTCTCCCTTCGCTCCCTGACAGGAGACTTGATTACAGATCCCGATGCGGTGGCGGGAGAGTTTCGCTCCTTTTTTGCATCCCTATACTCCTCTAACAATGACAGATCCCAGGAGGACATTGAAACGTTCCTGGCTGGTATAGAACTACCCACCTTGACCAAACCCCAAGTAGACTTGCTCGACGCCCCCATTACTGAAGATGACATATCCAATGCCATTTCTCACATTATGCCCTCCAAGGCCCCCGGCTCGGACGGCCTGCCCCTTGAATTTTACACTACATACCGGGCGGCACTTCTCCCTAGACTGCAGGAATTATTCTCCCACATCTACTCCACTGGTGTCTTACCACAGACCATGCACGAGGCATATATCGTACTGATACCTAAGCCCGGCAAGAGTCCCGAGTTCCCGGAAAACTATCGCCCGATATCTCTCCTCCAATTGGATATAAAAATCCTTGCCAAAATCCTGGCGCTCCGGCTGAATGGGGTGATTTTGACCCTCATTCACCCGGACCAGACAGGGTTCATGCCCTCCTACAATACTGCACATAACCTCCGTAGACTCCATATGCACCTGCAGGCCACCCACGATCAGATGGGGTCCAGGGTGGTGGTGTCGTTGGACGCCGCCAAAGCATTCGACTCCGTGGAGTGGAGGTACCTATGGGGCTGCCTTGGGAGATTCGGCTTCGGGCCCAAATTTACCAATTGGATACGCCTGCTATACCAGAGCCCTAGCGCTAGGGTTCTTGTTAACGGTAGGGTCTCAGAGGCTTTCCCCCTGTTCAGGGGGACGCGTCAGGGGTGCCCATTATCGCCCCTCCTGTATGCGATTGCAGTGGAGCCCCTCGCCTCCGCGTTGCGTACGCATCCTGGAATAGGAGGACTGCAGCATGGTCGGCTACATGACAAACTTAGTCTCTACGCTGATGACATGCTGCTGTACCTTGCAGACTCTGGCCCATCTCTAAAGGCAGCCCTGGACACCATTAGTGTATTCGGTGAATACTCGGGGTTACGCATTAAAAATCCCAGATTCTCCCCATGGACTTTGGCCCTCCCACGGCGGAACAGGCCTCCTCCCCCCTTATCCGGGTGAGCTCCCTGAAATATTTGGGTATTATGATTACCCGCTCCCCCGCGGACTTTACTAGGCTTAACATAGAACCATTAATTGCGACCCTTAAAACCAAAACACAAACATGGGCTAAACTCCCCCTAGGGATAATGGGCCGTATCAACCTGATAAAAATGATTATACTCCCTCAATTTTTATATGTCCTCTGGCATGCCCCCATATATTTACCCCTTCGAACCTTTAAAGACATTGAAGCGATCCTTAACTCCTTCGTGTGGGGGCGGAACCGACATAAATTGTCCTGGCAGGTATTAAAACGTCCCACCGACTTGGGCGGCGCAGCGTTACCCGACTTCAACCTGTACTACCTGGCTGCCCAGCTCTCTCACTTTTTTCATTTAGACAAACAGGACAGGGAGCGGTATCTGACCCTGGTGTGCTCATCCCTGTCTGCTGGGTACACCCACCCCTACCAAGTGCTATTTAAAACTCCAATAGACCCCGAGGCGCTGCGTAATCGCCAGGGTCTGCTACATGCTCACTGCAGGATATGGGAATTGGTGGGACGCAGGCTGGGACGACCCGCTATGCACTCGCACACCCCCCTTTGGCACAATCCGGGATTACCGGAACTATTGTCAATACCAGACTGTGGCCTGTGGTTATCTAAGGGCGTGGCATACCTCTCAGATGTTTACAGCAATCAGGTTCTTAAGTCTTTCCAACAGCTTAAAGATGAATTCCATATCCCCAACCACATGTTCTTTAGATTTCTCCAACTTCGGCATGCCCTTCAGACCCAATTTCGTGACCATCCCCCGAATCTGGACCGCACGGGCATTCTAGATACCCTGCTGGGGCAGGACCCCTCCAAACTAATCTCCCTCTTTTATAATGATCTTCTCCGTCCCGTAGCGACCACCTCTGCATACAAACTGAGGGATAGATGGGTCGGGGACGTGGGACTGTTGGAGGATGAGGAGTGGGAGGATGCATTGAATACATGTAAAAAGGTGTCTACCAAACTCTCTGACCGCCTGACCCAAATGTACATCATTCATAGGGCCTACATCACCCCATCCCGCCTTGCTCGGTTTAATCCGGCACAAGACCCCGGCTGTCCCAGGTGCAATGGCTCGCCCGGTACCTTTTTCCACATGTTGTGGTCCTGCCCGGTAATACATGATTACTGGTCCCACATTGTTAAATTTATACATGATGAAATGGGATCCCCTTTGACCATGTGCCCCAAACAGTGCTTACTGGGGATATTCCCAGATCCAGATTTTGATAAGCCCCATATCACTTTTCTACAGGAGGTATTATTTCTTGCCAGGTTGTTGGTGGCAAGGAAATGGATGAGAGGGACACCCCCGAGTGTGCAGGAATGGATAGCTACCGTCAATGGTGTCCTTCCATATAAGAAGGAAATATATGCACATAGGGGCTGCCCAGCTAAGTACGGGAAGATTTGGGATATATGGTTAAATAACGCAGCCACTTGCAACGACATAGAGGTCGATCCCTGACCTCAAATGTGTTTGTCCTCTGGAGGGTCCAGCCACCTTGATTTCCCCCCCTCCCCCTCTCTCCTCCAGGAATGTCCGTAATGATGCTTTGTAACTCCTGCGCTGTTCTGTTTCAGTGCTGTGCTCTACCTCCTATTCCTTTGACCATGTTAATTGCTCTTTAATGCACCCTCTCCATTAGTTTGGTTCCTGATACTTTCTGCTCCCATCCAGCATGATGTCTTTTTGATGTAACCCCGTTTTATTTGCATACTGTATGTATTCTGTACTTTGTGCCTGTGGTTCTTTTCAACTCAATAAACACTTTCTTTGTAAAAAAAAAAAAAAAAAAAAAACAGCAAAACTACACAGGGGGTGGTCCTACTGGCCATAACCCCTCACAATGCATCCAGCAACTCAGTTCATCAAAAAGCAGTACAAACAAATAGGAGAATGGGTGCTGTGTCCGTCAATGAACTTTCATTCTTTGATGGTCACAGCATCTTCATCTTGACTTTAGGGTCGTCCCCAGTGTAAAAAAAAAAAAAAAATGAGGGGTGGGAACAGCAAGAAAGTAACTCCACCCATAACAACCAGAGCTCCTCAATGGAGGAGCTTCAACCTTAAACAGCCGCCTGCAAAACCTTGCGGCCGAAGCAAGCATCTGAAGATGCGCTCACATCAACCTTGTAAAATTTAGTGAATATGTGAACAGGTCTCCACCTTACACACCTGGGAAATGGACGATTGATGTCGGAAAGCCCAGGATTCAATGGTGGCCAACGAGACCGCCAGGCCCTTCTTCGGACCAGCCACCGATACAGAGTGTCCAACCTCCTAAAAGGAGCCGTAGCAGGCAGATACACCCGCAGAGCTCAGACCACGTCAAAGAAATGCAAAAGCAACCTCATTGGGGTGTGAAGGCCAAGAACATAATGACAGAAGAGCAATGTCCTCATTTAGATGAAAGGCCGAAACCACCTTTGGAAGAAACGAAGGCTGCGGGCGCAGCACTGCCTTATCCTTGTGGAGGACCAAGTAGGGAAACTTGCATGACAAGGCTGCCAACTCAGAAACCCTCCTGGCAGATGTAATAGCCAATAGAAAGACTACTTTCTGAGAGATTCTCTATAAGGGGAATGTTTTAAAACGGTGGTTTCTGAAGCACAGAGCACCAGATTCAAATCCCATGGAGGCAGCGGTGGTCGAACCGGAGGGGCCACATGTCGAACCCCATGAACCAACATACTCAATAATGAATGAGTCACCAAGGGCCGCTGAAAAAAAAGACAGCCAAAAGGTGATATCTGCCCCTTAATGGTGCTTAAGGCAAGTTTCTGATCCACTCCTCACTGCAAAAACAGCAGGATCCTGGAAACAGTATGTGCGCGGACGCCACCCCATCTCATCACACATGGAGAATTAGGCCTTCCACGTACAATGATAAATATTCAGAGAAGATGACTTCCGTGCCTTTAGCATAGTGGAGATTACCGAATCCAACAGACCTCGGTCCCTTAGCACCTGGCTTTTAACAGCCATGCCATTAAAGCCAGCGACGGTAAAGCAGGATGAAGTACTGGACCTTGCTAGAGAAGGTCCTCTGGCATCGGCAGCCGCCAAGGAACATCAGCCACCATTCATACTATGTCAGCATACCACGGATGCCAAGGCCAATCTGGGGCGATCAGAATCACCGGAATCCCCTCGGCCTCCACTCTGCGAAGCAGAAGTGGTAGAAGTTTGAGTGGTGGGAAGGCATAAATCAGCCGATAATGCCCACATGGAGCCAACGCATCTGCCATTTCCGCCCAGGGATCTTTTGACTTGGCCACAAACCTCTGTACCTTCCGATTGGGTCGAGAAGCCAGGAGATCCACATCTGGCGTGCCCCACCTTAGGCAAAGGAGCCGAAATACCTCCGGATGCAGCGACCATTCTCCTTGAACCAGCATCTGACAACCTAGGTCAGTGACGGCGAACCTTGGCACTCCAGATGTTTTTGAACTACATTTCCCATGATACTCATGCACTCTGCAGTGTAGTTGAGCATCATGGGAAATGTAGTTCTAAAACATCTGGAGTGCCAAGGTTCGCCAATCACTGACCTAGGTAGTCCACTTGCCAGTTTTCTATGCCTGGAAAGTACACGGCCGACAGAGCCGGCATGCGCCGCTCTGCCACCGCAGGATGCGAGCGTACTCCAGTGCTGCAGCCAAGCTCTTTGTTACTCCTTGATTGACATACGCCACCGCCATGGCGTTGTCTGATTGGATCCTGACCGGATGCCCCTGCAGCCTCTGTGACCATGTGGAGAGGCACCGTCTGATCGCCCAAAGCTCCAGCACATTGATCGGCAGGCGGGATTCTTCCTGCGTCCAGCGACGCTGGGCCGACTGTACGTCCCAAACTCCCCTCCCAACCAGTCAGGCTGGCGTCCGTTGTGATCTCCGTCCAATGAAGAGGGAGAAACGACTTCCCGGACCGAAGGGCCGTTGACCTCAGCCACCGGAGCAGGGAATCCCTGACTAGCTTGCCTCTGAGAAGTCCAGAAGCAAGCCCAGGTACTCCAGGCATTGAGTCGGCCCCAACACCAACTTCTGGAGGTTCAGTACCCAACCAAACTCCCAAAGAGTTTGCATGGCAATTGCCACATCCTCTCTTAATTCAGAGGCGGAAGCTGCTCTCAGGAGGAGGTCGTCCAGGTAACCCACGATTGTGATCCCTCACTGCCTTAGCAAAGCCAGAATTGGGGCTAGCACCTTGGTGAAGACCCTTGGTGCTGACACCAGGCCAAAAGGGAGAGCTATAAATTGGTAGTGTTCGTCCCCGACCGCAAATCACAGAAACCTCTCTGATGCTTGACGCATATGAGGGCATGCAAGTATGTGTCCTTGATGTCCAGGGATGCCAAGAAATCCCCCTGATGGAGTGCAGCGACCACGGAGCGAACGGATTCCATCCTGAACCTTTGTACTTTCACAAAGCTATTGAACCGGTTGGCATAACAGGGATGTCTGGGGAAGAAGCGATAGCTTCTGACGCCATGGCAACCCACACTCACCTGTCACCACTTAGGAACCTAAGGCAAATCACACAAAATGCCCACCCTCCTAGCTGCCACAGACTGAGGGGCCCCCCCCGCAGGACTCGCCAACCTGACCCAGGTACTGCACTGTGCTGCTGCTGTCCGCTCTCCCCTGTGTCAGCCATAAGGTGTTCTAAGAAAGCACGCTGTTCTAGAAAGAAACAGTCACCCAGCGCTAGAGGCAAAACAAGCTGAGGCTACTAAAAAATGGCCGCCTCAGCAAAAACGTCTGAGGGCACCAGGAAAATGGCCGCCGGACTTCCAGAAAATGTCTGAAATGGAAAAAACTGTCTGTGGCTACAGAAAAATGGCCACAGTCCGCGCAGCGGCCTCCCCACATGGCGTACACACCAAAACACCCCACCATGGCCCAGAAACAGGGAAGAGGACAAGCAGACACCCAACACCCAGCGCAGCCCCCTGCCAGGACATGGAGCCCCACCGGAGGACCCCCAGCCAGGTACGTGCACCGCACCCCCATATGCCCAGTCACACAGTGGCCCATAGCATGGGGGGAGGCGGGAAAGGGACAGGGGGAAAAGAAAAGGGAGAGTGAGAGACCCCTTAGTCGACCTCCCAGGGACTGCCCAGCTGCTCCATCCTGCCGAGAAAGGTGGAACCATACTTACCCCTCCTGCAGGGACTGCTGGACACATTCTACAAACAGACCCATCACCCGAGCAGTACGGGGTGGCTGTCGGCCACGGCACACTGTGACACAGACTACAGCAGCCCTGTCATATGTGCGCCGTGGAGCATATAGCTCACCGGCCGCCCCTGGATCAGACGGGGCATGTCATGGCCGACCCAGCGCGTAGCTAAGGTCTGCTCATGCTTGATGGCCAGGCTGGGGAGACTAGCAGGATCTATATTATCCAGCCTGTCACCCAGCCCGGCTGTTGATTGTAGATCACCGGAATCAAAAATGCATAAAAAAAATTCCCAGGGAGACAGGTCCTCCTTCTACAGTAGGCAGAAAAAAACTGAGCTGCTAGATGCAGAGTGAGGGGCTATAGCCAGTAGGACCCCCCTCCTGGGCGGTACTGTGCAGTTTTGCTGTTTATAACATGTTCTGCCTAGTCCTCTCCTGAAGGGGTGATATAACCCTAAGGTCAAGTTGAAGATGCCATGTCCATCAATGAGCGAAAGAGAAAACCTGATACTACCGTCAGTAAAAAGTTAGGACGAGGACGCAATACTACCTTATCCTTGTGAACAATAATAATATGGCTTTTTACAAGAAAAAGCAGCCAATTCTGATACCCTTCTTGCAGCAGATATGGTTACCAGAAAAAATAGTTGTCAAAAAAGGACCAAGGGAATATGTCGTATCGGTCCAAAAAAAAAAATAAAAATAAAAAAAAAGGTTGTTTTGTAATGCCGCCAAAAACAAAATTCAAGTCCCAAGGGTTCAGGGGTGACCTAACCGGGGATTAAGCCATGTTACCACTTGAATAAAAAGTTACAAACCAAAGAAAGCAAAGCAAGTGGTTGTTGAAATACCACCGATAAGGTTGAGACCTGTCCATAGAAAGCACCAAGGCCAGCTTTATTTCTCACACCATCTGCAGAAAGACAAGGATTCTACCTTTGACCTATTTCCTGGGGTGCAACCCCTGGCTTTACACCAGGGGACATATGCTTCCCAGACTCCATAATATATAAATTATGGAGGCCAGCTCCTTTGTATTAATCAAGATAGAAACCACTGAAACCACTGAACCCGACAGCCCACGTTTCTTCAGAGTTCAATAGCTCAATGCTAATTTAGCGTTTGTAAAGGATGGAATACCGGACCTTGCGAAAGAACACACAAGAATCACCGACATCCCTTCCTGCTTGATTCTGCGAAGAAGTCGTGGACGCAGGCAGAATAGGAGGGAATGCATAAATCAGCAAGAACCAACTATGCATTTGGGAGCTAAGAATATGCATGCAATATACATACTAGGGGGAGTACAACTGGGGGAATCCATAGTGGAGAAGGATCTGGGTGCTTGGGTAGTTCATAAGCTTAATAATAGCATGCAAAGTCAAGCTGCGGTTTACAAAGCAAGCAAATTCCTTTCTTGTGAGATAAATATTATATATTATTTTACACACACACACACATAGATCATTTTGCCCCTGTACAAATCATTAGTAAGACCTCATCTGGAATATGAAGTTTTGGGCACCAATTCCATTCAAGGATATTAGGGAACTGGAGTGCAGAGAAGGGCAAACAAACTAATAACAACAGGCTAGTAGAAAGCAAAGCCAAGCTGCCACAGGCGAGAGCAATCCCATGCTTCAACCTCATGGTGCAGTTCCAGTCCGCAATCTGGACAGGAACCACTGGAACAGGAAAAGGTTTGACCGCACTCACAGGTTTGAAGCACAAAGATTGAAGATAAAAATCATCAGACAACATTGTAGACCTGGCAGAGATTAACGCGTTTCACGAGTTGGAATTCGCTTAGTCAGGATTATGACTAAGCAAATTCCAATTTGTGAAACGCGTTAATCTCTGCTAGGTCTACAATGTTGTCTGATTATTTTTATCTTCAATAAAGTCTTCATTTTTGGTTTTGCTTCAAACCTGTGCGTACGGTCAAACCTTTTCCTGTTCCAGAAACTCACAACAGGCATTGAGGAGCTCAGCTATGAGGAAAGTTCAGAGGAACTGAATTTATTCTCTATTGATCGGAGATTGGTGGGAATACGATCAACATGTATAAATACATAAGTGGTCCATATAGTGTATTTGGTGTTGGGTTATTCATGTTAAGGTCATCACAGAGGACAAAAAAGGGCACTCCTTATGTCTAGAGGAAAAAAGATTTAATCTCCAAATCCAGAAAGGTTTCTTCACAGTAAGAGCTGTGAAAATGTGGAATAGACTCCCTCAAGAGCTGGTTCTGGCCAGCTCAGTAGATTTTTTTAAAAGAGGCCTGGGATTCTTTCCTAAACGTACATAATATACCTGGATATTAACATTTATAGGTAAAGTTGATTCAGGGAAAATCTGATTGCCTCTCAGGAGATCAGGAAAGATTTTTTTTCCCCGGCTCAAGCAAATTGGTTCATGCTTTGCTGTTTTTTTTTGCCTTCCTTTGGATCAACTGTGGGTAAAGGATTGTGTATATAGGATTGTACGGTTTTTCTTTCTTTTTTATTGGTTGAATTAGATGGACTTGTGTCTTTTTTTCAACTAGACTATGTAAATATAGCCAAAGGCTTAGCAGGTGACATTTTAGGCTTGAGAAGGGGAATTTGGGGTTGACAGGAGGTAAGAATTTTTCTAGGAGGGGAAATTTGGATACGTATGCTAGGAGTGGTGATTTTTGTTGAGAGGAGGGATAGGGAAAAGGATTTGTGCAAGGAGGTGGGAGATTTGGGGGGGGGGGCTAATTTGTGCTAGTAGGGATGTTTGGGGGCATGATTTGTGCTAGGAGGGGAAATTTATGCTAGGATGGAGGATAGGGCGAGGGGAGATGGAATAGTGCTTCTTGTAGGGGGGACAATTTGAGGGTAGAGGAATGCTAAGAACGGGGATTTTTTTTGGGGGGGGGGGGGGTGCTGGGAGCATATACGGAATTAAATGATTTTAGGATTTTAACTGGGTGGGGGATTTTTGCTTAGAGGGCAAGCATGCAGATAAGTCCTCGATTTTTTTGGGAGAGGGCGGACATTTTTGCTGACAAATAATGCTTGTATGTCTTGGGAGGGGGGGGGGGGCAATTTGGCTTATTTTCCCTGGGCTCTAGACAACCTTGTCCCAGCACTGGCTGCATATACATGTACAATGGCTGTAAAAGGTTTACTGAATAAGTACACAAATGAGCTTGCAAACAGATGTGTATTGTTTGATGTTCTATGTGGTGCTTTTTTTGGAAAAAATTCAAAATAGATAAACCAGTCTACAAAACAATGTTCAATGCTAGTTGTAATTTGGTCTAGTTTTTAAATGTCCCATAAACAACATTAAAATAAATAAAAAAATCACTTTTTCCTCCTTGACGGTGCGTACTTCTGACAGTTACCGAAACAATTAGACATAATGACACCACTATTTCTATCAAAATACACCATTGCCCCTAATTATATACAATTAGTGAACTTTGGTATAATAGTCAAGTGGTTCTGGAGTAAAAAAGGGGAGGGGGGGGTATGTTTAACCACTTAAAGCCCGACCCTCTTTTTGACACTTGTTTAAAAGTTAAAATAATTTTAATTTTGTTTGTTAGAAAATTACTTAGAACCCCCAAAAATTATGTAATTCTTTTCAGACATTCTAGATAATAAAATGGCGGTCATTGCAATACTTTATGTCACACCATATTTGCACAGCAGTCTTACAAGCGCAATATTTGGGAGGGGGAGACACACTCTTGACTTAAAAAATAAAACAGTAAACGTTAGCAAATTTTTCTTTTTATGTTGTGAAAGATAATGTTACGTCAAGTAAATTAATACCCAACATGTCATGCTTCAAAATTGCGCACGCTCACGGAATGCCGATAAAAACGTTTACCCTTAAAAATCTCCATAGGCGATGTTTAAAAATGTACCTACTTCAGCCCGGACCATTTTGCTGGCCAAAGACCATACCACTTTTTGTGATTCGGCACTGCGTCGCTTTAACTGACAATTGCGCGGTCATGCGATGTGGCTCCCAAACAAAATTGAGGTCATTTTTTTCCCCACAAATAGAGCTTTTTGGTGTTATTTGATCACCCCTTATTTTTTGCGCTATAAACAAAAACAGAGCGACAATTTTGAAAAAAAAACGCATTATTTACTTTTTGTTATAATAAATATCCCCCAAAAATATATATAAATATATTTTTTTCCCCTCAGTTTAGGCCGATACATATTCTTCTACATATTTTTGGTAAAAAAATAAATAAAAAAAATAATAAAAAATCGCAATAAGCGATTATTGATTTGTAAACGCTATAACTTTTGCTCAAACCAAATAGGGCATAGTTTTATGGCATTTTTATTAATCTTTTTTTTTTTACTAGTAATGGCGGCGACCAACGATTTTTATTGTGATATAAATGCAGCGATTCCAGTGTAAATGACACTGGCAGTGAAGGGGTTAACCAGTGGGTGGCAGTGTAGGGGTTTAAGTGTTCCTAGGGGTGTGTTACTAACTGTTGGGGGCTGGGCTTTAATTTAGTGAGCACAGATCAGCGTCACTAGTTGCTAGGCAGAACGGGGAGATGCTGTTTACAACGGCATCTCTCCGTTTAGCCGCCCCGTGAGTCGATCGTGGGTATGCCCGCGGCAATCGAGTCCGCGGGACCCGTGACCGGACTCACGGGGGTCCCAACCAGCACGCAAGCGCGCCGCCGATGGTAGGGCAGCAAATTTAAAGGGACGTACAGGTACGCCCATTTGCCTGCCTGTGCCATTCTGCCGATGTACATCAGCGTGCGATGATCGGGAACCGGTTAAAGCCCCATACACACCATAAGTTTTTCCTTCAGATTTACCAAAACCATATAATATGAGGTCAAACCTTAGGAGTTTCAATTTGTATGTAATCAGGCAGGCCCTTGCACTACATGGTTCTGGTGAACCTGATGGAAAAAAATAAATAAAAATCAGCAGAAAATCTGATAGTGTGTATGGGGAATTAGAGTTACAGAGGACACCTAGTGCTATAATTATTGCTCTCGCTCTAACAATCATGGCAATACCTCACGTGTGGTTTGAACACCCTTTTCATATGCGGGCACGGCTTACGTATATGCTCACTTCTGCACGTGACCTCGGCAGGACAGGGCGCTTTTCTTTTTTTTTTAACCACTTCCCGACCAGCGCACGACGATGTACGTCGACAGAATGGCACGGGCAGGCATATTGGCGTACAGGTACATCCAATATTCAATGCCGCCCTGCCATCGAGAGCGTGCCGCCGGCGGCGCGCTCCCGCGCTGGTCGGGACCCCCGTGAGTCCGGTCGCGGGACCCGCGGACTCGATCGCCGCGGGCATCCCCGTGATCGTCTCACGGAGCGGCCGAATGGAGGAAATGCTGTGTAAACAACATTTCTCCATTCTGCCTAGCAACTAGTGACGCTGATCTCTGCTCCATGTGATTGGAGCAGAGATCAGTGTTCACTAAATGAAAGCCCAACCCCCCCACAGTTAGTAACACACCCCTAGGAACACTTAACCCCTACACTGCCACCCACTGGTTAACCCTTTCACTGCCAGTGTCATTTACACAGGAATCACTGCATTTATATAGCAGTGATTACTGTATAAATGACAATGGTCCCAAAAATGTGTCAAAAATGTCCGATGGGTCCCCCACAATGTCGCAGTCACAATAAAAATCGCTGATCGCCGCCATTACTAGTAAAAAAAAAAAAAATTTTTTTTTTAATAAAAATGCTATAAAACTATCCCTATTTTGTAAACGCTGTAACTTTTGCGCAAACCAATCAATAATCGCATATTGCGTTTTTTTTTACCAAAAATATGTAGAAGAATACGTATCTGCCTAAACTGAGGGAAAAAATGTTTTTTTTATATATTTTTGGGGGATAATTATAACAAAAAGTAAAAAATAATGCGTTTTTTCAAAATTGTCGCTCTATTTTTGTTTATAGCGCAAAAAATAAAAACCGCAGGGGTGATCAAATACCACCAAAAGAAAGCTCTATTTGTGGGAAAAAAAAGGACGTCAATTTTGTTTGGGAGCCACGTCGCACGACCGCGCAATTGTCAGTTAAAGTGATGCAGTGCCGAATCGCAAAAAGTGGTCTGGTCTTTGACCAGCAAAATGGTCCGGTCTACAAGTGGTTAAAGAAAATTTGGGTCACTTTTTATTCCTATTACAAGGAATTTAAACATCCCTTGTAATAGAAAAAAAAAAAAAGCATGACAGGACCATTTAAAATGTGAGCTCTGGGGTCAAAAATACCTCAGATCTAACATTTACACTAAAATGCAATAAAAAGAAAGATAGATAGAGATATATACATATATACACACATATATATATATATATATATATATATATATATATATATATATATATATATATATATATATATATATATATATATATATATATATATAAAATAAACTACTATAATAATGAAATGTAATTTTTTTTTATTTTTATCTTTTTGCAAAAAAAAAAAAAACATCTCTCTCCTTTAAGACCATTTTTTTTTTATAAACATACTGCATTCATCTTACCATCAATTTTGACCAAATTTCCTGTGCCTTTGTAGCTCACACATCCCCAAAACATCAGCTATCCACCTCCATGTTTCACAGTAGGAATGGTGTACCTATCATAGGCCTTACTGATGCCTCTCCAACTGTAGCGTTTATGGAAGTGGCCAAAAATCGAAACTTTGGTCTCATCACGCCAAACGAATTTGTGCCAGAAAGTTAGAGGCTTGCCTCTGTTCTGTTTGAAGTATTGTAAGCGGTATACTTTGTGGCATTTGCATAGTAATGGCTTTCTTCTGGCGACTCGACCATGCCGCCCAGCTTTCTTCAAGCACCTGCTTATTGTGCATCTTGATAAAGCCACACCATATGTTTTCATAGTGTCCTGTATTTCGCCTGAAGTTATTTGTGGGTTTTTCTTTGCATTCCAAACAATTTTCCTGGCAGTTGTGGCTGAAATTTTTAGTTGGTCTACCTGACCGTGGTTTGGTTTCAACAGAACCCCTCATTTTCCTCTTCCTGAGTAGAGATTAAATACTGCTTATTGCCATTCTCAATTCATTGGATGTCTTTTTATATCCCTTTCCGGTTTTATATAGTTCAACCAACTTTTTCCCCACGGATCCTTTGACAATTCTTTTGCTTTCCTCATGACTTAGAATCCAGAAACATCAGTGCAGCACTGGATGAAAGATGCAAGGGTCTGTCAGGAGTCAAGACACTCACTGACCTTTTATACACTCACATTACAAGATCACAGGTGAGGATGGTTACCTTTATTAGTCATTCAAACCCCTTTGTGTGCATGTTATTAGGCCAAAAATCACCAGGGTATGTAAACTTTTGCTCAGGTTCAATGGGGTATTTTCTGTTGTCATTATGATTTAAAAAGAGTAAACGCAGTTGATGGATAATAAATGGCTTCAGGCAAACACTAACCATGAGTGAAAAATTCTGCCAGGGTATGTAATCTTATGATCACAACTGTGTATAATAATAAAAAAAATTTTTTTTTTATATATTATATATATACACACACACACATATATACACGTTTTATTAGTCAATGCGGTTGATGAACTTTAGAATAGTCAAGCCTACATGCCGCCGCCGCCCCCCCTCCCCCCATATACACGACAAGGTCCTCCTTCTATACATCCCTCTTATGTATACACACTGGCTCTGTCCACTACTTCCCCCACGTGTATACACCCGGGTTTGGTATATATATATATATATATATATATATATATATATATATATATATATATATATATATATACACATACATATATACACACACACACATTTGTTTTTTTTTAACCCAGTAGTCATTGCAGGAGCCCAGGCTTATGTAGAAGTCCCAGATCTACCGTGTTGCCGTGGGAAAAGAGCAGAGTGTAGTGGCCCCCCCCGGGGGAAAGAGGACCAACATGCAGACTAAGCAGCTCTTCTGCTCCATCCTCTGCCGGAACACCTCCACCGCATCCAGCTCCCACTGAGAGCACTGACAGTCCACCCACACCATCAGGCGGAGGCTACATGGGATGGACCTCCAAGGGGAGGAAGACCAGCCTGACGGTCATGCGGCTTCAGCACAGCCGGCAGCAGATGAGAAAACACAGCTCCCCCAGAAAGAAGCCATGCATCCATGGACCCTGCTCGAGCATGGAAGGCAAAGGAGGAGGAGGAGAAGGAGGGAACAAAGACTGCTTGAGAAGAGGAGTCTGACCACCACCGACTATGTCACTCGCACCGGGCATCGCACTCCCACATGGCCTGCTGCCTGCTTTAGGGCAGTGGTTCTCAACCTCAGTCCTCAAGTACCCCCAATGGGCCATGTTTTCAGGTTTTCCTTTATTTTGCACAGCTGCTTGAAATCAATATCAATGACATGGTTTTGATAAGAGCTATTTTATCTAAGGGAAGTTCCCAAAACATGGCCCATTGGGGGTACTTAAGAACTGAGGTTGGGAACGACTGCTCTAGGGGAAGCCACGGCATTCCAGTAGGAGGGAGAGAGAAGAATTGGCTGCCCAGCGCATCAGGCAACGGGAGTTGCAGTGAGTGGGCTGATGGAAGCCCAGGCACCATGGCACCTGGGGTTTGTCGAGCCCTGCTTTATTGCATATACAGACTGATTTTACTGTTGTGGGTTTAATAACAATAACTAGGTAAGGTAGAGTTTTCCCTGAAGTATCTGTTAAGCCCCATACATACTGAGATTTTCTGCTGATTTTTATCTTCAGATTTACCAAAACCATGTAGTGCAAGTGCCTGCCTGACTGCATACAAATTGAAACTCCTAAGGTTTTGTCCTCATATTATATGGTTTTGGTAAATCTGAAGGAAAAAAATAAAATAAATAAAAAAAAAATCAGCAGAAAATCTGATAATGTGTACACATTCTAACCTGATATAAAAATTTTAAATGGTCAGCAAGGACTCTTGCAACTGGGCAGGCTGAGTCTGTTCGGTGCAACTGCCAATGTATTTCCTTTTCTCAGGTAAGTCCCAGATGCAGTGTAAAGCCTGCTTTTCACATAAATGGCTGTGCACTGCTGTACTCATATATAAAAGCAGTGCTATGATAAACACGGGTAGGATTACCAGGTAAAAATATAGGGGGGGGGGGGGGGGAATCTGAAAAAAAAATTAAAAAAATAATGCAGCCACAATAACTAAAGACTGGTAAACTGCAATACTCTCAATTTTTCTTTTTGGGTTTAGATACACTTTAAGGCAGTATTAAATCCATACCCAAAAATGTATTATAAAACAGATTACCAATCAGAGGTCTATTTACTTGCATTACTTTTCTATTTTAGGGCTAGTTCACACAACAACAAAAAATCCTCCAGATCCATTCCGGGTGGGTTTCTGCACACGCATTTTGGTGCATTACAGGATTTTTTATTTTATTTTTATTCACTAGACTGGGGTCCAGTGCCTTTTTTTAATGCTTCTGTTTTTTTTAATGTTTTCTTTATGCGTTTTACCACATTCCAGTACAGTTCTGTGCAGGGAAAAAAATGGGACATGTTCTAATTTTTTTTACAGGAGCTGCAAGCACTGGTGTGAACTATACCACTGAACACCATGTAACCTACCTTGTATGCGTTTTGGGTGAAAAAGAAGAAAAAAAAAAAAAAAGCACTGATACGCAGGTGGTGTGAAGAAACCCTAAGGCTATTTTTCTCTCTCTTCTTTTACCTGTAACTGGCCAGTATTAGAGTGCCTCCACTCTGGATGAAGGAGTAACAGAGACATCTTTGGGCAGCAGCACTGACAGTCTGGGGGAAGTGAAATGTTAGCTGGCCTAGCAGATTTAGAACTGAAGTCAAACTCCAGCTCACACTTTAGAAGCAGTTGCAGCAAGAATTGTGTTCCTTTTGGGATAAAGATTTTACATAAATAAAAGTTGATCATTGTAAGCACCCTGTTAGTGGTAAATGGTTTGTCTTAACCATTTAAACTGCTACATCAGGACAGCTTGTTCTGTTGAAAAATAACAGACTTACTAAAAGAAGCACTAGTTGAAAAGGACTTTAAAGCGGAGTTCCACCCAAAAGAGGAACCTCCACTTATCTGCATTCGCACTTCCGGGAGACAGCGTTGTAGCACCGTCCCTCGGAAGTTTGCCCCCCCTCCTCTTTCCTGAGTCACCGGGCCAATTAGAAAGTGCAGCGCGCTTTGCGCATGCAAAATAGGGAATCAACTATGAAGCCGAAAGGCTTCGCGGTCAGTTTCCCTCATGACAAATGTTGGCAGGAGCAGCACTGGACAGCCAATCCAAAAATCAGCTGGGGTGCCAACATCACGGGCTCCCTGGACAGCCAAGTGTCCATATATTAAAAACCAGGTGGAACACCGCTTTAAGCCTAAGCCCGCTGATGCGATTTCGAATGCATGTATTCGCATGACAACTGAAACATTCCTTTCCATGGAGGCCGTGCACATATATGCAGTGCCAATCTCATGCAATGTTGAAAAGGGTCCTGTGTGGGTTTAGATCAGCGTGATTTTTAACCTCTATAGACTTGAATGATAACCACATGCAAAACACATATCTGTCCTAAGATAACACGATTCCAGTACATTGCTTTGCTTTGGCTTATCTACCATCCCTGGATAAAAAGAAAGACAAAAAACAACGCATAGCTGTATCCAAATCACAATCAAATTGCTTTGGAATTGCCTCTGAATAGCATCAACAAGCACTGATAAAAAAATTAAAATTAAATCGCACTGCGAAACACTGTCAGCTCACATTGCATCAATGTGAACCTAACCTAAAAAAGAAAACTAACGCAGCCAACGCATCTAAGTATTGGTAGGCAGCAATCTAATAAAGGTTTGCTCTTTGGTTTAATACTGCTTTAACTTTACCAGTAACAAAAAAAAAAAAAAAAAACATTCTGGAAATGTATTGCTCATATAAAATGATATAACTAACATCTACCATGTTCTAGAGTCATAAATCAGTATGTGGTCAAGTTAAATAAATAGCAGCTAGACATGTATTCACCTTGAAAAAAAAATATGCACAGTAAAGAACATTACTTAAATAATGTATGTTGAAACAAACATATGGAGCCCAAAGAACTAATTTATTAAATGTGTTATGTCCAATCAATACACCAAGTTTTAAGGCAGATTTACCTATAGGGTTCAAATCAATCAGGACAGAAATTAAATCACAGTTTACGCTCCTTCTGTGCATACAAAATTATATTATATTTTTAAAAAAAATAATAATACATTACATAATGTGTGTGGGGTATGTTTTAATTGCTTGTTTATATGGTTCCCATTTAGCCTGAGTATTAGAAAATTGCATTACCGTTATATAACTATTACACAGCCATAGGTTCTATCATGGATGGTACATTAGAAGATACATTGTTTCATTTGCACTTCTATACTGAGATGGCTGGTGGGAGCCCAGTAGCTTGGATTCAGCACCACTACACAAGAACAGCTCCATGATAGGAATTGGGGGGGGGGATCTGGGGAATTCCCACAATACATTCTCTTTTCACCTGGATATCATTTCCTCATTTCATAAAAAAAATAAGATCACAGCAAGCAAAATATAGCAGAGACATGCTCCTTTATTTCACTAGACATATTATGAACAGATCATCTGTCAGCACAGAATCTAGACTATCTGAACCAGAGGAAGAGCCCCCCATAAGTGAAGCATGGTCAGCTGCAACGTCTGCATTGTACTCCATAAAAAAAATCTGCATCTTAACGCTGGAAATCTGCCTTGTGCAATCATATTAGCGCCTGCAAATCCATTTCAGCTCACCGCTTGCTCCGGCAGATCACCCTCCCCCCTTTCTTTTTCTCAGTGCCACACATAACAATAGCAATTTTTTTTTTTCTGTTTTGAATGGAATCCCCTTACATTGCAGATTTTTCTGTCATCATCCTCTAAATAATATATCCAGATCACTCAATTCAGGGCTCTCTCGCTTGCCTTTTTTACGTCACTGAGCTTGAAACTCCAATACCTCCCCGTTTGAAAAATAAATAAATAAATCACGCTGAAGGAAAAAAAAAAAAAGGGGGGAACGAGATCTAGAGGAAGAGATGGAGGATGGGAAACCTTTGCTTCAGATCTATATTAAAAAAGGCAATCTGCTTTAAAAAATAAATAAAAAAAATACATAAACAGAACACATCTCGTACTGTACGTAGTTAATAAAAATAATAAGAGATTCTACAGATGATCATATCCAAAGATATGATCATATTCTAAAGACGATCAAATCTCTCTTAATGTTATTGATCTTATATGATCGTCCTTAGAATATGATCGTCCTGGAGAATCTCTCTTAATATTATTGATCTTAAGAGAGATTCTACAGTACGATCATATTCGATCAATAATATTAAGAGAGATTCTACAGGGTGATCATATTCTAAGGACGATCATATAAGATCAATACTATTAAGATAGATTCTACAGGATGATCCTATCCAAAGATATGATCATATTCTAAAGATGCTAATATAAGATCAATAATAATAAGAGATTCTAAAGATGATCATTGGTATTAAAAAATAAATAATAAAAAAAAGATCTAGAGGAAGAGATGGAGGATGGGAAGCCTTTGCTTCAGATCTCTATTAGAGTGGCAAGCCGTTTGATAAAAAGAAAAAAAAAATACACATACAACAGAACGCCACAGGATTACCGTGCATGGAAACGCCGGACCTTGTACAACGAGAGAGATTCTAAAGAGGATCGTTTGTATATTATTATTTTTTTTTTTTTAAAGGGATGAAAGGGGGATCTGCATGAAAGGAGAGTCGGAGGAGCTGATTATGCTGGCTGGGCCGCCGCGTCCCTGACCGTTCGTCAAAACAGCTTTGTTAGCATTGACAATAAAGATCGCCTACTGTATGTCCCCCCGCCACTGCAGGCGTGCTGGTGAGCGGAGAGGGATCAGGGCTTTCTAAATGACTGCAATCCTTATCTGGTCTCCATGGGTGGATTTCCCCCAATCTCCAGCCATCAGCCTGTGTGTGCTAAATTCAGACACATCATAAAAAGGGATCCTAGGAAGGGATCTCCACCAGCAACACAGCCACCATTAACATTCACTAAAAAAAAATAAGATGTGATTGGGATCCAGATTGCCAACCTCAGCCCAGGCACCACCAAGGGGGGCATCTGATCACCTATACAATGGAAGGTTCTAGGACACACACACACACACACACACACACACACACACACTGCCTATGGGATCCATACACATCTGAAAACAGCAAGGACATCCATCTTTCCCCGTCCTATGGGCAGAGTTCTGCCAATGATAAAGAGGTGAGAGAAAATGGCACCTAATGCAATGGAAATAGGGGACAGCATAGGCAGGTGGCGGGTGCACGCAGCGCTCATGGCCGGCCGCAGGGCCCCACACTGCCGGTTAGAGGAGAAGACACACACACACATTTTATATATATCACACATATATACACACACTCCGCACACTCTCACATATACACACATACGGCGGTAACGGAGAACACGGCAGGCCAGCCGCCGTCTTTACCTGTCAGCACCCCGACGCGTATTTGGTGGTCGTGATTAGTGAGGATCATGCCCTCGGTCGCCATCTTCCTTCCGCCGGAGCTGCGGTCACCGGCCGTTCACCGAGTAGGAGGAAAAACCTGGGCTAGAAGAGCGGAGAGCCAAGGCGAGCGAGCCGAGCGACGAGCACATCCACCCCGGCCGAAGGGAAAGACGGAGAACTCTGAACAGGAGGGGGGGAGGAGGAGGCAACCAGGCGTGAGCAGCGCACGGCCGATAGAATGGAGCGAGGATACCTTCGCTGGCTCACCCTGGAGACAGACAGTGCTGTGTGTGGAAAAGTGTGTGCTGGCCCAGGTGTCTAGGGCATGTGCTATCCGTACACTGGTCATTGTATGAAAAAAGCATTGACTAAATAGTAGCAGTCGGATAGTTCACGCTCTGTTGTATACAAAGAACGTTGTACTTCTCCCATTAGGTGCAAATATTGCGATTCATACTTTCTTTTACTAATGCTGGCCATACACTATACGAAAAATCGGCCAAACCTATTTTCGAAAAATGAACATTCGGCCGTGAGCGCAAACGATAATCATGTAAATGACTAATAAATCATTCAGTGGACATAAATGAATGCATTTTTTGTTTTTTACATATACATAGTGCAGACAGTTCACACGGGAAACACATTAATATTTCAATATATCGTTCATTCAGCAGAAAATTTCCAAACTTGTCCTTAGTTTTTTCGGCTCAAAAACGTCCCAACGCTTATCGATTTTGTGCGCATTAAGGCTGGATTCACACCTATGCATTTTTAGTGCTTTTTGGCGAATTGCACTACAGCCCATTTAAAGCGGAGTTCTCCTGAAAAGTGGAAGTTCCGCTCATTTGATTCCCCACACTAGGCAGGGGAGGGGGGTGCAGTATAATACAGGTATCTGCACCCACTTCCGGGAATAGTCTCCCGTGGGAGTCACGCCCCTTCCAGCAGCCCCCCACTGTCTCCTGGGAAAAACACAGGTCCCAGGAGATAGAGGGGACCACTTGCGACGTGCAGTGCGACTCGCGCATGCGCACTAGGGAACCGGGAAGTGAAGCTGCCACGCTTCCCTTCCTGACTCCCTCAATGAGAATGGCGGTGGCAGCAATCGAGAGCTGAGCGGTTGCTCGGCTTCAGCTGCCGACATCCCTAGACCCTGGGACAGGTAAGTGTCCATTTATTAAAAGTCAGCAGCTGCAGTATTTGTAGCTGCTGGCTTTTAATAATTTTCTTTTTTAGGTGAACTCCTTCTTTAACATGGATTCCCATGGAACACGTTCTGTAGTGCAAAATGCAAAAAGCACTGAAAATGTGTAGGTGTGAATCAAGCCTGAGTGGCCGAAAAACAAACAAACTGTCTAAATGACGGAATTTCTGCTGATTTTTCATATAGTGTATGGCCAACATAGGGGCCAGTTCACACCACATGCAGTCCAGAGCGTTTTTCTGGATATTTTTTGTTGTTAAGGCTCGATTCACATCTATGCATGTTGCTTTTGAGCGTTTTTGCGGTGCTTGTCACGTTTTTGGACACGCGTTTTTGCCACGTTTTGCGTTTTTTTTTACACTGTAGTTGCTTAGCAACCAGCTATATACAGTGAGGAGAAAAGGGAAAAAAAAAAGCAAATCGCGGCAAAAAACTTTTTTGATGCAGGTCCATTGACTTCTATTACATGCAAAACGCTGCATTTTGCATAAAAAAAGTCCCCGACCCTTTCCAAAAACGCAGAGGCACAAAAATGCATTGATGAGAACATGTTCCATAGGAACCCATGTTAAAAAATGTCCCTGTATTTCTGCAAAATGCATCAAAAAACGCGTTATTGTGAATCAAGCCTAAGTGCTCATGCACACGGACGTTTTAAAAAACTGGCTGCAAAGCTAGCTCCGACGCCTGGAAAAAATCGGCGTTAAAAACGTGATTTTTACCGCGTTTTGCATTGGCGTTTTTGCACGTTTTTTAGCGTTAGCGTTAAGTAGCGTTTTTAACCACTTCAGGACCGCCGTATTGCCAATGTACGTCAGCACAATGGCACAGGCAGGCACAATCACGTAGATGTACGTGATTGCCTTCCAGCGGGTGGGGGGTCCGATCGGACCCCCTCCCGTTGGATACGACGGTCCGGTTCGTTCCAGGAGCGCTCCGTGATGAGGGGATGGCCGTTGGTTTTCGGCCACCCCCTCTGGATCGCTCCTGGCCAATGAGAAGCTTCCTCCCACTGTGTATTGTTTACACAGGAAGGAGGAAGTGATGTCATTCTCCTCGGGGCGGTCTTTTTAACCGGACTACGAGGAGAAGACTAATAGTAAGTGTGCACCAACACTACACTGACATGTAGGTACACACAGGCACACAAACCCCCCCCCGATCCCCCCCCCCGATCGCCCCCCGATCCCCCCCCCAGTCACAGTGTCACTGATTGCATTGATCATTTCTTTACTGATCAATGCATTCAGTGTCAGTTGTGACAGTAAAAACTGTCAGGACAGTTAGTGTTAGGTCCAGGGTAGCCCCCTATCACCCCCCAATAAAGATTTAACCCCCTGATTGCCCCTAGAGTTAACCCTTTCACCCCCTTTTGCCAGTGTCACTAAGCGATCATTTTTCTGATCGCTGCATGTGTCGCTAGGTAGCTAGTTATTTTTTTAGGTTCACCGCCAGGTTTTTATATCGCTAGGTACCCCGATATACTACCCAATAATGTTTTTAACCCCCTGATTGCCGCTAGTTAACCCTTTCACCCCCTTTTGCCAGTGTCACTAAGCGATCATTTTTCTGATCGCTGCATGTGTCGCTAGGTAGCTAGTTATTTTTTTAGGTTCACCGCCAGGTTTTTATAGCGCTAGGTACCCCGATATACTACCCAATAATGGTTTTAACCCCCTGATTGCCGCTAGTTAACCCTTTCACCCCCTTTTGCCAGTGTCACTAAGCGATCATTTTTCTGATCGCTGCATCAGTGTCGCTAGGTAGCTAGTTATTTTTTTAGGTTCACCGCCAGGTTTTTATAGCGCTAGGTACCCCGATATACTACCCAATAATGGTTTTAACCCCCTGATTGCCGCTAGTTAACCCTTTCACCCCCTTTTGCCAGTGTCACTAAGCGATCATTTTTCTGATCGCTGCATGTGTCGCTAGGTAGCTAGTTATTTTTTTAGGTTCACCGCCAGGTTTTTATAGCGCTAGGTACCCCGATATACTACCCAATAATGGTTTTAACCCCCTGATTGCCGCTAGTTAACCCTTTCACCCCCTTTTGCCAGTGTCACTAAGCGATCATTTTTCTGATCGCTGCATCAGTGTCGCTAGTGTTGCTAGGTAGCTAGTTATTTTTTTAGGTTCACCGCCAGGTTTTTATAGCGCTAGGTACCCCGATATACTACCCAATAATGGTTTTAACCCCCTGATTGCTGCTAGTTAACCCTTTCACCCCCTTTCACCAGCGATCACAGTATAAGTGTCACTGGTGACGCTGGTTAGCCAGTTAGTTATTTAGGTTACCCGTCAGGTTTTTATATAGCGCCAGGGACCCCCATATACTACCTAATAAAAATTTGAACCCCCTGATTGCCCCTAGTTAACCCTTTCACCACTGATCACCGTATAAGTGTTACGGGTGACTCTGGTTAGTTTGTATTTTATAGCATCAGGGCACCCACCATTTATTACCCAATAAAGGTTTAACCCCCTGATCACCCGGCGGGTGATATCAATTAGGTTTTAGGGTCAGGGTCTGTGTCGCCCCAGGCAGCGCTAGGTTAGTGCCAGTACCGCTAACACCCACACGCAAAGCATACACCTCCCGTAGTGCTATAGAATCTGAACAGATCAATATCTGATCTGATCAGATCTATACTAGCGTCCCCAGCAGTTTAGGGTTCCAAAAAAACGCATTGTTAGCGGGATCAGCCCAGATACCTGCTAGCACCTGCGTTTTGCCCCTCTGCCCAGCCCACCCAAGTGCAGTATCGATCGATCACTGTCACTTACAAAACACTAAACACATAACTGCAGCGATCGCAGAGTCAGGCCTGATCCCTGCCATCGCTAACAGGTTTTTTGGTAGCATTTTATATTTAAATCCGGAAGGCAGTGCTTGGTTTTCGGGGTCCCGTACGTGGCTAGGCTCCCAAAAAGTCCCCCACATGTGGTATCCCCGTACTCGGGAGAAGCAGCAGAATTTATTTTGGGGTGTAATTTGACTTCTGCCCATAGCATGTGTGAGCAATATATCATTTAGTGACAACTTTGTGCAAAAAAAAAAAAAGTTTGTAATCTTCCCGCAACTTTTGGCAAAATATAAAATATTCCATGGACTCAACATGCCTCTCAGTAAATAGCTTGGGGTGTCTACTTTCCAAAATGGGGTCATTTGGGGGGGTTTTGTGCTATTTTGGCATTTTATGGCCTTCGAAACTGTGATAGGTAGTGAGGAGTTAAATCAAAAATTTGCACCCTTAGAAATCCTGAAGGTGGTGATTGGTTTTCGGGGTGCCGTGCGCGACTAGACTCCCAAAAAGTCCCACACATGTGGTATCCCCATACTCAGGAGAAGTAGCGGAATATATTTTGGGGTGCAATTCCACATATAACTATGGCATGTGTGAGCAATATATCATTTAGTGACAACTTTTTGTAAAAAAAAATTTTTTTTTTTTTTTGTCATTATTCAATCCCTTAGGACAAAAAAAATAAATATTCAATGGGCTCAACATACCCATCAGCAATTTCCTTGGGGTGTCTACTTTCCAAAATGGGGTCATTTGGGGGGGATTTGTACTGCCCTGCCATTTTAGCACCTCAAGAAATGAGATCGGCAGTCATAAATTAAAAGCTGTGTAAATTCCAGAAAATGTACTCTAGTTTGTAGACGCTATAACTTTTGCGCAAACCAAAAAATATACGCTTATTGACATTTTTTTTACTAAAGACATGTGGCTGAATAAATTTTGCCCTCAATGTATGACTAAAATTTAGTTTATTCGATTTTTCTTATAACAAAAAGAAGAAAATATCTTTTTTTTTCAAAATTTTCGCTCTTTTTCCATTTATATCGCAAAAAAAAAATCGCAGAGGCAATCAAATACCATCAAAAGAAAGCTCTATTTGTGGGAAGAAAAGGACGCAAATTTCGTTTGGGTGCAATATTGCATGACTGCGCAATTACCAGTTAAAGCAGCGCAGTGCGAAATTGGAAAAAGACCTCTGGTCCTTAAGGTGTTTATTGGTCCGGGGCTGAAGTGGTTAAAGAAACACATCTCTTGGCTATAGCACTCAGAAAACAAAGAAAATATGTTGCGCGTTTGTGCGCGTTTTTGCGCGTTTTCCCGCGATTCGCGTTTTTACAGCTCTAGCTCCGCGCCAGGGAACGCACTGGTCCTGGGTTTTTTTTACAGCTTAAAAACGCCTATGCCATTTGCAGCTCAAAAACGCCTAGGTGGGCATGAAGCCATAGACTAACATGGACAGGCCTTTTTAAGCTGCAAAAAACGCTCAAAAAAGCGGCTGTAAAAACGTCCGTGTGCATGAGGCCTTAGTCTCTCACTGTTAAAATAAACTTGCCATTAAAATTATCGACTGATCACTTCTTTGTCAGTGGGAAACGTACAAAATCAGCAGGAAATTAAATACGTTTTTTTCCCCTTACTGTATATAAAATTGTATCAAAACAAGTATAAAAATAAATATGGTATAGCATAAAAAATATCAAAATAAAATCTTAGCAATAAAACAGGTTAAAAAATCCATAAAATAAAGTAAAGGCCGGTTCACGCCATAAAAACGCACTACAGATCCATTCCAGATGCGTTTCTGCATGCACGGTTTTTATGCATTTCTGGATGCATTCCAGGTGCTTTTCTTTCTTCTTTTTTTTTGGACCAGTTCCCACCACAAGCAGTCCAGTGCGTTTTTGTTCTGCATCAAAAACGCATGGAAAGTAGGTCATATGGCTTCCAATGGTATAGTTCACACCAGTGCAGTCAGATCCAGGGCGTTCCAGTTCCAGAGAAAAAAGTAGAGCATGCTGCATTTTTCCTGCTCTGGACTGTACTGGTACGCAGTAAAATGGATCAAAAACGCACTGGGCCCTAGTATAGTGCTGGTGGTGGGGGGGGGGGGGGGGGGGGGCGGTGGGATCACTGGTTCACACCACAAAAATGTACTCTGGATCTGTTCCAGATGTGTTTTTGCATGCGCGTTTTGAGGGTCAGTTTGCACCAGACGCAGTTCCATGTGCTTTTTTCTGCACTAAAAATGCACGCACAGTGTTTTCCATGAACTAGAGCTATTGGAATACATGGAAAACACTGTGCATGCATTTTTAGGGCCAGTTCATGCCACAAAAATGCACTACGTTCCAGATCAGTTTTTGCTTACAGTTCACACCACACGCAGTTCCAGTGCATTTTTGATTTGCTAGGTTCCAGTACAGTTCTGTATAGAAAAAATGCAGCATGCTCTACTTCTTTTTCTGCACCAGAAACTGACTTCACTGGTGTGAACTAGAGCCAATGGAATATGTGGAAAACACTGCATGTATTTTGCCGAAAAAGCGCACAGAACTGCATCTGGTGTGAATCAGCACTTACTGTGTATTTTTTATGCATTCCGGTGCACTTTTGATGCGTTTCCGGATGCATTTCAGGTGCTTTTTTTCTTTTGTTTTCCTGTTTTTTTCCACTATACTAGGGTCCAGTGCATTTTTGATGCATTTCAGTGTGTTTTAGGGCATATGTAAGTCATATTATGGGCTTACCTATAGGTACAAATAATCATTGAGGGTTACAACCACTTCAAGGTTTTTTACTTTATTTATAATTTTATTTATTTTTTTTTCAAATTTTTTATTTAACACAAGAAGACCAGTATACAGGGATCAGAACAAACAACAGTATAGACAACAGTACAGCTGTAGTTAAACAAACGGCAATATATCTATACCAATTCAAACAGGACGCTCGTCACTAAGACTTCACCATTAGGTGGGCCTAGAGCGTAAGGACAGGAATTACTCCCACGGCCGACACTGTCTCCTCCGGGGAGGGGTGTGGCATGTCTAGGCGAGGAGAGCGGCGGCGTGTCTGACCCTGTAAGTGTGGTCTTGCCTTTTTTTTTTTTTTTCTCACTAGGGTTTTCCCTAAGGTTATGAGAGGACCGGGGTGGGTCCGTGGGGGAAGGGTGTAACAGGGCAATACGGGTCGGGTCATTAGAAGGGGGGAAAAAGGGGGAAAAAATAAAAATAAAAAAGGGGGAGGGTTGGGAGGGAGGGTACTGTGTCATTATCCTGAAAGGGTTGTCAGTCAACTCTCCGGAGAGCACGTCCCTCATTAGAGTATCTGAAGGCATTCCATGCCTGCCACGTTTTAGAATATGTTTCCTGTCGGTGCTGGCTGGTGAGTATCAAGTCCTCCAGTCGGCTAATATCATCTACTTTTTGTAGCCATCGGGCGGTAGTTGGTGGGTTCGGGGATTTCCAGTTAAGAGGTATGCACGTCTTAGCTGCATCCAGAAGGTGCCGTATCACAGATCTGCCATATTTCCGGGAAGGTATATCCGTCACGTGGAAAAGAAAATAGGCCGGTGAAAACGGCACCACTCGGTCAGTGAATGTCTGGGTGATACGCCACACCTCTCTCCAAAAATTATACAAACGGGGGCAGGACCAGAATATATGCAGGAGGGTGCCCTCGTCTGAGTGGCACCTCCAGCATCTGTCCGAGGTCGTCAGGAAGATCTTATGGAAAAGAGCGGGGGTTTTGTACCAGCATGAGAGAATTTTAAAGTTTGTTTCCTGTTGCCTGGTGCATAGTGAGGACTTGTGGGTGAAATTAAGTATTTGTTGTTTCTGATTGTCTGTGAAGATAATAGCTAGGTCTCCTTCCCACTTAGCAAGATATAGGGGCTGGAAATCTTTCGGGGGTTCAATCAACATTGCGTATGTTATGGACAATGCGTGGGTGAGGGTCCCGCTCTCCGTGCAGAGCTTTTCTAGGTTTGTAAGGGGTCTCCGTGAATCATTGGGAGGTGGCGGTATGTTCTTAAGAAAGTGGGTAAGCTGGGAAGCCCGCAGAAAGTCTAGGTGGTATGGGCCCCCGGGGTCCGTCAGTTCCGCATATGTCTTCCACCTACCCATTACACTAAAAGGGGATGCTTGGAAAAGGCCTTGCCTACCAAGGTCCCGGAAACGTTTGTCCTTGAGTCCTGGGGCGAAATTCGGATGGCCAATTACAGGTCGCACCGGCGAGTCAGGTGTCGACAGTTCCGGTTTAGTCAAGAGGTGTGAGCAAATTTTCGCAGTATTGCCTATCAGGGGGTGACGTCTAAGCTCAGTGGGTAAGTCTCCATAGCATCAAGGACTGCCCGCCAAGGGTACTTCAAATTGGTCCTGCTCTAACTGCGTCCATAGTTTGGTGTCTCTATGGCGACACCAGTCTAGGAGTCTACTGAGGTGGGTGGCATGATAGTACTTCCGGATCTCTGGGAGTGCTAAACCCCCTCGATGTTTGGGGTTGGAAAGCATTTTCCTGTTTAGGCGTGGATGGTTACCTGCCCACAAGAAACGGGTGAAAAGTGAGTGAACCTGCCCAAAAAAGGCTCTGGGGATGTGGATCGGGAGGGCCTGGAATAGATAGAGGAATTTTGGCAGTATCGACATTTTAAGAATATTACTACGGCCTAGCCAGGAGTGCATACCGCCCTCCCAACTATCCAGAAGCTTCTGTACCGATTTCAGTAAAGGGGGGAAATTAAGTTTATAAAGATGCGATATTGAAGGGGGAATATAAGTGCCCAGATATTTCAGGGCAGTATCCGACCACTTCAGTTTAAAAGAGTCCTTTAGATGTTGTAGTCGTGTGTGTGGTATCCCCACCCCCATTGCTTCTGACTTGGAGAAATTAATACGCAGGTTAGATAGTTGGCCATATACATGAAACTCCGGCATAAGGGCCTTAAGAGAAGTCTCAGGGTTTGCTAAGGATAACATAAGGTCATCGGCATAAGCAGATACCTTACGCCGAGTCTCCTTGGTCCCTATTCCCGTAATGTCAGCGTTATTACGAACATGGCATAAAAAGGGTTCTAAGGTCAAAGCGAACAGCAAGGGGGACAGGAGACAGCCCTGTCGAGTGCCGTTCGTAATAGGGAACACATCAGAAAGTATCCCGTTCATTCGTACCCTGGCTGATGGCTTTGTGTAGACTGCTGTAATCCAGCGTAGCATTTTGTCCCCGAGGCCAGCATATTCTAATGTATTAAACATAAATGACCACTCGACCCGATCGAATGCCTTCTCGGCATCCGTGCCCAGAAACACACTCGGGGTCTTGGTTCTGGAGGCTATGTGGAGCAGGTTAAGGACTTTCGTAGTGTTGTCCCTTGCCTCTCTAGATGGAACAAAACCGACTTGGTCCATGTGGATCAGCTGAGGAAGATGTTGCTGCAGCCTCATGCCCAGAATTTTGGTGAAAAGTTTCAGGTCCGAGTTTAGGAGGGAGATCGGGCGGTAGCTCCCGCATTGGGACAGGTCCTTGCCCTCTTTGGGGATGACCGAGATATGCGCTCGCAGAGTGGTGTCGTGTTATCTGGTCGCCGTCCCCATCCTATTAAAGAGATCCACTAGGGGGCTACCCAAAGATGGAAACAGAGTCTTATAGTAGGCAAGTGTCAAGCCGTCTGGGCCTGGCGCTTTGCCCGGTTTCGCACTCTTCAAGGCCGATTGTACTTCCGTCAACGTAATGGGTCCCTCCAGGGAGTCACGCATTTCTGGCGATAGGGATGGCATTTTGGAGTCTACAAGATATTGTGAGATAGCGGCGGGGGATGGCGGTGGCCCGGACAAGTTGTACAGTGAGCTGTAATAGTTCTTGAACTCTTGGGAGATCTGTAGGGGTAACGACTGTTTTTGTCCCGATGGTGTCATGACATGAGAGACATAGGACGCCATACGTTGCGTTTTCAAGGTCTGAGCAAGATGTCGTCCGCATTTGTTGCCCGACTCGTATACCGTCCGCCTACATTTCTGTAGAGCTGCTTTAGCTCTATACTGGAGGAGGTCATTTATTTGTGAGCGGATAATGTCTAGTTCTACGCCAAGGGCTCGAGACGGGGCTGTTTTATGCGTCTGTTCCGTGGAATGGAGCTTAGCAAGGAGGGAGTCTAATTTTTCAGTCCTCTGTCTTTTCAGTCTGGCCCCGTGTTTTATGAGGATCACCGCCTTATGGGCTTCCCACACTACGTCCATGTCGCTGTCCGGGGTGTTGTTTGTGACAAAGTAATGGCCTATTTCCTTGATCACGTCTGCCAGAATTACGGGGTGTCATGAAAATCGCATGAAGAGATTGTCCTCCAGGTCTTCTGATTTACGATCGTCGCGGGTACGCACGATCGTACGAACGCCCTTACGTTCGCATACAGGTGCGCGGGCACGTGCGCGGTCGCGTGCGTGCGTCCGTGTTGGCGCCAAACGGCCTATTTAAACTAGCCTCTTGCCAATAGTCTTTGCTGTCTGCTCTACAGCGTTATACCTGTGAGACCTGATCCGTATTGTTTGTTCCTGTTTGACCCGGCCTGCCTGTGACCCATCTGCTATCCGCCTGCACCCGACCCCGGCTTGTTGTGACGATTCTCCTGCCTGTTCCTTTGTACTTCGTTCCTGTCTGATATCCGATCCGGCTTGCTTTGACCATCCGTCTGCTAAAGGTGAACCTGCTTATACTGAACTGTGTCATCTGCTGCAAGTAACCTGCTTATACTGAACTGTGTCATCTGCTGCAAGTAACCTGCTTATACTGAACTGTGTCATCTGCTGCAAGTAACCTGCTTGTATTGAACTGTTCACCTGCTGTAAGTGCCTGCTCATATTGAACTGCTTATCTGCTGCAAGTACCTGCTTATATTGCGCTGTTTGTCTGCTTCAAGCCACTTGTCATATTGCACTGTTCATCTGCTTCAAGTCACCTGTCTTATTGAACTGTTCACCTGCTGCAAGTGCCTGCTCATATTGAACTGTTTATCTGCTGCAAGTACTTGTGTATATTGCACTGTTCACCTGCTACAAGTTGCCTGCTTCCCTGCACTGCTTATCACCAAGTTACCTGCTCCATTGAACTGTGTTATCTGCTATAAACTACCTGCTGATCCATTCACTGTGATTACCTGCTCCACTGAACTTCACCTACCCATCCTACCCATCTGTTGATCCTGCCAGGCACCTGTACCCCTCCTTACTCCTGTGTTCCCTGTTACATTGCCAGGAAACCAGTAGTGGGAGTCGTAAGGGAGGCCTCTCTCCGCAATCCGGGCTCGCTACTAGAAGGTACGTGACACGGGGTCTTGTAGCAAACTCTCATTAAGGCGCCACTGCGTTTGAGGGTGCGTATGTTTGTCTGACAAATTATACTGCATGCTGATTGGGGCGTGATCAGACCATGTAATCGACCCGATGGAAGTGTGCGCCACTGCGTGCAGCTGTCTGTGTGGTATCAGAAAATAGTCCAGACGTGAGTAAGTCTGGTGTGGTTTTGAGAAGAATGTGTAGTCGCGTTCCGAATGGAGGAGTCGCCAGACGTCTATGAGTTGTGCCGAATGTAAGGATAGGCCTATACGTTTGCGCATGTCTCTCGTGGTAGTAGATGTACCCGAAGAAGTGTCTTCTATAGGGTTAAGAGGGATGTTCAGGTCGCCCCCCACTTAACTGGCCGTCAGCAAAACGTTGAAGGTGTTCCAGTCTTTTGCGAAGGAATACGTCCTGACGGTCGTTCGGGCATAAAGGTTTGCTAACGTGACCTTCCTCCCCCCAATCATACCCTTCAAATACAGGAAGCGTCCCTCCTTATCTGTCTGGGATTCTATCAGTGTCCACGGCACCCTTGCCGAGATGAGGATCGTTACCCCCCTAGCTTTGGCTGCAGTATATTTGGAGTGGTATGCTAGTGGGAAATGTTGATTTTTAAGTAATGGCAGACTACTGTCCTTGAAGTGAGTTTCCTGTATATACACCACATCTGCTTTGGCACGTCGTATGTCGTGGATAAGGATCCTATGTTTTTCAGGTATATTAAGACCCTTTGCGTTGATGGAGACTATGTGGAGAGAGTCCATCGCTATAAGCGATAGTATACCAAGTCAGGGGAGGGGAAGGGGGGAGGGAGGAAGAAGGAGAAAATAAAAACAGAACAGGGGGGGGGGGGGGGGGGAGGTTATAATAAATGGGAAGGGGGGGGACGTAAGTAAAATATGCGTGGGGTATGGGGCCGTCACAAAACTGTGCAGCCAAATGGGAAAACTAAATTAGCCTAGTCGGCTGCAACGCTCTCCAGAGCTACCTCTGGTTACTGAGCGTAAACCTAAGTGGGAGCTGGGGTGAACCGAGTTGTAGAGGTGAACTCCCGGTCCTTCATGGTACCCCACCCCCGGCAACCTACAACCATACGCTAGAAGAAATAAAAACAGATATAGAAACCGGCATAACAAGAAAAGCAAAAAATAAGGACAACAGGTTAGCATTTACGTGTGTTGGCATCTGCGCCCTCAAGTATAACAGTGCAGAAGGCATACTACCAATGGCAGGGGGCCGCACGGATCATGAGGGACCGCCACGCGGAAGCCGCAGAGGGACACCAGTGCCCTTTACCGAACTCTAGAGCTAGTGGGGTTCGTGTCCCTGCTGGGGCCACCAGCCCCACCAAGCAATCCCACATCCCCCAGAACACATGCCCCGGTGCTGAGGCATAGGTCAATGTAAATGAGAACCCCCCTCCCCAATACCATCAGGTCAAGTGCCCAATCAGGCGTAAAGGCCTTCAAAGGCTCTCTGGCAAGCCCGTGGTTCCCCCCCCCCTCCCCTAGTGCAAAAAGGTATCAGGTCAACGCAAACCCCCGGGCTCCTCCCCTCAAGCAATCTGCTTGCTATGTGTCAGATAACATGTCCCCAGGGGTAGAAGTCCCATCTGCTCCCTCTGTACCGGGGTGTAAAATGTTCCTGCAGATAGTGGACCCGCTGTCGGACCAGAGGATGGTTGACCTGAGTCAGGAAGTCCCAGCCAGATCTCCTCCCCCAGCCAAAATATAGTCAGGGCCGGCAATGTGCTCCTCCGCACCCTGGCCTAAGAAAAAGAAGGGCCGTAGAGTCAATGAAGAGCATCCCTGCCCGGGACAAAATGGGTGGCAATGGTGACTTCCAGCCATGGTAAACCCATGACACCACGGGACTGTTCGTTCTGGCCAGGATGCCGGGGCTTAAAAAACAAACAAAACACAAATAAAAATGAGTCCTGCCCGGAACCGTGGCTAAGAGCCCGTGCCACCGGCACAAACCAGCGTGGCCACGGTGCGTCTCTGGGGGGAACTCCATGTAAGTGATGGGGTGATCCACCGGCAAGGGGGCAGGGGGTGTTCCCACGGGAGGGCCAGATAGTGAAGGAGTCAAGGGCACAAACAGAACTGGTGCAGAGTGCTCCCACCACCTATGCCAGTGCTGTTCCTGCCTGATGGGAGTGGGATTAGTGCCTGGAGAGGGTGGCCCATGGCCTACTCACGTGGAGCGCCTCCTGAAGCAGATCGGTGCCGCCGACGGCCTCGTTGCTGGCGGGGGGGCAGGGGGCCCCGGTTGGCCGATGCGCCTGATCTACCCAGCTGCCGCGGAAGCAGCTGTAGCCAGTCCGTAACCGGGATAGGCTCCGCTCCCAGGAACCGAAAAAGTGCCTGCAGATCGGCGGCAGTCTGTAGGGTGAAGCTTCCAACTTCCTTGCGGAATATGATTGACAGGGGATACCCCCAGCGATATGTACAGCCGAGCTGCCTGGCCAGGTCCAGGAGCGGTCTGAGGAGGGCCCTCCGTCGCAGCGTAGAGCGGGACAGGTCCTGCAGGATACGGATGTTCGCGCCATTCACCTCCACATCACCGTGCTCCCAGGCGTGTCTCAGGATAGATTCCTTTTGCGTGTAGCGGTGTAGCCTACACACAATGTCCCGCGGTCTGTCTGGGTCAGTCGATTTCGGGCCGAGGGCTCTGTGCGCCCTGTCCAAGGCCACCACCACCTCCGGATCACCGAGCACCGTGCGGAAAATGCCTCTGACCACCTCACCTACATCTTCCGGTCCCGCCGCCTCCGGGACCCCCGGAGCCGCAGGTTATTGCGGTGGCTCCGGTCTTCCAGATCCTCCATGTGTAGTTGGAGGGAGATGGCGGTATCCCGGTGGTGGTCTCGCGACTGCTCCAGCGCAGAAACTCTGGCTTCCAAGGATGTCAGGGATGTCTCCCCTGTGGACACACGCTCCGCTATGCTGGAGACCTCCCCCCGGACCTCCTGAATGTCCCTCCTGTGTGTTTCCTCCAGGCGCAGGATCAATGCTTCTATCGCCAATTGCGTTGGGAGGGCCTGGAGCATTTCCCTAATGTCCTGGTCTAGCATGGAGGGTGTAGAAGCCACTGGGGCAGGCATCACCTCTTCTCCCTGCTCCGCTTCTGCCATACAGTGCACCGGAGGTGTCTCGTCGGCGGGCTGGAGTGAGCTGGAGGACGCCGCTCGCATCCACTGCAGTGAGGCCTGTAAGGTGCCTCGTGGAGACGCCACAGTCGCGCCCGGCGGAGATCCTTCGTTGCGCCCGAAATATCGGCGGAACGAACCGGCAGACTTGCTGTGAGGGGTCCCTCGTGTCGCTCCCTGTGTCCGGTACTTCTTAGATGAGCTCATACTGGTGGGAATGCCTGTGATCGCCGGGGCATGAGGCCGAGGACCGGGAGCTCCAGAGAAAAGCTGCCTTACTCGGCCATTCCTTAGCCACGTCCCCTATTTATAATTTTTTATATTATATTTTTTTATTTATTAAGACTTTTTTTATATTTTATTATAATATTTTTTTCTTATTTTAACCTAATTATCAATGGTAAAAATGTAAAATAATATATTAATTTCAACTATGCTATTGCAGCAAGTGAATAGATGCTAAATGTATCAAGATTAATATTGCGCACACCTGTGAAATATTGTCACACTACGGTACCTAAAATCGTCTATAACTAATGCTTTAAAAGCCATAACACGTTAGCAGTTTAGAGTTTGCCTAGGTTCACACTGAATATGCTATCGTGCAAGTTCAGCTGAACTCGCATGATTTCAAACCAGGATTTCAGTCCGACTTCCGGGGGGGGGGGGGGGCAATATGAAAGGCATCTGTGCGGGTTCATGCACAGACATCTATTGAAATCGCCCCCGAAGTCGCCAAAAATAGTTGAAGGAATTACTTTTGGGAATCGGTGCACCGTCACACCGATTCAGACAGTGCAGTTCAGTGCTCCGATTTGGCATGCGTTTGACTTGTCAAATCGCATGTCAAATCCGCCCGCTGTGACGGGGTTTAAACGCTTGCCGACCAGCTGACATCATTCTACTGCATCAGGTTGGCTCGATCCTGTGAATCGCCATCATTGTATGTCGGCTCGTGAGCTCGCTTTTGTGGGCACGTGTGCGCTCCCATTGGCCCAACGGGGGAGCCAATCAGCAGGTCTGGCGGACGCGATTACTCCCCGCAGTGACAGAATGGGGATCTGCATGTGTAAATAACGCAGATCTCCGTTCTGACAGGGGAGATCACACAGATCCTGTCTTTCTGCTATGCAGGAGGACAGATCTGCGTGTTTTCCCCATCACACAGTCCCCCATACAGTTAGAAAACAAACGGGGAACACATTTAACCCCTTGATCGTCCCTGATGTTAACCCCTTTCCTGCCAGTGTCATTAGTACAATAACAGTACAATATTTATTTTTAGCACTGATCAGTGCAATAATGTCACTGGTTCCCAAAAAAAGTGTCCAAAATGTCAGC